>NC_140445.1:14820336-15474594 GCF_963576455.1 Neolamprologus multifasciatus | reverse complement strand
GCAGTGGTTGCTTTAGCACTTGTTTTAAAACAGAATGAAGAAACTGTAGCAAGAAGAACATGTTCTTCATGGCATCTTCATAGCATTTAAAGAAAAGGCATTCATGATGGATGAATTTTAAAGAAACTGGATTGATAATTGTAATAATTCGCCTTTATTCAATGACCTGATGAATAATTTAACAAATATTTATATCTTGATTACTAGCTCAAAATTTAACCCAAAGTTACATCTACAAACATCTACAAGCAAAGAGAAGCAAATTGCAAATCAAGCAAAGTTTTACAGATGTTTCCTTTACTCTTGTCGCTACTACTGATTTATTGGTAGGTTCTCCATCAAAACATGTTGTACAGACGCATTTCCTTTTTGAAATATTAAAAATATTTTTAATGAGAATATAACATACTTTCTAAAGTGTTTAGACATCATTTTTTTCTCACATTAAACAACAGTGAATTAACACATTCTTGAGCTGTGAATCCAAATGTGCTGTAATAGATAATATTTACTTTGTTTGAAGCCCAGATGTGGGATCCTTTCTATTGGTGTTTCTCTCTTCTTCATAAAAAGGTAGAGATCTTTGAGAAATTGTTCCTCTGTGATCTCCTCCACCAGTTCTTTGGTTCGCTCCTCTTTGAATTCATTGTGTGCCATGTTCACTTGTACCTGGAAATGCAGTTAACAGGAGAAAATATTTTATGCTGTGAACTTTTGTTATTTGTGTGTTATTTGTGTGAAAAATTGTTTTCTCTGACAACTACACAACAGCTCTACAACAAAGGTGACTAGAGACTGAGAAATACTAAATGATGAATACTTTTTAAAACGATTTTTTTAATGATCAAGTAAATGCAGTTATACGGTGACTATTTTTAGGATTCTATCAGAAATATTGTTACTCACCTGTGTTTCCATTAAGAGAACAAGGATAGGTAAGATTATTTCATTGGCCAAATAGACCAGAGAAAAAGCTGTCTACTACTACTCGAATATAGTGGTTTGTACTCGCTCCAGATGATTTGAAACAAAGATCGCTGCTGCTAGTCTGTTGTCGTGTCAGTCATGAACTTATCTCCAGTGTCTGTGGGACAATGTGAGAAACTAGCAGTGAGGGTGTTTACTCTAACGTCTTTGTGCTGAGATTTCTATTGTCAAACCAGTTCAACTTGCTCTTCAGCATGCGCCCGAAAACCGTGTACTCCTGTCAAATGCCTCACATATTGGTAGAATAATGAGGAAACCAGGGGAAATTATTGGAAATTATAAAAAGGTCCCTGAACAATAACACACTGCTCAAAAAAATTTAAAGAAACTAAATTAATAATTTAAAGTAAAAAAACCAAAAAGAAAACAAAGACAAAAAACGGTGGTGGTGGTGGTGGTGGGGGGGGGGGGGGGGGGGGTTTAAAAAAAGGATGCAGCAGGCTAGTCCATTTTGCAAAAATATCACTGCATAGTACTCAGTAGTTTTTCTAGCCCCCACGTGCCTTGTATGCATGTCTGATAGTGTTTGTGCATGCTCCTAATGAGACGATGATGGTGTCCCATGGGATCTCCTCCCAGGTCTGTCCAGGACATCACTGAGGTCCTGGACAATCTGAGGTGCAACATCAGATGGACTGAAACATAGTGTCCCAGATGTGTTGGATATAAGCCAGATGAGTGTGGGGGCTCATTAGTGGTGTAAATTTAAAGCACCCACTGCCCCAACGAAAAGACTGACAGTGGCTTCAAGGATTTCAACTTGAAATCAGCTCTGTGCGTCGCTCTGTGGATATGCCTCTGATTGCAGCAGCCTCATTATGCCCATCCCATTATGGAGACAGAATCTCCAAATAAAAAATGCTTACAAAGCCAAACAATCTCTAGACAATCACAGATCACACCACCAACCCAGTCATCCTGAACAATGTTACAGACAGCATAACGTTCTCCATGACTTCACCAGACCCTTTCAGGTCTGTCACATGTGCTCAGGGAGAACCTGCTCTCATCTGTGAAAAGCACAGGGCACCAGTGGTGAACCTGCCAATTCTGGTATTCTGTGGTAAATGCCAGTTAGACTTCATGGTGCCCGGCAGTGAGCACAGTGCCCGGCAGAAGAAATGGGCTCTCAGGCCACCCTCATGAAGAGTGTTTTTGATTGTTTTGTCAGAGAGATTCACCCCACCGTTCTGCTCATCAGATTTTTTTTTTTTTTGCTCTGACAGAGCTCATTCTGTTCCCTCTTGCACAAAGGAGCAAATGGGTTAAGTACCCTCTACAGTCCTTGTCCAGCGCTCTTACAAACCCTGTAATACAACATATTGATGTGGCATCTTGGAGGAGTTGGAGTACCTGTGCAAGCTCTGTAGGGTCCAGGCATCGCTTCATGCTACTAGTAGTGACACTGACCGTAGCCAAATACAAAACTACTGAAGAAACCCAAAAAGATGAAGAGGAAAAAACTTCAGTGACCTCCGTTCCCAAAAACCATTCCGGCTTTTGGGAACTGTCTCATTGTTGGCCCTCTAGCGCACCTGTTGTGAATTTCATTAACACCAAAGCAACTGAAACTGATTAACAACCCCCTCTATTACTTAACTGGCCAGATCAGTATTCCAGAAGTTGAACTGACTCAATGCTGTCCTGAAATTAAAAAGTGTCCCTTTCATTTTTTTTTCACTATCCCTACATAAGTGAACATCAGAGACTTCTGGAGGGTTTCCAAATACTATTTCAACACATCATTTTATATTTGGTGTTGTGAAATTTGGCGAAGTAGTCTAAACCGGTTGAGTTGACAAAAAAAAAAAAAGAAATTCCCTCGGGCTTCTATTTACTCTGTGGGAGTATTAAAGTAAGTGTGAACATGATAAATTGATCAACAGCAGGTGTTGGATATGATTCAGAATATGCTTAACATAAATATTTTCAAAGTAGTAAGTATTTCCGAGAGTTTTTTTAAAAATGAATCTTATTTGAAATAGAAAAAAGATGAGCTCAGGAGTGCATTTGTTTCAATTCAGGGACAATTCTTTCATTCTCAGTTCAAAGCTGACAGGTGACAAGTATTGAAACTTACCAAATAATTTTAAAAAGTCCTAAAGATGTAAAAAAAAAAAAAAAAAAAGTCCTAAAGAAACTAAAGATGTAGGTGAATGTAAAAAATGGATATTGACCACTGGACTCGAGGGTGGAGCTTTAAAATCAAATATGTAGCATGAATACCACCAGGTATAACGAATGTCTTCTCAGAATTTGCACAGAGGAATGCAGCATTATATCATCTGTCTGCAATGACGCCTCCCAGTCTTTGTGCGTTGTTCAGCGTTGGGGTGTGGTGACTGCCCTTATCAAAACACTGCACTTTCACAAAGCACAAATGAAATAACGATGCAATTCTGGAAGAAGGAATATGGGTGAAAGTTTTAATCCTCTTGAGTTCCTCTTCAGAATATTATTTGTTGAAATTGTGCTTCACAGACTAGGGATTTGTCAACAGTGTACTCATACCCATTTATATAGCGCCAAATCACAACAAAAGTCGCCTCAAGGCGCTTCATATATATATATATATATATATATATATATATATATATATATTTGTAATAATACTTCAGCAGACCTGACAATGTTTGCATGCTTTTCAGCATCTTTATTTTGCACTCGCTTGCTTTACACACAATTCGCAGCTGCAGCTATCCAGCTCAGCCACATACATCACCTACAACAACCCACAGACAGACAGCACAGCCTTTTATGCCAGCGAGGTGAGATTGCAGAACCCGTGCAGGTGCGTCCATCTCCCCTGCAGCAGCACCGTAAACCACGCCCAGCCACAATATTTTAAATGTATAGACTCCATACATGCTGTTGTTATGCCTCATTGACCACTGAAATTAAAGTTAACATTCTAACACATTCAAAATAACTTTGCAAATGAGGGCCTGGAGGTATTTCAAGATGGTGATGACATAGCAAGGCTTGCTTTTCTTTTTAGTCATGTAGGTGGTGCTGCTGTGAATCCAGTCTGGGCCATAATCCTTGCTATAATTGCAGCAGCCTTATTATGCCCATCCCAAAGAGATTAATAAACCTTTTGTGTACATTAATTTCTGTGGTTTATTGTGTCCGCTACTTTTTATTTCAGTTTCAAGCAATTAATGTCCAACTCTATCTTGAAAGCGTCACGGTGGTGGAACGGACTCAGGCGCAGACTGAGAAAGCAACAATACTTTATTAATCACACTGGTGCGATATGTACACGTGAAGGGGGGGAAACACCAGGGTTCCGGGGATCAATAGGCTGGGGAAACACACTTCTTCGCACTTGCTCCGCTCCTTGTCCAAACAATCTCCACACAAGCAGCCCACTCACACTCACGGCGTCCAGGGGTCACAAAAGGGCTGATCCAGGTAAACCTATTAACACAAACGAGGGTAAGTTGAAGGCAAGAACGGGAACAACAGAATCACAATGAAGCCAGGCAATACTAACGAGTTACTCAATATTCCAGCGATAAATAGCTCAGAGCCCCTGCCTTAAGAAGAGCTGCAAATTACCGGAGATCAGCTGCAGGTGCGTGGGCCAAGGGCGGGAGCCCAATCAGAGCTCCGCCCAGGCAGATAGGTAGGAGAGAGTGAGAGAGAGAGAGCAAGGCGAGGGGAGCAGAGAGAGAGTAAAACAACAAACACTTGTGGCCACACTGGGCTGGCCGGGGAGGCACAGGGACCATGACAGAAAGAGCCTTAAATATTACATATCTCCTCAGTTGTATAAGGTCCTTGGTGTCTGACAGCTATTAGAACGTGTTTATAAAAAGACAAATTGGACAAGAATTCAAGAAAAAAAGATGACCTATATCTTTAAAGCCAACAACTGGCATTTTTTCAAGAGATATTGCTTCAGCTGCATGATTCTGAGGACATATTCATATTGTCTTGTTCCAGCAAGAACAGTAGGTTATGATTACACATAACCTAACACAACCTGTAAATTATTATTATTATTTTTTTTGCCAGGGCATGTCAAGATAGGTAAAAGAAAAAGAAGGTCAGTTGGAGATACTCCACAGATGATTATCTGGCAGATCTAAAAGAATGATTCCACAGAACAATCATTCAACTGTAAATGCAGTTAAGCGAGATCTCAAGGTGTTGGCCAATATCCATTTCTCTCTGCATTTCATGTGCATGAGGATTTATTTCACTTTATATTTTGTATATAAAGGTTGGACGTGTCTTTACACTTTAAAGGCTCAACTTTAGGGTTTTTGTTTCTTTCCTCATAATAATAATAACAAAAAGAAGCACTCAAACAGTGCAAAGCTCCTGCCAAAGTACCTCAAACTTTAGTATTTACTTATAATAGGATAGAATTGTATTTTTTATGTATTTGTTTTGTTTTAATGGTTATTTTTAAATGCATTTTAAGATGGTTGTAGTGCAGTAAAAAACAGGTGATGGTAGCATGACAGATGTTTACTTTGATTACATCATTATGAAGGAGTAAAAACTGGACATGAATAACTTGAGGTTATTATATAGCACTATATTTTGATTGGTATATTTCTAACTTCTCACCAGCTCGTTCTCTTTCTCTTGACACTTTTGTTGTAGATACAAAGTATTTTGGGTCAACTTGAAAGAAAGGCAGATGTAAAAGTACAATCACAGATTAGATGTGGCATGGCATTTGGATGCAAACTATAATGTAATATTTAGAATCCCCATATATCATTCTCTAAATGCCCATATGTTGTCAATACAAACAAGAAACATAATTTTAAATAGCTCTATATATCATTGTTATCACTTACATCTTCAGATCAATCTATTGATGTTAAAGGAGAGGCCAGACGTCAGATGTGACATCATTTTTAAAATCTTTATGCAGTGCTTTTTATATGTAGATAAGACACACACATTTGTAAGAATCATAGTTTCAAAATCAAAGTTATAAGGCTTTTTGTTAGTTGTTGCACAATAAACCATTGAGTTCACCTTGAAGACCCACATGGATGTAAGCCATATTTTAAAGGGTTGTTAACATGAGCCCTGTCTACACCCGTACAAAGTTTTATCAGAATTCATTCAAAGCTTTTTTAACTATTGACAGAATAACGCACAAAAGGGTTCTGTTTATAATTAACAACTGGCAATCAATGTCGGTTACCACCTGGGGCTGTTACACATAACTGCCAATTAACAATGTAAACCTTACAGTCTATATACCAACACAAATCCCTATCCTAATGATAACAGATGATCTTTCTTTTAGTTTTTAAGTATGAACACAAAGCCAACAACACAATGCAACGATGAAACCAGCCCAAAGAGACTTTGATGCGATTGCCATAGTGATTCAACTGTTGTAGAAACATATAAAGATAGAAATGAAAGCTAAAGCGCTGCAAGCCTGACTCCCCATCGCTGCCTTTGCTGGGCTGGGGTCTGCATGCACTGGCTTTACCATCATTCTGATTTCTTCGCTAGCTTTGTGTTAGCATGTGCTCTGAGCCAATGGCAAACACATTGGCTAACACATTGTCAAGTCAAGTCAAGTCAAGTCAAGTTTATTTATAAAGCACATTTAAAAACCTCCAAGGCTGGCCAAAGTGCTGTACAATAAAATACAAATATAAAATACAATAAAACACAAGTACATAAAACACCTCACTGATAAAACAATAAGTTAATACAGTAAGTTAAACATTGCTAAAAGCCAATGAGAAGAGGTGAGTTTTAAGAGCAGTTTTAAAAGTTCCTAGGCTTGTGGAGAATCTGATATGAGGAGGTAAACTGTTCCACAGTCTGGGTGCAGCCACAGCAAAAGCCCTCTCTCCCCTAGTCTTTAATCTGTACCTGGGAACATCTAAAAGCATCAGGTCTGCTGACCTCAAAGATCTCCTGGAGCGGTAAATGCTAAGAAGCTCTGCCAGGTAAGGAGGTGCAGTACCGTTAAGAACCTTAAAAACCAGCAGTAAAATTTTAAAATCAATCCTAAAAGCAACAGGGAGCCAGTGGAGAGAGCAGAGGACCAGAGTGATGTGGTCTCTCTTTTTGGAACCGGTCAGCATGCGAGCAGCAGCGTTCTGCACCAGTTGGAGGCGATGCAGACAGGAACGATCTAAACCAGCATAAAGGGAGTTACAGTAGTCCAGCCGTGATGTAATAAAAGCATGGACCACCCTTTCTAGATCGTTCCTGCACAGGTAGGACTTGACTTTAGCTAAAATCCGTAGATGATAAAAAGATCCCTTGACTACGGAGCTGATTTGTTTATCAAATTTAAAAGCACTGTCAAAAGTAACACCGAGGCTCTTGATGGAGGAAGTACATTTGGAAGTTAGGGGTCCCATAAAATCAAAGGAAAGGTTGGGGTCTTTAGGAAGCCCAAACACAATGACTTCAGTTTTACTTTCATTAAGATGTAGGAAGTTAAGAGCTATCCAAGTCTTAATGTCAGACAGACAGGATCCTAATGATAACAGGTAAAGAGACAATGTGTTAGCAGCATAATACAACTATTTCTGTGCTGGGTGGAGTTTGCGTTTCACCAACAAGCGCTTGTCCTTTCATACAGTAAAAAATACTGGCTAAATTTCTACTCCTCAGAACTAGGGGTGGGTTTAAAAAAATAGTTTTTTGATTTAAGCTTGAATAATGGGATATCGATTTGTTGAATCTTGAATCAATTTTTAAATATAAAGGTATTTTGCCAGAAACGCCAGAATCTCAGGTCAAAGCTCCAAAAAAATAAAAAATAAAAAAATTCAACAACCACCAAACAGTTAAAACAGCAAATGAAAGCAGGTAAATGGATTCTGCACAAAGATGTGAACACAAAGTGTGGATCATTCACCTGACGGCACGTATATAGTACGTACTCGTTCGTCAGTGCTGAAAGCATCTCACAGATTCTGATGCTGCAGATTTTGTCACTCTCTTTTGTCTTCCTCTATCTGCCTAAGGTGCAGAGGAAGCAGTGGCGTGTCCAGCGGGGTGGCCTGGGGGGGGCACAGGCCACCCCCCCAACCAGACTGGCCACCCCAGGCGCCACCCCAAAGCTAAAACAATAAAATTTAATGAAATATCAAATGTACGATTATGGTTTCACAGTGAAGCTCAGATATCCGAGGGTAAGTGAATGCAGCACCGACTTCTGCACTATGAGCATCATGTTAGCAAAGGTAGGACAGCCAAGCACGAAAGACAGCACCGCAGAAAACATTTTTTTTAGCGAAAGATTAACAAGTTAACATAGCTGGACTAGCCATCGGACATTTGCACGGTGGGCTGATGACTTATTTATTTATTTATTTTTGTAACGGCATGAACAATGAGAGGTGGTGGATTGGCCAGATGCTGGCCGATTTGTAAAAAGTTTTTTGGTGGTGGCTATGGCGGAGCTTCCACAGAGGCAACAGGTGGATGAGGGAAGGGGAGGCAGGAGGAGCAGAGACCCGAGGCAGCCGCCGGTGTTGTGCCAAAAAGTGATTGTCTGCCAAAAAGTGATTTCCGGTATTTGCCAAAAACTGATTGCTCGTATTTAAACTGCTATAAGTAACTTGTTGGGCTATAATATGTGAAACATATATTAAATGCATCCCTCATGGATGAGATAAAGTCATATTGAGCCACAAACAACATTCGTGTAACAAGGTAGAAGCCGCAATCAGTTTTTGGCAGTGACTTTTATATAACCTTTATATATGCAGTTAAAAAAATATCATTAACATTAAAAATGTCTTTTGTAAGAAGTAGTTGGACAGCAGAAATTGCAGCAAATATTACAATAGTTCTGTAAAAATATTTTCAGCGAGGATAAAGGACCGGATTGGTTATAATGTAAGTACAATAACACAGAGCTGTAAAGATACTTGAAAAAAACAGATAATTTTTTAATTCTATATATAATCCCTTTGTAAACGCTGTTCACCGAAGTCTATTTACCAACATACATAAAGATATTACACATAAAAAATACACGGAAACATTGGAAATCAGTTTTTGGCAGGCAATCACTTTTTGGCACAACACCGGTCCGAGTGTCAGGTGAACTGAACTTCAGGTAAGAAGTTATGACCTGCAGTCTATCTGGGTCAGATATAAACCAAGTTTAGGTGGAGTTTATTTTCGTTGTGCTGACTTTTTACAGTCAGTTAAAATAACTCGTACTGCGTGAGCTAGCATAAGGTTTCTATACAGCTGTTCAGTTGCTATGATGTTACTGATAGTGAACTTTATTTTATTCATAAGGTTAGTTAGTAGAGTTGCCAAGGCTCCTTAAAAATGGAATGGTCCCTCATTCAGAGAAAATATTACGCGTTTCGTATTGAGCTGAGAAGAGACGCAGTTTGTCCCGTACTTTAGCTAGAATGGAAAAAAACACAAAGCTGAAGTTATTCTGTTTTTACGCTGCACAGCTGCCTCTTCTCTCACCCCCCCCCCCTCTTCTGTTGCTACTTCAGTCATGAAAACTGATCAATGATCAGCTGATTGGCTTTTCTCTCTTGTGTTTATCGCCCACTTTGCGCCAGAAACAGGAAACCAGCGGATGTCATGCTAAACAACAGCAGCACGTTTAAGCTTGAACAGCTGTTGTTAGAATTTATTTAATATTACTTTCTAGTATCAGCTGATGTTTGCTGGAGCCACAGCTGTAAAGCTGCTAGTCATGATGTCGGTTTGGATATGTGGTGAGAGGGAAACATGAAGATGAAACCAGGAGATGTCCTTACTGAATCATCAGAGCTGAACAGGTGATGGAGAAACAGGTTTACCTTTTAGGTGACATGAATGAGTTGAAGGGAAGTTATGAACTGTTTCTGAGAGACAAATAACACCAGGATCCTTTTCTAAGTAGCTGACAGCTGATAGCTGTGCAGGGGCGGATCTAGCAAAGTGTTGCCAGGGGGCCAGGTAGGGCATTAACAGGGAGAGGGGGGCACAAAGAAATACTTTTCAATTCAATTCAATTCAATTCAATTCAATTCAATTTTATTTATATAGCGCCAAATCACAACAAATGTCGCCTCAAGGCGCTTTTCTTTCTTATTCTCATTTAAAGTATTTAGCTTTTATTAAATAATTATCTGAATCTTGCGAACAAAGTTTTTATCTGACGTAAAATTTATAGAAATCATACATATACCAAAAAGACAGTGTACATCACTGTCACAACAGCGTCTGTTTTCATTCAAAGGCTTTATGGCTTTAATACCTAGTCGGCCGGTCTGTAGTGAAAATGCCCAATTTTTTGTCCCAGTCCAGCCCTGCAGGTTAATACTGGCAGTGTCACCATGCCAGCTGACTGTATTTCATCATCAGCCAGTGTTGTTCTTTATACATCAATATGACCAAAGTTTACCATAAGGCAGCATATAAAGTATTTACTTGCTTTCAGGTTTTATTCAAATGTTAGTCTTTTCATTTGTTTCCCCACTTTTTTCCTATTTCAAAATCAAACACCAGTTTGTGAGAAGATTATCTTCTTTTTTTAACAAGCAGATAAAGTTTTACATTGGCATTGGCTAATTTGCCAATTGTATGTTAAAAATGTTCGTATTTTAATATTCAAAAATGTTTTTGCCCAAAACATATGTGCACTAAATACTTTGCAAATATTGCTGTCCTTGACTGCTGAATAAACACTGACTGATTGCATCTCTTGTACTTTATCAACGCAGTATCTAAAAACTTTGCACCTTAGTGGTTAAAATCTCATTCTAATAACAGTTAAAAGCGCATTCGGTTATTAGGTTTATAGGGTTATTGAATTATGGTTAATGGTTGGTAGAATTGTTTTTAACATTATCTGCCAATTACATCTGCCACCGTTCTCCAAATCTGTACCCCTACCTGGCCCCCCGAACAAAAATTTTCTAGACACGCCACTGAGAGGAAGAGCTTTTGTAAAGCAAGTAATAACATGATTATAACTTTAATGTACTTACTGGATTTAATACAGTAATGCGTGGCATTGTGGCATCTGTGTTACCAAAAAATGTAATGTTCATGTAATGTTTTATTACATGAACCTGCAAGCGATTGAATAATGTGTAGGGTGGTCATGGGAACAGACCCAAATGAATCCTGACATTTTCACTCCTTTCAGGGTTTCACAACATAGAGCTAAAATGCAACTCATTCTGAAAGGGTGCGAATTTGTACAGCACATATTTAAGAGGATAAAATGATCCCTACTCAGCAAATACTCAATGACTCATTTCATTTTTTTGTCAAGCAGGAATTTTAACAAAGCAAAGTAACAACATAACTGAGAACACAACAAAAAATAACAAAAATAGTTTTTAAAAATAATAATTCTTATTTTTCAAGCACAAGACTCCAACAACTTTAGCAGAGAAGAATATATTTACTGAAAACTACATCTTATCTTTACATTAAACCCAGTTACTGTATACAGTGCATCAAGTTTTTATTTAGCAGGTCTTAGACTTGTCTTTCTAGTATACATTGAGTTTTATTTCATGTGATATTATTATTATTGGTATAAATAATTGTAATTGACATTATTATTATAGTCTTTCTGTCTTATTTTTCTCCTACTATCTGTTTCTGTTTTGTTTAGCATGAGTTATTCTTTCGTTTTTTAACTTCCTGTTGCGTCCAGGACCATCAAACTGTTGGATTTCTACGTATTTACCTCATTGGACTTTTTTCAGGTAATAAGGCTCACTTTCTCCTAGAATATTTTGCCTCCATATTTTTGCCATTGGCTCATCTCCTGCAATATTTTGAAAATACAAATGAAAGAAAGCAACCAGTGTCTCAGGCCTCAAATCTGCCACACCTCCCTCAACTGATTGCAAATTTGCATACTGACACAACAGTGAGTAAGATGTTGGTTAGCTGGTAACTCAACTGGAATTTAGGCTGTTGTTGGCGACACATGACCAATTGCAAACATGTACAGGTCCAGGCTTGCATTTCTCCACAATAGCCAATAAATTAGCAATATAAAAGTACTACAGTTGCTATAGCCAATTCTAGAAAAAAGAACATGCACTGTGTAAGTTAATAGGTTCTCCTATTAGAATAGAAATAGATCAGATACTATTAAATGAAAGTGTTGCTTAAATGTTTCCTTATGATGTGTAAAACTGTTTTAGCCCCATCATGCATGCTAAATCAACCAGGCAAGGAAAGCTGATTCTCTTCATTTAAATGTAGTATTTTCAGTGCGAGAAACATTTCACATTTCACTCATCCAAGTGACTTTTTCAGAGTCTTCTCACTGCAGGTTTCCCCAACCTCATGAAAAGTATATTTGCATAATGAAACAAAACCAGAACCACTAATCTACATGCTACCACACCAGTGAGTAATAGGTGTTGTTGGCGACACATAACCAGTTACAATGAACAGATCTAAGCATGCATTTCTCCACAAGAAGAGCCAATAAATATCAGCAATTTAAAAGTACTACAGTTGCTGCAGCCAATTCTGGAAAAAAGTACACACACTGTTTAAGTCAGTGGTTCTCAAACTTTTTACATCATTCCCCACATGGCACGAAGAAATATTTTCACGCCCCATCTAAACAAAACAATGACAGAAAAGCCTGGCTGCAACTTTATTTAGATACATTCATTCACAATGAATCCACAATGAATACTTGAGTAATTTTTGTTTTAAACAAACATCTTTGATTTCAAACAACTATTTGTAACTTTTGTCACTAGACTGCTTCATTAGACTGCACCACTTCTGCAAAAATGAAACAAGTTAAACAGAATATGAACATTGGCAGACATGGAAAAATAAAGTCAGTTTTAGTCTTATAAAAAAAAGAAATCTAGAAACTCGTGAACAGAGATTTAAAAAATATATTTAATTTAGTTTGAGTTTAAAATAGAATGAACTAGGTCCTGCTGTTGTTGTTGATGATGCGTTTAGGCTGTAGCCGAAAAGCTGCAACCGCGTGTGTAAGTTGACAGCTGCAATAAAGAAGTGTACTGAAAAGTCCGAACATGTGGTCGGGTCTTTAGTGCCCCAATCCTAGGTTTCTGCACCACTGTAAATGATGCATGACAGACCCGACCACGTTTGCACTTTTCAGTACACTTCTTTATTACGGCTGTTGACTTACACACAAAGCTGCAGCTTTTCAGCGGATGCGCATATTATTAACGTAACTGTGTTAACGTAATTGCCACAAATTCAATTTTTCCATCATAAAAGTGATTCTGATTGATCAATGGTAATGATAATTTGCATATTAATGATCATGAAACTGACCTCATGGCCCATTGTCATTCAGTGGTGCTTGAGACTGAAGAAGTCAGTTGGATGAATGATGAAACGTTTCTCCCACTGAAACACTGAGTAGATGAATAGAATCAACTTTCTAGGTGATTTAGCCTCTTTTTTTTTACGGCACCAACCTCGTACAGTGAGTTGTTTTTGAAAAAGAATATGTATTGATTTGTGTATTTTTAAGGTTATTTGATAGAAGAAAAAGAATTCTGCACAATTACATTTGCCAACAAATTAATACGATCTCATTAACTTACAATACATTCAAAATACACAGGAGTGGGCACCAGTTTGTGAAAGCCACCATGTTGCCTTGGTGTCTTGAATACAGTGGCCAATATGGATGTCACCATTTTGCCTAATCATGTTTTATGTATGTGAATAGAGACTGGCCACATATGCAGTAAAGCTTACAAGTTACCTTTAATTTAAAGTTCACAAATGACACATAAGCTGACAGGTCATCCTTCCTCTCCCCAGCCTGTTTATTGTATCTAAACATTCTCTTGTTTTGAAACAGTACTACTGATACCTTTGTTATTTTATACGCTTGCATATTTCCCTGCTTTCCTTCCTGTTTTCCCACATGCAAAACTTTAAAGGTACAGTAAGCCATTTTATTAGACTATTTAACAGGAAAAATATGCATTAATTATGGCCAGTTTAGAACCACCAACCCTAGTAACTGCACATCTTTGGAGTGTGGGAGCAAGCACCACAGGGACAGCACGCAAACTCCACACAGAAATGCTCCAGTGATATCATAGATTTGAACCCAGGGTCTACTTGCTGTGAGGCATCAGTAACCACACCCACATAGCAAAATTGGTATGGCCCGGATCTGGCCCAAACAATGTGCTTACACATGGCCCACACACCGCAAAGAATGGTGGCCCAGATCTGGTTTGCCAGAGGTGGCCCACACATGGGCCAGCACAAGGCCAGTTGCAGACACACTGCTGGCCCTGTGCTGGGCCCCAGAGCTGAAACCTAATGTGCCTAATGTGTACCTTAATCAAGCCATGTAATAAAAACATGTGCCGGAACATAATAGTGCAAAAGTAACATGACAAAACTCTATTCAGACAGTGAATGGACTGATTTGTATATAGAACTTTCCTACTCTCCCGACTCTTACTCAATACAACATGCCACATTTACCCAATTATACACTTTCTCTAAACTGAGTGCTTCCTAACTACATTCATACACATTCACACTCTTAGCAAGCAGACTGGATGAGCCAGGGATCGAACCACTAACCTTCCGATCAGTAGGTGACCTGCTTGACCTCCTGAACTACGTCCACCCGGTGGTAAACATGAGTAAACCGTCACTAGGTTTTGGATAAAGTGTACACTCACAAACCTGTCAAACTTGCATTTGAAACGTTGGCCACGATAGGAGTATGGAATTGCAACATGGCATTTGGGTCTTCAAACTAAAATAGGAAAATAGAAACATAAATAGTGCCATCATTGCCAGACCTGGCCCACATCTGGTTGACATACACCCTGCCATGACACCAATCAGTCAGAAGGGCCAGCTTGATGCCGGATTAGCGGAAGACCTGTTTTCTATGAGCGTGGGCCACATACACCAAACCACAATCGGGCCAGATGTGGCATGCCATCACATAAACAGTGCCAGGCCTGGCCCATATCTGTATGGCATACCACTTACCATGCCAGAAGAAGATCTAGATAAACCAGTTACCTTGCTTGTGTAATAAGAAACTATAGAAAAAAGCTGAGTCTCTCTTCAGTTAACGCAGACTGACAAACAGAAACCAGCAAAGCGAACAAATTCAGGCTCCACTTACAAGCAGGTCAAACCTGAGTTTGTTCCCTCTGTGGGAACTAAACCTTATAAGGTTTCTTATTGCACAATCAGCAGACTGCAGAGATGTTCAAAACTGACATAAGGAAGATTTTAGATTTGTGCTAGGGTGGAGTATTTCTTCTTCACTTGCCATACACTCCATGACCGATTAAGCAACGTTTCCTCCTTGCTATAAAATGGGTAATGTCCTTAAGCAGATTCAGATGTGATTGTAAACAATTTGTTCTCTAATCAGTGTTTCAGAAAAGTTTATTTGTCACTGAAAGAAAAGAAGAAATCAGGTAATTATTCACCTCCATACCTTTTTTAAAAAAATAAATTAAAAGGCTAGTTGGCCTTGTGCAGGTACCTTTTATGCTTTTTGCTATTTTACAAAATCTATGCCATTGCTATCGAAATGCGCTCCACAGTTGCTGAATCTTAATTCAATCAAGTTGTGATTTTAAACTTTGTGCCGGAGGAACATTAAAAAGGCAAGCCAGCACAGAACACCTCTGTTCATGTCTTCTTAAAATAGCTTCCATGTAATCTGACATATCATAGATTTTTCTTTCAGTTGTCTTTGTGACAACCTATTTACCTTCTGTAAGCATAGCACCCATTTTTTCTTTTGTTTTCTTTTATGAAGCTGTATCAGTGAAAAATGTGTCTCTATCACCTTTTACATAGTACAACATCTTATTGCCTCTTGTGTTGATCTTGTCCAGATCTGGCTAGCGCGGAAGGAATGCTTGGGGTTTTTTGTCAGGGGAAATGATTGTGTCAACCAGTGTTGAATCATTGTATTGCAAGAAAAACAACTCTTGCAACTCTGAAATTGCCACATGCTGGTGCAAAAGGATCTTGAAGCTGAGGTAAAGTGCTACCTTGAATTCTGAATGAATAGACCGCTTAGAACACAAGAACAAATAAAATAATGAGACTAACTTGAGTTAAAAATTTATTTATTTTTTGCTGCGTGGTGCACTGCTGGAGCCACTTGCCTAGCTTGGGAATCACTGCACCTGATTCAGTGCTCTGATTACCACTGGGACCACTGTTACCTTAACCCTACACATCTTCTCGAGCTCTTCTCTGAGCCCTTGGTACTTCTCCAGCTTCTCGTGTTCCTTCTTTCTGATGTTGCTCTCAGTCGGTATGGTTATGGTTATGGTATGGTTTAATGCTACGACTGTCTTCTTCTGCTTGTCTACCACTACTATGTCCAGTTGGTTAGCCTCCACCATTCTGTCCGTCTGTATCTGGAAGTCCTACAGGATCTTAGCTCGATCTTTGACTTAAAGACTTCCAGGCCATACTCAGTAGAGATGTTCCTGTATACTATGACGGCCACTTGGTTAAGACGTTCCATGTATGCTCTGCCTGCTAACATCTTGCACCCTGCTGTTATGGTCTGGATTGTCTCAGGGGCATCTTTACACAGCCTGCACCTGGGGTCTTGCCTGGTGTGGTAGACCCCAGCCTCTATGGATCTTGTACTCAGAGCTTGTTCTTGTGCTGCCATGATTAGTGCCTCTGTGCTGTCATTCAGTCCAGCTTTGTCCAGCCACTGGTAGGATTTCTGGATATCAGCCACCTCCTCTTATCTGCCGGAGGTACATAATGTGCAGGGGCCTGTCCTTCCATGATGGTTCGTCCTCTTCCTCCTCTTTCTTGGGTTTCTGCTGTGTGAGGTATTCACTGAACACATGTTGGGGCCATCTTCCTGACATATTTGTTGATATTTGTTGTCTCATTCTGGACTGTGGTACTGACACTCACCAGTCCCCGGTCTCCTTCCTTAGCGTACAGCCCCAGGGTGCTGGATTTGGAGTGAAACCCTCCATGGATGGTCAGGAGCTTCATTGTCTTGATGTCAGTGGCTACTATCTCCTCCTTTATCCAGCTTATTATCCCAGCAGGGTACCTGATCGCGGGCAGGGCGTAGGTGTTGATAGCCCAGATCTTGTATGTATACTGTAAGAATTTCTAATAGATTTAAACTCAAACTCTGAACAAAACCTGCTCCGCATCACGTTATTTGTTCATCATAAGTTACCACGGAGATCTTCTATGTAGGCTTCTACATCTGTTATCTTCTACGTCTATGTTAGTAAGTGGTTTTGTAATTAATTCACATATTGATTTAGTACTTTGGCTTACAGAAACCTGAATAGTTAGTAGGGATTACAACATAGGTGTCAAACTCTGGCCCGCGGGCCATGTTTGGCCCGCAGCCTAATTATATTTGGCCCGCGAAGCCATACAAAATTACTTTTAGAGCTGGCCTACTGGTATTATACAGCTAATATATATATTGTTTAGTATTAAGCTTTGCTTGTTCCATATTCAGTTTTTCAGCAAAACGTGTTTGAGTCCATAAGAAAAGATTCATTCTTATATCTGGAGGAATAAATATCTTTCAATAAATATTAACGTTAGCCCGCGACTTTTTTCCAGTTTTGAATTTTGGCCCACTGTGTATTTGAGTTTGACACCCCTGGACTACAACATCTAGTCCTTTTACTGAATCGAATAAACTCCTTCGAGACATACTGACTGTCAAAGCCCTCAAAGCACAGGCTTATGAGGAGGAGTGGCAGCAGTCTTTCTAGATTAGTCTAAGTTAATAGTCACCCAAAGACTTTGGCAGCCTTTTGCATCCTTTTTGGAAAAAGACAAAAAACTGTTTTATTTTTTGTTATAATGATGTTTTTCTTGACTGGTTCTATGATTTTGTGCTCAATTCAGATAAAATAATTATAGTAACTTTAACATTCATGTAGATGCTGAAAACAACAGCCTTAAAGGTGCTTTGATTTGACTGTTAGATTAATGTGACTTCTCTTAAACTGTAAATGAGGGTACTAACTGTTGTAATCACATCCTTGATCTGGCTAGGGTCCAGTATATAGCATATAGTGCAGCGTGCTCACTGTGTATGACAACATAGCGGAACAACAGGCTCCTCTGAAAAAGAGTAACCTATCCGACAAGTTTGAACCACTAATATAATATACCTTAAAGCAAAGAGCATATAGGCTGGAGGTGAATAGCATTCCACTAATATGAAAGACAGATAGAACAGAAATAACCTGAGGCTTGTTTTCAACAGTGCAACCAAGCTGACAAAGAACCACAGCTCTGTTGAAACTTGAATTTCCTTAGTTCAAAGTAGTAATGACTTAACAAATGTAGTTATAAATAAATGTAACCACTGGAGTTTGTCATCACACAGAGTAATCATAAGGCATCCTATATTTATTTGGACTTTTCTCTATGGGCTAAGTTAAAGTCATTTCCTTTAAACTACTGATTTTAAATATGATCATCACTTTATCTTTGTTAAGAGGCTTTTAAGGTTTCTGTAATTAAACCATCACCTAAATATTCTTGAACCAGCTGCTGTAGCTGATTATATACTCATTTACAATATTCATCCCCCCCCCCCCCCCCCCCCAGAAAGAGTGGTTTGAATTACTTAGAGAGGAATAGTTTATTTGAAGAATTTCGGTGAGCAGTAAGAGCAATCATTACTTCTAGTGTGGATTTTTGCAATGTCATATTGTCAGGATGCCCTAATAGTTACCTGATCCAAAACACAACACTAGGAGTATTGAGACTAGAAAGAGAGGCCATAATTCTCACATATCAGCTTCTCTTCACTGCCTTGTTGTCAAATTTAGGATTGAATTGAACTTCCTTCTCCTCCCATGCAAGATCTTGAATAATCATGCCCCACCATATTTATGAGACCTCATAGGACCACATCATCCTGGTACAGTGTTTTGCAGTTCAGCCTTACTTGTGGAATTTCTCTACAAAGGGAAGAGAGCTTTCAGTTATTGGCCCATCTCCAGTTAAACTACTTACCTCGGGTTATTTGTGTCCTTTTCTCGCCTCTGTCAGTGCACCCCAGGGTGGCTGTGGCTACAATGTAGCTTGCCATCACCAGTGTGTGAATGTGTGTGTGAATGGGTGGATGATTGTGTGTAGTGTAAAGCGCTTTGGGGTCCTTAGGACCAAGTAAAGCGCTGTACAAATACAGACCATTTACTTTTGAGTCAGAAGGCAGTCACCCTCTCTACTTTTAAGATTATAGACTTAAAAATTGCTTAGTGATAAAGCTTGCAGTTAGGGCTGGATCAGGTGACCCTGAATTGTCTCTTAGTTATGCTGCAATAGGACTAGGCCGCTGGAGAACTTTCCATGATCCACTCTCATCTTTTCACTCTGCATGTGCTTATATAGTCCTACTACATGTCATTAAATTGTCTTCTTTTTTTGTCCAGTCTCCCTATGCTCCTGATTTTCTTTTTTCTTTCCCCTTATTCCCCCCAACCAGTTCCAGATGGCTGCCTCTCCCTGAGCCTAGTTCAGCTGGAGGTTTCTTCCTGTTAACAAGAAGTTTTTCCTTCCCACTGACGCCAAGTGCTTCCTCAAAGGCAATTGTCTGATTGTTGGTGTTTTCTCTCTAATATTGAGAGACCTGTAGTTTGACTATTGTGAATAGGTTTAGCATAAACAAAACTGAATTGAACTGCATTCAGCCGAGTAAAAAGGGAGCCCCCTCGCAAAATGGAAACATCTGACTTCAAGCTCAGCATTTCTCACTAATCCATTCATCATCATGCTTCATAATATACCCCTTAGATCTTCCCGTTTAAAGCTTCAGAGCTCTAATGCAATTGAAATGAACTGCAGAATCAAGAATGAACTAAGAAACAAAACAATGTAGTAACTTGGTATATTAGATCTTGCTGATGCAGTCTTTACGTACTTTCCATATCTCTATTACCTGTTCCTCTGACAATGTCTCTGGCTGAAGCAGAACTTCATACGATACCCCTGAGCGGTGTGATGATTGCTAAAGCTAAAGTTTCCCAGTGTCTAATGGAACGATAACCTGCTGACCTAATTGCAGCTCTACTGAGAAACTTTTTTTCCCAAACAAAAGTTCTCACATAAAACAATGATGCTTTAAGCATGCCTGCATTAGTGCAAGCAATGTTCAAATATTACTGTGTCATGATTGTGTCATTTTCGTCCTCTTAACCTGCTCTTATCAGTTTTTCATTGTGTCCTGAACCGTTTGACCTGTAATAAAGATGACACTTGTCACAGTGCATAGCTGTCATTTTTAAATGTGTGTGGGTGCATGTGGGGTAGTACAAGCACAACCGAAATGTGTATTAGAACATCACAGCTTCTTTGTTGTGTGGTTGCTCAACTGGCTGGCCTACTCTCTAGACCTTTCACCAAGTTTGGCCAATCTCAAGGAAAATAATATGACAAAGAACACCCAGAGTTCTATACATTGGAATGGATGGGGAGACTGGGGCAACTTTCCTCTGCCAAAAGTCCAGCAACTTTTGGACTTTTGGACTCTGCCAAAAGTCCAGCAACTTCCTCCTTAGTTCCCAGATGTTGTCTAAAGAAGAGGGAATGCTACAGAGTGGAAAACATTTTTGAAATGTATTGCTGCGATCAAATTAAAACATTTTCAGTTTAAACATTTTATATGTTTTTTTTTTGTGAATAAAATATGGGCCCAGAGATTTGCAAATCATTGCAATCTGTTTTTTTTTTCTTTAGATTTTACATGTCATTTCAGCTTTTTCAGAATTGGGCTTGTGCATTTTCTGCATGATTTTTAAATGTCTTGATGCATGCTCAATCATCCAGGTAAGTAAATCCCAAAATGTCGATTCTGTGTTTTCTGAAAACGCTATGTCCAGATGAACAACCTTTTGGGACTTGATTTGTGTTGGTGTTGTAAAATGTGGGCATCTCAGTTCAAATTAATTCAATTTTATTTACATGTTGCCAAATCTCAACAGCAGTCACCTCAGTGCACTTGATATTGTAAGGTGAAGGCCCTACAAAAATAGAGAGAAAATGCCAACATTCAGATGACACCCTATGAGCAAGCACTTGGCAACAGTGAGAGAGAAATCTCCCTTTAAAGTGGAAGAAACATGTGGCATAACCAGGTTCACTGAGGGGCAGCTATCAACTGGCTGTGGGTTTAGGGGAGAAGTTGAACTAGTTGAACTCATCGAGTGCAAATCTTGTTTTTCTGTGTGTATAATCTCATGGAAATTGAGACAGTTGTAACATGAAACCACTTTAGGTTTTTGTTTTCATTTTCGTGTTACTTAGTAGAAAGTTATGAAAGGTATTAATTTTCCAACGACGTTTTAACTGTGTGCTTGAATTTTTGATTTACTGAGAGATTTACTTCCTGGTGCATTTTCAGAATATTGGCAAGACCTGCGGATAACTGGAATACCGTAAAACGACTATGCACAGTACAGCTGGAATGTTGGTGTGCAGCAAAGGACTTAAAAACACATGTCCCTATTGTCAAAATGAGTTATTCAAATGAGTTAGATTTAAGAAGATCTGACATATTAAAATGAATCATTAAAATTGAAAAAAAAAAAACCCCAAAAAACAACGAGACGTTCATGCTGTTGTTTACTGCCACTCTGGGCCGAAAGAGGTGTGACAAATGGAATTTTCTGAGTTATGATTGAGTGTGACAATAAAACAGAGGATTATAATCAGGTGCACGCAACACATAGTTACTCAGTGGTTTTGGCGCAGCAATATTCCATTTGAAGAACTTGTTGTACACTTAAGGAATGAAAACATGTTTACTAATAGCCTCTCATGATGATGCAACAGAACTATCACATTGCACAGGCAACTGAGGTGACATATGCCAACTAAAAGTCATATTGAATGGTGATATGAAGACAATGAGGCATTGTGTAAGATTTTGTGAAGACGGGTATTTAACCTGTCTGAGCATCCACCAATGCATTTGGCTGACCCCGTGGTATAATTCTCAAACACGTACCCTAAAGCAGATGACTCGTAATCTGGAGAGGAAATGGCGTGTCACAAATTTAGAGGATCATCATTTAGCCTGGAGAAATAGTTTGTTGCTTTATAAGAAAGCCCTCCGCAAAGCCAGAACAGCTTACTACTCATCACTGATTGAAGAAAATAAGAACAACCCCAGGTTTCTCTTCAGCACTGTAGCCAGGCTGACAAAAAGTCAGAGCTCTTTGAGCCAACCATCCCTTTAACGTTAACTAGTGATGACTTCATGAACTTCTTCACAAATAAAATTTTATCATTAGAGAAAAAATTACCAATAATCATCCCACAGATGTAATATTATCTACAGCTACTCTTAGTCCCATTGATGTTAAGTTAGACTCTTTTTCTCCAATCGATCTTTCTGAGTTAACTTCAATAATTACTTCCTCCAAACCATCAACGTGTCTTTTAGACCCCATTCCTACAAAACTGCTCAAGAAGTCCTGCCATTGATTAATTCTTCGATCTTATATATGATCAACCTATCTCTAATAATCGGCTATGTACCACAGGCCTTCAAGGTGGCTGCAGTTAAACCTCTACTCAAAAAGCCATCTCTAGACCCAGCAGTCTTAGCTAATTATAGGCCAATCTCCAACCTTCCTTTCATATCAAAAATCCTTGAAAGAGTAGTTGTCAAACAGCTAACAGATCATCTGCAGAGGAATGGTTTATTTGAAGAGTTTCAGTCAGGTTTCAGAGTTCATCACAGCACAGAAACAGCTTTAGTGAAGGTTACAAATGATCTTCTTATGGCCTCTGACAGTGGACTCATCTCTGTGCTTGTCCTTCTTGACCTTAGTGCAGCATTCGATACTGTTGACCATAATATCCTGTTAGAGCGATTAGAACATGCTGTAGGTATTACAGGTATTGCACTGCAGTGGTTTGTATCATATCTATCTAATAGACTCCAATTTGTGCATGTAAATGGAGAGTCCTCTTCACACACTGAGGTTAATTATGGAGTTCCACAGGGTTCAGTGCTAGGACCAATTCTGTTTACATTATACATGCTTCCCCTAGGCAGCATCATTAGAAGACATAGCATACATTTTCACTGCTATGCAGATGACACCCAGCTCTATCTGTCCATAAAGCCAGATAACACACACCAATTAGTTAAACTGCAGGAATGTCTTAAAGACATAAAGACTTGGATGGCCACTAACTTTCTGCTTCTTAACTCAGATAAAACTGAGGTCATTGTACTCGGCGCTGAAAAGCTTAGAAATATGGTATCTAACCAGATTCTTACTCTGGATGGCATTACCTTGGCCTCCAGTAACACTGTGAGGAACCTTGGAGTCATTTTTGACCAGGATATGTCCTTCAACGCACATATTAAACAAATATGTAAGACTGCGTTCTTCCATTTGCGCAACATCTCTAAAATTAGAAATATCCTGTCTCAGAGTGACGCTGAAAAACTAGTTCATGCATTTATTACTTCCAGGCTGGACTACTGCAATTCATTATTATCAGGATGTCCAAAAAACTCACTGAAAAGCCTTCAGTTAATCCAAAATGCTGCAGCAAGAGTACTGACAGGGACTAGAAAGAGAGCGCATATTTCTCCTGTTTTGGCTTCCCTTCATTGGCTTCCTGTTAAATCCAGAATTTAATTCAAAATCCTGCTCCTCACATACAAGGTCTTAAATAATCAGGCCCCATCTTATCTTAATGACCTTGTAGTACCATATCACCCTATTAGAGCACTTCGCTCCCGCTCTGCAGGCCTACTTGTTGTTCCTACAGTATTTAAAAGTAGAATGGGAGGGAGAGCCTTCAGTTTTCAGGCCCCTCTTCTGTGGAACCAGCTTCCAGTTTGGATTCGGGAGACAGACACTATCTCTACTTTTAAGATTAGGCTTAAAACTTTCCTTTTTGCTAAAGCATATAGTTAGGGCTGGACCAGGTGACCCTGAATCCTCCCTTAGTTATGCTGCAATAGATGTAGGCTGCCGGGGGATTCCCATGATGCATTGAGTTTTTCCTTTCCAGTCACCTTTCTCACTCACTATGTATTAACAGACCTCTCTGTATTGAATCATATCTGTTATTAATCTCTGTCTCTCTTCCACAGCATGTCTTTTATCCTGTCTTCCTTCTCTCACCCCAACCGGTCGCAGCAGATGGCCGCCCCTCCCTGAGCCTGGTTCTGCCGGAGGTTTCTTCCTGTTAAAAGGGAGTTTTTCCTTCCCACTGTCGCCAAAGTGCTTGCTCATAGGGGGTCATATGATTGTTGGGCTTTTCTCTGTATCTATGAAGCGCCTTGAGGCGACATTTGTTGTGATTTGGCGCTATATAAATAAAATTGAATTGAATTGAATTGAATTGCTGGAATAACCCCAAACAAACCTGTTCCCCAAGAATGCAATATGATTTTATCTGAAGGTAAATAGCTCTGTAAGAAAGATGTTTGTTTGGATAGAAGTTGATTTGAAAGTGATGTGAACATCAGGCTAAATGCTCTTTTCTTCTGAACTTCTTTAACAAACAGTTTAGTTTAGCTGAAGTGCAAAGTGAAGCTTGTTATCCACCTCAACCTTTTTTCTCTCTCAGAGGTTTTGCTTACTCCTTAGGAGTCTTGTCAAGGCATAGTTAAAACTACAGGAGGTTTATTATTTCACCACACAGTGGAGCTGTGGCTCAACATTTCATGTTACTTTTCCTGCACTACAACAGTCATTCAACATTAAGTAACCAGAGGAATATAGCGTATAATATTTAATACATATACATATACAAATAGATGGATGGATGGATCTATCTTTTTCTGATCTTATATATCATAATTAACATTTTTTTCTTTCATTTCTGCCTGTAGTTTCTTCCACATTATCAACACATGACAGACACCAATGTTTAGGAAAAATTCAATTTTCCTCTGGAGTACCATTTCCTAACATCAGACCTTACTATATCTACAGTTGCACTTTTTACACTGATGAGCCTTACATTTGTTCTGCTGTCACATCCTTTATAAAACACTGCTGTCTGCTCTGCTGCTTCCTCCCAGTCACGCTAGTCAGCAGGAATGTGAATTCAAATTTCAGAGGCAAACGGTTAGATTGACACTAGATATGTTTGGTGAACTGCTGCAAAGGTCATGCCAAAGAGGGAGTCCAAATGTCAAACACCCGTCTCTGAAGTTTAAGCCTTTGTAAGATCTGATGCATTGATATTCTTCTCCGGGCTTCAAAAATGTCATTACTGATATTTTCATGCAGAATATGCTTTTTTTTTTTCAGCGATGGTAATTGAGCGCTGATAGACATCACTGGTTCAACAACTTAACCTGAGCATGTGCATGTGTGTATACACATATCTGTGAAACAGCTGGAGTATTATTTTGAATAAATAGCTCTAACCTTTTTTGTCTTTGGTGTTCTTTCAAACTAAAAATTCTCACAATGGTAACCACCTGAGACATTACAAGGTTTATATAACAATCCCACTATCTGTGTGCTAGTGAATCTCATGGGAATGTTCTTTCCACCAACCACACCAATAAAGTAATTCTTCAAGCTTTTCATTTGAACAGATATCAGTCTTTTTCTATTTTTGGTAATCTGTCTCTAAGGGCTTGCCTAATTGGGGAAACAATACAGTCGCATCCATAAGAAACAGGTGACTAAACACACATGAAAAGGTGCTGACCATCATAACTCATTTTTAAACCATCTGTTATGATGATGTCATTCTAGCTAGGGGCCAGATGGAGCAAATCTTAAATCTCACTTTTTTTTTTTTTTCGAACAACAGGTATAAACAACAAAGTAACTCACAACACGACCCAAGGCCCGTGACCAGTGGGAAAAAAGGAAAGAAAGAAAAAAATGCTTCTTGGCATACTCACATTTCTCTCTTGTGAACACCAGTGTTGGTCAAGTTACTTGAAAAAAGTAATCAGTAACTAATTACTGATTACTTCCCCCCAAAAGTAATCCCATTACCTTACTGATAATTTATTTTCAAAAGTAATTAGTTACTTAGTTACTTTTTTAAAAAATAATTTACAACCTGAATAGATAATAAAACAATAGATCTTTCAGCCCAATTCTGTTTTTTCAGCACAATCACCAATCATATAAAATGTAATCAAATGAAAAAGTCTCTTTTTGAAACTATTAGTTTTAATCTTTTAACTTTATGCATCAAGCAAAAATTTAATTATATGCAACATTCTCTGACTGGAAGAAATTTGTTTAACATTTAAACCTATTTTCTGCACATTCCAGCACATAAAATAAAATAGTTTTTTGTGTTTACACTCACTCTTTCAAATAAATGCACGTAAAACACAGCAGAAAATAAATAAAATCAAAGACTCAGCAGTCCTGTTGCTCTATTTTCACCTGTATAGCAGGAGTAGGGCAGGCGGAGGTTTGCCCTGGTGCAGGTGTGTCGTAGCGGTCAGTGGAAGAATCCTGGAGTTTCACATTCCCGTGGCAGCGTACTGTCGGTGCTTGCTCGGAAGTTTAGGGGGTTTTTTCGCTGTAAAAAGAAGTTTTCTTCCCACGCAGTGAACAGCGAATGCTAATGTTTTTGTCACTTTTTAAGGAATCAAACTCAAAGTAAGGTCAGTACTTCCACGCTTTAAACGCTGCACGTTCATACTCTCTCCCGCACTCGTTATATTATCCATTGTTGATCTGCACACAGCTGTTGCCACGAACGTCGCACTCGCTTACATCATTGTCATGAGACACTCTCGCAAAAAAATCACGGTTTTAGTAATGCAGTAACGCAGCATGCTTACAGGAAAGTAACAGTAATCTAATTACCTTTTTTGCAATAATAATCCCTTACTTTACTCGTTACTTGAAAAAAGTAATCGGATTATGCGTTACTGCCCATCTCTGGTGAGCACAATTTTTTTCCCCATGTTTTTTTTTCTTCCTTAGGTTCAAACATAATGTTCATTTTATTTCTCTATAAGCCTTCTGGGCTTGGAAACAATACGTCCACTCGCTGTTTTGGGTGGGGAACCTGGAAACTCAGTGGGAGTGACATTTTTACTTTGCATGTCCATCTCACATTGTCCCTGTGTTTTATCACACAGGGACAATAAAAAACATCAATGTTTTGCTGTGTCACGTTTTCATTGTCTCTTGACCGCCTTAGAAACCTTCTGTTCCTCCTATACGTCTGTCCATTAGGCACCTGAACGACATAAGATCTTGGATGTTCAGATAAACCTGTCACCTGGGCCTGATTCCATACACCGTGTTGCCACATTCTGACAGTGTCACCAACCTGCAGTTGCTGAAGTACTCTGGTTCCTTGGTTAAAGTATTCTCTCTGTTTCTGTTGTCTTGTTTCCAACAACTGCTGCACTGTCTTAGTGACCATTTGGGGTTTCAATCTTTGTGATTTTGTTGGAAGTCTTGTCCTTATGCGTCGACCCATAGCATCTGGGTTGGTGACGCTCCAATGGCCGCCGACAGTGTACTCGGATTCATTAAAGACAGATAAGGGTCTTTCCTCTCGGCTTTTTCCTTTTTTAACAAGAGTTTCACTGTTTGTACTCCTCTCTCTGCCATCATGTTTGACTGTGCATTGTGGGGGCTTGTTGTGTTGTGACAAAACTTCCACTCTTTTGCAAAGTCTTGGAATTCACGGGAGCTGAACTGTGGTCCGTTGTCTGAAATCACTGTTTCAGGAATTCCGTGTCTGGCAAATTGTGGCTTAAGATGAGTGATGACTGTTGCACTTCTTGTGTCTGACTTCAGCCACTCAGCCTCAATGAACTTGGAATAGTAATCCACTAAGAGGAGGTATTCCTGCTGGTCAAAGGTGAATAGGTCCACACCTATCTTCTGCCAGGGTCTTTCTGGAATGACCAAAAGGTGTGTTGAATGTACAGAGACGAGAGCTGGCTTCAACCAATTTAAGTTGCCAAAATCCTGAGCTTGCGTCCAGTACAGTGAAGTATCTGGCCTTTGACAGTCGGCTCGTTATCTCTTCAACTGTTGGCAACTGGTAGTGCTCTCTCATGACTGCTGTATTGAGATCACATGGATCTAGGCCAGGGGTAGGCAACTCCAGGCCTCGAGTGCCGGTGTCCTGCAGGTTTTAAATGTGTCCTTGATCCAACACAGCTGATTCAAATGGCTAAATTACCTCTTCAACATGTCTTGAAGTTCTCCAGAGAACTGGTAACAAACTAATCATTTGATCCAGTTGTGTTGACCCAGGGTAAGATCTAAAACCTGCAGGACACCGGAGTTGCCTACCCCTGATCTAGGCAGACTCTCAGTCGTCCAGTAGCCTTTTCCACAATGACAATTGGATTCACCCACTGGGTAGGCTCTTAAAGTTTTGCAATCACCTCCATTTTTTCCATTCTGTCTAGTTCTACTTTGAGTTTTTCTCTCAAGACTTGGATTTTTCTAGGTGTATGAACTTCTGGTGCCACACTCTCATTAATTTGAATGGTGTGTTCTCCCTCCAGGCAACCTATGCCCTCAAACACATCAGCAAATTCTTTGAAGATGTCCATTTCATCACTTTTATTCAGTGCCATCACTGTCTTGATGAATCCCATTTCTTCACGTTTGAATTTCCAGAATTGGCTTGGTTTCTTATTTTACGACAATGAACTCCAAAACAAAACTTTTCTTTTTGTATTTCACTCCCTATGTGCACTTTCCTTTAACTACTATTTTGTCTCCGGTGTATGTTGACAACCTGACATTTGTGGGTTTAAGTATTTGCTTATTTCCTATTCTTCGTAGTAGACTGTATGGAACCACATTGGTTTGTGCACCAGTATCAAGTTTGAGTTTGACAGGTTTATGGCCCACTTTTATTTCTACAGTCCATTCATCTGCCTGTGTCTGTGTTTTTACATTTACAGCCCCAGTGAACAGACTTGCCTGCTAATCCGTGGCTTCATTGGCGACAGTGTGCACTTTTCTCGATCTACACATTCTGACGAAGTGATTCATTTTCCCGCAGTTCTTGCACTGTTCGCCATAAGCAGGGCATTGGCGTGATGCATGCTTAGTCCCACATCGTTTGCAATTAAACATGCTTGCTTGGTCTTTGTCGTTCAGTTTCATCTTACTTTGTCTTTTTTGCATGTCTGCTTATGCTTCACTACATCTACGTGTTTACTTTCATGAGCAGAGACTTGAACATTGGGATCCTCCTCATGCATTTGCTTGATTTGAGCTTTAGTGGTTTCAGCTGCAGTGCAAAGCTGAACTACTTTTTCGAGAGTAATATCTTCTCTTAACAGCCTTTCTCTCATTGCATCCAATGTAATTCCACACACTACTCGATCTCTGATGAGGGATTCTTGCAATTGTCCAAATTCACATGACTTGGCCCTTAGCTTTAGCTCCATGATGTGCTGGCTAATTGGCATATCCCCTTGCACACACGTGAAAAACTTGTATCTTTCATAGGTTATGTTCTTCTTTGGGTCACAGTATTCCTCAGATTTCTCCATAATTTTCATTAGCTTATGCTCATCACTATTTTCCGCAAATGTGAAGGTATTGTACACTTCAACTGCCTCCTCTCCAGCAACGTGAAGAAATAGTGAAGACTGTAGCTTGGGTGGCTTGCCAGCACCTCCTGTAGCCGCGAGATACAGCTCGAACCTTTGCCGAAACCGTCTCCAATTTTCCGAGATTTTCCCCTGCAGCAAATCAAGTCCAGCTGGCGGCTTAAGCCCTTCCATGTGTGCGACACTTGTATAGCCTTATTAGTTCACTTCTGACACCATGTTGTGATATCACTTCAGGGAGCAGGCATGACACAGTCTTTTAGGTTTTTCCATCACTTTTTATTATGCGCACAACACCACCCTCCTGTTCACACATATCATGACACAATGCAGAGAGTTGATGTGACAGAAAAGGATGCTAGGGATAGGGTGAGATGGAGACAGATGATCTGCTGTGGAAACCCTAAAAGACCAAGAAGAAGAAGAATTCGGGAAGTCTCATTGAGATCAAATTTCTCTTAGAAGGTAGCACCCTTACAAATTCACGATATCTCTTAAAAACAGCAACAACATCTACTTTACTGTGCTGCTCACTTCAGCAATAAATAAAAGCATGTTTTAATTTACATATTTAAAGTGGATAGTAATAAAAACTAGTTTTCCCCAGATCTGTTAGAACACTAGACACATCAAAAGGCAAGAGGATCATATCTGGTAACCATTAGTACTGGAACAGAAAAGGCTACTAAAGTGAATTGGAAGTTTACCTGCTATCACTTTATAAAGAATTATATACCAGTGCTGTTCTGGAAGTGGTCAGTCGTGGCAAGCCCACAAAGTCATAAAGAATGCAATGGTGAGTCAGAGAGTCAGAGGCTTTGCATTTGTAATAAAACACAGGGATGCATGGTACATCTTTATGAATCAAGACACCATAAAACTGAGGAGGTGGTGTACATATACAGCATATCACCATAATCAATCACAGGCTGACGGTTAGAAAAAAAGGCCACACAGGCCTTGTTCTTTTATACACAGGTATTATGATAAGTGTAGCTGTTTCTAAGCTGTTTGGCATGTGAAAAGCTTTTTATGCCACTGAAAAATGAAAAATTCCTTCCAAGGATTTTCACAAACTCAGGAAAATGGAAGTCTTGTCTTATAACTTAAAAAGGTCTTTTTTTTCCCAGACCGTGCGTGGTATTTTTGTATGTGTGCTTCTGTAAGGCCATTTTTTCTATATGGTTAAAATTATAACGTTACCTATTACTTTGCCCTGCTTTTGACAGCCCCTGACCTTGTTTTATTGTTTTTTCATGTGGACCGAGATATTTCTCAAAAAAGAAAGTAGAAAATCTCTTTGTTGCAATCTTTAATAGCTGTTTTCTGCAGTGTGACTCACTGGTAACAGTCCATCATGATAGTCATCGTTTACTGGATAGAAAATCCTCTCTGTCTTATTGGAGACAGACTAATAAAGTTATAAGAGGAGAAAAAAGAGGCTGTACCAACCTTTAAAATGCACCAATGAGGAAGAGAGCTTGTATAGCCTGCCAAAAAGTAAATCTTTGTAATATCCTCTTCCACTGTACAAGAGTACTAAAACTTAATTTTTGTGTGCAAATAACTGGCATCTTAATAACAAAAAAGTACTGATGTATCTGATGGATCATAGGATTCTGTTACTTCAAACAGTTGTACTCTGTAAATCCGAAATCTGTGTGTAACAGCTGATGTGTTAGAAGAAGAACACAAGACGCTTATTTATTTCATTCAGTGATAATGAAGTCACAACTGTTGTGCCATGTGGCTATATGTGCACGTTATTGTTACTTAAAAGGAGTGCGTATTGGCTTTACTGCACTGTGGCAGGACATTACTGAGTTTGACTGTAAAATCCTGGTCATATCTGGCCTTGTCATAGTAATAGTATTATTTGGCCTGATCTTTTTGATATGTTAAAATCAAGCAAAAATATATCAAACCCACAAACAAATATGCTTTACACCCTAAAAAATGACTACTGAATTATGCCATATTGTAGCTGTAGCATGAGGTTTATGCTTCTAATTACAACAAAAAAACAGACACTCTCTTTAACACAGTCAAAGGAGCTTGCAAAGAAAAGCGTCTGGACTTCTTTAAGTTGCTTGAAGACGTTTCACCTCTCATCCGAGAAGCTTCTTCAGTTCTAAGGTCAAATGGTGGGGAGTCCCAGTCCCAAATTAGATCTGAAGAAGCTTCTCGGATGAGAGCTGAAACGTCTTCAAGCAACTTAGTCAAGTCAAGTCAAGTCAACTTTATTTATATAGCACATTTAAAAGACATCAAGTGTCGGCCAAAGTGCTGACTTAAAGAAGTCCAGACACTTTTCTTTGCAAGCTCCTTTGACTACGATGACCTGGATAACTGAGAACCTTCACAGACATCTCTTTAACACACTACACTTTATTAAATGACATACCTGTGTACAATTTACAAATACAAACCATTTTGTAACATGTTGGTGTTGTGGAAGTTTTCCATTTAAATAAAGCCTGCAGACGAGCGGTGAGCAGTAGCTAACATTCTTTAATCCAAACACACAAAGAACAGAAAACCAAGCTTGTGGAGAGCCTACATGACCTCACTGAGCCTAGCATGGCTCTCAGTTAAATACCTTCTCCAGGAACAAAATGCAGTACACTGCTGTTTCACACCTTAAGGTTCACACTCCCTTGCTACCTCCCAGAGTCCTCGAAGAGACAAAAGACTCTTCCTGTGGAGCTGTCTGCTTCCCCCAACTTCCTTACTACACCTCCACCATTTGTCTTACAGTATGGGTGTGAACATGTTAAATCCAGTGGCACCAAGGCATCATACAATAAAATAATGTGATTAATACATAAGTAAAAGAAATTCCTATACATTGGCATATGGACCGAAAGGGTTTGCTATTGTGCCTAAGAGTGTAAACTGAAAGTGAAAAATAATCTCTGGGTGTTCATGTTCCTTAAGAGCAGAGAAAATGTTTCATTTAATTAAAGCCTTGACTGTACCCAGCAACGACATGACAGAGGTCTGGATGTTAGTCATTCTTAGATCTAAAAATAATAGTTTAAACAAAATACAGCTGCATTTTTAAAAAAAATCAGTGAATGAGAATCAACTCCCAATTGATTTTAGAGTTTTTATATAATGTGGTCACTGTGTGATGAGAAAAGGGTAAATGTCACTTATTTTGAATCCAGGTTTTAAGAACATTAATATTATATATTATCATAATGTTAATATGATTATTATTAACATCAGAAAGATTCTAATAAGATGAATCATCATCCGACTTCTGGATTTTTATACCCCTGCATTGTCTTAGTTGTTGAACCCTGGGTTTGAGCATGAATGGTTAATGCATGCTATGGTTTGATGGTGGTCCATAGGTACTAGCGGAGCTTTGCAGATCAATATTTTCATGATGTAGCTATGTGCTGTCACCAGGGGGGCAGCTGTGAACCACACAATCACTCCTTCAGTTTAGCCCCTACCATGGAGAAGACAGAAGTCATAACATACAACGAACCTTGCTGGAGTGCTAACAACTGTCTACTGTAGCCAATGCCAATACTTTTCATGAGTGCACCATTGATCTTCTATATTTTCTTTGTGCTTCTTTCTCATTGACGTGAACTATGCTCTAACTTTTTCACTAATCAGCATTTAAATTTGTATGCTTCTGTTGCAGCTGGGGTATATGCTTTCACCTTAGTCAAACACCAACCCACAAATCCTGGATTATCCATCATATCTGTACTCTGTGTTAGCCCTGTAATGGATGGGTCATGAGTTTTACTGCCTCTTGCCCACTGTCACCTGGAATAGGCTTTACCCTGGCTGGATACACATTTAAGAAAATAAATAGATGGATGGATTATGTCTGTTTCTTAATTCCAGATACTTGGTAAAGTATCTTTGTTTCAGACTTATTGTAAATTTAGATGGCATGTCTATTTCATGAATACCAACAACATATGCAAAGCTCTGAAATAATTATTGTATTTGTATTAATTGTATTAATATAGTTATACTTTTTTGTATTAAATTCAGTTAGTACAATAGCTAGTAAGTGTTCAGCCTACCCTGGAATCTGGAACAATATACCCCTGACAAAATACAAGTTGAGCCACAAGCCAAATTTTATTGGGACTCCATGCAGTGGCGGTCCTAGCCTGTTTGGCGCCCTGGGCGAACACTCCCTCTGGCGAACCCGCCCCCCCCCCCCCCACACACACACACACAGACAAAACATATTAAGGATTGTACATTAACATAAAGCTGTTGTACACACACACATATGAAGAGAGAGAGAGTATGCATAGTATGCAAACGGCTAGCAAACAGCCTTTTCAACTTTTAAAACCACAATCCTGAACCTTTAAATTGTGTTGGTTTCTTAGAACATGGCTGAACAGCTGTTTCTATCAGTCTACTTAATCTACTGATCTGTCTACACATCTTTTTATTACTCATTCTTTTTTGTGTTTTAATGTAAACAGAGTCCACACAGTGGTAAAAGAGAACTGTATAGAGATTTTTGAGTAAATTCAAATGAAAGCCTAAGGTGGTGACACAGTTTAACACATACAAATAATCAAATAAACACATTAGTCCTTTTTGTGAACATGGATAAATAAGTATCATTAGTTTACAGCATTGTTCAGCCATGCCACTAAATGCTTTTTTACACAGTGTTTTAACCTGGGCTCAGACACAAAGTCCCAAATTTAGTTATCTCAGTAAGTCCCTGCCTTTGAGTTGTGTTTATGACTAATTATTATACACAAGGCTTTATCCATCTGAACTCTAAGGACACAAATATGAAAAAACCTATACTTACCAGCTGATACCCCACACTACACACTAGGTGTGCCATGTGACCTGAAACTTTGGTAAAAACTCATCATAATCATTCTGTTAACACTGTTTGTTTTTTTTTAAACACTGTTTGTTTTGCTGTTCAGCAGTTTAAAATGTTTTAGATTGGATTACATGGAATGAATTTGAGTTCTCTTGGGGTTTTTGTGTGTGTTTTGTTCTTAGCAGATTTTTTTCCCATACTGTTGAATTCCAGTTACCACATTTCTGGTCATATGACATCCCGAGTGCCCACTTGAAAAAATCCCCACAATTAATTGCTAATTGCTGCAGCAAGAGTCCTGACAGGGACTAGAAAGAGAGAGCATATTTCTCCTGTTTTGGCTTCCCTTCATTGGCTTCCTGTTAAATCCAGAATTGAATTCAAAATCCTGCTCCTCACATACAAGGTCTTAAATAATCAGGCCCCATCTTATCTTAATGACCTTGTAGTACCATATCACCCTATTAGAGCACTTCGCTCTCGCTCTGCAGGCCTACTTGTTGTTCCTAGAGTATTTAAAAGTAGAATGGGAGGGAGAGCCTTCAGTTTTCAGGCCCCTCTTCTGTGGAACCAGCTTCCAGTTTGGATTCGGGAGACAGACACTATCTCTACTTTTAAGATTAGGCTTAAAACCTTCCTTTTTGCTAAAGCATATAGTTAGGGCTGGACCAGGTGACCCTGAATCCTCCCTTAGTTATGCTGCAATAGATGTAGGCTGCCGGGGGATTCCCATGATGCATTGAGTTTTTCCTTTCCAGTCACCTTTCTCACTCACTATGTATTAACAGACCTCTCTGTATTGAATCGTATCTGTTATTAACCTCTGTCTCTCTTCCACAGCATGTCTTTTATCCTGTCTTCCTTCTCTCACCCCAACCGGTCGCAGCAGATGGCCGCCCCTCCCTGAGCCTGGTTCTGCCGGAGGTTTCTTCCTGTTAAAAGGGAGTTTTTCCTTCCCACTGTCGCCAAAGTGCTTGCTCATAGGGGGTCATATGATTGTTGGGCTTTTCTCTGTATCTATGAAGCGCCTTGAGGCGACATTTGTTGTGATTTGGCGCTATATAAATAAAATTGAATTGAATTGAATTGAATTGAATTAATTCAACATTAAAACAAATAAAAATATGTTAAATAAATAAATAAAGGTTTGCTCTGTGTTGAAATAGTAAATAAGCATACATTCTACAGAGCTCTAATAATGAAAACAATCCTTTAGCCTGTTGATCAGAGAGAGGCAGTCATTATGTCCATTTAAAACCTGTAATCAAAGAGCACAACGTTTCTGTGAAACTATAAAGTCCCAGATGATCCTCATCATGTCCAGTGACTTCAGAGTGGATCCTCCCTGTCATCCAGCCAGTGTTTGATGTGTGGCAAGCAGCACAGAAGCAGGATAGCTGAGGCCTTGAAAGAAGAGCAGAAAACAGGAACATATGTAGTTGTAAATGTAAATATCAGTGATACTTGTCTTGTCAAAGGGAATAAAATAATGAAAATGTTAACTTACACACTCATTTAGGGAGGCTCTTGACACTGCACAGAGGAGGCACAGTCAGTCTGACAATGATGGTGATCTCCAGGGATGTTTTCCTGCAGCAACATTCCTGCCAACTGGCCATATGATCCAGAGTAGTTGGTTTGTAATGAACAGAAAGGTGTATATGTTAGGTAGTGTGCACTTAGAGCTGGTCCTAAGAAACAAACACATCCTGTAATAAACTGAATACCTGTAGTAGTGCTGCTGCAAATATAAAGCCCTTCTGTCATGTGTGGTTTCAAAGAAGGTGTTTTGGAGGCTCAGTCACAGAAACTGTGCAGTCTGTTCAGTCCTGAGTGTCTCAGCTCTGAAGGGGATGGACCACAGAGGGAAACACCTGAGTATAGACATTACAATACACTCTAACACTCCTAAGGTCAGGTGAAAACACAATTTGAACACTTTACAAAAAATTAATACATGTTTTCACGGAAATGATGTCATTAACCCTTTTTGATGCGAGTAAATCTCACCGACTGCTTGTGGGACAAGCTAGAAGGAAGACTTATCACAGAATGTCTCCTGTGCTCCAAATGTGAAGTCTCACACTCTGGTCGTACGGCAATGAAGATGGTGATGATGAAGCCTCTCTGATCTGTGGCATTACAGTTTCTGGCTGCTATGTGCTTCACACTGTTGGATTTTACGCTTTTAAGCTTGAAGAAGACACAGGAGGACTGTGTCTCTCTTAAAAAAAACAAAAACCTAACAACCTCCCCCCCCCCCCCCCCCAACTCAACTCCCACCTACCCACTCACCTCCCCAGCCTCACAAGGTCCAATGTCTATACAAATGTAGGGTATCAGCTGGTAACAGAAAGCAAGTGTCACATATGTAGTACATATGTGACACTGCTGAAACACTTCTGGCCAGAAGTGTGCATTTATCAGCCAGTGCATTTATCATCCCAGACCCAGACCCACCCTGATAAATGCACTGGCTGAAACATGATAAAAGCTCATAAAAATGTATGTTTCATTGTAAGATTTGTCCAAAAATATAATCATATACTTTTGAAAAAGTTTACAGATTATAACAAACCAAAATCAATAACATTTGTGTAAATAGTATTTTAAAATAAAGGCACACATAAAGTGGCTTAACTGTCATTATTGCTGTAATTAGGTATTTTAAACCTTTAGTCTGTGTTGTTCTCCCAGAAACAACAAAGAAGCTGTTGAACATTTATGTGTTGTTTGGGCAATCCTCTGGTCCACCCTCCCTCCCTCCCAGCCACAGTGAGACTGGGGCAGCCTGGCAGGATTTTGAAGCCTGGCTGCAGAGAGGATATGCCTACACTGTTCGTTTTAAACTGGTATATTTGATTTTTCTGACATTCATAGATTACTGTAGGTGATTTTTAGATTTTCTGTAATAAATAAAATTGTCATCTTTTACTGATATCATTACTTAATTCATTTAATTGTATTTTATGTAAACAATTCAAACATTATACTGCAATGCAGGGCGTTTTTTCTTAAGCCAACTTTTAAATATCGCTCTACTTTCTTATGTCATTCAAAAATATAGAAATTACTTACTGTATTCAAAGATCTAGATCATGAATCATCACAGGACAATACACAGTATACAGGGTCATGGTAACTATGGTAGGTCTTCATGACTCCAGAATGGAGACATCGCTCTGGCTGAGAAATGAAAATTAGGTCAAGCAGTGTGTTCTTTTCTGTGGTAGGGGCAGTGATGACCTGTGCGTATCCCCTAGACTCAAACAGTTCCAGGATTGGTTTGTTTGCACTGGATAAAACATTCTCATTAAAATCACCACAAACTATGATGGGATGACAGTCCATGATCTCCAATGAGTCTAATAGGCTTACCAGGTTTTTCAGGAATGGCCTCAGAGTGTAGTCTGGAGGTCTGTACACAACTGCAATCAGAGCACTGACTGGTGCTTCAACCTTTAAAGCCAGAAATTCAAGGTCAGTTACATTATGGATGTACTGTTTTTCATGCACTTGAATGTCACTTTTCACATAAACAGCAACTCCACCACCACTTCTGTTTGCCATTTGGGGAAAGTTTGTGTAGGACAGGTGTCTGTTGCATTTAAACAAATTGTAATTTTCCAAGTGGAGACTCTCTGCGACAAAAGAGCCCCGCAGGTGTGTTTCTGTTAGGCACAAAACATCTGCTAGACACAATTCATGGTGACTCTTGATGTCATTAATGTGAGCTGGCAGTCCCTCTGTATTATGATGAACAATGGTGAAAACGTCTGACCTGCTCAGTGTTTGTCTCACATGTAGAAGAGGCATCATGTCATCAAGGTTGGCTTGTCTCATGTTCTCAAGCGCTGCAGTGATTTCTGGGTTGGTGAATATTTTTTTCTCCTCCATATCAAGCAGATACAGTCCACTGAGAGACGTCACTCTACTGACAGCTACGTAGGCCATGCCGGGCTCAAAAATGCTCTTAAGAGAGACAACAGCTGATGTGGTTGTCATACCCTGTACCTTATGTATTGTACATGCAAAGGCCAGCTTCACTGGGAACTGTCTTCGTACCACTCCTTTCTGCTTCAGATTCTCTTCTGCTCTCTCAATGTACACCATGTTGTCTGCTGGTGTGCGGTTATTCTTTCCAGATGTCTCATTATCCATTTTAAGTCCAAGCTTGATGATGTGTTGGTCGTTTTCAGAGTAAACTACTCTAAGTAGTTTTCCAAAAGCTCCATTAACCAAACCATTGTGTATGTCAATGTTTCTGGTGAGCATGACACGAGCTCCTTCTGCAATTTTCAGCGTGTCTGGTAACTCGTTTTTACCTCCTTTCAATGGTCTGTCTTGAAGTGCCATTCTGCCAGTTCTAGGATCTTTTCTATAATCATCTGCATGGATGTCAATGACATGAGTATGGAGCAGAGCCAGTGTTGAAGAGTTGTGTGCATCCACTTCTTTATTAGTTGCAAAAATGTGCAACGCATCAGTCGGACAAAGGGCTGGTTCAGTTATGGCCTCTGACAACAAATCTCTATCTGCTTCGCAAAGCTCATCCAACTTTCCTTTCACACGAATTCTGTTCAGCATCTCAGCAAAGACAACATCATCTTTCTGACGCATAATCTCAGTCAGAGTGATCATTTGAAAATGCTCCCGCCACAGGTCAATCTCGGACGGGTCGTGCACACAGAGAGGTTTAGACTGTCGCACTGGGGGTAGCTGATAGAAGTCTCCAACAGCAATGACTGACATGCCTCCAAAGGGTCTCCGAGTCCCTTTGATCTGTTTGAGTCTTGCATCTACGTAGGCAAAGAGATGTCTTGACACCATAGACACTTCGTCAATGACGATTATTTCAGCATTCAAAAGTTCTGATCTGACTTCATCCAGCTGATTGCCAAGTCCCTGAATGGGAGGTTTTAAGCTTCTAGGCAGCTTGAGTAGAGAATGCAGTATTGTTCCAGAAATGTTAAATGCTGCAGTCCCAGTGAAAGCAGTTAACAGGACAGTGGGTTTTGATATGTCAACGTCGTCTGCATATCTGGGCACTTTGCTCAGTATCTTAGATGCTTCTGAGTAGATGCATTTGATAAGATGTGACTTTCCTGTTCCTGCACCACGATTAATATAAAAGAAAAACTGCTCTGGATTTAGAGCACAGACTCTTTTAATGCACCAGTCTCTAACTGCATAAAATATGCAGGCTTGCTTCTTATTCAGATTCTGAAACATCTGACGTAACAATGTGGGATCAATAGCAGGGGGTTCCTTGATGGCTCTGACTTCTGTTGAAGCATCAGCCTGACGGCTGTAGTCGGGCACATCTTCCTGTTCATTTTCATTGTCTCGCTCTCTTTCTTGTTCAACAAGTGGCAACCTTACGAGATCTGATTCAGGTGCCAGATTACACCATTCGTCAGTCACACCTCTGTTCTGCTCATATTCCTCAACAGCGCCCTCGATCTCCTCACTGTTTTTCTCATATTTTTCTCTGTTTCTTTTGACAATGCGTTGCACGTACTCAAGACGGTCAGTACCTGGTAGCTGTACACAGCCAGCACCATAGAAAGCCTGATAGGTTGGCAACGATGGTGTTTTCAGTTCATGGTCTGAACGATGAGGAAGGTAAAGTTTAAGCAGTCTTCCGTAATATTGCTCTGGATGTTTTTCTTGTGAGCAGCGGTGAAATCTGATGATAGCAGGCTTATCGTTTTTGCGCCTTTGCACAAATCCTATCTCATTGAGAAGGGGCAAAACATCTTTACCTTTTGTCTGTTGGCCATAGACAGTAGTAGCAGCAAAGTCTGCCATGCACATCTCCTCAAACTCTGGTGTTTCAGGTCTGGCTTTGTATTTGTCATTCAAAGATGTCATCCAAACATTGGAAGACTCAGGTGTTGTGTTGTCCAGAACTGACAGGGGACGACTCATTTTCACAGGATTATCATCAGTTGGTATGAAGATTACAGCACGTGAACATTGCTTCATGTGAAGACCACATGCACGAGCAACACACTCCTGTGCACTGATCTCTCGCTTCTTTGAATATGCCTGCATGACGGCTCTCATTTCATCACACTCATTTACACTGTCCTTATGGGAGTTCTCAATGACAGTTTTCAGGTACTCAGATAGCCCGCCCTCTTTTTTTGATATATATTTCATTAAATAATTTGCAGCGCCAAAAGCATCTAAAACAAAGCTTATGTCGATATTACTGTTCCAGGCTTCAAGCAGATGTGGATTATAGCCGTTTATCCAAGAGTCTTTTGGATCACGCTTTAGTATGATCGTACTCCTTGTGTTCATTTTATTCAGGTATCTCTCATATTCTGCATGCGTCAACTTGCATCTTGCCAAGAGCTGCTCTAAACTCATGGAAGCAGTTTCAGGTTCATTCAGCAGCTGGTTCAGTGGTCTGAGCTTGTTCTTTGCTGTTTCTACTTCCAGTTCATCATCCTCACTGGGTCTTGTGATCATTGTCTCATTGCAGGGTGGTTTGGGAAAACCAAAACGGCACCCGGAGCTTAAACTCCTAAAGCACGTCTTTGTGTGGTTCTTACTGTGTTTTTGCACTTCTGTTACTTTTTTGTACAGTTCAGGTTGTTTATGTGGATCAGGCAGCTGAGCTGTGATGTATTTGTTTATAAAATCAACAACAGTTTGCTCATCATCCTCCTCAAACACAGGAGCACCTTCTACCCACAGGAGGCAGTGTATGTGTGGGCTTCCTCTGTGCTGAAACTCAACTCTGTAAAAGTAGTCAATAACTTTGCCAAGTGGCTCTGCAGGAGATAAGAGTAAATCTCTGAATAATGCTTCAACTCTCTTGTCAAACATGCGCATTGTTGTGACAGGATTGCTTCTCAGGATGTCACACTTTGCTGACCAGTCGAGTCCTTCAAAATTGACTTGTTCACCTTGCTGCCTTGTTATAGCCTCGATCACTTCAGGCCAGCACATTTCAGCAGCTGAAAATGTGCAAAAGAACGTGGGAGTTCCCAACTGTCTGATCATGGCAAAAAGATCTCTTGTTGTTTTCTCCCAATAGGCTGGGGTTCCTCTCAGAGGCTGCATGAATCTCACTGCGTCTTTATTTCGCACCAGTTTCTCCACCTCATGTTTATCTTGTAACATGCCTGAGGTTATTTTTCTCCCATCTCTGGTCAGAGGCTTTGCCTTCCTTAACTGTATTGTCATGCTGGAAGTAGCCAAGTGTATTTCAGTCACAAACTGTGCAAAGAACAAATAGTTTGTGTCTTTGGCAAAACGATCATCAATGCAGAAAAGTCTTGATTTGAAATATCCACTGGGGGATACTTTGATCAGCCTTCTTTCATCAAGTGTGTTTTGGCCTGTAGGAAACTGCACAGGGAAGGCCATGGCCTCCAGTTTAGGTGTTTTGAAAAAGCTTATTGGATTGTTTCTCTCTGCAGGAGCAACAGAGTAGATTCCTTCACTGAAACATAATATCTCCTCAGCCACATCAGGGGGCTGCAAACAGGACTCGAGTGCAAAACCACCATTAGTCAGTCCATCTGCTTGCTCTGAATGATCTCTCATCTGTTTAAGTGATTGTTCACCATCACTGGGTAACATGTCAATATCCTGTTCATTTTTATTTTGTGCTTCACTCAGTGCATTTTTCTCACAGATGTCAATTTCCATTAAATCAGCCTCATCATAATCGTCCTCATTCATGTTTTCATCATCATCATCCTCATCATCTTCATCAGGAAGTGTTGGATCACACAGCTCAGCATCATCTCTGATGGTCACATCCTTATACTGTGGATGAATCTGCTTGAGTTTATGCAGTGCTTGCACAAGTTTAGACCAGCTTACAGTCTGAAACAGCTGATGACCTTTGTAAGACAAGCGTCTCTTCAGTTTTACTCTCATCACCTGAGAATTAATTCTCAATCGAGGTAGTGCTTCAACATTTTCCTGTACCTCTGATGGGACACAGACCACATTCCCTCTAATTGCTCTTTGTCTGCCTTTGGGAAGAGGAATGATCTTGGCAAATGGTATGCACTTGGCTATGAGATGTCTCTCCAGTATGTTGAGATCAGACAGTTCTGGTGGAATATCAGCAAGATCCAGTTTATTGGCAACAGCAAGTGCTGGCATGGATCCATTTTTAAGATGATTGTGGCAGGTGTGACAAATCCACTCTCTCTTTCTCTCATCAGGCACATTGCACTGCTCATTTCTGCAGTTTTCCTCGCAAACATGAACAAACCTTCCTGTCAAACATGTTGCAACCACATGTGGGTTTTTGACATAATTTGACCTTGTGCAGGGTTGCACTTGGTTTGGAAATGAAGCCTTGAAACAGACAGTACATGGGTATGATGGGCCAGCTTTGATTTGTGATTTGAACACAGATATAGCCTCTTTGATCAAACTGTTGTCACTCTCTTGGGTTTGTCTGTTCACCCATCTGTATTTCTTTTTTATTTTCATTGCACATCTCATGTTGTGCATAATCCTGAATGCAATATTACTTTGATACCTGTCTCGCATTAGTTGTTTCATTAGTTGTTTGTGTCGTACTCTGAATGCATTGTCACGTGCATAACGCTGAGTTACTCGAGATCTCTGTCTCTCTCTGAATTCTGGGCTCTCTTGATACCTTTTAGTGATATAGCTTTTTTGTTTCTTTCTAAATTCAGCATTGTCACAGTATCGTCTTTTTATATAGTCTCGTCGTTTTTGTCTGAATTCATCATTCTCACAGTAAAGCCTTTTTTTATATTGTTGTTGTTTCCGTCTAACTTCAGGATTGTCTTTATATGCCTTGCTTGTGTGAGATTTTTTCTTTTCTTTGTAATCTTTATTTGAAGCATACGTTTGTCGTTCTTTCATTTTTTGGTTTTCTTTTCTCTGTTTTCTCGGTTTTTCTGATGCCATTAATCTTCTTTTCATTTTTTGTCTTCGTTGTTTATTAACTTTCATCATTTTGTAGATTTTCTTTAAAGCAGTACAGGAAAGATCACAGGCTACTACATTATTTACTGCAGTAGAGATTAACTGGCTGCACAAAATGTCATTCTCTGGTAGGAAAATACATTCACTGGATGGTACTGATTCAGTTTGTGTACTGTCAAATGGTTTTACAGATGGTGTGGTTCCCCTTGGAGTAGAGGGGTTTGCTTCATCAACAGTTGTATCAGAGTGAGTAGGTGCCACAGCAGTGGCAGCAGTTGGTCTGCAGACTGTGTCTGTGATAGTATCACTGAGGTTGACTGTGCTCATACTGTAAAACTGCACAGGCTTCAGCTCATAGGTACAAGAGGGTGATATCTCCATCATTTCATAAGAATCTTGGAGCCTCTTAATCATGTCACTGAGGAGTGTGAATTTCAGCATCACAGCTGTACCACGATTACGTGACTGTAGTAGTAGAGGAAGACCACTGGGTGTTCTGGAGTGTGGATCAAAGAAACCATATTTGCCTGATGTGGATCTGAACACTGCGACACACAATTCAATTCAATTCAATTCAATTTTATTTATATAGCGCCAAATCACAACAAATGTCGCCTCAAGGCACTTCATAGATACAGAGAAAAGCCCAACAATCATATGACCCCCTATGAGCAAGCACTTTGGCGACAGTGGGAAGGAAAAACTCCCTTTTAACAGGAAGAAACCTCCGGCAGAACCAGGCTCAGGGAGGGGCGGCCATCTGCTGCGACCGGTTGGGGTGAGAGAAGGAAGACAGGATAAAGACATGCTGTGGAAGAGAGACAGAGATTAATAACAGATACGATTCAATACAGAGAGGTCTGTTAATACATAGTGAGTGAGAAAGGTGACTGGAAAGGAAAAACTCAATGCATCATGGGAATCCCCCGGCAGCCTACATCTATTGCAGCATAACTAAGGGAGGATTCAGGGTCACCTGGTCCAGCCCTAACTATATGCTTTAGCAAAAAGGAAGGTTTTAAGCCTAATCTTAAAAGTAGAGATAGTGTCTGTCTCCTGAATCCAAACTGGAAGCTGGTTCCACAGAAGAGGGGCCTGAAAACTGAAGGCTCTCCCTCCCATTCTACTTTTAAATACTCTAGGAGATACAATCCACTCATAATCAGTAAGGCATACTGCACATCTGACAACAGGCAGCTCAGTCCTGCTTCTAAGCTGAGAAAGGTATCTACTGCTTCCTCTGGAGGTTCTTCAAATGTCCCATACCGGGAAGGCTGTGTCATGTCGACATGATACATAGACCAGCGAGCATCAACTTTGTCTGGCAGCTCATCGGTTGCCAAATAAATATTTTTAGGAAATCTTTTCTTGGCCTCTTTGTACATCACATCACCTTTATCCAAGACCAGATTAAGGTCAGCTGTACTCATGTTTTCATTCTCATGAAGAAATGCAAGAAATGTGAGTGAGTTACATGTGCACTGCTTGTTTCTGGAGTCTCCATATTTAGGATGTGCCTGGCTGTGAGATGCACAGACATGTGTAACAGAGGGCTGGTTTTCAAGGTTCACTATTTCTGCATGAGATGGTCCTGCTACATCACTGTGACAGCCTCTTTTCAAAAAATCAGCATAACCCACCTGTGGGTCACTTGACACCTCATGTCGTTCATTAAATTCATGCTGCAGTCCACTCTTTACAGCATCAGCATAAGATACCTGTTGTACATGTGCAGGAACATGTTGACCTGCCTGTTTGACACTGTCAGAATTGGTCTTTGTAGACACACTGTCTTCTGCAGAGCTCTGAGGAAAATCAAACTCAGCCTGTTCACATATTGGTACACTGTGAAACTCATGGAACTTCTTCCAGCGTTGTTTTGCAGCTTGTGACTTTTTCTGCTTCCTTGGCATTTTCACACACCTGCAAGTGTTTCTTAGTCTTTAGAAAATATGTTCACAAGATAAGAGTGGCACACACCAGGAGATGTTGTCTTTGTTTTTATATTTCAGTTTTTATTTGTCTGAAACAGTTGTCTTTCGTTTGACAGTTTGTTCATCAGTTGAGAGAATATTATGCGCTCTCTTTATTGGCTTGGCACAACGTAGCAGCAAGCCCAGAATGAAAAACAGGTAGAGAGAAAATTTAGAAGAGAGAACAGACAGAGCAGGAGAGACACGGCTTGGAAATCACAATCACACCGTGAATTAGAGTTTTCTTTGTTCAGTTTGTTCTTAGGTAGAGGCAATATATGCACTCTTTATTGCTTTAATGGCTTGGCATTTTTCAGCAGCAAGCCAAGAGTGAAAAACAGGTAGAGAGAAAATTTAGCAGAAAGAACAGACAGAGCAGGAGAGACACGGCTTGGAAATCAAACCGCAATAAGATTCTTGGTTTGGCACAATTTCGCACAAACCACACGGTGAAATACAGATGGAAAGAAGGCAGAGACAACAGGTGGAGTAGGACAGAGGATAGAGGGGTTGGGGGTTGGGATGTGAGAGAAAAGACTGGAAATCTGGTCCTTGTTCTTCTTCTGCACACTGTGAACAAAAAAGAAGAAAAAATAATAATTTTATTAAAATGAAATCACGTGGTAATTGTTTGAACTAATTGTGACTACTAAATAAAGGACAAAACAAATATTCAAGCTAAACTGTTGTTGGCTGCCATGTGCAAAAAGTTGCATAATTGGGCACTTTTTAAAAGAATAAATATTTAATTAAATTCAGCAATAATATTTTTAAATACAAATATGATTAACTAATCACATGTAGTGTGACTACAAAAATGTACGAAAAAAATATTTTAGCCCAATTATTAAGCTGCACTTATGTGTATTTATTATAAAATTGTGTTTAAAAGGTCTAGCACAAAGTTTGAACCCATCTAAGCTTATATTAGTCAGATTATTTTTTTTATTTTGGTCTATTTCTCTTACAGTATGTGCACACCTACCAGGCAAAGCACAGGTGTCAGTCAAGTTCCTGAAAGTGTAAGACGTGAAATAATATGTTAGTTGTCTGTACAGTGTTATCAGACTAACAGAAATACAAAGCCCACACGACATGATACACTGAACTTATAGTCAGCAGGTTATAGAATAATACAGCACACCAACAGACACAGCAGCCATTTTATAATTCAAACTAATTACCTGAAGTATTTCCACTTATGTAAGGCTACTGTTAGACTGTTACTAGCCTTAGCAATGCTGCTAGCACTAGCACTCTTACTGTTAAAACTGAGCCACAATGGCAATAATAAAGCTCATTTGTTACTTTTGTCTCACTGACCGCCAAGAAATATCACAGGAATATCACAGGAACATTCTTTTTGTCAGTTAACAACTGCTAAGGCTAGTGTTAGCACTATAGCTAGCGTTAGCATTGTTGCTAGCATTAGCATTGTTGCTAGCATTAGCATTGAAGCTAGCGTTAGCACTGCTGCTAACAGCAAAACGTCATAAATGTATATAAATGATAGCGAAGGTTATTCTTTCTTTTTTCTTTCTTTATTCTTTGAACTCTGTTGGACTTGATATGTGAGTTTAAATGTCAAACATGTATTTTTACCATCATAAAAATAAAACAGTGTAGTACTGACTGTACTGTACTTACCACAGCAGAGAGCAAAGCGGAATAATGACAGTTGGTCCAGTGATGGGTTAAAAACAGATGAGGCGTTCAGGTGGCGCTTGGAAATTTGACCTTCAGTTTGAACAGCAATAAATTGGTACTTTTTGCCCGAGTATAAGCGAATGAGTGACATACAGAAAAACAGGGCAACTGGCATTACATGAGCAAATAAAAAGTATTTCATCTTGAACTGTTTTGTGGGTTTTATTTTAAGACTACTTTAAGTGTGTTAGTGGGGAGATAAACTATACAGACTATAAACAGAGACATTAAATGAGATTAGATTAGTTAAACGTTAATTAAAATGTGGGAAAATCAACTACAGACAGGTAGATGCTGTGAGCTTTAATTATCCAGTCAGAAAGGATAATTTTAAAGTCATCAACTGACTCAAACTGCCCAGATCTGAAAAACCTGTGTGCCAATTACAATGCTCTCCTTAGTTGGCATATACTAACTACTGACAAACTATTAATCTGTGGCAAAACCCTGTCAAATCTGTCTTATTGTACCTATTGAAAAAGTTAATCTTACTACAACTGCTTAGATGCAGCAGACATTTTTAGGTTTAACCTTGGCAGAGTGAGAGAGAGAGCTCGTTAAGCAGGCAGGTGTGAGCCTGGTTGCTATAGTGACTGCACCCAATGGCTCCATACACACACACAGACATGCACCTCACTTGTGCTACTTAAAATGAACAGATAAGTAAGCCCGAAACAAATCGTTCCCAAAAGAAAACGATAACTTGTACTGACAAAATCCTTTCATCGTGAGCACCAGCAATGTCCAGTCTACCAAATTCTCAGTTTTCATGACTGTGGAGTTTATTATATGGACGTGGTGACAATGTAAAGACAGCCTGTACTTCTGATTTTCTAAAGAACTTTCTGAGCTATTTTAACATCAGAGTCTATGGAAGAGTTGGAGGGAGGAGGCTGTGCATTGGTGACATTTATGAAATAACCATAACACCTATTACAATATTAAACACATTGGATGAAAGAGGACAGCGATGGCTACGTTTTGAGGGTAAAATCATACCTGTAGAGCAAACGCTGCAGGCACAGCAGCAGTTTTAAGAAAAGATTTTAAGATTAATTCCCCCCCTCCTCTCACTCTAGCAGTTGAGCTGTCTCACTCTAGCCCCAACATTCCGTCCCATACACACCCATTATAAACTCTGAAACAGCTGAAAAAAAGGATGAAACTTAAACTGGAACTGAAGAAAAATTATAGTAGATATTGAAAAGATAAATACAAGTTGAATAGTTGAATGTCTTGGCTTTGTTTTAAAGTTTGAATGGTGGCTCTACGTCAAGGTATGTGGAAGTAGTAAGAGTTGAAAAATTAGTAAGTTTAATGAGGATTTGAAGGGTCTCCCCATTGAAATACATGGGATATTTTTGATGAAAAAAGTTGAATAAAATTAAAAATATAAATGGTAAAAATGAGAAAAATAGAAGCACACATGTCCAAAAGAAGAGGAATCTAATGGTGTTTGAATGGTTATTCTAAATTGAACGGTTTTGAAGGAGATAGACGGCGAAAAACGTACGGAAAAGAAAATAATAATAAAGATGTAGAAGAACAATACTGTGAATGCTTTTCAAGCATTCACACTAATAAAGAAACAGAAGAACAATACTGTGAATGCTTGAAAAGCATTCACACTAATTAAAATCTGTAACATAATGTATTGTTTGGAGTTTAGTCTGTTACTGTTGCTATTTTTACCATTTCTTCTTGGAGCAACTGTAACCCACATAATTTCCTTAGGGATTAATAAAGTATTCTGATTCTGATTCTGATTGTTTCAGGATGACCTGCCATTATCCAATGACACATCTGCTAACCTGTATCTTTTGCTCGTTTCTCTTCCTCTTCTTTTCTCTTTTTTCTAAACTGAGGACCTGGTGGCTTTGAACTTTTCTTGTCCATCTTCCATTGGTTTTAATTTTGCACTCATCCCACCCAACACCCATCCCTCAACCCAAGGATCACCACAACATGATCTAACACACCGACACCTTAGTTCACGGATTCACTTTGTCTAGGGTGCATTTCTGAGATTTCACACAACCCAGGATTCAAATCATCAATACATAATGGGCTTGGATTTACAACATTATAAATGAAATGCGCTCTATTTGGAAGCAGGGGGTTGTGTGTGAGACTTTAAATCATCAAACTGTAAATTTTAAATTGTTATTGATCCCTTTACCCTGAGTCCTAAAGTGTATATTTATTTTCTTACTCTTCTTATATATATTGTTTGTTTACTTGCACTGCTGTAACTGGAGCCTCTATATACGTCTCTATATACTGGACTGTATATAGCGGAGATGACAATAAAGTTTACTTTGACTTCATCAGCGAGCAGGCGCACCGAGGGCTCTCGCGCTCACTTTTTCGAATTAGAATTCCGAAAAAACATCGGTGCAAATTATAAGTCTGTATCATAATGTCTGGTGTTTTCGTGTTTGTTGGTTTGTTTTTATTTTGTTTTATTTTGCAAGTTGGTTATTAGATGCCGCTCCAGCCAGCCAGAGAATCCCCCACCGCCCCGCCCTCTCCTCCCTGTGCCGCAAGCAGCAGGCGCACCTTGCAAACGGAGGGCGCCCTTACTCCCAGCAAATGGGCGATAGAAAAGCGATTGGTGCCTATGGCTTTCCCAATATGCTCTGGCTGACGTCGGGGCAGCATGAGTACGAGCATTTTTTTTTTTCTTTTTTTTTGCCGATACCCGTGATGCCCCCCCACCACGATGCTGCCCCGGGCAACCACCCGTGTCGCCCGTATCTAAAACCGCTACTGACTCCATGTCACACTGATAAGGCGTCATTTAATTGGGCACAAATGGCTGGTCTTATTGTTCCTGTCCTGTGTTTACAGTTTTTTCTGATTGCTTAAGCACATTTTTTGTAACTATTGGCTATTTTTGCAAAACTCTACACACAAATAAGAAAACCTGTCACCCAATTATCAAAACATTGTAGTTCTCTTGCAAAAGCGAACACAGCTAGATTAACTCTTCACACCTTCGTAAAAATGGTGTTTTCGTATCAAACAGTACACACAAGCCATCATCTACTAAGCACACAATGCGCCAACTGCACACTGATGGTATGAATACAAAACACATCTGGCTTTTGCTTTCTCTGTGCACAAGCTAGGCCATGTCAGATTGAGCTCATACTTTTGTCATAGGTCTGTAAACATGGAGGGATCCAAACTTCAAGTACTGGTGTTTATTTACACACATCAAAACAAACACAAGTGTTTATTTCCAAGTATAGGATTATTTGCAATCGCCATATTGACTATATGGGTTTCTTGGTCTGCAGTGAACAGGCTTCCTCTGCCCCCAGCATCTGGTCATCTAGCAATTCTGTAAAGTAACAATTTCAGTATTTTTACATCTATGGTATTGTTGTGTTTCTCATTAGCATATGGCAGTGCTACAAATCTTAGTGCAAAGTGACTGTACTAACCGATTCTCATTTCAAAATGTCCTTATGATGCTTGCTACAGTGTAGCGGCTCGAGTTAGGCTGAACCCGTCGACCAGCTTCCCTCAGGGTCATTCCACGGTTGATTACATGGTCCACTATTGTAGCTCTGATGTCATCAGCAATTCTATTTCTTACTCTTCTTACCCTTCCTCTGCCCCCTCCTCGTCCTGTTCCCCCCTCCTCGTCCTCCTCTCCCCCCTCCTCGTCCTCCTCTTGTTCCTCCTTGTCCTTGTCATCCTCTTCATCCTACTTCTTCACCTCCACGTCCTCTTCCTCGGCCTCCTCTACTTCTCACTCTTCCTGCTCCCTCCATTGTACTCCACACACAGAGCTTACCTGTATTATAGTGCTTGGGCTGATTGCAAAGTGAACTAATTATCTAAAAAAGTTTTTACATGTGACAGTGTGCCAGACAGTTGGCAAAATAGTGTAAATAATAGCCATAAATGTGTATAGTTTTGCTAGGAGTGTGTTGATCATTTGGAAATTGAGTGTAAAGCAGTGAGTTGTGTTTACAGTTCTGCAAAAAGAGTGCTGTGCAGTGGATTGTAGCTACAGGTTTTCAAAGTGTGTGTTACAAAATGGCAAACTGAGTGCAAAGCAGTGTTTGTGCTTTTAGTTTTGCAAACTCAGTGAGTGGTTTTGCTATAAGTATTAATAGTTTTAGAAAATGTGCTATAAGAATCACAGTTAGGGTTTAAGCATTCAGAAAAAACTGTAATCTCTAGGTTACTAATTGCAAAATGTTCTACCTATCAGTGAACCTATAAAAGCATAATCCCATGCAGACTTAGTGAAGGAATGCTCATGGATACTGGAAGAGTCAAAGCAGAATACCACAGTTACAGTTTTTTCTGATGGCTTGAGCACATTTTTTGTAACTATTGGCTATTTTTGCAAAACTCTACACACTAATAAGAAAACCCTTCACCCAATCAGCAAAACATTGTAGTTTTCTTGTAAAAGCAAATAACCCTTGCTTAACTCTCCACACCTTTGTAAAAATGGTATTTTTGTATCCAACAGTTAACACAAGCCATCATATTAATAAGCACACAATGCACCAACTACACACTGATGGTATGAATAAAAAACACATCTAGCTTTTGCTTTCTCTGTGCACAAGGTAGGCTATGTCAGTTTGAGCTCATACTTTTGTCATAGATCTGTAAACATAGACGGATCCAAACTTCAAGTACTGGTGTTTAGTCACACACATCAAAACAAACACAAGTGTTTATTTCCAAGTATAGGATTATTTGCAATCGCCATATTGACTATATGGGTTTCTTGGTCTGCAGTGAACATGCTTCCTCTGCCCCAGCATCTGGTCATCTAGCAATTCTGTAAAGTAACAATTTCAGTATTTTTACATCTATGGTATTGTTGTGTTTCTCATTAGCATATGGCAGTGCTACAAGTCTTAGTGCAAAGTGACTGTACTAACCGATTCTCATTTCAAAATGTCCTTATGATGCTTGCGACAGTGTAGCGGCTCGAGTTAGGCTGAACCCGTTGGCCAGCTTCCCTCAGGGTCATTCCACGGTTGCTTACATGGTCCACTATTGTAGCTCTGATGTCATCAGCAATTCTATTTCTTACTCTTCTTACCCTTCCTCTCCCCCCTCCTCGTCCTCCTCTTGTTCCTCCTTGTCCTTGTCGTCCTCTTCATCCTACTTCTTCACCTCCACGTCCTCTTCCTCGGCCTCCTCTACTTCTCACTCTTCCTGCTCCCTCCATTGTACTCCACACACAGAGCTTACCTGTATTATAGTGCCTAGGCTGATTGCAAAGTGAACTAATTATCTAAAAAAGTTTTCACATGTGACAGTGTGCCAGACAGTTGGCAACATAGTGTAAATAATGGCCTTAAATGTGTATAGTTTTGCTAGGAGTGCGTTGATCATTTGGAAATTGAGTGTAAAGCAGTGAGTTGTGTTTACAGTTCTGCAAAAAGAGTGCTGTGCAGTGGATTGTAGCTACAGGTTTGCAAAGTGTGTGTTACAAAATGGCAAACTGAGTGCAAAGCAGTGTTTGTGCTTTTACTTTAGCAAACTCAGTGAGTGGTTTTGCTATAAGTATTAATAGTTTTAGAAATTGTGCTATAAGAATCACAGTTAGGGTTTAAGCATTAAAAAAAAACCTGTAATATTAGTCTTTTAAAGGAACTTTCTGTTGCTTCCCTTATTCACACAAGGGATCATACAGCAGGGAGCTCAGGGCATCCAGATTTTTAAACTCTTGATGCCGTTCTTGATACAAGCCCATAGGGATTTGTGTCTCCTTCCAGGATCAAACCAAATCTTTGTGTTCTGTAATTATTTACATATAGTTTATTAATTAGGTAACAACTTGTATCGAGTTGCTAACATGCGTAGGCAAGCAGTGACAGTTTCGCAATGTACACAAATAATAAATTTTACAATGCTGTAAGTGTGCTTATGTGTGTGTATTTGTGTGTGCAAAGGAAAAAAGCTACATCTAGCTCAGCAACCCTACAAAAGTGACAGAGTTCCAGGGAAAAGAAACTGCAGCAAAATAGGGTGTATAAAAAAAACGCTTGATTTGAAGGTTTCTTCCACCTTAGATGGAAATAAACAAGGGACTTTTCAAGTATTGCTTCATGTCAGACTGCCTTTTGCTTTTGTTTTTTATTTTTTTCCAGTGAGCTGATACATTTGTTTTGTCACACACAGCATGAAGGAAATAGTTTTGTGCTTCAAGTAGAAATGAAAGACCTAAGTGCAGTCAAATGAACACTGATCAAAGGCTTAGATTTTAAGAACAACAAAAAATGTGGTTAGTTATGGTGATACATAAAAGGCCAAGGGCAGAGCAAAATTTCCACAGCGACATAACTATAGAACGAAATTCACACGGGCATCTTTATTGGTTGTGCTATTAAAAACTTTGAACTTTCTTTCTCTTCCCTCTGCTCCTCTTGCACCTCTGGTTGTAGATGGTATTCAATTATTAGCTGGTATATCAGCTCACCCACCACTACACCCAAGAAAAGGTCACACATGGGCACGAAAAAACTGGAGCAATGGATGGCATTCTAATATATTACACACATTAAGCTTTAATATATATGTTTAAAGCAGCACTTTGCTGATTTGACTCAACAGTTATGTCTGTGCATAATACTGTATCTACTTATAGCAGACAGAGTTTCTGAAATGTGATTGGCTTATTAGATACTTGCATTGAAAAATATTTGAACCTAATGAAGTGGCTGGTGAGTATAAGCTGTGTTAGAAGACATCAGCATAATCTTTCAACCAGAGCTCTGCAGCTACATTTAGTTTACCCACACTCCACAAATATGTATATTCTGACTTCTTTGGATGGTGTAAATAATTCCAGTAGAGCTCGAGTAGTTGTTTGATGGGGTGTTTCCTTCACATGCATGGTAGCATAACATGGTCTTCACTTGACGACAGTCAGGTTCATAGTATACTGAATGTGGACAGTTGTGGTGGAGATTACGTTACGTTCATTTGGATCACTGATTCATTTCTTTGAGCATCACCTAAATGCTGTAGCTTTATTTAGTTACACTGGTGATGATATGTGTTAATAGATTTATATAATAGAAAAAGTAAACATAGCTTTAAAGTAAACAATAAAAGGTACAAAACATAATATTCATGTACAAAATAAAATTATATAATTATATTTCAGGTTTCTGGGGCAGTGCCACCCCTTGCTCCTCCTCTGGGTACATCCCTGCTCAGAGACAATAAAATGGAGGAGAATGAAAATAGAGAAGTGGATCTGTGTTCATTAAAAAAAATGAATTTCTTGAAGTTTCCTTATCTGTCTATCTTTTATGGCTTGTACCTTTCTTGCACTTCCTTTACACCAACCACCTGCAGGTTTGTTTTGATGTTCAGACCCTACTTGCTCTGACTTCATTTGGTTTACTTGCGGCACTGCCTTGTTTCTTTCAATTACCTTTTGTTGGAACTACATAAGACCCCGAAGGGTGTAATCTGACTAATAATGTTAGTCACCATTCTGAACAGTGTTAGGAGATTAATGAGTTTCCTTCTCTCTAATTCTAAATATTGCATATTTAGCTTGCAAATATGAAAGCTTATAGAGCAGTGTCTGACACCAAATCATAGGACTCCACCTATTTATTAACAGGCCTGAAAGGGCATATGTGTTTCTGTTTAAATCAAGGATTTTTTACCCTGCCTGGAACTCACTTTAAATGTGTAAATAAAACTTACTGCCTGGCTCATTAGCTGGTACCCTAAACTTTTTGCAAACTCATTACAAAAGCAGCGATGAAGCAGATAGGCAGACTGATCTTACACTGTGTGAACTTGCCATTCATTCCTTTCTTGCAGTGCAGGAGTCACAACATTTAGGTGGTTTTATTTTCTTTTTAAACCTGCTGCTGTACAGAACAATTTGATTCATTATATGCCAGAACACTAGTACTGAATGTGTGTTACACTGACTTCAAACTTCTATTCAAAACTATGTTTCTTGTCTCACATTCCCCTTTAGCTAAATCTGCAACATTGTTGACAATGGGTATAGATGCAAAACTATGCAAAAATCTTTATATAGATTCTTCTACTTTAGATTAAATTGTTGCTGCAGGGCAGACCTTCCCAAAGTGTGGGGCCCGCAAAGGGAGGGGGGGGGGGGGGGGGCAGGGCATGAAAAGGGGAAAAAAAAAAACAATGCTTGGACACTGCTAGCACGGGGCGCCTACAAAAACGCAAAGCAGGAGATGAAGCATGGCTGAATATGTTTCCAAACCAACTTCATTCTAAGCCAAAGACTAGAAAATATGGTGAAGCATATCTTCCCTTTGGTTTCACCTGCACAAGTGCCGAGGTAGGTCTCCCCTGCAAAATTGGTCTTTCCTTTGTCGGGAGCACATGCTGGGCTCTCCAAATCACAGACAAACAGTATCCCACATTCTTGATTTTTAGTTCACAAACACTTGTTGTAATGACTAACTACTCCTGACATTTTGGAGATGTTAGCTCCTTATACAGTAAAGTTACAGTGGGATACAAATAATATCAGGCTGATCCTGCCACGATTTGTTTCCCCTGTCTAAATCATGGACAAACAGTATCCCACAGCTGTAAAATGTCTTGATAGCAATGTTGAATATTATTACACAGGAAAAAAACAACTACATGTAAAATAATTACACCGTGACGCCTCTGCCTTTCTAAATGGAGGGACAGTAACTGCGTGTTTATATGTAAGAGTGTAAAACCTGAAGATAGAGACAAAATATTGTGGCGCCAGAGCCTAGCACAGGACAAGAGGCGGGTTACACCCTGGACAGGTTGTCTTTGGATAAAGACATTCACACATTCCAAACCGCTTGTTTTCTTATGCTGGCGCTTGTTTTGTTATGTTATCATTCTATGACTGATAGTGTTCCATTGCGTGTTTTCCGAGCCAGATGCACTTTAACCGCATTGGCAATGTTTGGAATCAGCAAATGCCCAAAAACTTTTAAATACCACCAGAAAGCCCAGAAAGCTAGTGCTCAGACCACAAAATTACAAGAAGCTCTGGCTCCTTGGACGTAGTACACTAGATAATATTGTACTATCTACTGTAAACTAAAAGAAAAAATCTTAAACCCATTTTGGGTTTAACTAAGTTTTTTCTTCTCCCAGAACCTGAATTGTTGTGTTAGGTAATCATCTGGGTCCCTAAGTATTATATAGTATTATATAGTATATGTCCTGTAAGTATTTAGAGTTCATGTATTACCATTATGCTTAAATCAATATCATATTTCTTCTTCTTTTTTAATTACCAAATACATGCCAAATACAATTACACAAGAGTCAAGAAGAAGAAAAAAAAGAGCACTAAGTTACTCAAAGGCTTTTTTCTTTTAAACTCAGTCATTGTGAACTACAGTGCTGGGTCCAGATTACTACCTTAAGATGATGCAAAATAAAGGAATTTGGTATACAGCATCTATACAGGTATCTGCAATCAGATCAGGCTATTCACTGCAAAAACTGCATCCTTGCAGTTTAAAGCACAGCATTCCTTTTACAAGCGAGACTGAAGTGTACTGAGCGTTCAGTACTTGCAGTTGTCCTTTTAGCATGACGGGTCTCTGTGACACAAATTAAATTGGAGGGTTTAAAAAAAGATTTAGAAAAGCAACTTTTTTTTCCTACCTTGGAGGGGGTAAGAACTTCTGTGATGGCGCGCTTATGTGGGTGCGTTCACAACCTAATCGTATGAGGGTTGGCGATATCTAATTATAAGAGCTTTGTTTTCACAGCTCCAACGTGTATTAGAGAGGGACAGTCTCGTTATAAAGACACTGAAGAAGTGAGCATGAGTGAACTGTGGGAGCCTTTGTAGTGTGGCTCCTTTTGACAGAAGATACTGGGATTGAGAGCTGACTTGCTCACTATCCTTTCAATTACAGACCACATAGTTTCGAGTTAAGGGGTAAGTGTCCTCTCCTTCTGTGCGCATCTCTTTTAAACTTTCCATTCTTCCGTCCACTGCTTTCTGTGGGGCTTCCAGTGCTGCCTCTAATTATCATTCATCTCACAAACACATCATTGTAGTAAATACTGCACTTCAGATAACTGCTAGTTTACCTTTTGCTGATATTTAGTGCCTGTCAAGCCATCAATAATAATGACTGCCTGTTATGCTTGTGGAAATATTCATTGAATGACAGGTATTTCATGACAAGGATGCAAATTAAATCTGTCTTGAATAAGTGAGATTTTTATTGACGATAATAAAGTTTTCCTTCTTTTCCTATAACTTCTTCTCGTTTCTTGTGAATATATAAATATACAACAGCTGCAAAATCAACAATGTTACTTTAAATATGTTTTCTTCTAAACATTTTAAACATTTAATCGGAAGCTTAAGAAACATTTTTTCACCTTACAGAACACCAGGGGAAAATTAGCCAGTAACAGCTGCAACACCAAAAAACAAACATAACATATGTTGCTTGGGACAATACAATACTGTAGGTGTCCTTATCCTTATGCAGAGTGAAACTTTTAAAGCTCCAGTACAATGACCTTTTTTCCTCCTAATTAGGTGAAAAAGTAAAGACTAGTCTAATAACGAATCTGTACACAGTGAAGTTAGCAAACTTGTTCTGAAAAATCCTTAGTCATAAACTGAAGCAGCTGATATAAAGAAAATAAAAATTCCTACATCCAGTTCCATGATTGATGCACTAGGTAGCCTCTTAAGGAATGCACCAGGAGGCTTGGAAAACTTTTGGGTAATGGATCAGTTTCTATTACTGGAAATACCGGTTTTTGATTTGGTCACAAACTGTCTGAATAAGTTCAGATGTGTAGTTGAAGCCAGTTGCCAGTTGCAAGGGAAGCAACTGATTGGGGAAACAGACAAGAGTCAAATAGGGCTCAAAAACTTTAAACTATATGAGTGGTAATGTGAAAATTTGTAGAGATGTTTAGAGAGAGCCGAGTTCCCCTGAAGCGAACCTTAGGACAACAATTAAAGCCACTGAATGAAAACAAAGAGGAGTTATCGTTGTGGGAGTGAAAGTAGAATAAAGAAAAGATGATTAAATATAACACTTAATAGCTAAATGCTGAAAATAGTGCCTTAAGTATTGAAGAGATACACTTGAATAACTAGTGTGTCCAGGTCGGCTAGCCATGGCTGGGAGTCCGAATCAAGACACCACCAGTTGATTTGTTAGTGTCGCTAGCAGGCTAAAAGAAGTCAGCTAGGTATTGTTACCAAAGTAAAGATGGTCTCTGAAGTTTCTGGAGTAATGTTTTACCTGTTGTTTTATAGCACATGAATAGGGAAGGGATTTCAGGGAAATCAGCTAACAGAACACTATGGGGGGTTTTTTTTTTCAAGTTGACTGATAAAAGCTGTTTCCAAACAAGCTAACTAAATGCTAACACAATGGTGAAGGTAGTAAGGGAGGCACAACAGGCTATAGAATCACCACTGCTTAGTTATACCTTTGCTTAATGGCAAACCCCTTGGAAGTATCTGAGTGAGAACTGGTTGGGCTAGTTCTGCAGATTTATTAACTGTCAGATGTCTCAAATAAAAATGCAGTAAAGGAAACCTGCAGCTTTAAGCTCTAACAAGCACAAAGAAGACTAAAAGGAAATCTAAATTTACTTTAATATCATGTTTATGCAGAAAGCCTGTTAAAACTCTGTGTATCAAGTTGATCAATCAATGTTAAGTATGCTATGTCAGCTCTTTAATACTCAACTGAGACTTGACTACATAAAAATAAGGAATGTGCCATGGGTGCAACATCTGTGCAGATATATAACGGAGGAAGTGCCTTAATCTAAATTTTAGATACAACCAGAAGATGCAGTGAAGTAATAATTAAAAAAAGCAGTCCTGAAATTAAGTTATTTTTCTAGACAGCCAGTCATAGAAAGACTTCAAAAAGAATATTAAAGCTCCACGGAGGCTTGACCTTGAGTCAGCTGTCTAGCTGAGCCTTCCATTTTGTCTCATCCAGGGTGTGTCTCTCTGACCTCAGAGGCCATGTATGTGTTATGGGTGGGCTTTGTGTGGGACTATTGATGCTGACAACAATCTGACTCCACCTGCAGAGCAACCCCACAAAGAAGGCCAACACTGCCCACCAAGGAGGCCTGATTGCAAGCAGAGTGAAAGGTCTCATGGAATTAAAAGACCCGTCACAGCCGGAGAGCAGAATAATAAATGGCCTGGCGTTTCACCGAAAGTGCTGTTTCCTAATATTTTCACTGTCAGTGGGTTGCAGTGAGAAAGGGAGTAAAACATGTTTTTGGCTTCCAAGTGTACTGAAATAGGTATCAGTGGGACTTCCCTGCATCATCAGTAAAGAATGTAGATGTGAAGTAATGAGGGTTTATGTGTTTAATCTAAAAGAGGAAATAGGAAATAACTGTCACTGTAACTGTAAACATAGGCAATAACTGTCAGACGCTGAGTTGTTTCAACCCTAAAGTTCTTATAAATGTTTTTTTCTTCACTGGATAGCAATTTAAGAGATCAGTAGTTAGACTTTCTTTACCTTTTACCACTTCCTTCAAAGTTGTCTTTGAACATCAAATCAACCTTACATAACAGACCCAGAAGATATTCAAAAGATGGAATCAGTATATACTAACTATTTTGCCATTAAACAAGCAAACTTCTGTATTGTGTGATAGATCTTTACCACTACCTCAGCATAAACATGTTGAAAAAGGATACTGAATCCCTTAGGCATTAAAAAACAAAACAAAACAACAAGTGCTCATGTTTAACTCCAAATCTTGAAGAATAAAAAGCAAATTTTTGAGCTTTTTGTCATTTCACAGGTGTTGTATTAGAATCTATAGTGTGACAAGGCTCCTTGTTGCCAGCACTGAATGTAAAAAAATTAACTGATGCTAATAAGAAGACCCCTGATTGACTACATAAAATGTAACTATTTCTGATCTGAACCTCTACTCTGAATGAGACAGTGTTAAATAAGCAGCTAATGGCAGTGTTCCCTCCCCAACCTCCACCTCCAAGTTCTCACTGCCTTAATTGAAGTCATATGTGTGCCCAGCTGTAGTGCTTGAATGTGTGAGTTCATAAAGTCTCAAAACGGCATGAAAAGGAGGAATACGACAAACCTAGAAACAAAGCCTTGCAATTAGAGTGAAAAAGCTTTTTATTTGTTGATCATTCTCTGTTTGTAGCATTACATTTTTCAAAGCTTTTTCAAATCTATTTATTTATTTTTTATCAAACTAGAAAAAGCAAGAGAAGCCATGAACATAAGTGAAGCCCATGTGATTTGAATGAAAATTACACGAACAATGTGGGGTAAGCAACCAGATGCTGCTGTTAGTAACAGAAAAAACTCTCTACCATCAGTGCTTGGTGTGGTGTACATTTTGTGGAGACTAGAACAATTAATACATTCCATCACTAGTTTAAATATGAATTCTAGCTAAGTCCCTTCAGAAATTCTGCAGATATTTAGAATCACAGCGTGTATAATTGTATGCATCTACATCAGAGCCCATGCACTTAACTCTTAGACATGTTGACACCTTCAAATCCTCGCTCACTTAGAGGGAATGTGCCCCAAAGTCTTTGACACACAAGTGTGGAGAACGGGATTGGATCAGTAAAACTTTTTCCTAAAGCACACTCTATAATTTAAATATAAACTATAATATACAGGTAGTGTTTAACTGTACCACTATCCATTACTGGGTACACCTGATCATACTTGTTAATACAAGTATCTAATTGGTTATTGACACGGCACCAACTAAATGCATCAAGGCATGTAGACGTACCTGCTGAAGTTTAACATATCTGAATGGGGAAGAAAAGTGATTTAAGTGACACTTATTGTGGTATAGTTGTTGGTGCCCAACAGGTTGGTCTGAGTTTTTAAGAAACTGCTGATCTACAGGGATTTTCCCACACAACAATCTCTAGAGTTTACAGAGAATTGTGTGGAAAAATCCTGAAATATCCAGTAGCAGCAGTTCTCTGGGTAAAAGTTCCTTATTGATGGAAAAGATCTGAGAGAGCCCACACTGCTTCAAGCTGATAAGAAGGCAACAATACCTGAAATAACCAACAACAAAGGGATGCAGAAGAGCGTCTCTGAATGCACAACACACCAAACCGCGATAGGCAACGGCACAAGAGCTGCAGAAAGCCTACCTGAATGTTCTTGCTTGTTCTTCAGCATGTTCTTCACTTTATAACCAGTTTACTATCTTTTGATGGCTGCTTCCAGCAGGATAACATGCCATGTCACAAAGATTAAACCATCTCCAGCTGTTTTGCCTGAAAATGACAATGTGCTTACTTTTTGCAAACACACTCACCAGATTTCATTCCAATAGAGCACCCTTCAGATGTGGTGGAGCAGGAGATTTGCATTATGAATGCACCGCTGACTGCAGCAACTACATAATGCTGTCATGTGACATGGACGAAAATCTCTGGTTCTAACACCTTGTTGAATCTATGCCATGAGGAATTGAGACAGCTCTTAAAACAAAGGGGGTCCATCCCAGTACACGAAGGTACAAGATACGAAGCCTATACAGTCAGTACACTCACTTAACACAACAGCAAAATATAAGGGTGCAAACACTGTGTGACCTGCAATAATTATGGTTGCTTTCCTGAATTTTGAACATAGCTATCTGCAGTGAGCTACCTGCATGCTCTTCACTAACATTTTCACTTTGTTGTCCATGTACTGGAACTGGCAGGAGTACATTACTAGACATCTAAGGACTGAGCTGATGTGTTGTGAGTAGAAGACAACTGTGAAATGCACTACACACAGGCACACACACGCCCAGGTCTTTGTTTTCAGACACCAAGTTTATTTATCGTTGTTTGTGATGACCGACCACAGTCCGACAGCTGTCGGTCCCAGCTGATCTCCAGCCCCCCTCCGCTCCTCTCCCGTCTCACTATAAAGGGGAAGGGAAGCATCATCAGTCCAAAACGCCATCAGCTGTTCTCACCTGCGTTTCCAGCACCGCCCCGTTGAGCTCACCGCACCACTCCTCCCCTGCAGCCGCGCCCGGCACCACACCTCCGCCACAACAACAGTTCCAGAAGATCGCAAAAAATGGCTTAAAGCTACATTTTTCTAATGTTCAGAAAGAGGGGGACTCCTGTGGTTGAAAAAAATGAATTCATATTATTGAACGAGCAAGGCTAAACTAGTGACCAGCAGCATCAGGTCCACCCCTCAATCAGATCAGCTTAGGCTTCCTGCTGGCACTCAGTGAATAATGCAGTGGTGGCTACATCCATCTTTTGCATACAGTTTGTGCCCCATTTTAACCTGCCCACAAAGAATACCTAGAAACAAAAATGCCTTTTAAAAAGAGAAGTAAGTCTACAGAAAAAAAACCCCAAAAAACAAAACACACACAAAGGCAAGCGTGGGGTCCATTTCTGTTGTCTGCTGCATAAACTGAACCCCTGGAGATCAGTGGACCTTGTTTCTGCAGTGCAAAAGACATAAATATGATGTCAATCTGACAGAGTTACACACACAGACACAAATAACCTTTATTGAAAATGTTTAACTAAATTAAAGTGCATGTTTAGTCAGTTTAGTCCTTTAGCCAGCTGCCATGTTTCATTGATAGTAGTCAATTATTACCTTTAACATTTAAATACTGGCCACCAAATACTGGATTACTGTTTAATCAAGTCAGTGTGATAGGGTGTCCAATGGAGAATGAGAAAATAAAATTGTAAATTATTCTAGCACATTTGCTTTTTACTCCCCCCCCCCCAAAAAAAAAAAAAAAAATAATAATAATAATAGCAACACACAAAATTGGAAAATTATATAGCTATTGTAGAATTTAATTTGCATTACATTATCATTTTTTTATAGTCCCTTGTACGCTTCCACAGAGTTTACATGAAAAGTCAACATTTAATTACCAAATTTCTAGTTTCCTAAATACTGCAACAGTACACATTCTGATTAAAACTCCTCAATTGAAAATGAGCAGATGATAATCTGCCTTCAGTTTGAATTGAGATAGCTTTATACTGAGTTTAATTAAATTGCAGGGGTGATGGAAAATAACTTGTTTCGCAATACTAAAGCTCGTGCTGAATGTAACAGATCCTTACCGGTTTCTGGAAAAAAATGTTGCCTTCTCATCTAGCAATGAATGTGTATGAGCATCAGCTTTAAGGGTGTCCTAAAGATCATTCTCTTAGTACGAGAAATAAACCATAACAATCCCACGCACAGTTTTTTTAGCCATCTCCTCCTCAAAGTTTTGGACTGTGCTGACTTTATTACCGACTTTTATCACCCAAAATGTCAAAATAAAGTCAGGCAACATAACATTTCTTATGTTATGTAAGAAACGGTGGTTGCTTCTCAAGATACCTTGCCCTAGTTGCAAATAATCTCCAACTATAATTAACACGTAAGTCCATCTATACATAATTGCAAAGGAAAGTAGTGCATCCTGAGGGATATAAGATGTGAGAGGCTATTTCCTAAATGGCTCTTTTTTCACTAGCCCGTTACAGGTCATACTCACAGCTGTCAACGGCACTGAGACTTTAGGGGACGTGTATAAATAAACACACGCATCAGTCTCTAACATAAGCAGGAAATAATCAGTCACCATGTATACACAAAAGGTGTTTACGCTAAGGTATGTTTTAACCTTGCTTTGACATTCAGGCGTAATAAGTGGGTGCGTTTGCATTTGTGCATCCCTGCTCAAGGAGGCTAATGCAAGCATTATCTCAGGTTGCACAGTAATTAAGACATTTAGATCAGTTGCTTGGTTCAGCATATTAGTGCAATGGAAATGGCCAGAGGAGAGAACTTTGAAGGTTTATCTTGGAGGTTAGTTAAAATCCCACTGACTTGCTGTTTTTGCACAAAGCAGAAAGCACTCCAAAGATAACCCCAATTAGCATTTTTATTTACTGATCTACTTAGCCAACATTTATTTATCCTGACAACAATTTAACAAAAAAAAAAATCATAAAGCTGCTTCATTTATTTTTCCCTTTTGTAGTTATTATGTTGTAGAATTACTTTGCTGAAAAAGAGAAAAAGCTACAGCATCAAACATAAAATTATATCCTCACAACACTAAATACTTGCATTGTCATTTATTATACGAAAGACGATTGGTTGAATAAAAACCCATGCGTAATAAGTAAATTCAAACCTTGTCTTGTTTTCATAGCAGAGCACCCTTCAGTGTTGAAATCAGATTTACTACCAGATCAAGACACTTTCACAGAGACACACATGCAGTCGTCCATAAAGACATGCAAGTAGCAACATGTCCCAGCCAGCAGGCCACCACTTTTATTAAAACGCTGGGTTTGTTTAGCTGATGCCTCATGCGTGCATGATAAATTGATTTTTAAAATAAAAATCACAGTGATGCTCACTCAGGTTACCTCGGGGAGGCTTCTGTCATGCTGATTAGAGTTGTTTGTCTCTATGATATTGACATACCACCACCAAAACTGTGAAGGCAGGGTTAATCCTGCATTTTCACTTTAAAAATTAAACACACAAGCTGATGATTTATGTTTCATAGGCCTGAGCTTGTTTCATAATCCATCTTGTTTTGTGTTCTGGGTACAGAATACAGAGGTCATGTATCGTTTTTGTTAAACATCATGTTATGTCCTGCAGGGTAATCCTGCATCTTTATGTGGAGCAGTTATGAGAGACAAACGTAAGAGACAAAGAGGAATAGGTGTAATTTTCACAGCTATGATTATACCTGGTATCCTCCATCACTTCCTCTGAATAAAATGGCTCTCTATTATCAGATCACATGAAACTGGCGGCTAATGGTAGAAACTGCTCCATGTGATTGGGCACAGGAGAGTGGCACTGTATTAGCATAACATCAATGTCAAGCTTAAAACCCTGGATTGAGCTAATCAGTATTCCCACTGTAACATTAGTGTGGTACTCAGAATCCAAAATATACAAGTGTTGTAATATCGCCATTCAACCATGTCTACATTACATTTCACACAGTCTTCCTCTAATGGTGTTAAAGAACCTATGAAAATGCACTGCCCACAAGGTAAATGACAAACAAGCATTGGCTGTGTAAGTTGATGCGCTCTAACAAGTATGCCCATTCTCATTGCTATTTTGAGTAGGATGATGATAATGCATGTTACAGTATGGCATCTTAAAAGCTGCAGGTAGGTACTGTCGGTGTAACGGCACATTTGTAGGCGGATGAACATTCATACAGTTTTTACTTTTAAACTAATCGCGAGGGAACTCATTTTGTTACTTTATATGTTTTATTTTTTTTAAAAAGCCTTGATAAACCAAGATAGAGAGACTTCAGTGAACTCTTTTTAATTTATACAGAATTAGGCAAAAGTCTCAAACTACTCCGATTTACTTTTCTTTATATTTTGCTTTCATGCAGTTAGACGTTCTTGTATATTTTAAAGCTGTTTTGAGCAATAGTTCTCTGGGCTTTCTGAAGGTTTTTCAAAGTTTATCAGGTAGTGATGGGATTTCCGGCTCTTTTTAGAGATCCGGCTCTTTCGGTTCGGATCACTAAAAAGAGCCGGCTCTTTCGGCTCCGAACCGGCTCTTCAGGTTGTTTTGTTGCTTTAATTAATTTATTATTAACAATAATATAAAATTATGCACAAAAGGAATTACTAACGTAAAAAGTGGTTTTTATTTATATATGTTTATATATAAATATATGCGGTGGCCCCTAGAGACAAAACACGTACAAACTCCAAAACACATTTCTAGCATGAACTGAACTTCCAAAGCAGAGCTACTAGATCACTTAAATTACACAATTGAAAGCATGTGTGTATTGTTTGTGTATTTATACACAGGCACTCATATATATTCAAATAATTTTTAAAAAAAAATGTTCATTTACCTGTTATTACCACACACCAAATCCGGTCGTTGGTACTTGCTGGCTTGTTTAGCCACTAGGTAACAAAAGCGCAACACTGCGCCCTAACATCCTGGAGCACTTCTGTTGTCTTTTGTACGTGCTTCTGAGTTTTTACGTGCTTCTGAGTTTGTACGTGCTTCGGAGTTTGTACGTGCTTCGGAGTTTGTACGTGCTACAGGGTTTGTACGTGCTTCAGAGTTCGTACGTGATTTGAAGTTTGTATGTGCTTTGTCTGTAGGGGCCACCGTAAATATACTTTTATTTATTCACTCCACATAAAATGTAATAAATAAATCATATAATACAAAAATCAACTATTCACATTTCAACTTTTAACTATTTAAATTTTCAGCTTTTTCCTTTTACAAATTTAAAGTGAAACAACACAAAACACTGCAAACCACAACACAATTAAATATAAATTAAAATATGAAAACAAAAAGAAGATACATATTCTCTGTCATATGGACCTGCATGAATAAACTTTCTGAATCCTTTATCATCTGCAACTGAAAATAGTTGTGGATGATTACTATACCTTTCTAATGTGACGTTGTTGTCCCTGGCTTTCTTTCTCTCCCTCTGGCTCTGTTCTACTGTGCTACTGAGTGTAACTACCGCCCCTCCCCCCTCTGCCCAGCGTAAAGCACAAGGCTCGCGTGCTGAGTGAAGCAGAAAAAAGTGCTAGAGAGAGGGTGAGAGAAAAAAAAAAAAAAAAAAAACCACGTGACGGCTCGCGATAAGGAGCCGGCTCGCATCGTTCACGTCAAAGAACCGGCTCTAAGAGCCATTTCGTTCGCGAACGACCCATCACTATTATCAGGTACAAGCCCCGTCCTTGTATCTGACCTTTTTCAGAGGAATGTTTTTTTTTTTGTTTTTTTTTTATCATCATTCAATTTTTCATTTACTTTTTAAAGTGTAAAAAGGCATGCATACACATAAAAGACAACTTAGCAAATAACCAATTTTATCTTCAGGTACTTTGCTGCTAGCAGCCTGTTACAAGAACACATCATTTGTTCCCATTTCTTTAGTCGAATCTATAAATAATGCCAAAGATAAGACAGTTTGACAGGCAAAAAATAGTATTTATACACTAACAGGGTAATTCTCAAAGAGCTAAAAACTTGGTGTGCTGTGTATCCTTAAACCTTCGAGTGAATTGGATAAGAGGAGGACAAAAGAAGAAGTGGCAGGTCTAACAAACCATCTACAGCAGATGAACAGTACAGGAACATCATGTATTTTGGAAATAGGAAAGAAATCCAAAAAAGACCTGGCACAGGACCTGAGAAGATGCATCTAAAGCTTCAGTTGATCCATCGACTGTTCACTGAAGCCTCATCAGAAATGCTTTCAGTGGAAGGGTGGCTGTCAAGCAGCCAGTCTTAAGAAAGGGAAACAATGAGAAAAGGCTAAGGTTTGCCACATTACACAAGAAACTGAATAAAAATCAGTGCCAACAGTTTTGATCCAAAGCTGAAATTTTTTTGATCAAATCATTGTCAGTAGGCAGTGCCATCTGGGAAGTCATAATGATTTCTGATTGGCAGAGGCTTCATATTTCAGCATGTTAATGGTCCCAAACAATACATTAAAATGTACTGGGATGGAAAAGCACACAATGGTACATAATCAGACATGGATTGGCCTCCCCAGAGTCCAGACCTCAATATTATTGAAGCAGACAGAGAATTCAAAGAAGAGATTTGACTATTCTTCAAGAAAACTGGAGAACTCTTTCTAAAGACTACATGAGGAAATTACATGAACTCTTTTATAAGATTTCTGACTGTGTTTAAGAATAAAGAATAAGGGGGGATTTTAACAACATTTTCAAGGCTGGTTATAACTGTATAATCTTTTTTCTTATGTACTCTAGTTACATTTATTTTTGCAATGTTTCAATAAATGTTTGCACCTTTTCCCCACCTTTCTAGCAAAGTCCAAACAAATGAGGGTTGGCTCTTATCAAACATAGACGTACTTTTTCTTATACCGTAACTTGTTAAACCTTTGAAGACACATGGTTTTAAATTGATGTGAGAAAAAAAAAGTGAGGGAAAAACATCAGCAACTAGACAAATAGAAGCTCTGTATGTTTGCTATATGAGATGGCTTCGGTGCCATTTTGTGATTAACGTTTTTTCCACCTCCCTTGACTTTATTTATTTAAAAGTTGAATAAATAAGCAGCACTTTCACACATTTCTCATGATCATTTCTGCAAGTTGAATATATGAATGCATTTTATAAAACTTAAGAGCTAAGCGCAATGGCATGAGGTAAAAAAAAAAAAGAAAGCTAGATGAATGTGGAAGAATGTGAGAGTCTGCATGCATGTGGGTGTAGAATTACATGGTTGAAAACACTGAAAATAATGGAAACTACATTTTCTTTGTCTCCTCCTTTGAAGGAACTATGTGTTCAGCTATCTGGTCTTTATGCGAGCCCTATCTTTAAAGCTATTCCCTCTAGTCAACATCATACCACTGCAAGGCTGCACATTTATGATAAAAATACTAATTATGACGTTATTTTTCTGCAAAACTGTCAACATCTGTAGTGAATTTCCAGCTGTATAATTTCTAAAAGTTAATGTACATTATCTTGTTCTGAGTGTCCCAGCATATTGATTTGTTGTCATGAAAGCGTCTAAAGTTTCCTTTAACCTGCCCTGAATGATATATTGGGCCTATCAATCACTACATTTGGTGGTGTCACTAAGAAACTTTCTTTAGTGACACTGAAAGGGTTATGGGATTAAGTTATTTAATTTCTAACTAATATAATCAGATAACATAAAAAGGAATGAATTGCCTAAAATTTGCATTTTGTGTTATGACCAGCAGGACTGAGAATAAATCTAATTGCAAGATTTAACCAGTGCATCCCTGCCAGCAGTGAACAAGCTGTTTAGCTTTATTTTTGTTTTTTTATTTTATGTTTTTTGCTCGCTGGCAAAATCACCCCCCTGCCGAGCAGCTGGGATTTGTAAATTTTCTGACAGATACCCTGGACTGAAACTAACCCAACTGCTTTCTTAATCTGTGTCCTCAGCAAATACTGATGAGTTGATAGTTTCAGTCACACACACACACACACACACACACACACACACACACACACACACACACACGTCAAGAAGATCAAACATATGCATCTGTAAGTCACAGCATGTCATAGATAATAAAATCTGCAATCTTGGAAATAAGGCAGCTCCCTGTCAGTCTGTAAACATATTTAAACAAAACTTTAGAAATGTTACTCTTCTTCAGTTCATTACATTTTGTGTGGATTCATTTATGCACAGCTCTCTTAAGGTCCCATCACTACACCATTTTAGCTTTGGACTTTATGCCATTGCAGCACCTTGATTTTTATCTTTTCAGCCTTTCTATTGTAGATTTGCTAGCAGGTTTATCTTGTCACATGACCCGATTTCATCTGAGGTCCTGATTTGCCCAGGTCCTGTGGCTGCAAAAGAAACCCACATCGTCACCCGTCCACCACTGTGCCTGACAGTCGGTATTGTGTGTTCAGGTTTTTTGCCAAATGTGGTGCTGTGCATTATGGCCAAACATCCCCACTTTGGTCTCCTCTCATCATCTTTTTAATATTAAAAGGAGTATGTTTACTTTTATGGTAAAACAGCCAATCAATTTGACTCGTTAGTAGCATTTTAACAGTTTGCTCTACAAATCATACTAGTGGTCATATTATTAAATACCCGTATGCCTGTATGTCACTCTTGCAGTCATACAGACACCTGTGTAAAAGCAAACAGCAGCCTGAATACGATGACATTTGCAGGTAGCAAAACACTCTGGGACAGTACATTGAGCAGCAAAATGACATTCACAGCCACTTAACTGCCTAAAACAATCAAAAGTCTTGTTTGACTGGTACTGTATCGCAGCTTTCCCTTCTGGCTGGGAATGCTTACTGCTTAGGGTTGTTTAAGCTGTCTAGAAGCTACTGTGTCTAGTAATAGTTGGCCACTTTCAAGGCTCAATATTATCCTCGTACTTAGCCAAATGTCTCACCATATTGTTTTGCTGCTTGGCAGGCATCTTGAATTAGCCACAGAATTTCCTCTAGTCTGCCTTGAAGCTATATATTAGGAAAGTCATATACTCCATGGGAGATTTTGCATTGGCTGATGAGCAGAGTGCTGTGTGATACTTCACATGGACATTTTCATTGCCTGGAATACATAACAACGCAACAGTATATCCATATTGTGCAATTTGATATGTATCGGTATCAAAATTATTTCTAGAATCTGACTATTTAAGTCCAGAGAGATAGTGTGCCATTATCAACTGACTACTGAGAATATTCATTTGTTTTCATTTTAACCATATGCTGCTGTTTTTGCTATTAGTCTTTATGTCAGTCTAAGCTAATCAATTCTGTTTTCCCCAACATTTTCACAGATGTTAGAAAATAATATTAATCTTCTCTATTTTAATGGTGCTTCAAATCAACAGCAAAGTTTCTCTTTGATTTGCTGGTAGGAATATATATTTTAAACATATTCATATTCATAATGTGCCATTGCAGAGAGAATCTAAACTCATAATGTATACTTTTCAGGCTACTTTCCTTTCCTGGAGACAAAGAAACACGATCATTTAACTGATTTTTCTACCACTCCTCAAATGTTCATCCTTGCCTGCATGCTGTAGTATGGTCAGATCTCTGTCTGCCTTCTAATGATGAAACATGGTTTGAATATGTCCCTGCACTAACTGAAGTCGATTAGAGGTTTGATGCTTTCTAACCTGTGGAGTTGACTGTGAGGCAGAAAGACTGAGCTCTGGATAAATGCTCCACTGCAGAGCAAAGCAAGTGTCTGACAGCCAGTGTTTAATCTGTCCATGTCAATCCGTCACTGTCAGCCATCACTGTCGCATGCGCGCACTGAGGGGAGGATGATAGAAAACAATAGCACAGAAACAAAAATGTGTTGGAAGCAGCACGGCACAAATTTAGCTCAGATCAGAACCGAAGCACTCTGTAACACATTTCTTGGGAAAAAAAAAAAATTGTTCCCACGTACTATTGGCCTTTGCAAATGATCCACTTTTTCACTTCTTAAAACTAATTAAAACTGTTATATTATATTTCTTACTTTTTCTAAGAAGTATAACAGTTTTAATTGTGTTTTTTAAAATAACTAAGCTGTAAAACCGCTTTTCAAGATGTCTAAAAGAGTCATGTCAAGAGGTTTTTTTGTTTTTCAATTAATAAAACTCTTCATTAATGAGTGGATCTAGAGATGGAAGAAGTTGATAGCTTGGGAGAAATGATTATCTAAAGCATAATTTAAAGATTTAGCAAGGTGCACATACCATTGATGGGGGAATCGGTTTAAATAGTCAGAAACAGTCCATTACAAATACAGTATGACTATGAGATAAAACCACTTCTTGGTGTTGCCTTTAATTAATTTTGGGCACCACTGCTACAGTACATTCACAATGATTTCCATTTAAATAGAAAAACTACATAAAAAGGAAAATAAAAAGAGAAATGTCCAAACAAATGCATTTAAATATGTGACTGTATCCACAGTATGACAGCTCTCAGCACAAAAAATTCCATAATTCCTATGGTTCTAGGTGGCCTGTATTTTAACGTAGAGAAAAGCTATAAATAGCCTTTTGTACCAAAAGAAAGCATTTGAAATGAAGAGAGTGATGCAAAGTCATTGTCTGTGCATTGAAAACTATTCAAGGTGGCCTCATTATGTGGAGTACTGAAGCTGTTAATGAAAGCAAACAGAGCAAATGAAAAACTCTATTTTGTTAAACTGACCTCAGTGAATATGAGGACACATTATAAGCTTTTATAATGTGAGAAATCACATTATAAGGTCCATCGGGGTAGAGCACTCAGCTCTCACACACTGAAGAGTACTGCGAGATTTGATTTTTTTTTTTTTTTTTTTTTGCACTGAACCAAGAAGGTGAAGATAGTTGTGTCTAGCACAGAAACATTCTGTGTCTGTCCGTTAGTCGAACCTCGGATACAGGAGGAACAATGTGGTTCTCGTCCTGGTCGTGAAACACTGGATCAGCTTTTGGGGGTGGCTGCAGCTCAGGTGGCAGAGCAGGTCAGCCACTAATCAGAAGGTCGGTGGTTCGATCCCAGGCTGCCTCCTGGGCATGCAGCCAAGGATACTAACCCCATGTTTGCCTACTGGTGGTGGTCAGAGGGCCCGGTGGCGCCTGTGTCCGGCAGCCTCGCCTCTGTCAGTGCGCCTCAGGGCAGCTGTGGCTACAATGTAGCTTGCCATCACCAGTGTGTGACTGTATGGGTGAATGACTGAATGTAGTGTAAAGTGCTTTGGGGTCCTTAAGGACTAGAAAAGCACTATACAAATGCAGGCCATTTACCATTTTATCCTCTCAAGGATACTTGAGGGTGAATGGGAGTTTGCCTAACATGTGTTTTGTGGACTTGGAGGAGGCATTCGACCGTGTCCCTCGGGGTGTCCTGTGGGGGGTGCTCTGGGAGTATGGGGTGTCTGGCCCATACGGACCATTCAGTCTTTATACAACCATTGCAAGAGCTTTGTCTGCATAGCCGGCAATAAGTCGGACTCGTTCCTGGTGGGTGATGGGCTCCACCAGGGCTGCCCTTTGTCACCGATTCTGTTCATAATTTTTATGGACAGAATTTCTAGGCGCAGTCAGTGGCAGAAGGCTTTCACCTGGGTGGTCTCAGAATCTCATCTCTGCTTTTCACGGATGATGTGGTTCTGTTGGCTTCATCGGGTGATGACCTCCAGTTCGCTTTGGAATGGTTCGCAGCCGAGTGTGAAGCAGTTGGAATGAGAATCAGCACCTCCAAATCTGAGGCCATGGTCCTCAGCCGGAAAAGGGTGTAGTGCCCACTCCGGTTCAGGGACGAGTTCCTGCCCCAAGCGATTCTGCGATCTATGTCCCTACCCTCACCTATGGTCACGAGCTGTGGGTAGTGACCGAAAGAACAAGATTGTGGATACAAGCTGCGGAACTGTGTTTCTTCCGAAGGATGGCTGGCCTCTCCCTTAGGGTGAGAGGTTTGGCTATTCAGAAGGGGCTGAGAGTAGAGCTGCTGCTCCTTCACATTGAAAGGAGCCAGTTGAGGTGGTTTGGGCATCTGACAAGGATGCCTCCTGGGTGAGGTGTTTCCGGTATGTCCCACTGGGAGGAGGCCCCGGGGCTGACCCAGGACACGTTGGGGAGATTATATACGTCTGGGCGTTCCCCCGGATAAGCTAGAGGAGGTGGCTGGGGAAGGGGAGGTCTGGGCTTCTCTGCTTGGGCTGCTGCCCCTGTGACCCAGTAGTCTTGTCCACATGTGGTTTCTCTGCATGAAAGTGTAAACCTGCATGTGTGAATAGCACAGCAAACTGTATTCACAGATAGTTTCCATGAAACAATCATGCAGCCCTGCTTGAGTGCTCAAAGATCACAGGTATTTTGATTTGCAGCCTAGTGCTTTGCACACAGAGATTTCTCCAGAATCTTTTGATTTCTTTTTAATACGTAATCATGTTACTGATGTGTTACCAGGTAACTCGATTACAACATTTCCAAAATGCTCCTCTGGCTGTATCTTTTGTTGCGTCAAGTATGTTTCCAGCCTATTTGTTTCCCCATCAAAACGTTTGTTGCCACTATCAGATTCAAAATGAGGTCATATTTTTCATGAAATAGCTAAATGTGTCATTTTACACATTTGATGTGTTTTTTATGTTATATTGTGAATAAAATATGTGTTTTTGTTTGTCATGCTTTTGAGATAAACAGATCCACTGAGCAGAATCAAGGTGCAAGAGTTTGTAAGGTTAATTTACAACAGGATTTGGACGACTAAAGGACAGGTGGTTTCTCAGGTGATGGCTAACTGCAATAGTGGTGTTCAGAGAGGCTCTGTGAAGAGGGGAAGAGGTAGTGGAATGCAGTTCCTCAGTTTGAAGCTTCAAGATCTTACCTGTCAAAACTGAATATTGAACCTTGAGAAGTGTAGTTGGCAGGCAAGCAGGAGTTTGGAAAAGAAGAGAGTGCTTCAGTGGAGAGTGGGCAGGCAGGTGAGCTTCAGGTAAGTCCATGTTTGCAAAGAGAATCACAAAACCTGAATGCTGCTGCTGTACTAGTCAAGCTGTGGGTCTTAGACTCCACATGAGATAGCAGGTAGGTTTATCAGATAGTGAGGCAAGAAATCCAGGAAGGAAACTAGGAAGCAGACAGGACACAAGGGTTATTAAGTAAAACCTGCAAACGTCAAATAATCACAGCCATTTTACCACCACAGTGAAGACAACAGTCCAATCTGTGACAGCTGTCCTTGAAGACACACAGCACTGGTGAATAAATGAGTTACACATGTGCGAGACCAAACCTGGAATAAGGGCAGCTCCACTCACTCCACTCCACTCTGTGGAGGCCCTGATAATCCACTCACCTACCCAACTGAGAAAAAGAGAAACTTGGAGCGAGAAAGAATTCCCAGCCTGCCTCAGATCCTGAAATTATTATATCTACAAATCATTACTTTCTATTTTTATTTATTATTTTACACAGAATCAAAAATGTTTCAGAATTGCATATTTATGTAATAATACAATGTGACCAGGAGAAATACCATGTTTATACGGACTATGGGACTGTGAATGGCCATAGAGTTCCAAATGTCCTTGAGAACTACAACTACTCATCAGTTATCTTGTGAATTCACTAGAGTTCATATCAGTACTTTTTAGCGAATACTCCTGAAAGAGATGCTGAACAAGCTATGATGAACTGCAATTGACACTGTGACCCTGCCATATTGTTCAGCCAGCTTCAGAGTCTCTGTCTCTCTGTCTGTCTCTATTTAGACATTGTAATGTATAGATATGGTATGTAGTGAAGGAAGACATGCAGAGGGGCAGTATGAGGACAGATTATATAGCAGATTATAAATCATATGATAGTTTAGGGTTTTTGTGCTCCACAGGGACAGTTTATAGTCATGCAGTGAAAGCCAGCTCAAATATGATTAGTCAATAAAACTCAGCTAACAGTGCCACTGGACATTTTTATGTCCTGTGTTTCGACCCTGCGTTTTCAGTTTGACATTTTAGTTTTGTTTATTTATTTTAGTTCTGTTGTGTTTGCTTCCTGTTTAGCTTGTTCTTTGTTCTGCTCATTTTGAGTTCTGCATTTTAGCATATTACTCACGTTTTCTTTACCATTATTTTATTCTCAGTTTTGGTTCTGTCTCCTTTTAAAATTCATAATTATAGTTATTGTTTACAATTAATTCCCAGACTCCTGTGTTCTGTTTTTTTTTGGTAGTTTTCATCTTTTGTTACTTGTTCCCAGTTTTGCTTCCCCTGTCTTTTCTTTGATCTGTTTTAGCTGTATCGTGTACCATCTCCTTTAATACCTCTGTGTTTTTAAACCCTCAGTTTGCATTAGTTCTTTGTTGTTTCAGAAGTCTGCATCTTGGTCCACATTTTCCTATAATATGACATTTTCAGGTCATGGTAGTGACTGATAGGAGGTGGGTAGTGGAGTTACTTAACCCTTTAAGACCTAACATAGAACCAAGTCCGCCAGAGCTTATATTATATTTTTACATGTTGTAGAGCCAATTTTGGGAGCATTTCAAGTTGCTATACATCAATACAACCATTATAGCCCACATTTTAATAATATGTATGCATTAAGTGCATAGCAATTACATAAATTGCAAAAAAGTGCAAACTTTTAAACTACAAAAAAATTGAAAATCATTTTTGCTTTTTAACATATATTTCTAGTTAGAGAAATTTAAGAGGCTAATCTCTCAAAACTGTAAATACAAAAAAGTTGCACAAAATAGTTTCCCACCACAGGAAATTTATTTTGAGTGTCTTCATAGTTTTATTTTTGAAATACACCAATTTTTATATATTGCAGGAAAAACAAAAAATAAATATTATAGTACAAATTTGCAAAAAAGCAGCATATGCATCAAAATAAACTATTTCCAGCAGTGCAATATGAGTCCTAAGCATCCCAGAAACGACACAGAAAGTCATAAAGTCAAACATAACTTTTATAAACACCAGTATAGGCTCATGAGGCCCTGATGGTAAAAAAAAAAAAAAAAAACTACATTTCCACGAAAATGACATCACGTCCGATTTCGGGCAGGTAATGGCAGACATGCGAAAGTTCGCTCTGACGTCTATTCCAACACAGGAAGTGTTATGAACAGCTGATCGGATCGGTAAAGCGTGTTTCTGGAATATTATGTTTTTGTTGCTGCAAGCGCTTTTTATGCAGTTTTTGCAAAGCTTTATGTGGAAGGAAACTGTGACTTAGGACAAGCTGATGGCATAAGATGTAAGTACAACTCCTCCGGTTTCATATGCAAAAAGATTATTGCGCTAGCTTATGTGGTTGCAGTGCTACTGCGATTTAAAAATAGAGCGTGCCTGCTCCAACCAGTTTTAAAGGGTTAAAGACTCAAAGGAAGAAAAGTCTGAACCTGACAGAGCATTGTCCTTGTAATATAAACCTTGAATAATAAATTACCAAATAAGAAGCACAATGGCAGTAAATGTTAGACACTAGGCATATGCCACTATATTAAAAACCTGCAGGTTAAATTAAATTAAAGAATCTGTAGTATAAAGATGAAAAAACTTCCCTCTAAAGCTGCCTCACTATTATGTCTGCTCCAGGGGCATGAACCTAACTCCTCAACTAAGATGTGCCTCGGAGGCTTTGTAGACAAATGCCAGAACCTCCTCAGCTACTCCTGCTACTCTACTCTGAGCCCCTCCCAAATGACTGAGTTCCTCATCCTACCTCTATCTCTTGGGTGAGCTTCCTCACCACCAAACGTTTAAAAAAAAACCTTCAGAGAAAGCTCATGAAATGCGTTTGTATCAGCAACCCAAGTTACTTGAACTCCCCCACTTGAAGAATTCCACTAATTTCTGGTTAGAAACAACAGCTTCAAACTGGATGTTAACTTTTCTGATTAAAATTCATCTGCAAAGTGCTAAAGGAAGAGCAAGCTACAGGACACGAATCAATGACGCCAGTAGGACCACATCACAATTCAATACTGTATTAATCCATGTTATTTGTCTACTGTGCATGATCATGTTTTTATTTTCTATTTTCTCCAACTGTATTTGTCTCATAATGGTGAACACTTTGTGCCTACTGCTTGTGTTATTCGTGCAGTTAATCACACAGCTTTAACTGCACTCACTTTACCATATATCGGTTTTAACACAGGTGTAACTAACAAAACTAACAGTAGCTCTGTTCACCCTCTAAGTGTCCCTGTACATTTTAACTGTGATTCAGCTTCCAAATGAGTTCTGTACACTCAATGTGCGCTTCACTATGTACACCTGTTGAGCTGCTCATTGACACAAATATATAGTCAAATCAATGCATTTAGGGTTATATACATGTTCAAGATGACTGTTGAAGTTCAAGCCAAGCATCGAAATAAGGATAAAAATGTGATTTCAGTGACTTTGAACAGGTAGGCTGGTTTGAATATCATCATCAGTTCAATGTATTCAAATGGCCTACACACTCACCAGATTTCAGTGAAACACAGCACCTTTCAGATGTGACGGAACTGGAGATTTGCATCATGGATCTGTACCAAAGCTGTCCAACAAAGTACTAGCAAGGTGCATTTAATAAAGTGGAAATGCAAGTCATATTTTTAATTCTGAATTAGTTAAAGTACAGACTGGAATAAATAAGTTCAGAGAATTGACTTGTGTTGCTTTTTCTAAAGACCACCTGACACACATTTGTCTTCTGAGTTTCTCAGTGAGCGTTCAAGCACTGGAAAGAGTAATCTTCCTTTTTGCCAGTGTGTTATTTGTCCTCTCTCGTGGAATTCACTATTTAATATTAGCTTAGCAGGCTGTAGGCAAGACAATGATGCTTGCATCATTGCATCATTTGAAGAGGTTTTTAGTTTTCTTAACTAAAAACCTCTTTGCTGGTGTAGACTGTTTGCCCTACACCACCCTGCTGTGTTGGGCATAAGCTATGTGAATTCATGAGCCGGTCACACTCTTTGCTTATGAACTGACAAAAGAAAATACATTCTCTTTCTATCGAAGGTTCCAGAAGTAATTGTTTCCCACCCCAAAATTCAATATCACTTATTGACTGCTTTTGTGAGATACGCTTGGTGCGTGTGTGTGTTGCTCATGCATCTTGATCAGCATCATGGCACGGCTTCAAAAATGTACAACTACATTAAATTATTTAGAAAGTGTTTCTCATTTCTAGCATATTGTACATCTTCATTTAAACATCAGTGGCATGTCTTACAGAAAATAAAGTAAAACCAGGACACATCACAGATTAGTGCTTTTTCTCATTTCTCAACTCGCACAAAATAATGATGCAATCGTAAGTCTGTCATCCTTTTGCTTATGCAAGTCTCAGTTTACTGTTATGGAGGCCTCAGTTATCAAAGTCTGTCACAAATCGTGCTGTTGTTTACAATAAAAATGTCACACAAAACATCCGGACAGTTAAAGTTATGGAAGATTGACAAATAATTCACACAAAAAAAAGAAAAAACAAAGAAAACAACATAAAATCTTACATTTTATTACTGGCATTTTTGGCGTCTGACTAAAATATTGCACCAATAGACTAAGAATGATATATGTGCGATCATGGGTAAAAGGATTAGCATGAGAAATGTTTGTACAAAACAGCTTTGCGTGTATAATTGTCAGCTAAACAAAAAGCCCAAACAGCAGATGTTTCATTCCCGAGATGGAAAGCCTCATGGCAATGATAATGAAGGTAAACCTCATTAAAAACAAAAATACAAAAACAGATACACAAAGATGGTCAAAAAAGAATCTATTCTGGATGCGTTAGCGTCTTCTAGTTGTTGAGGAGGGGTTATAGATGGAGTTGAGTGCTTGCAAAATTACCATAACAGCAGCGGTCCATCAGGAGTTCTGTTTTTGCAACCTGTCAGGAGCAAGATTTTCAGACAGTAACCATGATCAACAGTCACCACAGTCGTGTACATAGCTGCTGCAGTGTTGATGTTTGAAGACTTTGATGAAAGTTGTGTGTGTGCCTGGTTGAGTTACATTCCTAGCATCATGTGGTATCAGAGTGTTGCACATCATTAGTGCCTTACACACACGTATGCTCGTGACGGAAAACTTTGAGTAGTGCACTGAGTGAAAAAAATCAGAAATTGGCAATGTTAGATTGCATCTTTTTTAGTTTTTTCTGATTCTACCTGTCCCAAACTAAAGTACAACATTCCTATCCTACGCTATTATTTCATTTTAAATATTCAATGTAGTATATGAGACCAGGAGAGTTAGAAGACATGCACCTGTCAATGCAGTGAAGAGAGGGAAGGTCATAAGGTCAAATAGTGCCTGGCATAGCTGGACTGGCCTTTTGCCCAGTGGGCCGATGGTGATTTTTCGTTTTTATGGGCCGATGTTTTTTTTTTGTTTGTTTGTTTTTGTAACGGCATAAACAATGAGAGGTGGTGGATTGGCCAGATGCTGGTCGATGTGTAAAAATAACTCAGTGGTTTAGTGGTGGCTATGGCGGAGCTTCCACAGAGGCCAGCAGGTGGATGAGGGAAGGGGGAGGCCGGAAGAAGAGAGACCCGAGGTGGCCGCCGGTCCAAGTGTCAGGTGAACTGAACTTCAGGTAAGAAGTTATGACTGCAGTCTATCTGGGTCAGATAGAAACCAAGTTTAGGTGGAGTTTATTTTCGTTGTGCTGACTTTTTACACTCAGTTACAATAACTCGTACAGTTTCTATACAGCTGGGTGGGTGCTATGATGTTACTGATAGTGAACCTTATTTTATTCATAAGGTTAGTTAGTAGAGTTGCCAACCGTCCTGTAAAAAACCCAATCGTCCCGCATTCAGAGAAAATATTACGCGTTTTGTTAGTGATTCTGTGTTTACGCCGCACAGCTGCTGCGTCTCTAATTTTCTCCCCCTCCCTCTCCTGTTGCTACTTCAATCATGAAACGGATCAATGATCAGTTGATCAACTTTTCTGACGCAAGTCCCGTCTCTCTTGGTTGTTTATCGCCCACTTTGCGCCAGAAAGAGGAAACCGGCGGATGTCGCGCTAAACAACAGCAGCACGTTTAAGCTTGATCAGCTGTTGTTAGAATTTATTTAACATTAATTTCTAGTATCAGCTGATGTTTGCTGGAGTCACAGCTGTAAAAGCTGCTGGTCATGATGTCGGTTTGGATATGTTGTGAGAGGGAAACATGAAGATGAAACCAGGAGATGTCCTTACTGAATCATCAAGGCTGAACAGATGATGGAGAAACAGGTTTACCTTTTAGGTGACATGAATGAGTTGAAGAGAAGTTATGAACTGTTTCTGACAGACAAATAACACCAGGATCCTTTGTAGCTGACTGCTGGTAACTGTGCAGGGGCGGGTCTAGCAAAGTCTTGCCAGGAGGCCGGGTAGGGCATTAACAGGCAGAGGGGGGCACAAAGAAATACTTTTCTTTCTTATTCTAATTTAAAATGTCTCGCTTTTATTAAATAATCATCTGAATCTTGCAACCAAAGTTTTTATCTGACGTAAAATGTATAGAAATCATACATATACCAAAAAGACAGTGTACATCACTGTCACCACAGCCTTTGTTTTCATTCAAAGGCTTTATGGCTTTAATACCTGGGGGGCAGGTCTCTAGTCAAAATGCCTGAGCCGATTTTTTGTCCCAGTCCAGCCCTGGTGCCTGGGTATGTTTAGTTCAGTTCCTTTGTCTGAGACCAGGCTGCCATTTATGTACTTTGTTTGAAATGATTCGGCCTCTGTTTAGATGACTTAAGTTTATATCCTTTGAGTAATGTCTATAGAGAGCTAGTTTTGGCTGTGCTGTGTATACAGTGTGTGGTTTGTCTTACTTTCTAACTGATCTTGATATATGGTTTTAAAGCTGTTTGTTAAACCAGCATCTGAGTAGTTCATGATTGTGTGAAAACAATAATCTCACTGGAGCCACTCACAGTAGGATCTGTATCTGTTTGTCCAATTTAGAGTGACATGGCTAGTGCCACCTGCTATACTCTGATGCGGGATGGGTGCACCGAGACAGAGAACCTCACAGACATAGGGGTGGCAGGGCACCTACTGATTAGAAGGTTGGTGGTTCAATCCCTGTCTGCTCCAGTCTTCAAGTCAATTATCCTTGGGCAGGATACTAACCCCAAGTTGCTCTCCAACTCATCTCTGTATGCGAATATTAAATATGGTTACATTTAGATAATAAGGATGCCACTGTGGGAGAAATTTTACAGAAATACATCTGAACCCAGAACCTTCCACTGCAGCGGCCTAATCTCAGACTTTCTAATAAAACATCGCCACCTAGTGGTGGATTTTTATTTTGTGGTAATTTAGCAAAACTGCATTACACTTATTTGCTTTAAAATAACAGTAAGTACAGCTGCAATAAATGGTAAACAGGGACAATCAGGTATCATTCACCGTGCTGATTGTTAAAGGAAGCTAAACATTTCTCTTTAAGGTTCTATATATGTACTTGCTAGCTGCCAGCTGGCAGTTAGTTTTGCAATATATAAAAGCCAAGGACATGAAAGCACTGACAATTCAGACTAAATATGCGTGCATATCATTATCTCCTGCTGGCAAAACATACCAGTGTATGTAAACCCTTTATGGATAAAACTTGGCATAATGAAAATTCCCTGGTTATCTAACCTATCCTCCGCCCCCCCAGTGCCAGAGTTACTCAGAGTCACGCTGTGCGCAACACAACACAAGTTCTTCTTTAATAGAAGCCACACATTTGTGGACAGGCTCCTTTTTAAATGCCTTAAAAACAAGGAATGAGTAACTTTCTTACAGTCTGCTTTAGTCCTTGCCAGGCAGGTTTCCACCTCAACACTCTAAGCTAAATAAATCTCAAGCACATCAGCGCTTGATCAAGGTTACGCTGGAGAACCAAAGACTTCTGTTACAACATTTGGAATATGAGTCAAATGGGAAGACAGAAGCTTAAGTGAAATCTGCAGCGTTTGTGACAGTGATGAAAACGCAAAAAGACGTTTGCTCTGAGGCAAAAGCTTAAAGTGCCACTGGCAGAATAAAAGGATGCAATTCTCTCTTGCCTTACGTAAGCACTCATGGAACACAATTCTCATCGTAGTTCTCTACAGTAGCTTTTTGAAGCCACTCTTATTCTGCATGGCTTGATTTATGTGCACATCAGCCATCAAATTAATCTCAACCTTTTGAATTTAAAATCTGCTTCAAATTGAAGTGAAGGGTTCAAGAAGCCCAATATTAAATAATTCTGACCATTTACACCTCATTCAGTATTTAATTCAAAGTAGCTCAGCGAAACCAACCTGATGAGTGGGGTGGGGGGCTGCAGGAAAGTGGGGAAGAAAGAACAGAATGTGTGAAATGAACAGTAATTAATGCTGAACAAGGAAGGCTAGAAGAAAAGGCCAGCACACGCTTCTCCCATTCAGTCTGCCACTAATGGGAATATGATTGCATTCTGTCTTTTTTCTCCTCATGAGGGTTCTTTGTCTAATTCAATCAATACTTCAGGGCATTCAATGCACTCTGAGTGGATGCTCTGAATGAGGTGAATCAAAGCAAACCAATTCAGACAGCAAATGCAGCCAGTTTGACCTATGGTCCAATTTAGCGAAAAGGCAGAAAATGCTTCAATGCTTTGTTCTAAAGAGCCATGCCAAATGGTTCATACGACAACAAAATTTCCAGGAAAAAAAAGAATCTATATCAGAAAAGAGGACGCACTTAGAGAATGCAAACCTACCCCAAGGCAGCTAACTCTCTGGGCAGTATTTACTTTAAAGGGAATAATATTGTATTTTGTATATAAAAATTATATACAAAGATAATGGATAATAGGTATTGATTTGTAAATAACTGGACAGGAATAACTTGAGCTTATTATATATTAAACTGCATTGTATTTCTAACTAACTCAACTCATTCCCTTTCTCTAGGCAATACATCATACATTTTGGGGTCAACTGGAAAGAAAGGCAGATGTGAAATATAAAAGTGAAATCAGAGATCAGGTGTGACATGATATTTGGATGGAAACTATAATGTGCTAGTTTGAATTCCCATATGCCAGTACCATTCCCTAAATGTTAATAATAATAGACATTTTATGAACATTTGACCTTATATGACTTTGAAGAAAAGGTCAGAGGTCCAAACTAACATGATATGTCACTCCCCATATGCCTATATGTTGTCAGTACAAACAATGGAAGTGAGAAACATAGTTTTAAATAACTCTCCATAGCATTATTATCACTTTGACCTTCAGATCAATCTATTGACCTTGATGAGAAGTCAGGGGTCAAATGTGACATGGTTTTTTAAATCCTTACACTGTACTTTCTATATGCTGACAGCACACTTGTAACAATTGTAGTTTATAAGGCCTTTTTGTCAGTTTTCTCCCATCAAATCACTGAAGACCATAAAGACATTGGTGGATGTAAGCCAAATTTTAATGGATTGTTAAGTAACGACACCTTACACCCCTGCAAAGTTTTATCGGAATTAATTCAAAACTTTTTCAGCTATCTCGTTTACAGACAGAATGACACGCATGCATTGAAGTGCTACCAAAAACAAAACGTCCTTCCGGAGATTACAGGAGGTAAAAAGAAAAATAACCCGCTGCCAAGAACAGCAGAAACTTTGAGATTAAGATCAGAAACTCACACTTACTTACTTATTACAACGAAATGAAAAGCTGACTTTCATGTGTGACAGAAGAGAATGCCCCATGTCCTCCACTGAGAAGGCTGAGGATTAAGGTCCACTAAGGGTCAGCAGCTACAATGTTTTCTAGCAACCTTTTGAACCCTCCCCAACTCCAATTAACTTCCCAAGTCATGTAACACAAATAGTTGACAGGGATGAATGACAGCTGCCCAAAGGTTCAAACTAAGACCATCTAAAAAATCACATCTTTAATATGATCTTTAATGGTATATATTCTAAAACAGCATATCTAATATTCATGTAGTTAATATGAATGAAATATAAATCCAAAGCCTCTCCACATCCTGAAATAAACAATCTAACAAGCATAGGTTAACTGGGCTACACAAAAATGAGCAGAAACGGGTCGGATTTTGTAAGCTGCAGATGCAATAAAGGATTCATTTATAGACATGTAGTGATATCTGGCACTTCTAGTGTATCCCCCACCACCCTGTTGCAGATTCATGGTTTGAAGTTCCTCAGTATCATTCCAAGCAAGGACTCACTACCTCTGACCAGGGGCTTCCAAGTCACTAAAGGCCTAACATCATTTAGCATGATCGTGCACCTAAAGTAGACCTGGCAATTATAATAACAGAGCGAAATGCCAGCAACTCTCAGTTGTTGCTGTGAAAGGGGCGTTTGATTTATTTTCCGTGTTGGTAATCATTCCTGTGTGTTTTGACCTCAACCTCAATCAGTGCACATGGGGCAAAACATCCACAGTCGTGCACATCACTCAGCTGTTCTCCAGCTCTCCACCCCCCACTTAAACCATAAAATTGCTTCTGTTTCCTCTCCCCTGCTTTTCCTCTTTCACTGCCCCACATATTTTATCAAAGTCAAGTGATTTCTCTTGTGCAACTGTTCCAGTAAGGCACAATGCTCTGCAAAAAGGCACAAGGCAGAAAACTACTTTAAATTGAAGGGGTGTTTCTTTCTCTAATTTTTTTTTGTTTGTTTTATGTTTTTTTAAGGAAATAATGGATTGTGGTGCGCCACGGTGGTTAGCATGGTCACATCACAGTAAGAAGGTCCGGGGTTTGACTCAGTCAGGGATCTTTTTGTGTGGAGTTTGCACAATCTCTCTGTGAACTCTGGCTTCCTCCAAAAGACATGGATGGGGTTAGGTTAACTGGTGATTCTTAAGCTGTATACCCAATGGTAGTGATTCATTTGTTACACGTTGCTTTGAAGCTGAACAGCTGATCACTGAATGTTCCTGGTGCTGGTTGCCACTCTAATGTATTTCCTATCAGGTCACATGTCAGTCATCAGTATTCTACAATTACCTTCTTCTTCTATTATTTTGCTCATAGCTGCTTGAAGTAATCAAATATTATTTACTTTTTATGGTCTCTGACTGTCATATTGCTGCACAACATGACAGTCAGAATGTGATTCACTGCACTTAGGTAAACAGCATGTTTGTACGAATGACTGTAATACACTTACCTATTAGAAAAAAACTTTTATGAGTCATGTTGATGATTTTATGGCTAACTGCTGCTGCAGCTGCATTCTACATTAGGACTCATCAGACTAACACAGCATCCACCCAAAGACTTTGAAGTAGAAAATGCCATTTATTGGGTTTCCATAGGCAAAATGCAAAGTGCCAAAAACAGAAGCCCCACATTTGTCTTTGATCTCTGCTGTGTCAAAGTTTACAGTAATTAATTCAAATGAATACCCGAATGATGAGAAAGTTCATTCTTTTGTATATATTCATATTCTTCTGATGGACTAACTGGTTTGGTTTAGTTTGTAGTTCAGTTTTCTCCTTTCCTTCAGCTTCTTATATAGCTTGTGTGTATGTTTGAAAGGTCTATAAAGTAACAAAGTCCATGCTAAAGCAAGTTATACTCTCTTACAGAAAACACTGCAGCTGAACTGCCCTAAACACATTGTGTGTAGTCTAGGCTTTTCTTCCATTACTTATGTCACTGTGTGAAATATTTGCATAATGCCTGCCTTGCAGCTAGTTTGGAATGCCCTCAAACAAGGAACGAGCAACTTTCTTACAGTCTGTTTTTGTTTTGTTTTTAATTTCTTGGCTGAGGCACACTGTGAACTTTAAGGCCCAGTTCCAATATAACCCCAGCATCCTCTTCATATACACTCCCACTCTGATTGCAGCTTAATGTCGAGGGTTAAGTGCAGCTTCAAATCAGTGACCCTTAAGTGGGAGTGGGTTATAAAACCATTCAAAGTCAAGTCTGCATCAGTGCAGACTTACTAAACACACTCATCAAAGACAGTACCAGCAGTGTAACTCTAACTTGTTGTGAACTAATCAGATTACTGTCTTTGTTTCACAAATGATGTAACTCTTGTATTTAAAGGTCAGCTTGTTGCTTTCTCTAATAAGTGAGTCATTACTGGCAAATATTTCCCTGTTCCTATTGTTCTGACTAAACAAGCAAAACATTAATAATAGTAATAAAGAGTCGGCATACAGCTGCTTACTACCTGAATACTCAGTTCAGTTGTATCAGTCAGGTCAGCTAGCAGAATTTCAAAAAGCACGTTATTGAAGTTTTCACATGACTCTGTGTCAGGCTGATAAGTGTTGAAGCTGTTAAGGTGCTCTGAGTTCCACTTCATATTTCACAGAAGCAAGCTAAGCACACCTCCACAACCCTAGTCGTAAGGCTAACTGAAGAAGAGAATGACACCACTGCTACTCCTGTGAAAATCTAATGGTTAGTGTTTTGCTAAAGCTGTCACTTGGAGGGAAATAAACAACGTTGTTGCAGCTCACAGAGTGAAAAAGATCCATATTAACACACTATAACACTCTAACAATGATGCACTATCACTGCATTAACAGACAGGTGTAGAACAGGCTCCACACACTGTGGAAAATCCCCAATAAACCTATCAAAACCTACATTTATAAATGGATCTTTTGTTTTGCTTTTTTGCATTGCAAAAGTCGCTTTTCTTCATAAGTAATGCTAATCCCTTACTTGATTATGCGTCAACGGTAGAAAACTTCGAATATAAACAATTGCCTTTAAAGTAAACATGACCTTACATATATAAAGGCTAATTTAAAGCTTGTTGACCTGGTGACTCGATCAGGCTCTCTTCCCTACTGTCCTCATTTAAAAGGTGTGCTACAAACCCTAACATTATAGGTTACAGGTGGATTTTGCCATTTCAGTGCAGTTAGCCAAACAACAATCTGCTTAAGAGACAGACAGTGAAAGGATAAACAGATAGTATATCCTTTGTTTCTCACAGAAAAATCATTGCTGCAGCCAGGTGCAGAACAAAACTGATCCCCTTCAACTGTATCAGTGAGTTAATGGTTTTGTCACTAGTTAGCTAACATAATCTAATGTAAGTATTAGCCAAAATCAACCAACCAAACACATGATGTCACATTCTGTTCTGGCAGAAAAGGGCACTAAACATGTTCTATAAACTTGAACTTTAAACACTTGTTTCTTACATCCAGCCTTACAGACAGTTTTAAATCTATGAGCGTTCATAAGAGGGCTCCACAGTTTACATTAGTCTTTAGTGGAGTGTATCATGTCCACTTTAAACGTTACACAGATGTTGCAACTGATTTGAGTCTGACATGGACAACACTCTACACACTTCAAACAATGAGTTACTTTTTTTTTTTTTTTTTTTACAAGGGCTACTTACGAAAAATTCATACAATATATTGGTTAAAAAAAACTCCAAACAGAAACCCTTCTGATAAATAATAAATGCAGGAGCATTACCGATTAATTTTTTCAGTGCACTTTAGAAGATTAGATCATGGGCTGAGAATGCCAAATGAGAAGCCATGTGAGAGCTGACAGAATTCCACAGAATTCCAGAGGATACCACTCAACTGAACACCAAGACGAATGTAAAAGCTGTTCAGAGTCTATACCACCTGAAGGAGAATTGTTGTGACAAAGGTGCAGGAAACGGACTACACCTGGGGGCAAGCTCAGCATCTGGCAAGGAACGAGGTTAAATGGAAGGAACTTTTTGTGGTCATATGTCTCACTATGGGATGAAGAGGAGGGAAGCAAGAAGAGAAAGGTGAAAGGTGTTCCAGAGTTTGCCACTGTATTTTTAGCCTCTCCCTAAGTTAAGTGACTTTGACTTTGCAGATGCAAACTTTACTTGGGGTCACTCTCGTCATGGTGTGGGAGGATTTAGGAACCAGATTGGAATTTGGCCTCGTCTTACCCATGAGTAAAGCAGGCCAAATGTTCTGTTGGCTGGAAAGATGAGTCTTCATGCACTCCCAGAATTTAAGGAACTGAAGACCCAGCAGATAACACTATTTAGGCTATAATGGCAATGTTTTCCCATGAAAACAGACAAAGTGCATAGCATATCATTAGCTATGATTACAAAATTATAATGGTGAGGTACAATTAGAAATTGCATAAAGTTTAACAAAAGAGTGAGTGTGGTCTGTGTTTTCCTGCCACGTTTCCTGGTGCATTCCATGACAGTGAAAACACAATCCCATGAATAGGCTGTATTGCACAATATAATAGCTGCACTTATCTTTTTTTTTTTCTTCATGTTCAGATTGTGGTCCAAACTTTCACAGGTGAGCTAAGCGCCGTTGGCTTTTCTATACTCATAGAATTGGACCTACAGATATTTAACCCAAGTTACCTAATTTTTTAACCATAGACATTATAAATGATGGAAATAACCACACAATAACCACTTGTTGAGACCCTGTTATAAAACTAGATGCGACAACGAAGGGGTGAATTTGACTCAGAGAGTGCATGATCACTGACCAACAACTTATGAATCACAAATGAGCAAATTCTGTGTGGATCAAGATTTACAAAACAGATTTGCTGTTTAGTTAATGTGGTGCAAAATGAGTAACCAAGATCATAAAGTCATCCAGAAAAGCATTTATGGAGGTCAGGGTTGAACCTTTCCCATATACCTCTACAGGACAAGGCGTCTTGCTATCAGAGGGATCATACCCCAGTGGCCATTAAAAAAAACTATACAGGTTTAAAGTATTTCCAGATTGGTTTCATTTTTCAGAAGCTACATCGCTCTTGAAGAAATCCATCCTTCATACACATTAGAAATCCCATCACCAGCTGTGAGAGGTAACCAAGAACACCAGGAAAGGCATCATTTTTAAGTTATATTACAGTAAAGTGTTAACGCTGGAAATAAAAAGCATTTAAACACGAAAAGAGTTGTGTAATATATCTGTTATTATGATTCCTTCTGCCACATGTGTTTGCAGATGCACAGACACACATAAACATATATAGATATGCATACTCCAGTCCTGAATCAGATAAGAGGACTCTTCAACTACAGCAAAGAACAACAGGTATGCCTGTTCATCTCTTGTCAGGAAGGATGTGCACCTTATGGGTGGTAAAACCAGAAACGCATGCAGGTCACACACAGGCACGCGTGCACTCGCACACTGACACACACACAGGAAAAACCTGTCTGTGAATAAGAGCCTCTATTGAAATTCCTGGCCATAGTCTAGGCTCTAAATAAGCACAGAGGTGTGAGGAGAAAATCACCATCTCCATTTAAAGGGAGCAAAAACTTCACACTTCCAAACGTCATTATGCTTATCCAAGCCCTTATCGCAGCTCAGGAATTACTCAGTCCAGCTGCAGTCGGATCACAGGAGGCCGCCAGATATAACCTTCCAAGAAAGGAATAAAATAAAATAAAAAATACGCTGAAATAAAATGCCCACAGCTACTTTACAACCACCCTATCAGTGCTAAGCTCCCGCTTTCACTCAGCCATGCCGAGGGTGTTTTGCGCTGATAAATTTACCTAGTGTACATCTGAGTGCTGCAGAGGGAAAGAGTTCGTTGCCAGCCCGAGAGATCTGGAGACCCTACAGGGGACTAACACACCACAACTGCCAATACTACCACTATCTGCCACGGGCGGCACAATGGTGACATTAATCATTAAGTGCAATGAATGTGAAAAAATGCATACAGGGGGACAATGAAGGCAATCGGAAGAAGGACATTCAGAGCGGCAATTTTAACTCATCACAAAATATGCAAACATGAGCTCTGTCTTGATTAGGGAAGTAGCTTAGTTCACTTCTTCTGGTGCAAATACTATCATTAATATCCTAGTAAAAGAGTAATTTGAAGAAAAGCAGCCTGTAAAGACAGTAACACAGGTTGATTCTATTTGCAGTCTACATCGTCTGTGAGGTAGGAGGTGTGAGGTGCAGAATACTAATATAGAAAAATGCTTTTAAGCTTCAGGGGTCATAACCTGAGACATTTTAGCCAAGTCTCCAATCAATTCCAATTTTTTCACCATCTTGTGTCACATTTGCAAGCACAAAATGGGAGCAAATTGTTGTATCTGAGTAGGGACAAAGAGGATGTTCCAGGTCATCCCAGACACATTTGCATGTCATCAGTTGTGGAGCTAAGCATTCTGGGTATTATCCATAATTCTATTTTCTCAGTGGTGAGCATTTCAGGAGCAGTTCAGTGCTGTAGTACTTCATATAATGTGTAAAGAACAATATCATTAGATTTTTTTTATTTAAATTTGAGCCCCATGGAATATTTTAAATGCACTTTTGACTTCAAGATACTTTATATCATATTTTAAGAACCTACTGAGCAGAATTACACTGTGACGTTGATCTTTTCCACTTGAACTCGTTGTTCATGGCTCCACAAAAGCCAGAAATAATGCAAGGGATACACAGAAAATCAAATGCATTACACGTGCATTTTCACAGGTGAAATCATTCGCAGGCCGAATTCTTGTTGATAAATTTATACACAAACATTGGCGATAATGCACGAAAACACCTTTTCATTCGTACACACAGGCCTCCACAAACAAACCCTCACTGCAACAGCACAGCATTGTGCGGATTAAGGGTCCTCGGTGGTTGTTTGCCTTTTTAATGGTGTCCTAATTATCATTTAACCCTAATTAACCTGCATGGATAGGAGCCGGGCCTGATTAATCCCGCACATTGTTGGCCCGCTGTGGGGCGGAAATCAGCTTCCTCATTCACTCTTTAATCAGCTTTCTCCCGAAGCATTGCATAAAATGATGTGTGTTCAGTACATGCGCACACCCACACACAAAAAACCTTTTCAGCATCATCATTGTTGTTGTAAACATGACTCCACAAGGACAGGCAGGGTGTTCCAAGGCTTTAAAGTTTCCTTAAAAAGTTTTGCTAGTTTTGTCATTAAAAAAAAAAGAAAAAAATCCTCCTCATTTACCCATAACCATTTTTCAAATATAATGCTTTTCGATGTCATGTGAAAATTCATGTTGTTTCTACTGCTACCTCAAAGTCTCCCTTTCGAGTTTTAGATTTCAATTTGATGCTTTCATGAACTGCTGGTTTTAATTTTTGGAGTTTAAGGCATCAGTGATTCTCACTCTGCAGAGCTGTTTATGAGAAAAGAAAAATAAATAAACAATTCCAGTCGGACCACCCGAGTAACACCTGTGTTGCTGCAAGACACAGAATTTCCTAAAAGTCAGCCAGGTTGGCCAGAATGAAGAGTGACTTAATACCTAATAGAAATTTTTAATTTTGGTGTCATGAACTTTCTTGAAAAGCTGTTAACATATTTGCATTGTTCTTATATTACACTAAAGAATAAAGTCTTAAAATGATTTTTGGCAGCTACAGGGTAAATGACACTTTTATATGTGTATACTGGTTTTGAATAAGCAGTCTGACTTTTTTCTTCTTTTTTTTTTTAGAAAAATGTGTATTCTTCCAATAAATCTAGAGGTACAGTGAACATGATATAACCAACAGCATAGCATCAACACTGCAAATAGGGGCAAAGCAAAAACTTCAGTTGTAGCATCTAGCAACTGTGCAGTTTATGGGGCTGTGTGTGTCACCATTTGCATAGCTTTTCTGATACACAGACAACATGACTAGCTGGGACTGCAGAGATGCACATGCTGCAACACTTGCTAAAAGAAAAAAAAAAACAAAAAACATAACCATCATGCGCAAGGGCCGTCATTGTAATAGACAAATCCAGTCAGGTAGGAGGCAAAAACCCAAAAATAGACAAGATGTCACCAAAAAGGGAACCAAGGGGGCGGGGTACACATGTAAGAATTCAAACGAAATACCAGCAACACTGTGGGAACACAACGGAATAGTGAAAAACCTGGATAACACAGTACAAAGACAATCTGGGAAGTGATGGAGAGAAACAGGGGAGTATATTCTGGGGATAGTGATTAGGCCATTGGGAACAGGTGGTGCAGAACGTTGTCGAGAAACCAACAAAGGGACAAAGGGAGGCAGTTAAACTAACGACAATGTACAGAGGCTGGTGATGGGTACTGTGAAGTAGGTTTAACAAAGTGTCCAAGAAATTATTTTCTTACCCGTTTACACAACATCAGCAACCCTGCGAAGCTGTCACAGAAGGTTTGGTTATTAACTTGATACGCCAGCTCTGGGTTTCCAAATTTAGCTGTGAGCACATACACATGAAAGAGGTGGTGCTGGCAGCATTTAAGCAAAGAAGTCACAAGTCAATCACAAACAGGGACAGGTTACTGTTATGTGAAGGCTGTGTGCACGCAGGGTAGGGCTGGGCGATATGACCCAAAATTCATATCTCGATATTTTTTACCTGGACGGCGATATAAGATATATATCTCGATATTTTTTAAGCCATTTTAAGCCATAAAGTAAGAACAAAAAGAGAGTTCTTAGTCAAAGCTGTGTCCCAGATGTCACACAGGCACTTTTATTAACATAGAGCATAGATGTACATAAAATTTACTCAAAAATAAATTATGAGCATTTATTAAATAATAATGCTCCATAAATAAAAGAAAACAATGTTGTTTTTGTGCATAACAAAAAGCTCACAATTGTGCAGTCAAAATGTAAACTAAAAGACGCAGAGCATAGTAACAAAGACAGATTTCATAGCTGCTCAGTTCCCAACTTCTACTGTGTGACTGACAGCATTGAGTTTGAAATCCTCTTCATAACCACGTCTCTTAACAGGTGCCATTTATGGTCCTTATACACAGTAGGGTAATATTACGTTGAAGCACAGTACGTATCACTCCGCGAGGCTCCTCGGTAGCCGTAATGCTCTGACAATCCATCAAGCGGTGCAGCACCGTAGCTTACCAAAGTCTTACTAAAACATTTTTTAACAGATTGCTGAGCGCTGTGTACCACATAAAATCGGTTCGCGGCCATCAATCACAACCAGAATTCATACATAAGGCGCGCTGTCAACTTTTGAGAAAATGAAAGGATTTTAGGCTGTGCAGCGCCTCTGGGCTGCATGGTGTTAGCGTGGTTAGCTCGTTAGCGTGGTTAGCTAGCTAACACGTTGACGGCGTCCGCCCCACGCACGGGGCGATGCGCAGTAACTAGTTAACGGAGATTTGCCGTGTTCATCTTGTCGCTTCCTGCAGGTGAAGCGATGGGGGAGGAGGGGGATTTGTGTTCAGTGAAGGAGGGGCGAGGCCAAGTAATGTTGCGTAAAGACAAAAGTAGATGAAAGAGAGGCAAACTTGCGGCTCCACAAGTATAGTTATAACGTAACATAGACTATATCGATATAAAGGATATTGTCACATCTTATATCTCGTATAAAAATATATCGATATTTTTTTAAAACTCGATATATCGCCCAGCTCTAACGCAGGGGTGGTGATACGAAGGACCCAAAATGCAGACTCACGGAAATCAAAACTTAAACTCAAAACAGCTTTAATGTTAAACTCAAAAAAGCAACAAAACTGAGTATCCAAAATAAACTTACACAAACAGACTGACAGAACACACAGCTAGATAAACAGTAGATCACGACACGGACACAGAGAAACACAGGGCTTAAATACACAGAGGGAGCAATCAGGGAATGGGTAACAGGAGGGAAACACAGCTGGGGCAAATCAGAACTGACGAGACAAGGAAGCGTAAACTGAACACACTGAGATAAGACAGAGACCTTCAAAGTAAAACAGGAAACACATAACAAGACTGAACAAAAGACACAGACTCACATGCAGGCATTACAACAGAGGGAACAGAGATGTGGGACCAGGGCAGACACAGACACTGACTGGACACGGGGATATAGCAGACAGGGGAGACAGCAACTAAGGATTACACAGAGACAAACCATAAGACATGGCTCAAACGAAAACCCAAAGACTAGAAATTATAAATAATATAATAAACTCAAAAACCCTGGGTCAACGACCCAGGCATCCTAACAGTTACAAGCTGCAGAGCAACATATTTTAGAGAGGAAGGGCAAACTATCATATCATTTTTTAAAAATGCAAAAAGATTCAAAACAAGCTGTTGAGTCAAAGCAGCAGTGGTGTGAGTGGGTGATAGGAAAAGTGCTCTACAGAGTGGAAGGTCTATCCTAATGCTAAGAGCTCTAGCAGTACTTATAACAGTAAAACTGCTTTGAATGTGGTCACTGCCACAAGACAAAAATACTTTCAAAGGATCTATACTTTTTCATGGATGCTTGGACTGATATGGACTGATAACATCCGAAGTAGGTGAGATGCCCTTTCTATCTCCCCACAGAGATGAGGGCCCTTCCAAGAATGGTAACACTATTTTGCAGAGAACTGATTTGTTTAAGACAAGCCTGTAGGCAGTGGGTTCCTACATGCTGATCTTCTCTATCAACCCCAACCTGTTCCAGAGCAGCTTAGGTATGCAGCAATGCAATAAGTTAGCAATTAGAAGTGTATCACCTTTGTAAATCTGAAAACATTGCTAGACCTGAAGGTTTTTCATCAAGCACCGAATGCTGATTTGTGGTACAATTACAAACATTAAAACTTTAAATGACTTGAAGCTAAGCTTAGCCCTAATCCAGAGCCATAATGTTTGTGTGCAGTCATCAGCACACTGGCAGACAGCTAGTTGTTTCAAAACTTGTTCTAAGCAGAAAAGGTAACTACAGCAAAGTGTTTAGAAATATCCAAGATTTAAAAAAAAATAGATGATAATAAATACTTCTTTTTTTTTTACTGGACAGTTTTAACTGTTCTTAATATGGTATATCATGTATGAGCAGCATTAGGAACACTAAAGAACCAACATAAACACAAGTACTGGTAGATTCACATATTTCTGAAAAATGTGTGCTAGCAAAGCTCTACATACTGCTAACCATGGCAGGACCATACTCTGTTTCACTCCTTGTCGTTAAACCTATTTTCAAAAATAGTGAATATTGCCTTAACATTTTGGTGTTTACTTAACTTTTGCACTGACATGATAACTTTCTCAACATGCACAATTTTTATTTGCCCTCAAGACATCTATCTATACGTATCCCACTGTTCGGATGATAATGCTTGAAAACTGCAGCATGCTGGAGTAAAATGGAAAAATAATTTGAGTCGGTGGTTTCAGTCTTTTACTGTTTTACTGCATAACAACAGACTACTTAAATTGTATGCAATACTTTTGCATTATTTCAGTGAAACCATGTCTTCACATCAAATGGCTATCATTTCCAGAAAGGCAACAGGTGATATTTCAGGGAAAAACTGAAATTCATTAGAAAGCAATTACTTTCCAGTCACAGCCTGACATTATCAAGCTGCTACATACTATACCTCTGAAGGTAATATTCCAGCAATGACTCTGTATCTTTTCCCTTTTACGCTTTTTTTCTTTGTCTTATCTATCTTTCATTTGTTCAACCATTTGTACCCAAATGCATCAGCCATGAGACATTGTGGTCCAATGTCTCGTGGCTGATAAGCTAAACCTGGCCAGCATTACTTATTTTCTGTGTAACAGTTCCTGTTTTCCATCCATCCTTCAGTTTCCCACTGATTAGCTGGGTCTGTCTCGTGGTAGCAGCATGCTAGGACCACACATCCTTCTCCCCAGCTATGCCATCCAGCTTCTTTAGGCTCAGTAAGGATACGTATTCCTTTCAGTTTTTTGTTTCTGCCTGACATCGCTTCTCTATGAAGCCTGTCTGAAAAACTTTTAAAAGAGAAGGCAACAGGACCTTCGTAAGCAACTCATCGGGCCAAAATGGAAAAAGAACGAACAATCCTTAAAGATACAGAAATATATATACTTTTAAAATAAAGGGATTTTATAAGGTTGCATTTTATTTTATTCTTTTTCTATTCTTTTTCTTTTTACCATTTATTATTACTATAACAAACAGATAATGTACTGGCAAAAAGTTATCGAGACATTTTGTGTCTTTTCTACTGATTCAATTTTTCTTTTTAACAGAGCACAGATGATATGATCATATGATGATCTTTTAACATCAATGAATTATATTTTAAAACATAAAGATGTATATTGATTCACTATCTTAAAAAGTGGTAGAATGTTGCAATATGCTTTTTTAATATTTAAAAAAATGCATAAAAATGCAATAAATTATTTAACCTTCTTCTGTGCTCCTCCCTGTCTGTGCCTTGCTCACCTGTCTCTGTCGCCTCTTGTCTTGCTGTCACAATACTTCTAGAACCTAAATTAGACATATTAACATATTAACCCCCTCCAACACATCAACACAAAGAGCTGATGGTTGACTAGCTCCCTACTATATCTCACACCCTGTTCACTTCATTTTGTCATCTGTTTTTAATATTGTAACTTACTCTTGTATAGTACATAGAAAAATAATTGAAAGTATTAATTAATACACATGATGAAATGTACTCACAATGACAAACTGTGAAAAAAGTCATTCGTAAGGTGTTTTACAACCCTCAACTTTATAGCTAACAGGTGGATTTTCCTGTTTTGGTGGAGCTAGCAAACACTGAAGAACCACTTACTCCTTAAGAGCCTGAGAGTGAAAGTGAACAGTACATCCTTTTGTTAACATTAAACTCATAGTTGCAGCCAGGGGCAGTACAAAAAGGGACCTCCTTATACTACTTTTTAGTTTTAGTGTCCTTGTTTTCCACTGAGTTATCGGTCTATCACTAGTTAGCTAATAAAAGCTGTTCTAAGTGTATTAGCAGCAACCAACTAACCAACCCGGTGATGTCATGCTCTGTACTGGCACAAGATGGCTCTGAACATGTTCCAAAAACTTTAAACTTTAAAAACATGATTCTTAAATCCAGCTTCACAGGCAGTATTAAATCTGTGACAGTTTTTTAAAGCAGGGCTCAATAGCTTAAATTAGCCAAATAAACAATATGTTTACAGTATGTTTTCATAAAAATAAAGAAACAGTAGGGCTGTACAACAAATACAATTTTAGCAACAATTAAATTAAATGAGTAAGATCAACTAAAGCAAAAGCAAATCAACCACTGCATCCATGCATCGAAAGATGATATAAAACATAAAAAACCAAATCACAAACAATCATATCTATCTATCTATCTATCTATCTATCTATCTATCTATAGATATATCTATATAGATATATCTATATAGATATATCTATATAGATATTACAAAATTATGGAGATAGTGTTGCTTGTCCTGCTTACTTGTTTACAATTACAACTAAACCATGCTGTTCTAATAGGAAGAGTTGATGCTGTGAAATCACTTTACTGCTCATTAAATTGAGTCTCGGCTCAGCTGTATCGTGGACACCCTACGGGATGTTTGTAAGAAAGAAAAATCAACCACTGGTCAGTGAAATCGAAATGTAGCAAGGTCTGCTACATTTCAGCAGGAGTGTGTTTTATAAAGTTTTATAAAAATGGAAAGGTGTTATTGTTAGCTTAGCCAGATTATGTGTGTTACTCATTATTCCTCACTTTTTTAGAATTATAAGAATTGCCCTTTGTCCATTCCTCAGACTACATTGGGAAAACACTTTAAGGAGGTCAGTAAGTTCAAATTGTACTAAACGTTTGGCTCATTAAAGAGTAATTTGCAATAAACTCACAAGTCAACTAGATTTAATAAAGGTGAGGGATTTAGACAGAGCAAAACTAAAACATATTTAATTTATATTTCTGGATTAAGAATTCCCGAGTTGAATGTACAATTTCCTCTCTGTAGTCAGTGATGGAGTTTATGTAAGTCAACAATAAAATATGTCACAAGTCAATATTTATTTAGGATTATTTAAAACATTTTCTGAATGGGACCCCAGTTAAATCAGTCTAACCATCAGTCTAACCATCAGTCTAACCATCAATCCATACGAGACATAAAATTGTTGCTACAGTATATCCTTCTCCAAAAACTCTTTCCTTGCTTGCCTTCTTTTTTCTTCCATTCCTTCTTTTCATTCTTGCTCTGTCTCTCTCAGCAGGCAATTTTACCCATTCACTTTTTTTCTCCTCCTCATGACTCAAGTCACGAGTCATTAGAAAAGCCTGACCTTCTGGGAAAGGTCTTGGGTGAGCAGTGATAAAGTGGGGTTGGCCCATTGAAGAAAGCTATGCTGTAGCACTAAAATAGGTGCAGCTATAGTCCAAAGAGCAGACTAATGGTCCTTAACCTCCATGTGTCATTAGCCTGGAATAAAGACTGGAGGGAGGAATACAGACTAGAGGAAAGTAAAAAGTCATACCCCCCTTTCTCTACCCTGTCTGACATGGATACGTGGATGATGTGAACATTAAATGTCCTTTATGTCCCTGTGTATAGACATTTAGTAATAACTGACAAAGTATTCGTTTAGTTATGCACTGCTCAAAAAACAATAAGGGGAGAAAATCTTTATTGATATGCATTGTGTCATTTGCTGAGAACAAAAGGACAAAAACAATGGTTAAGTTTTGAGGCCTGGATTCAAAAGTCATACCAAAAATTCAAAGCAAATTGAAATTACAGGCTGGTCTAGCTTATGTCATAGTGTGGTTCACTGATGTCTTGATGCATCCAGGTAAGGAAATGCTACAATGTTAATCTCAATGTCATGACCATTTAGAGGGAACCATTCACAGAGAGCAGGGGAAAGGCTCCAATCACATTAGCGATCATGATAATTTGCATACTGCAACTGTACTGTTCATAAGGCCAAGGAAACCAGCAGTCAGCTGAGACTGAAGAAGTCACTTGGTTGAGTGATAAAACAACACTCAGTAAAATATATGTCTCCAACATGCTTATATGAACTCTTGACAATGTCTGCTGATGAGAGACAAGATGTGTCCTGCAGGATCATCTTGTCTCTCATCAGCAGACATTGTCAAGATGTTCTCAGATGTTCTCAGAGTCAGATGTTCTGACTCTGAGAACATCTGACGTCTCTCCTCACAGAGACGTCAGATGTTCTCAGAGTCAGGTCTGAGGCGAGTGAGGGCCAGTCAGTGACATGAATACCTTTGCTATGCAGGAACTTCCAACACACTAGCTTGCACCAGCTCCTTAGCAGGAGTTACACATTAAGTTTTATACTGCTAATGGGTAATTATGTCACAGTGCAATTCAGGTCATTTTATGGAGTAACACAAAAGTAATGTAATGAGTAATGTACAGCAATTAACTAACATACTTACTTTTAAGAAAAGTATCGAATAATGTGTCATTTTGTAAGGCTTTAGCAGTGCCCCTCCTCTATGACCCTGATGAGCGCTCCTTACATATTAGCTCATCTTCTAGTATCTGTTCCGCATTCTTGAGACTGTTCTGAGAGACAAGGTGAACCGTTTTTACAATGTCACATAGTGATGTGCCAAACTGGATTGGACTTTCTGTGCAAGCAGAATGGGAGTAATTACTGTTTCATGTTATCAGCAGTGACCAGGACATTAACAAAAAGAAAAACTAGACAGTAATCAAAACAAATAAAGTGAAAGTAATGTTCTGTGGCTACCACGCCCAAAACAATCACCTTTTTGGGGATATTTCTTTTGTGGCTCTCCAGTGCACCTGTTGCCACAAAAGCTGGTGGAATGGATTCGCAACGGTTTATTCCCCCTTGCTAAACATATTGATACCCCTGAAGTTTAAAATACTTGGAGTTATACTGTGATCGTCAAATGTTACCTGAACCTTTTTTGAGCACTCCATATTGAATGCTTATGATAACATTCTTATGGTTCAATTTCAATTCAATTCAATTTTATTTATATAGCGCCAAATCACAACAAAAGTCACCTCAAGGCACTTCATAGATACAGAGAAAAACCCAACAATCATATGACCCCCTATGAGCAAGCACTTTGGCGACAGTGGGAAGGAAAAACTCCCTTTTAACAGGAAGAAACCTCCGGCAGAACCAGGCTCAGGGAGGGGCGGCCATCTGCTGCGACCGGTTGGGGTGAGAGAAGGAAGACAGGATAAAAGACATGCTGTGGAAGAGAGACAGAGGTTAATAACAGATATGATTCAATACAGAGAGGTCTGTTAACACATAGTGAGTGAGAAAGGTGACTGGAAAGGAAAAACTCAATGCATCATGGGAATCCCCCGGCAGCCTACATCTATTGCAGCATAACTAAGGGAGGATTCAGGGTCACCTGGTCCAGCCCTAACTATATGCTTTAGCAAAAAGGAAAGTTTTAAGCCTAATCTTAAAAGTAGAGATAGTGTCTGTCTCCCGAATCCAAAGTGGAAGCTGGTTCCACAGAAGAGGGGCCTGAAAACTGAAGGCTCTCCCTCCCATTCTACTTTTAAATACTCTAGGAACAACAAGTAGGCCTGCAGAGCGGGAGCGAAGTGCTCTAATAGGGTGATATGGTACTACAAGGTCATTAAGATAAGATGGGGCCTGATTATTTAAGACCTTGTATGTGAGGAGCAGGATTTTGAATTCAATTCTGGATTTAACAGGAAGCCAATGAAGGGAAGCCAAAACAGGAGAAATATGCTCTCTCTTTCTAGTCCCTGTCAGTACTCTTGCTGCAGCATTTTGGATTAACTGAAGGCTTTTCAGTGAGTTTTTTGGACATCCTGATAATAATGAATTGCACTAGTCCAGCCTGGAAGTAATAAATGCATGAACTAGTTTTTCAGCGTCACTCTGAGACAGGATATTTCTAATTTTAGAGATTTTGCGCAAATGGAAGAAAGTACTCTTACATATTTGTTTAATATGTGCGTTGAAGGACATGTCCTGGTCAAAAATGACTCCAAGGTTCAATGAGATTGTGCTGGGTTTTGTTTACATTTCGCCTTTTATATTTTTTAAATTTCTGTCATCACTCTCAGGTGTAGTTGCTGGGCTGGCATGGCATTCCCCGCTCCACCCATGTTTGGTATGAAGCAATCAGGTGATATGTATCAGGGCAGAGTTGTGCCACAGTTCTTTGCCAGATCGTCATTGTCATCAAGGTAACAGTTAAGCCTCTGCGGTTTTTGCTTAATCTCAGAGTCATTCGTCTGTTTACTCAATTTCCGTCCTCCTCACTGTGCAGTCTGCATGGAGCCTTACCTCGAAACTTGTTCTTGAAACTTGTTTGTTCAGGTCGCTACTTACTTGTGGTCTGCGTATACCACCACCACTGCTCCACTGAGTTTGAATACTGCAAACAAAGGAACTCGCCTGCTTGCAACCTGCCTGCCCGCACTTTACTTGTCTCGCCTTGAAACTTCTGTTCCCCCCTGCACCCACCCCACCCTAGTAATGCTCCTGAGATCTCATTCGCTTATGCAAAAAGCAAGACAATGAATATCAAAAAGACTCTGTGCCAACTTCAAACCACCAATCAGCGTCAACACTCACTCTCTTCTCCAACAGCGCTCTCTTGCGCTCCCCTGAACTGAAGCCAGATATTAACTCCTTGAACAGAAATGTTGTCATGGTTTTCAACAGGGTTTTGTTATCCTAAAATATTTTGTTTTGAACTGCAATTAGTTATTTTCATGACATTGTTTTTACTAACATGTGTGTTGTACATACATACATGCACAATTTAATTCATGGAAACCCTTTACAGCTGCTTAGTCATTAGGCTGGGCTTTAAGTGAGTGGGAGCATCTGTTTCACCACTCACACACACACACACACACACACACACACACACACACACACACACACACACACACACACACACACACAGAGAGAGAGAGAGAGAGAGAGAGAGTCCAGGAGAGGAAAGGTAAGGAGAGTAGAGAGAGCAAAACACACTTAAATACAGTCAAGTGCACATAAATAACATGAACTTCAGGCAGGCCATGTTGCGACTGTAAAAGATGGGGGACTTTTAAAACATAGAAACTTGGTTTTAAACTCTAACTATTTATTTATAAGATCAACTATTTAGCACTAAATAAATAGCATCATCTTTGAAAAGATTTTATGATATGGAGAGTTTAACACTAACAGTTTTATCAAGACTCCGGCTGCATTTTTATCAGATCTTTTGTGAAGGCAATTGAGAAAAATACATTTTATGCACCGAGTAAAATTGAAAATATATACACTGTCACTGGTGAGAAAAATGCTTATTATGGACACATTGTATGCATAAATCATTCATTTACATTTTTTGACTTGAGTGTTTTTAAGGCTGAGATAAACACATTTATCTTGACTAAGGCCACCAGTTGTGACATTATTTCAAAAAAAAAAATTATTGTGGCAATGCCTTTGCTGATATAGTGATAAGTGCTATATATCTCCCCCACCCTGCTGCCCCAATCTTCTAAAACAACAGCACAGGCAGTCTGTTTAGCATATCATGACCAATCGATTCATGGGTGTGTTAAGGAGTTGAAGTCGAAGTTAAAACAAGCAGACCGGAGTTGTGTATGTATGGTTGAGGTCTGCTCCTGTTATACTATTGACTGTATGAAGGTCAGTTATATCTTGCATGTACATAATGTGTAAATATACCGCTTATGGTGGGAGAAAGCTTTTCTTGCTGCAGGCCAACACATGCTTATTCTAAGGTTGATTATTGAATAGCTGTCCATCACTTCGGTACTGTAGTAGACAGATATCCTGCTCAGAGAATAAGCACAGGCAGGAAACAGATGGTGCCATTTTTTATTAATGACTAACATCAACATCACGCAGTGTACACATCAAAACAAGATGCACATATCACATATTACACCAGTGACTTAATATATGCAGCGAAGCCTCTGAGCATAAACTATACATACATCATCTTGTGAAATGCATCAGGCTAGGACCACCACTCTGATGTCTGCAGTTTCTTGTGTGAAATAGCTGTACTACTAAGAATGCAGCAATTAACCCAGAAAGGTTTGTCCATGTATGTTTATATTGCTGGGATATGTACTCACGTAAAACATGCATGCATGCAATGCCATCATCCACATTGTCTTTCACTTTGGCACATAGCATCACATATTAGAGAAATAACAGCTCAAGGCAAGTAGTTTAGGTGAGTCTCTATTAATAAGTATGGTCAACAGTAGTTGGCTCTATAAGGGTTTTGCATTGTTCAGATCAGCAAAAATCCCCAGAGATGCTTGATTTTGTGAAGTATCATACTGCTATGCTGCTATTTGTGTCTACAATAAGATAAAGGCTAATCACAATGATTGGATATTCTATTTTCTTTTGAATTTCCTCTCTTCCACAGACGTGCATACGAGTTCAGCTACTGACCACAGTAATAAAATCAAATAATAAAACATTACGTCAATAATATCTTCATAATATTTTACTGTAACTTTCTTTCAAATATTACATTTTCAGTAAAACAATATGAATCCCTGCTTATTTTTGTTATCCTCTTCTTATACACTGAAGACTTATAAAGGCAGTAAGAAAAAAAAAATACTGACAGGTGAATTGGATCTCTCATTAAAATGCAATGTGTAGCCTTGGCATTGTTGCAGACCAAGCAACAATGTGCCTCACACACTACAAAAACTGTTCAGGAACAGCTTGAAGGATACAACAAAGAGCCCAAGGTGTTGACCAGCCACAAACCGTTTGCAACTCCCAGATCCCAAAGGAAACACTCCTCGTGTTCTGAAGCCCTACACAGCAGGACGCCACAATATGTGATGTATAAGTAATACTGAGAAACAGAAAAGACAGAATCCTTTGTGTGAAGTTTTTCCGCAGTAACAACTGGTCATTGTATCAAGTGTGCAAAAATATGATAACTGGGAAATTTTACAGCTGCCATGTAATATGCAGTGACAGCTAGTAAAATTCCCTGTGGTAAAAAAATCGAATTTAAGCCTTTACAGAGCTTACTCCAAGAACAACTACTGTTCATTTTTGATCCCGTTTGCCAGGAGTTTTTGAATATAGTGTAAAGATTGTTAACATCCACACCCACACATGAATAACTAAAAAGATGAACATCAAAACCGTCTTTCTTTGCATGAAGCTAAGCTGCTAGTTATTGTTAATACAAAGTTACCATTAGCATATTTAGGACCCAGTTAGGAAAAAACTCAAATTAGTTGAAAGTTAATTACAAATTGCTGCATATCATAACATAATAATGTAATGCTTTAAATATAAATAAAATAAAACAGACATTCCCAAAGTCAAGACTGCTGTTGCCCACTTAAAAACGGGAAAATTTCATGAGGCCAAATCTCAAGTGTTCATTCTAATCAAAATACAACAGAAAGTGTATTTTCTTAAAATTCTTATTCAAAAATCATAAACCACGCAGATTAATGGCTGTAAATTGCTTATGCTACCCATTCATATGCAAAGTGTTAAAGCGTATATATCAGTCAATTTAGGTCAGAGTCATGAATAATATCACAAACTAACTACCTTCGATTACCAGTTTTAATTGAATCTTTATAAAAATAAATAAAGTTATATAAATATGTCTCTTCACATACTTGTAAATAATTTCAAAGCTAGTTTCTCTTATCACTGCACTGCACTGTAAGTATCCTTTTTGGGCCACCAGGGGGCCCAGTAAAGCAAAGACTACAGACTATTAGCTACAAAATGTTATAGGTCGAGCCTTGTGCCGGAACATTTTGGTTCTCATATATAGTCTTGCACATAAAATGTCAAGCTATAGGTACCTTATATGACACTAGGACCAAATTCCAACATATTATACTGAAGATTTAAGAATGAGCTAAAAATGCAAGAAAAAATAAACCCTTGAATCTGAAAGCTGCAGGATGTGTCATGTTGTGGGAAGCATTTTGCTGCCTTGATTTGTCATGCAAAATCAATGCAATTTTTGTTCATTATAAATGAAAACATGAAGCATTTCTCCCCAGAGTAGGGAGTAATCTCTTTCAAAATGACAACACAGTATGTATGATGTGACTCATATGTACATTTTTACGGTCAATAAAATTTTAAATGAACACCCATGTCAGATTTTGGAAAGATTTGTTAGACAGTGCTATCCACCCACCAAGAGAGGGAATATCTGTTAATCAATGCTGAGGTGCACTAAAGCTGTAGTGATGGGATTTCCGGCTCTTTAGGTTCGGCTCACTAAAAAGAGCCGGCTCTTTCGGCTCCGAACCGGCTCTTTAGGTTGTTTTGTTGCTTTAATTAATTTATTATTAACAACAATATAAAATTATGCACAAAAGGAATTACTAATGTAAAAAAAAAAGTGGCTTTATTTATATATGTTTATATATAGATATATGCGGTGGCCCCTAGAGACAAAACACGTACAAACGCCAAAACACATTTCTAGCATGAACTGAACTTCCAAAACAGAGCTACCTAGATAACGTAAATTACATAATTGAAAGCATGAAAGCATATGTGTATTGTTTGTGTATTTATACACAAGCACTCATATATATTCAAATAATTAAAAAAAAAAAAATTTACCTGTTACTACCACAAACCAAATCCGGTCGTTGGTACTTGCTGGCTTGTGTAGCCACTAGGTAACAAAAGCTCAACACTGTGCCCGAGCATCCTGGAGCACTTCTGTTGTGTTTTGTACGTGTTTTGGAGTTTTTACGTGTTTTGGAGTTTTTACGTGTTTCAGAGTTTGTACGTGTTTTGAAGTTTGTACCTGCTTTATCTGTAGGGGCCACCGTAAATATACTTTTATTTATTCACTTCACATAAAATGTAATAAATAAATCATATAATACAAAAACCAACTATTCACATTTCAACTTTTAACTCTTTAAATTTGTAAAAGGAAAAAGCTGAAAATTTAAAGTGAAACAACACAAAACACTGCAAACCACAACACAATTAAATATAAATTATAATAGTGTGTGTGTGTGTGTGGGGGGGGGGGGGGGGCAGCAGCAAAGACTGGGCACAGACTGGGCACAGTGAGAGGTGCATTTGGTCTTTTGAGGTAACAATCCAGCCACGAGTAAGGCCACAAGCCAGTGCTCTGGCTAAATGTGGAGAGTTGAGTCAGGAATGCCATCTGGCATAAACTCTTTGCCAAATCAAAGATGCTCATGAAGATCATCAAGAATAAGATTTCAGATGAGAATAAAAATGGATTGGTTGGCCATAGTCTGGCTGCCAGATTAACAATGCCACCTACTGTTATTGTTAATCTGGCCATTATTAACCTATTGCCCAACTGATCCACAATGGAAACTGTGCTACTGCTGGCCTAAGACAAGGGAAGAGAAGAAGTGGAAGGGATGTTTGGGAGCAGTGAAAGAGAACAAAAGGCAAGAGTGCAGAGGTGAGAGTAGGGACTTTAAATATAGAGACTAATAATGTGAGATGTTGCTCATATGATGGAGAGCCGGAAAGAAGATATATTGTGTGTGCAAGAGATCAAGTTAAAAAGAAGTAAGGCCAAGGGGTGGATACAAGACTGTTTGACCCCGGTGTAGAGAAGAAGCCAAATGTAATAGTGGTAAACTTGAAGAAACAACATGTCAGTAGTGTTGTAGAGGTGAAAAGGGAGTGTGAGATAGAATCATGAGGAACTAATTTCCTGCCCATTATTACTTACTCACATTACTTAACATGCCATATGTTTACATTCCAGATGAGATCAAAGCCACAAGAGGCAAGATTTCAGTTATTGTCATTAGTTCAAGTTGACCAACATGGCAGACAGGAAAGGTCAAGGGAGAACTAAAGTTACAGTAAGCTTATCCAGTCTTGCCTGAAGTCGTTTAAGTATAGTAAAAATGATTCATATTCTACTGACTGAAAGGTGTTCACAATAACCTTTCCCTCAAGACTCGTCCTGTTAATATAATCTATTACATTAAAAAGGAAGCAAACATGGGTTAGTGGCAAGACTAATAACAGACCCTATACCGTTCTCAGGGTATCAACAGTTTTCATAAGAAAACGAAAAGAACATATGTGGTCTTAATGAAAATTGCACATCAAAGACAGGAAGTAGATTAATTAGAGCAAACATCAAAGGCTGGATCTTACAGGAAAGCTTCATATGATCACATGGGTGATTCATGGTGGTAGCACATATCATATATCAACGGCAATGTTGTTTTTTTTCTACAGACACCCCTTTCACCACCGATCACGAAAGCCTTACTGTTTATCACAGCAGAAAACCAGTACGTCCTATTGCACTCGCTACTGCCCGGATTTGATGGAATTCCAAAAATGCCAGCAGCAGCTTTCTGTTTACATTACAGGGTGACATATACAGGGCAATATATAGCTTTGATGAACAGAAGTGCTTTCTTGCATCAAAGATCAATCAGATGAAATTCAATTTTCCTTATATTGCTTTGGTTGCCGCAAAATGTTATGTAAGCTAGCAAAACTATAACCGTGTGTGGCCTCACTGGGTGTCAGCTCAGCAGCAATTTGCTTTTTTTTTTTCTTTCTTTACTTCAGAATGCGGAGGGATAAAACTGAAGTGATGAAGGAGAAGCATGCAAGACTACACAGCTTTAAGTCAAGCTTTGGTTTCAATAAAGTATGCATATATGTGTTCCTCCCTGCTGTTTTGAAATAATATATGCACTCCCTTGTGCTGCGGTCATTTATTATACTGTAGCCTCCACAGTGCTTATGAACAATTTCATTAATGTATCCGATATTCAGCAAGCAGTCATCAATATAAAAAGGCTGAATTAATCTTACTGTGTCTCTCACATTGACTGATTGCCTTGTCGTCTATACACTAAGTGAATTAATTATGTGGTCTCATGTCAGCTTATGAGCACCTGAGATGAGAAAAGGAATGAGGAAAGCTGATGAAAAGATGTGTAGTACAGTTCATTAGAGACAAATCATCCAATGATTCAGACTTTATGATTAATATGCATGCTGATGAACATAGCAATATTAAAGAATGTAAAATTCAATTTCAGGACCTCTGGTGTGTGCTGCTTGAATACCAATGACGATCAAACATTTAGTTAGCAGGATCAGGCTAGTGCAGGTTTTCAGCATATGTGTACACGTATCCCTTCGCTCTTTGAAATTCATGACGGTGTTAAAGCTCCTGGATTTAATTAAACCAATTCAGGCGCAGTGGCAAACTGCATTGGTTAATGCAGTGCTGTGGAACAAGCAAAGGCAAACTGGGAGGTCACGACAGCAGGGACTGCATTGATACGAAAACAATAATAAAAACATTGTTGGAGCAGTGGCGAAATGACAAGATGATAGGAGATGAAATTTAAGGCCAGCATCATTGAGGAACAATCTCTGTATGAAAAGTAACTCAGTCATTTTCTATAAATATACATCACTGCTTGTGGTGCCCTTGTTGTGAAAATGATTGTGCGTACATCTGTCTCACCCAGTGAAACATTCAAATGTCTGTCACACTAACCATACACAGAGTTGTTAAGGTGACTAATTACTAAAGCTAGTGCCAAGCAGGAATGTAACTATTTTGATAACGCAGTCAACAAATTAAGCAATTTACTGGATTACTGTTAGATTAGCTTACAAAAAATCAAACACGCTTCATGCTGCACCAGGTCAGGCTGCTTAGAGCTATGTGCAGTGGTATGACTGTTAGATGAGTAGCGGTGCAAATTCACATAAGGGAACCGATCCAACAACCTTAATTATTAGTTGCAGAGAAACAATTTTCTTCTTTTATTTTTATTTTTGGGACATTGCACTGCACAACACAGGGCAGAATCAAACCCAGGCCCCTGTGGTAGCCTTTTGGCACATGGGTCACCTGCTCAACCTGCGATCAATGCAAGATGTCAGGAGGGGTCATGCTGATGATTTTATCCTTTGGAAGATTTGCTGTTGGTGTCCTTTTTTTGATTCCTTAAATTTTCACACACAGATTTGTCTCATTTTCAAACTTCATTCATTCTTCATTCTTCAAGTTTTGTACAGTGGCCCTGAGAGGTCAAACACACTGAAACTTGACAAATAGAAAATCGATGCAAAAGCACACAAAACACGACAGAAGTTGAATAAAGTAAAAGTTCAACATACAAAATCACCGGGAAACACTAATGTGACGGGAGAGCTGCGTAAATGACAGGAACCGAAAGGTGCGAAGGATTGCACTTAAGAGCTGTGGAGGATTCGCTTGTGTTGTCTTTTTAGAAAAAGATGCAAGGTAACGTGTGCTGTAATCACATGAATCATATAATACTGTAGATACATGTTTGATGTTCGGTCATGCTATTGTCTCCCCTAAATCACATTCACTGTGTTTTGTGAGCTTTTTTTATTCAACCTTTGTTGGTTTTTGTGTGTTTTTGCACCATTTTTTTATTTGCTGCTCTTTTCTGACGTTGCAGTGTGTTTGACCACTCAGGGCCACCGTAATTTGGGGCCTAAAGACCACTGGTTTGGATTCACGAAAAGATTGTGCTGTCAATAGCTCAAGCTAATTAGAAATCAATCCACACTTATTATTGGGATTGCAGTTATATTTTTAGAAAGCTAACTGCTACCCAGAGTCCAGCAGCACTGCTGTGAGAAACTAAAGCCAGGTAATGGTCTCAGTTCATCCAGAAACGTGTCTCCTCCATGAAATTCTAAGGCATTAGCCATCAGCAGCCAATCATGCCATTACTTGCTGTTCATGTTCATCGGAGCCTCCAAGCACTGTAGCAGTCAAATGCTGTAGCTTATATCAGCCACTGCACAGTAGCGTACTGATGCAATTTGCTATAATTGCCAATGACATGATCTGACACAAAGTATAGCTCCAAACCATCTCAACAGATGTTTCACTAGTGCACCTTTTGGTCGTTTGAGCAAAGCATTCCTCACTTACCACTGAGACCTGCCAAGTTTATCTGATAACAGAAGGTAATGGCAGGGCGAACAGGGAGTCATTAGAGAAGGTAAAGGCAGTGCACTGTGGAGTGTTTTGGGGTTAAATAAAAATGTCTAAAACTTGTAACAATCCCCAAAGGCTTTAAGCCTAACGTGCACTTGCTGCATGAAAGTCTGAGTAAAGTACAGTTTTTTCCCCTCAGGTTGCCACTTGACTTTTAAAAAGTTGTCCTCATTTATGAACACGCAGGAAAGAAGATTCTCTTTCACTCGCTCCCACTATCTTGAGAGGAAAAATTCAACTCGCCCACATATCTTACCTTGGGAAGCAGGCAATCTTCCATGTATCTACAATTATCTTTCAAGCCTGTGGCATTCTTGTCTGCATACCATTATGATTCAATTTTGAATAGACTCTAGCTTGTTTACTGTTCTCATTATGTACTTATTTAGGCTATAGCTTATGTGATTTTGAAGTATTTTACTTCTTTATTCATTTAAACTCTGTATAATGTCTACAAGATTACGCATATATTATAATAAGTCTAGAGTTTTGTGTACATCTGAGATCACTGAGTTGCAGCTGGGTATTTTTTTACACCCATAATTTTACTCTTATTGAGATATGTAATCCACTGTCCTGCTTTTAAAGAAAATAATCTGCCACAGAGAAGGCCTTCGTTTTTAATTTTAAACATACAAGCTTTTCATGTGTATTTTTTGTGGCCTATAAAGCTATTGGGTCAGTTAAAAGCATGACATACAAAAATAAAAGCTGTAAGATTATGTTTTTATTAGATGCCAAATCCTTCAAATACATTAAAATAACTGCTTCAAAATCATTTTGATGGTACACTGACTCTTCCATTCCCATTCCAGCTTCTGCTCTGGCAGTATATAAGCTGGGTGAGCGGGTACAATCTCCTGGGAAAGGTGCATTGCCAAGGACGCTGAGAGTGGAGCTTGGCAAGATACAAGGCCAAGCAGCAGGGGACTGGCTGAATGACCTCTGAATGCATAGAGTCAAGAGGGAGCAATATGCAAGGAAGCCGGAAAGAACAAGCCAGCATACTATTACAGTGGCATGCAAACGATTGTACACTTGGGGGAAAATTTCTGAGAATAGCTGAGAGAGTAAAAGATGAGGAGTAATCTTAAAGGGGACATATTTCTTTTGAAATATATTTTAAACAATCTTACTTGGGCATTTGCACACTTTATAGCCTCATAATAACAGAAAAGCAGAGGTTTGGGCATCGTACATCCCCTTTTTCAAGTACAATTTGTGAATGCTCTTTAAAGCCACTGAGAAAATTCAGTTGTCTTTTAGGGGATTTTCACCAATTCTCTCTGCAAAAAGCTTTTTAGCTCCTGTGAGACTCTCGGGCTGTCCTGCATGCACTGTTCTTTTGAAGAGCACCCACAGATTTTTTAGGTCAGGGGACTGTAAGGGCCAACTCAAAAATTTCCACTTGTGCCTCTTATGGTAGTACACTGTGGAACTAATGTGTTTTTTCATCAAAAATGGACGTGTTTGCTTTCAGAATTTGCCGTAATTTAATTGACTCTATTTTTCTCTCTAACACTGAAATACTCTGTATGCCACTGAAATACAAATACAAAGTATACAGCAAGTGATCCGCCCCCGTGCTTGACAGTTGGAGAGGGTCTTACTTTTCATCCCTCTAAACATGGCTTTGCACATTGCGGGTAAAGTTTCACTACATAAGGACCAGTACTCTGCTAAATCTCCCTCCGCCTTTTAAATGTACCATTCTAATAATCCCAGTGTTGTCTTTAAAAGTTTTTATGATCTTAAATTAACCTCCACTGTTTCTGTGAAGTGCCACTAATGGTCTACATTCATAACATACGTCTGCTTCTGTTTCATGGACATCAGGTGCTTTCATTTTCATAGTGAAGGGTATCCTCATAAAAGAGGATGGCTGTCTCATGGCTGTTGATTGTTAGGACAAGCTTTGAGAAATCAGTGGATTTATACATTGTCTACTTTTATACTAACACAAGTCTTTACTTTTAACACAAGTGTTGAGTAACATTTGCAGTAATGTAAAAGTACTTCTACTTCAATTACATGAAGTTTGGGATCCCTGTTTTTGCCAAAAGGCTTGTTGTTATAGGTTGCTACATTCTTCAAAACTATGCCACTGGTTATGACATGCCTGAATGATTTAGTGCGCATGGCTTGAACTCTCTAAACCGGTTTGACGCTGCAGGTTTTAAAACTAGAAACTAGTTCTTTTTAATATAGCCACCCATTAATATAGATTGGCTGACAGCATAAGTATTAGATGCTATTTCATGCATTAATTTATGCACTTACTGTAGGTTTTACAATTTTGCTGCATTATTGTTTTTTTAAAATATATACATGTAGTAATGTGGCCCTCACTGGACCTGGTAGAAGCACTGGTTTCCAGTGTCATGTATTGATTTAAAGCGAGCACCAATTCAATTTTTCCATTACAGCTGGTGCCCAACAAAGACTGATGAAAGGTAGATCTGCTGAGGCAACAGGGAGCGGTCTCTGTGCTGACTGATCATTATCTTTCATCCTTAGCCTGAGCTTCAGCTCTGTGGGTCACTTACTGTACAGCTCCTATCATAGTAAGCAGCTGGCTTATCATACATCTTGGACTCAGCTACTTTTCTAATAGCATTACAAGCAATCAGCGATAATGTCATATGTTGCTGCAGCACTGCAAGCGATGACGAAATGGTGTTGTTACCTGAATTGATAAATCGATATATTTTGGATTTAAATGATAGAAAAAGTGGAAGTTTTAATTTGAGATTGAGTGCTTACAGTAGCTGGTAAAGCAGATGTTCCACTGCTCACAGGACAGCTGGTTCCTTTCCCAGCTCCTTCATAAAGTACATCAGGAGAGGAAGTTTAACACTTAACCCCATCAGTTCCCCATCACAAGTGTTAAGTAACATGGAGACCAATGCAGCATTTGATGCAGCCAACTTTATAGAGCCCACGGGACATGTGGAAGAACCTTAGCAGAAAATTTGCTATCTTAATTTGTTTAATATAATACTAAAGTGTAAGTATTTCTTAATTAGCCTGAGGAGGCACCACACATCACTGATACTACCGAGCCATTTAAGCCTTTTAATCTGCAGTGTATAGTGCTGGAGAGAGAAAGACTTTTTTGAAGAAATTTATTTTGTTTTATTTGATTTTATTTTTGGTTAGCAATAGAATTTCTAAGCTGATCACATTTATGTTCCAGTAGGCAGATCAAGCATACAGTAATTTGTGAATTATGCCATCACCACAGCCAGGTGGCATGTTTCCATTTTGTGACATTAAATGAGGTGCTGTAAAATGCAAAAAAAAAAATAATAATAATAATAATAAAATAAAATAAAATAAAATAAAATAAAAATACACTATTTACATTTTGCACTGCTTTTTCATAGATTCCAATTCTCATTTAAATGACATGTATGTATTTTCCCAGTGTGCTGAACTAAAGTTAAAACATGCCACGATCATTAGAGAGCACTTGTGAAACAACAAGCCTGCTACTGAGTATATGTGGTATATTTGGTGGCTTTTCCTTCTTACATTTGTTGATTTCATTGTGCTTCATTGTGTTTCTAAGTTATCTTCCCTTCTGTGTCATCATGTTTAGTGTCAGTCTTAATGTTAGTTACTTCCCTCTGATTACTTTCTGTTTTACCCCCTAGTTAGTTTTCTAAAACTTCCTGCTTTCTCTCCTTTGTGATTGTCTGCCTTGCCTACTTGTTTTCACGTCGATCTTATTTCCACCTGTACCTAATCCCAAATCACCCCTATGTGTTATGAAATATCCCTGGGTTTCCTCTAGTTATAAATTTATTCTCATGTTATTCTTTGTGCATATATTTTTACTTCATATTCTGTTTTACTTTCCCTATTTACATTTTGTGTACCTTTGATTCTTTTGCTTGCATGGGCATTGATGGCTCAGATTACTCAGATTTTGCAAAATCTAGCTCTGGTTAGTCTATTTGGTGATGGGAAAGTGCTGCATGCAGTCTAGACTCTAAATTCATTTCATTTAAATTAATGCAGTCTCAATTCAGTTGCCATACGATGCCTCATACTTGCAAAGCAAAAAAGAAACTGACGCATAATATTAATTCAGATCCTTTAGTTGGTCCTTGGTTGAAGCACCTTGGCAGCAATCCCAGATTTGCCTGTCCTTGCCTTGACAGGATGAGGTTTGCACACATGAACAACTACATATCTTCTGTTAAATTAGATGAGGACAATCATTGAAAAGCCATTTCAGGGTCTCTCTAGAGATGTTTGCTTCCAGTAAGGGCCCTTGGATGGGCCACTCATGGACACTCTCAGAGTTGTTTCTTTGCCATTGTCGAGGCTATATTCTTAGAAAATTACTGTTTCTCAAAGTATAAGTCTCCTCTAGGTCCGTTTAATTTTCCCAGTCAATTGCACACCTATTTTCATGGGTTATATGAGTTTCATGGGAGGAGATGCCATACTGTATGAGTGTCGATTTCTGCAGTGATGTTCTAGTGAAAGTGTCTTGTGTCTCCACATAGGATCTTTGGTTCTTAGTTACATCTTTTAACAAGATCCCTGATGATCAGATTAACTAGGCAGGTAGCTGTTAGGAGTCTGGATTTGTTTTGTATTTTTAAACACCTTCTTCTGTCTTAGTGTTCCGGGGATCCTTTAGTGCAGCAGAAGATTTCTATGTAGTTTTCAAGGTTAGTCACTGCAGAGCATCTTGTGGAAAAACCCTAAACTTGCTTTATTTTAATGGCCTGCAGGGGGGAAATGTTCAGTTGAAAAAAGTAAGTCCGGCTTTATAATTCAATTCAATTCAATTTTATTTATATAGCGCCAAATCACAACAACAGTCACCTCAAGGCGCTTTATATTGTGAGGTATACTCTACAATAATACAAGTCTTTATAAAAGCCTGTGTGAAGATCCAACTTCTAACTTCAGTAATGGCTTCAGTATGTGGAGTGTGTGGTCTCTAATGCTAACCTCACCCAAATCCAATGCTAAATGTGAGGCTTCAAAATACTAATACCAAATGTTGTTGTGGCTATGCAAGCCTTTTTGTACAGTCTGCACTTCAACTTCATTGCTGTGTTTAGCCTTATATCCACTCTCAGGTGTCATATTTCATATAAATAAGTAACAGCCTTACCAAATGTTCCTGGATTTTATTCTTAAAGTGGTCATTGCATACACAAATCAGTGTTCAAAAGAGATATCTGACTTCCAATGCAGAGGTTGGGACCTATAAAAACCAAACTTGGTGGGAAAACGTGTGGACCTAAATTGAAACCCTAAGAAATGTGCATGAACCTTTTGGAGACAAATGAAATCGCAAAAGAAAATGGTGAGGTAGTGAACTGAATCAAGACTCATTGAGGAATCTACATAAAACAGTCCCTAAATTTCACTTTATATTATTTTGTATTATTTAAAGATTCTTTTTATGAAGATTTCAACCAGCGGTGGTATTTGGGCATCTGCTAGTACCCAAAAACTACTCGCTGTCTCGTCATCCCATTTCACACTCTCAGCAGGCTACAGTGGTAGCTTCTATTCAGTTTTTGTTAGTGAAATAGCAGCAGTGAATACTAGTGTGCTGTCAGGCAAAGAAAAATTACATTTTGGTTTTGCTTTGTCATGACGTGGGATTCAGTGCTGATTGACATGGAGAAAACACATTTAAACCATTTCCAATACAAGGCTGTAATGTCACAAAGTGTGGGCAAAAAAGCCTACGACAGCATGGCAAGTAGATTCACACCCTGTACAGACTCAGTATACTAGAGTTACATGTCAGCCCAAGTTAAATCTTTGGTACTTCTTCTGATACTTCACTACAGTGCATAGATTAAAGTCAGTGACAGGTGATAGCTGCTGATTATTTTCTCATGCAGGGCTACAGACAGGAAATACAATGATGGATCTCAGGGCTGGTGTGTAGTAAGCAATCAAAACACTCCTATACTGCAGCGACAAAGGGAAAGCGCTCATGCTTAAAGTGTAAACCCAGTGCATTTGCTGACACACAAACACACTCCCTCTGTCAAGCTTAACTCAAGTCTTCAAGGAGGTTGCAGACCTGAAATAAATAGAATTCGCCAGAAGCGCTTTGCTCCAATTCTCATACAAGTCCATTTTGGTACTTTACCTTTTGAAATACTTCTTAGCTACCCCGTGTAAAGGGTATTGACTTCCATGACTTACTGTAAGTTGTTACTGTGGCTCATAAGGGCAGCACCAACATTAATATTGAAACTTCTGTTGGATCTGTTTATCAGCTTTGTGAATAGAAGTTAACTTAATAATCTGGCATCACCTTTGAATGGAGGAAAACAATAAAACAATCAACTAAGAGTTAGAATCAGCAAAATCCATGGGAAATCTAGACAAGTTCATAGTTCAGTAAGTTTCATAAAGTACCATAGACTGTTGATTTGGAACTAATAATTAAGTAACTGCAATCAAAGGTACATCTCAGTAGTCAGTGATGTTGAAGGATTTGAAAGTTCTGGATAGCACAGGTTGGCAGGATTCACACCTAAGCACCAATAATTACACCATGGTATATATATATATATGATAATTTATTTACAAAACTCATGAGGAAAAATTCAGTTCAATTCAATTTTATTTATATAGCACCAAATCACAACAACAGCCTTCTCAAGGTGCTTTATATTGTAAGGTAGACCCTACAATGATACATACAGAGAAAAACCCAACAATCATATGACCCCCTAATAGCAAGCACTACGGCGACAGTGGGAAGGAAAAAACGGAAGAAACCTTCGGCAGAACCAGGCTCAGGGAGAGGCGGCAATCTGCTGTGACCGGTTGGTGAGATGGGAGGAAGACAGGATAAAGACATGCTGTGGAAGCGAGCCAGAGATTAATAACAAGTATGATTAAATGCAGAGAGGTCTATTAACACATAGTGAGTGAGAAAGGTGACTGAAGAAGAAATACTCAGTGCATCACGGGAATCCCCAAGCAGCATAACTAAGGGAGGATTTAGGGTCACCTGATACAGCCGTAACTGTATGCTTAATCAAAAAGGAAAGTTTTAAGCCTAATCTTGAAAGTAGAGATAGTGTCTGTCTACCAAATCCAAAGTGGAAGCTGGTTCCACAGAAGAGGGGCCTGAAAACTGAAGGCTCTGTCTCCCATTCTACTTTTAAATACTCTAGGAACAACAAGTAAGCCTGCAGTGCGAGAGCAAAGTGCTCTGTTGGGTTGATATGGTACTACAAGGTCATTAAGATAAGGTGGGGCCTGATTATTTAAGACCTTGTATGTGAGGAGCAGGATTTTGAATTCAATTCTGGATTTAACAGGAAGCCAATGAAGGGAAGCCAAAACAGGAGAAATATGCTCTCTCTTTCTAGACCCTGTCTCTTGCTGCAACATTTTGGATTAGCTGAAGGCTTTTGAGGGAGTTTTTAGGACATCCTGATAATAATGAATTACAGTAGTCCGGCCTAGAAGTAATAAATGCATGAACTAGAAAAATACACAAAGATCCAATTAAGACTATTTAACTAACAAAGAGAAGACTATATGTGTGAAGGAGACGGAGAGAGTGTCTGCCATAGGAATGTGTGTGCCTCTTTGTTCTTCTACATGTAGTTGGCTGGAAACAAAGAACTTTAAATTTCCTCACAATGTCCAGTGATGTTTAAGTAAAGTAAAAGTAAGTAAAAGGTATGATCATGCATTAGGTGCCAAGCTAACAACACTTCAAGTCGGTTTTCCAGTTGTTGATCAGAGTAGAATGGTTTAGTCCAAACAGGGAAGTGTGGTGGTCAAATTTATTTGCTGTCTTTTGACTTCCACACAAAGGGGAAAGTGTGGTTTCCTCAGTCCTATGTTAGTTAGCATAGCACCAAGTTAGCATTCTGTGCTAAACATCTCACCGCTAACATGATGATGTTAGCTGCTGTTGCTAACATAATCCTTTAACTTGGTTCAAGTAACAGGAACATAGGGTGGCTGTGGCTCAGGTGGTAGAGGTCTATGAATTGGAAAGTCAGTGGCTCAATCGCCTGACTCCTCCTGTCCATGTGAATGTTAGATTAAAAGTGATTAGCTGCTGTATATATAACTATCAATGTGTGATTGGGGGAATGAAGCTCAGTAGAACGTAGAAAACATTTTGGATGCTCAAATGGAGTAGGAATGCATCATAAACATACCAGTCCCTTTTTTGGTTAGCGTTGGGTACCAGCTAACCAGGAAATCTTCCACAGAATGTCGCATCACTATAGATAGAAGGTTTCTTTTGTACGTAATGTATGTTTGTATGAAGTTGGATCAGTCTGATGGTCCGTTCAATTTGAAGCCAGAAATCAGGATTTACAAATTCCAAGTTTACAATATTCAACTGGAATGCCAGATCAACTCAAAAGTCAGAGCATCCCCACCAACTGACTGAACAATCCAACATGTAAACACTGCACTGTCAGTACTGTGTATTTGTGATTCACTAGATAACCCATATGCAGCACACTGACCAAGCTCTCTCTATGATTATGCTGCAGCAGTAGTTTTAAGCTAAAAACACCCAAAACAAAACAAGCCTTGTGCTGTAGTGCTCTGCTTTTGTTGTACATTGCTTAGGTGCAATATATATATATATATATATATATATATATATATATATATATATATATATATATATATATATGTATATATATATATATATACACACCGTCTTAAGCCAATGAGGTGGGGCATTTGTAATGTCACTGGTCCTTGTGTGTTGAAAAAGATGGAAAGAAGGTTTTGGCACTGATCAGAATACCTCCTCTGTGCATTCTTTTGATGTTTACTGAACACAACCAGCTGGGAAAACACCTTGGGGCAGATCCAGAAACAGCTATACATCTGGAAGCTTCTCAGGATCCTCCAGAGAAAAACACACTATTGCGACTAAATGGAAAGGGATGGATGGATGAATAGATGGATGAATAACATGTCATGAATGCTACAGTATATTACAGAAGCTGGTAAATATCCATATACTGAAATGTCTGAATGAGTAAATTCAGCTTGTAAATAGAGTTGTTCACAAACAGTACTGCAAATGACGTGAACTTAATCCAACCTGCCAAAAGTTTCTCACTTCAAGGAAATACTAACAGGATCTGGCAAAAAGTCATGTAGTCTCTGTCAACAAGTCAAAGAAACATAATGATAAGGAGTGATTAGGGATTTGCTTCCACTGCTGTATGAACAGTATGTCAGCATTGTTTTGATCATACCTTTTCTTGCTCTGACTAAGTAGAAAAGTGACTGATAGAGGCACACACTTTGAAAACTACACATGCTGCTTTCTCTCCTTTTTCCATCTGTCTCCCACACACACACAGTACAATGTTCACTCCGGAGTATATGCAAGCCACAGGAGCAAGCCCCATTTTTAAGGTGGAATGCCAGTCGATGTGAGCAGATCCATCAGTGTTCGTCTCCCACTGAGATACGGAGATGATGGATGGATCTAATGGATTGATTTAAGACTCAGCTCCCCGTACTGGCTCACTGTATAACTGAGTGAATGCGAGAGCAAATAACTTCAGCTGGTGGGGAATGCATTTATACCGTGCACTTCCTCAACAGCTCATCCGGCTCAGTTCATCCATCACTCTGGCTGATTGTCATGTTAGGCTTTCTCAAGGTTATTCTGTATGCATTATTATTTCTTAATAAGGAGGTGGTTTGACACCAGCATTACTAGATCACTTTGTTTATGTTTACTTTAATACCAAAAAGATTATTTTTTACCCTGGGCCTTCTTGGAGTGACTGATTAGGAAGCTATACATTATGTCAGTTGGGATTATATTACAGATTGGATTCTGACATACTGTAATTACCAGTTACCTGACAATAAAATTATATTCAAATTAAGGAGCATATTAATTTTTTTTTTTTTTTTTTTTTTTTTTAGGTAAAACAAATATCTATTTGTCATTAGTTTCATAAATCATACAGCAGATAATCCCATACAGTTTGCTGTAGTAAAAAGTAGCAGTGCTTTGTCATTCACCAAACTAAAGAATCTATAATATATTCATTTTTGCTAGCATTTTAATACAATATTGTTTATTCATGTATGAGCACTTCTTCACACTTTGCAGAGAGCGAGTTTAATAATGAATATTTCTGTAGCTGACGTTTCATTTATATGTGTGTTCATGCTGTGAATTATTCCATTTAAGATTTTCTGTGAACGTCTACCTTTGCCTGTCTGGTTTTTATTTCTTTCTATTAAAGGGAAAATGACACATAGAAATCAAAAACAATGTGTCACCTGCATCATTCAGCTGCTAATTTGTGGATCTGGTGGTTTAGACTCTGATAAAGCTTTTATAAATCCAGACAGCCTTGCTTTTGTTCTGCATATTTCCAGTCTGCTGAGAAAATGTGGGATCATTGTCTTTGTATAACCAACTGCAGTCGAAGAAATAAAAGACTTTTGAGACATCTAGAAGACTCAATGAATTAAACATACAGGTGCTCAGCTGGAAGCATGTGGATCAAGCCAAGTGTGTTTATGAGCAGAAATTTATGTTAATTACTCCTTAGACATGTGACAATTTGGCGAGAAAATTAAAGGAGCTTCATTATCACAGTAGAGTATGTCAAGTAAAAGATAATAGACGTCTTGGTTTTATTCTCTTTACTCCTTAATTTTTTTTTCCTGTTTTTCAACAAGCACACACAGAAGACTACTGTGCTGCTCATCATTCCAGAAAGGAAGTGAATCATTATGATTCAGTGTTATTTGCACACAGAGCCACATGTCCCATGGCCATCGGGAGTCAAAGAGATTAACACTGGTTGGGAAAATCTGGAAATGTGCAAACAAACAACTGTGAGCCCTAGATCCACAAGATATGTTGCATCTGGGCCCACTCCCAATGTCCACACGCGTAGCTTCAAGGACTTTGATGAGCATCCCTGCTGAGACACTGTGATGGCTTAATCTTGTCCTAATGTCAAATTGTGAGGTGCACAGCTTGCTGACAGACTTTTTGAGGCACACTTTGCATGTGCTTTTCTGTAGACTTTGCCTGAGGAAATTACCCACATTGGAGAGCAGTGTTAAACAAAGGGTTACAAGCATGCGAACAAAAGTATTTACAACTTTTTTGTTGTTGTTTTAAACCTACCCAAATAAGCATGGAGGGAGCAAGCAGCCCTGAGGTAACAGAAAAAAAGATATTTGCAAGAAATAGAAAAAGCTTTATTAAACACATCTTATCCTTGAACGTATAGACTGAGAGACTTACCTAGCACAAAGCCTGTTTTGATGCCATCAACACTCTTTCCCATTCATAGTCATACCATTTCAGGCCATAGCACAGTAAATGCCCCTTTTAGGGGACGTCTGTTAAGCCTGTGGACGTTTAGTCATTAGGGCAAAAGGTGCCTACAGAGTGACTCATTATAAAAGCAGGAGGACACATCATAAAAACAAGGCCTCTGCTTATTTCCTTTTTGATGGAATCTCAAACACAGTGTTTGGCATGTTTTTACCTCCACCTTTCTTTTGCCCTTATTCACAGAAGCATAATTGTTGCTTAGGTAAGTAAACATTTCACTCTGCATTCAGTTTGGAGATGTAGAGTCTGTCAGTAGTCACACCACACTCGGAGATGGCTTTAAATTTGACACAGTCAGAAATTTTTCCCTGGGTGTATTTAGCCAACTGCATGCTGCAGTGGCTAGCGCTGACCTCTCTGGGACATTGGACCATGATCAAAGGTATCCCCACTATCAGAGTCACAACCCGCCATGATAACACTGGTCTATTGCCCGCTGTTATGCAGTGTATCTGCCTCTAGGGTGGGTACTGGTTTGGGGCCCTCATACTAGTCTAGATATTTTCCTCAATTCTCATTTGCTTTTGAGCAGACCACAGGACTGCATGTGATTCTAATTTTCTGAAAACTAAACTTTTGTTTCATAAACCTATCAGGGAATTGCTGATCATCATCTGAAGAGTAATTTGTACTTTCAACCAAGAAGGTGTGTTTCATATCCATCCAGGTAGTCGCTATGTTGCAATTACAGCTGTGCAAACCTTAATCACATGCATACAATTGGAGAATACTTATGCGTTTTTGCTCCTAGATAAAACTACTTACACTCAGTTGAAAAAAAAAAAACAACTAAAGTAATTAAAGTGGCAAACCTGTTTCAGCTAATTAAGTGTCTTGTTGAAATGTAATACATTTAAGTGTGCTAAAGCCTAGCTTTTATTCTGCAATTTGTTTTTGGCCTTTCTTTACCCAGCTATGGATGTTGATAATTTGCATTACTATATTGTTGAAAGAAATACAAATACAATATGAATGATCTCTGTGCAGGCAAGGGTAAGAAAGTCTCTACTGTTGTCTAATACATAAGTGACTCTAAAGGACATGAGCGATTAGATTAAATAGAAAAAAATAATAATTTCCAGGCTGTAAAATCAAGACAAAAGACTTAAAGGCAAAATGAAAAATTTGTGCCTTTAAATTTGCATGTGTTATTGGTGAATTTTATTATACAGGTGAAAAAAAAACCTGTAGGTTATGTGTAATAACCACCAGTCTTATTACCATTGGCTTTATATTCATATTAATAGTAAAGGCTGCTGCATCACTGTGGCTGTGACATGTGGCTTTAAAAGAGTACAGACCAGACTTGAACATCACTGCTGTGCTGATATATTCTTGTTCAGTCTTAAATTGCCACCTTCATCTCTGCATTACTGAATACTTCTTTGTAAAACCTATCACCCACTGTCATTGTTGGCCAACATAACCATAACTTCAAATCTCAACATGTGCTCAAAACAAATGGCCCTCCATTTATCTCTCCAGGGATAGTGCGTCTAACAAGGGCAGAGGCTTTTTGTTACTCTCTGGTATTTTCACCCAGATCAGCTTCTCTTGTCATACACTGACACCTGTGTTTTACCGCAGCATGTTTTCAAGCAGCATTTTGCCCTTCTTTTAAGTGAGAACGGCTGACTGATTGAGTAGGACAGATGACTATTCAAGTTTAGGCGAGAGCCAATCCCAATCCTTCCTCTGGTTTTCCACTCAAGGTCGATGGTGGAACAAGGGTAAAGGGTGTCATTCGGCCTCCCAGAGGTACAATTCACAGTGGCAGACAAGCAAAACACCTGAGCTGTCAAGCACCAATTTAAGACCTTGCAATGTACTTGCCTTACTTTTTCACAACTTTTCACAACTCAGGAATGATTCTTACAAACTGCCGGTTGGAAAGCCATTTTTTAAATTATGGCTCGTTGACATCAACAAAAAATGGCAAAGACAAGAAGTATGCATACTTCAGTGATTCACTCAGTAATTTTGAAGAGTCAGAGGCTCTTTGTGAATAGCACGTTCTTTGTTGTAAGTACCGATGGTAGAAATGTTAAGTCAAGAAGCTATACAGTCACATGTTCATCTGACTTTAAGGGAGTGAAGCATACCATGATGAATATTTTGTTCTTTTATAATTTACTGCCACCATTTATAGATTTTCCATTTCAAAAACAGAATCTTACATGCTGACACACACATTAAGTCATAACCGCACACAATTTATTGTGCTTGTTTTGAAATGAGACGGATTGAAAGCTTTGTGGTTAAGAAGGAGAAACAGATAATTGGTCTCAGAGGATGTGATACATAATCTGAACTTTGTTCTGAGTATCATCATGCTGTTTCAACATGTACACTGCCAGTAGCACAGTTGGCAGTTTTCCCAGATTTTTTAAACTACTTTAATAGTACTTCAGCTAACAAAGTTAAACTTAAAACTACCCAAATCTAACAATGTGCATCAAAGTACATCAGTGTTCAAAGCACATCAATGTACAAAGAACATCATAAAAATATTTAAAAAAAATAGCAGTTTTAGATGCAAGTTTTGCCATATACATGCACATGTGTACTTCCATTATTACATTATTATCTTAAACAAACTAAAGTAGTTTAAAATAGCCTTTCATTACTGAGATGTATTTGAACTCAGTGAGCACAGGTATATACAAGTATTTAATTAAGGTCCTAACTTTAATACCACTTGAAAGAAAACACATGTATTGCACAATATTAAATATAAATATATAAAGTACTATGTTTCGCTTACTGCATTATAGCCTTACATGAACCTGTATTATCATTATCCAGCCACAGGGTGGACACAAGTCAGTGTACTCCTAGCACTATTCCCAAGTCCAGATAAATCGGAAGGGTTTCGCCAGGAAAGACATTCTTCAAAAAGTCTGTGCCAAATCACATATGAGGATCATCAAGAATGAGATTTCCATATCAGTTCAGTGGAGCCCCTGGGTTAACAATGACTGGGCCAGTGCTGTTAACCAGCAGGGTGCTGGTGGAAACTATGCTGATGTTGGGTAGAGACAAATGAGTTAACATTCTTGGATGTAGTGAAGGACGACATGCAGTGTGTGGCAAAAGAGGATAGGAACAGTGTGAGATGGAGGCAGATGATTCACTGTAGCGACTCCTCAAAGAAATGGTCAAACAGACCTGCATTAATAACCACACATTTTTTAATATTTGTACTTATATGGATAGACTATATTGATATATTTTGTAAGACTGCTCCTAAGGACAGAAAATTATTGATTATAAGATTTGGATATGATTCACGTTCTGGTTTAAACTTCTTCTATTTACTCTTCTCTTGCTTCCTGTGAACCTTGACAGACACTTGACAGAGAAAAAAAATCTGGCTCTGGAGCCTACCTATATTTCAAGCATGCTGATTGGCTGTAGCTCTAAACCCTGGGGCAATATTGCACCAATCACCAAAGACAGTTTGTCTTCACCTTTGCATGAATGTCAGAAGCTTCAGGGCAAGATTACTGGAGGGGCTTTGCGGGAATTCAGTTAGTCAATTTGATTTCCATAAAACATAAGAAGCAACATATCTCTGCAGTCTGACTTGAATAGATTTTTTTCCCAATCACATCCTAGTGTGAGAAGCATTACTCTGTTGAAAGAACGTGGTTTTTCTCTCACAGTGGGCTTGATATACTGTGCACTTTGAATTTTCTGAATGCCGTCTTTTAAGGCAAATAGAAATTAAGCTATATTCGTCTTATTTAGAGGTGATCTTAAAGTGATACAAACTAAGAGATTATGTACATTTTTCAGGCATCGTAGCTTTTGGAATTTCAACATGTTTGTGGCTGAATTGCGTATTCATGACTAATTTCAATCTTTACTAATTCATTATTTTTTATAGTATATCTGCATCGAAATGATAGGGTACTTTGATCTATAAGATAATTTGCATGATTAATGAAAAATAGACTTAGCTGTTTTTCATGACTAGTATTCAAATAATTTCTTCAAAAATCACATCGAATTCAATAATATATTAATAATAATACAATATGATATAAAATCAACATGTAAGATTAAATATCCCCAGTTTATTCTGACAAATTTGTCTACAAAACGGACAAATTACATTTCAGCAGTACTAAATGTGTCAAAATCAGGGTTTGGTTCATGTAAACCAGCGCTACCAGGGTCATTACTTTGTTATGAAATTATACGGGAGTGCGGTGGTCTACATATTGATAAATATTAAATATGATATCCAGCATGTACTTGATTACCCTCATTGCATTTCTTTCTTTTCTTTCTATTCATAAAATACATTCCTCCCTTGAGATGGTAAAATACCATAAAATACATAAGGCTTAACATTCATAAAATGTTAAGCCTTATTCCAGAAGCAGTTTATGGCTAAAACTGCAATATATTAGCATATATACTCTATAATGATGTACTGCTTCACTCGGCACTCAAATATAGTTGAAGAGCAAGGAAGAGAAAGACCTTGAAATCGACTATATCACTGTGCCCTTCTGTGTCAAGAATCTCTAAGTGTCAACAGTAGAAATTGTTGCTTGAGAGCACGGTGCAATCCCAATCTCCACCCTAAGGTCTAATCGCTGAACCCTCACAGACTTAATGGAAATCTCAGCTGTGTGACTTCACAAAGGCTCAAAATTGTATAACAAAGGGAGGAATGGGACATAATATTGTCATATCACAATACATATTACTTGGAAACGGCGAATTACCGTTAGGAAAAAAAAGAAAGAAAAAAAAATAGCTATAGAGACACAACACCAGAATGTTTTTAGTCACTGCCAAACTATCATGTCAGGAGAGAAATAAACATTTGCAAGAATGCTAAGCTAATGGTTAAACTCGCCATAAATAACCGCATATTATGAATAACCACGTCAGCAAATAGCCACATACTGTCATGTACAGATACATTTCTGAACAGTTTTATTCCCTAACCTATTCTTGTGTATACATTATACATTATGGGTCAGTATAGAAGGCTAGTAATTTTATTATGAACAAGTCCCTAAGGATGAGAATGTCTGCAGATATGCAGACCAAGAAATTGAGTGGAAAAAAAAGTTTAGAAAGACCAATTTAAGTGTAAGTGTGCCTGCTGTAAGTGCCTGCTGTAAGCAGGCACTTACAGTTGTGTAAGTTCTGTAAGTATTTGGACAATGACATAGGTTTGTAATTTTGCATTTGTACATCACAACAGTGTATCCTAAATTAAGTATTCAATAAGTGATTGGAGAGAAGCTTTTCAATTTTAATTCAAGGTTTAACAAAAGGAGTGCATTAAGTGTTTTAGTATTATGGCTATTTTTATACATAGTCCCCCATTTTCAATTGACTGAAAATCAGTTTCATGGTTGAGTGAGACCTGTTTCCTCATTATTCTGTGAAAAATTAAGCAGATAAAAGATCTGGAATTGATTCCAAGTGGCGAATTTGCATTTGGCAGCTTTTCACTACAATATCTTAAAAAAGAGGGTTAAAGAGATGTTAATGTAACTAAAGGAGGTCACCAAAGACTGAAACACTGAAATAAATCATCACTTTAGATGATTCTTGAAAAGACGGAATGCAATGCCCAGATCAACAACACCAGAAAGCCCAGAAAACCGTGGAAGACAGTGAAGTAGATAATTGCTCTTAGGGAGGTGGGGATGTCATTGTTAAACTCTACAATCAAATCAATGCCTTTGTGTTTACAACAAGAAGCAAACCTTTATACTAAAAAAACAGGAAGACTAAGACAAACTACCAGAAATGATCTAAAAGAGTCTGCACAATTTCGGAAAAAGTATCTTGAAACTAAGGTCAACTTGTACCAGAATTAAGTGACGACAGCTCATAATATGAACCATAACATATCAACATATCATCTGTCAGATATGGTGGAGGTAATGTTATGGCATATTCATGTCTTCAGCAGTAAGTATACAGGGCTAAACGCTCTGCTCAGATTCAGCCAAATGCTGCTTTACTGTTTCATACTGCAAAAGGATAGTCATTAAAAGCAAACTGGAAAAGCAACTCAGTAGTTTCTCAAGGCAAAGAAATGGGATATTCTCCAATCTTTAAGTCAGTCACCTGATCTCAAACCAACAGAGCATGTTTTTTATTTACTGAAGACAAAACCGGCAGAGAAACCCAGAATCACTGAAGGAGACTGCACTAAAGGCCTAGTAGACCATCTCAAGGGAGGAAACATAGTACTTGGTGATGTCCATGGGTTCTAGACTTCAGGCAGCCATTGGCTGCAAAGGATTTTCATCCCATTATTAGCCATGTACAAAAAAGCTGGGAAATCCTGCAATACTTTCGTTAACCCCATTATGTCATCATTCAAAAAGGTGCCTAACTGTGTCTGGATTTCATACAGTTGCATGTTGCATTTGATAACACACTGAATTCACAGAAGCTACTGGCAATAAAAATCCAGTTTTAGTCAGATTCTCACATACACCAATTAATTAATTCAGCCCTGTCCTGGACCTAAGATCCAGCCAAAGGCGAATGATTAGCAGGGGGAGGAAGAGACCTTCAGTCATATCCCTCTTTGTCCTTTTGCACAGAGAATCTCCAAGTATCAACAACAAAAAATTGTTGCCTGAGAAGTTTGTCCCAGGGGTCTGATTAGCTCCATGGGCCCCTGGTACTGCCACTGGAATGGCTCTCTAAAGTTTGAGCCCACAGCTTGAGGGCAGTGACTCTTTGTTGTCTCTGGTGTGTCCTGCTTCATTTACCACACACTACCACAAACACAGACACTCATGCACACAGAAGACTCGAGTCTGCTCCTTGTGCACATGAATCCTGCCTCTTAGTAAGTGCCATGTACCTACTTGTTTTGGGAGAACAAAGGTTTGTACCTCTAAACTCAGTGGAAGAACACAATCTTTATTTTTATTTAACTCATTTTCTAAACAAGACCTGAATGGCCACATATACTGTCTATCCCATAATACCTACAGGACTGATTCCTAAACTACCATCCTACCATTTACAGGAAATAGGTTCAGGGAGACATCAGCATCAAAAAGAGTGTGAAAGTGAAAGAAACATTGTCATAAACTCATAAGCTAAATGCGTTTTTGTTTTTCCTTCTGATTACTGCACGTCCTCTTGATGTTCAATGCATTGAAGTGAATGTTTTTTGTCTTGCCAAAAAAAAACAAAAAAAAAAACAGGCAGCTGAACTGGTCCACCGTGGAGAGTTTATTTTACATACAAATATTTCCACGTTTGTATATAATATTGTGTATGAGAAGGAAAAGCTACACAGTGATGAGGAATACCGTGCACATATCCATCTTCAGGAAGCTGATTAAGCCCTTGTCAAAGTGTGCTGTTTGCTCTTGAGGAAGAAAAATCCTTGACATCTTAATGACCTTTGTGAAGTTACACTACATCCAATTAAGTATGACACATGCATACTGTATGAAATCCCACTATATCTAAACAGACCACCAGAAGTCTTCATGATTTAAATTAGAGTTTAAAAAGAAATGTGCGCAACTGTAACTGCAGCAATTGTTACTTCACTTCCTCTATTGCCATGGTGATAATTGCTATAGCCATGAAAGGACCGCTGCAACAGTTAACATTAAACAGTCTGGCACATGGCCTGCACAGTGACCTAAATAATAAACCTAAAATAGACTTGTTCTCTTTATCACACCAAGTGCCTTATAGCAAATGGGTTTATAAATATATATTCACTTTTGAAAAAGTAACTTTTGTTATGTATTTTCATAATACTGTTGTTATTTTACAAAGTGCAGACCAGCTGCTTCAAATATGTATATTTATAGTATGCCAGCCTCTTAAGTTAACAGTAGCTATCTGTTTGGCCTTGATAGCTTGCCACATAGCTGGTAGATATGTTGCATCTTATTGTGAAGGGTTTTGACTAGATGTTCTAGCAGTTTAGCATCATCCCGCACTTAGGTCACATTTAGCTATGGGAAGAGGCAAAAAGAAGTTTGAGTTTTTGTTCTTCCAATGAACAATGTTTGATTTTTGTCTTTGTCTCAACTGTGACGTAGGGGTAGGCAACACACACACACACATACACACACACTCATTTTCACATGTTAGTGAAGACATTAAATTGACACAATACTTCGTAGCCCCTTACCCTGACTTAAACCTTTACCCTAAACCTAACCATAAGCTAATTGTAACCCTAACCTGAAAACCACATTTTGAGCCTCAAAAATGGCTTCAGATTTGTGAGGACTGGCATTTGGTCCCTACAAGTATAGTGGCATGCCAATTATTTGGTCCTCACAAAGATGTTTAAACAACACACACACACACACACACACACAGTCCCAAGCGTATATCCTCACTTGATGCCGAAATGATTCTATATGTTGTTTTTGTTATTGTCATTCTCTAAATCCCTGTATAGCTCTGGTTCACCTGTAACTTGTGCTCTCACTTGATTAACCTAAATATAGATCAGTGCTAATTGTATGACTTGTTTTTGGAAAAAAAAAGAAGAAGAAGGTTCTTACCTGTGTTAAATCCATTGATTCCAATGGTTGATGGTTTACACATTCGGCTAACATGCAAAAGATCCCTTTTTCATTTCTGGGTGGAGGCTCAAAGGCCTTGGGGGTTGCATCAGGAAGGGCATCCATGGTAAAATCTGCTAAATCAACCATGTGGACCTGCTGTGAATAAGGTGGCAGCTGAAAAGAACTTTTTTTAACTGTGTTACATCCATCCTGCCTCCTCCTTGCCATTAATTTCAAAGCTTTGCTTTTTGGTTGCCAAGGTGATGAGTTTCAAGTGCTGCTGAAACAAAAGTTCCTATTGAAATATATTATCTGTTCTAACTGTTCATAAAATAATGTGAATTCTTCTCCCAGTAGACGTGAAGAAACACATTGCTTTTATCACAGCATTTCACATTTCTCTGCAGGCTGTCCTACATGTGCTGCATATGGACTGGGACAAATTTGTTATCGGTGTTTGTTTGTTTTACTTTTGCCGAGTTGTGCCACCTTAGAGAGAAGGGATGCAAATATCTTGACAGGGATTTGATTCAGCAACCAGCAGCTTACCAGCGAGGTTAAAACCAGCCTCACCAAGCAATTTTTATTCCATTCCAGCTTTAAATTAGTCTTAAGAATATTGCAAAGAGAAAGATAACCACTTTTAATCATCATGTTTCTGTCATTTACATTTATATAGCATGGGTGTAAAGAGCCTTACTATCTAACCCAAAATGTCAATAGTTTCCTCAAACTTGGGGACCCTTTTTTAATAAAATAACAGTTGACATAGCTGATGTAAATATTTGTCACTAATAAAATAACCCAGACATTTCTTTTTGTCCTGAAGGGTGAGTATAGGGATAGAAATTTGTTTTGAGACAGCAAACGGCAAATGTGCAGCAGGTTAATGTGACCGCCGTGTCCTTCGAAACACAAAGTGATTATGAAGAAGACACAATAGAAACATTTAACCAATATGTCCTTGCTTCTTTTTGCAGCACTGGCCTTCAGGCAAAAAAACTTGAAAAATAAAACAAACTACACAAAGCCGCTGAGTGGGAGGATTAACTTTAAGAAAGTTTTGTTCTCTAAGCTGTAGGTGCAAAGAGTGTCTGCTATGCAACACTAATGCAGACTTTAAAAGTTATATTTTTCAAAACTTAATGTGGATAGAACAGAACAGAACTGTTTACCAGCCTGATAAAAATAATATAAATAATAAGAGTTTTTATTGTTCTCTGCGTTCATATATTCGGACACTCACTGAGCACTTTATTAGCAACATCTGTGAAATATAATGTAAAGAACGAAGCTTGTTTTTTTTTTATTAATATAAAAATAAAATAATGTTGTGATTGCTATGAAGGGCTACACTTTAGGCTAAACACTTTATGTTGACCACTAAATTTTTTATATCTGCCTTTTTGAGACTTGTGAGATACATTAATATTTCTTCATTATGTTAAGAAAAAACAAGCTAGATTATTTTATTCATAGTATACTACTTGTTGACTCAGTCACTCATTTTAGCCTTCCTGTGCCACAGGAGATGAAACGGACTGAGTTCTGCAGGAAATTTACATCATAGCTTATGAAGTAACTAAAAACCTTCCACATAGCCGGACATGCACCTCCCGAGAAAATTACATGTCAGGTCAATGCAATGAAAGTTAAAGTGTAGGGTCAAGAGGGGTTACGGTTACATTAGGACATACAAGTCTAAATCAAGCTTTAGCAATGATATCTTAGGTGTTAGAAACCTTATTAAGCCTAATCTTTCTCTAGTTTCAAGAAGACTAATTATGACGCCGTAATCCTCTAATGCAAATGGCATCTACACACTTTTGCTGTGTGTGGCTGTGTTGTCAGCTCATCAAGTCAGGAAAAATCAACATGGTATAATAATAAAGATGGATGATAACCCTGAATTTCTCTTAGCCTAGCTTTCTGAAAAGGCTTCATAGTTTTTAAACTGGCTTCTTGAGCATAATGATGATTTAATTAATCGACACAAACATTAGTCTACAGATTTGGCACTAGGCTGTAATCTATGAGCCTATGAACTGATCCGTAGCTTAAAAAGTGGAAAATACTTAAACTGTAAATTTGTCATAACAAACGTAACGTATCAGTTATTTTGTGAACAAAAAAAACATACTTTTAGTGAAAGAAATTCACACATCACTGCCACATATCAAGGGTACTTTGATTATGCAAAAATGCCTTCTTGATTCCTTCACTTGCGTCTCTTCCTTTTTTTTTTTTTTGCATCTCTTCCAATCAATAACATCATGTAGACGTTCAAACTAACAGACCTTTTTTCTATACGCTTATTGTTGGGATTTTTACCATCATTTAACATTTCATTTCATTTAACATAATTTTCTGGGCACATAGTAAACCACCACACAGTTCAGAAAAAAATGGGGACTAACAGTTACTAACATCTGTTAGTACATGACTTAATAATTGATCAACAAATTGATTTACTCTGCCTTACAGAAACCTGGTTGCAGCAGGATGATTATGTTAGTTTAAATGAATCAACACCCCCGAGTCATTCTAACTACCAGAAATCTCGAAGCACAGGGCGAGGGGGCGGTGTGGCAGCAATTTTTCACACCAGTCTATTAATTAATGAAAGACCAAGACAGACTTTTAATTCATTTGAAAGCCTGATGCTTAACATTGTCCACCCCAGCTGTGAAACTCAGAAACCAGTCTTACTTGTTATTATCTATCGTCCACCTGGGCCTTACACAGAGTTTCTGTCTGATTTCTCAGACTTTATATCTAATTTAGTTCTGAGCTCAGATAAAATAATTATTGTGGGTGATTTTAACATCCATGTAGATGCTAAAAATGACAGCCTCAACATGGCATTTAATCTGTTGTTAGACTCAATTGGTTTCTCTCAAAATGTAAAAGAACCCACCCACCACTTTAATCACACTCTAGATCTTGTTTTAACATATGGCATAGAAACTGAACATTTAACAGTGTTTCCTGAAAACCCTCTCCTGTCTGATCATTTCTTGATAACATTTACATTTACAATAATTGATTACGCAGCAGTGGAGAGTGGACTTTATCAAAGTAGATGTCTTTCTGAAAGCGCTGTAACTAAGTTTAAGAATATAATCCAGCCACTGTTATCATCGTCAATGCCCTGTACCAACACAGAGCAGAGCAGCTATCTGAACGCTACCCCAACAGAGGTCGATTATCTTGTTAATAATTTCACCTCCTCACTACGTACGACTCTGGATACTGTAGCTCCAGTGAAAACTAAGGTCTCTAATCAGAAGTACCTGACCCCGTGGTATAATTCTCAAACACGTACCCTAAAGCAGATGACTCGTAATCTGGAGAGGAAATGGCGTGTCACAAATTTAGAGGATCATCATTTAGCCTGGAGAAATAGTTTGTTGCTTTATAAGAAAGCCCTCCGCAAAGCCAGAACAGCTCATCACTGATTGAAGAAAATAAGAACAACCCCAGGTTTCTCTTCAGCACTGTAGCCAGGCTGACAAAAAGTCAGAGCTCTTTTGAGCCAACCATCCCTTTAACGTTAACTAGTGATGACTTCATGAACTTCTTCACAAATAAAATTTTTATCATTAGAGAAAAAATTACCAATAATCATCCCACAAATGTAATATTATCTACAGCTACTCTTAGTACCATTGATATTAAGTTAGACTCTTTTTCTCCAATCGATCTTTCTGAGTTAACTTCAATAATTACTTCCTCCAAACCATCAACGTGTCTTTTAGACCCCATTCCTACAAAACTGCTCAAAGAAGTCCTGCCATTGATTAATTCTTCGATCTTATATATGATCAACCTATCTCTAATAATCGGCTATGTACCACAGGCCTTCAAGGTGGCTGCAGTTAAACCTTTACTCAAAAAGCCATCTCTAGACCCAGCAGTCTTAGCTAATTATAGGCCAATCTCCAACCTTCCTTTCATATCAAAAATCCTTGAAAGAGTAGTTGTCAAACAGCTAACAGATCATCTGCAGAGGAATGGTTTATTTGAAGAGTTTCAGTCAGGTTTCAGAGCTCATCACAGCACAGAAACAGCTTTAATGAAGGTTACAAATGATCTTCTTATGGCCTCTGACAGTGGACTCATCTCTGTGCTTGTCCTTCTTGACCTTAGTGCAGCATTCGATACTGTTGACCATAATATTCTATTAGAGCGATTAGAACATGCTGTAGGTATTACAGGTATTGCACTGCAGTGGTTTGTATCATATCTATCTAATAGACTCCAATTTGTGCATGTAAATGGAGAGTCCTCTTCACACACTGAGGTTAATTATGGAGTTCCACAGGGTTCAGTGCTAGGACCAATTCTGTTTACATTATACATGCTTCCCCTAGGCAGCATCATTAGAAGACATAGCATACATTTTCACTGCTATGCAGATGACACCCAGCTCTATCTGTCCATGAAGCCAGATAACACACACCAATTAGTTAAACTGCAGGAATGTCTTAAAGACATAAAGACTTGGATGGCCACTAACTTTCTGCTTCTTAACTCAGATAAAACTGAGGTCATTGTACTCGGCGCTGAAAAGCTTAGAAATATGGTATCTAACCAGATTCTTACTCTGGATGGCATTACCTTGGCCTCCAGTAACACTGTGAGGAACCTTGGAGTCATTTTTGACCAGGATATGTCCTTCAACGCACATATTAAACAAATATGTAAGACTGCATTCTTCCATTTGCGCAACATCTCTAAAATTAGAAATATCCTGTCTCAGAGTGACGCTGAAAAACTAGTTCATGCATTTATTACTTCCAGGCTGGACTACTGCAATTCATTATTATCAGGATGTCCAAAAAACTCACTGAAAAGCCTTCAGTTAATCCAAAATGCTGCAGCAAGAGTACTGACAGGGACTAGAAAGAGAGAGCATATTTCTCCTGTTTTGGCTTCCCTTCATTGGCTTCCTGTTAAATCCAGAATTGAATTCAAAATCCTGCTCCTCACATACAAGGTCTTAAATAATCAGGCCCCATCTTATCTTAATGACCTTGTAGTACCATATCACCCTATTAGAGCACTTCGCTCCCGCTCTGCAGGCCTACTTCCAGCATGTCCAAATTAACACTGTCAGATTTGATTTCAACACTATTAAAGTGTCTATATGGGTCCACACCAGAGAGAGTTAATTTAACTCTTTTTGGAGAGTTGGTACGTTAACTCTGATTTAGTGTTAAACACCAAATCTGTCTGGAGTTGATAATTTAACACTTGGTGTTAAGAGTTTATATATTAACTCTCAAAGAGTATTTTAGTTTAACTACGTAAGAGTTATCTTCTAATTAATTCTAAAAAGCGGGAATTTTACTGTTCTGAACTTCTAGAAATTTCTTTTGGAAATAAACATTTATTAAAAAGACGCAATGGTTTTTGAAAAACATTTATTCTGAACTGTGCACCACAATTTCAAAACATTTTCTGAAAGATGTGTGTACACAGTGTACAGAACAGTGTACATGTTCTCACTTTCATTAGAATTTTGTTTATCAAAAGGTCTGACATAGGTGAGCTGGTAAATACAAATAACAGCATTCTCATCACTTATTTCGTCAATACAATATACAATATGCATGTCCTTCATTCATCCCTTTGTGGAACTTCAAGGCACTTCTGCTCTCCCCCATATTCCATCTTCACAAGCATATCCTATGTGGAGATTGAATAAAAATTAGTTGACACTAATTAATGGCACAAACAATTGCAGCACAGTAAAAAAAAAAAAAAAAAAACCCACCTTTTTCATTTTTACCTAAACCGTGTGCACAAAACTCTGGAGGGATCTAAATGCTAATGTAGAACTCAGTCGGGACAGTTTTTATGGGAGATCATTTTCAGGCTTCAAGTAGCACCATTATACCAACATTTCACATTCTAGACATTGTTTTAGGTGTATTTGACCAAAAAAATTGTCTGAAAATTCACATGCAAGTTTTTTTTCAAGGCTGTGGTATTTGCCCGCAAACAATACCTTTCAGCTAGCTAAAACAGAATATTATGCTATCAGCGAGCAACATGGCTAATGCCTTTCACACAGCTTTGTCTCAACTCCAAAGAGCCACAGAAGTAAAAGCTAATAATAATAATTGAAACAATCTTTGAAAAAAATGACTTACCAAGCATGGCAAACAACTCAAATATGTAGAGCAAAATGTTCTGAAACGGCTTCACTTCAGCTTCGACTGGAATCTGTGGTGCTGGGGGCGGAGTCTGTGAATTTACTCTATTAGTGTCATAGCCCCTCTAGGAGTTCAGAGTTAAGAGGTCAAGAGTTAATGTTTCCATTGTAACACCTCCAGATTTAACATAGAAACACTCATTTTTAACACTCAATTTTAACTGCTATCATTTTACACCTCAGAGTTACATTAAAAGAATGTGACTCTACTTAGAGTAAAATTAACTCTAAGACTACTGACACCAAAACATTTAACACTTTTGAATTTGCTGTGAAGAGTATTTAAAAGTAGAATGGGAGGGAGAGCCTTCAGTTTTCAGGCCCCTCTTCTGTGGAACCAGCTTCCAGTTTGGATTCGGGAGACAGACACTATCTCTACTTTTAAGATTAGGCTTAAAACTTTCCTTTTTGCTAAAGCATATAGTTAGGGCTGGACCAGGTGACCCTGAATCCTCCCTTAGTTATGCTGCAATAGATGTAGGCTGCCGGGGGATTCCCATGATGCATTGAGTTTTTCCTTTCCAGTCACCTTTCTCACTCACTATGTGTTAACAGACCTCTCTGTATTGAATCATATCTGTTATTAATCTCTGTCTCTCTTCCACAGCATGTCTTTTATCCTGTTTTCCTTCTCTCACCCCAACCGGTCGCAGCAGATGGCCGCCCCTCCCTGAGCCTGGTTCTGCCGGAGGTTTCTTCCTGTTAAAAGGGAGTTTTTCCTTCCCACTGTTGCCAAAGTGCTTGCTCACAGGGGGTCATATGATTGTTGGGCTTTTCTCTGTATCTATGAAGCGCCTTGAGGCGACATTTGTTGTGATTTGGCGCTATATAAATAAAATTGAATTGAATTGAATTGAATTAACACTTACTTGACTTAATAAGCTCCTGCAGAAGGCTCCTCTCTTCTTGCTCCGGCTCTCCTCAAAGTGTAATTAAGGAACTGGAAAATCCTACATAGCACAGAGGGAACGATTTCCGGGTCGCAGGAGGAGAGAAGACGAGAGGAAGCATCAGTTAGACTAATGAAAAGCACCCAGAGTCTTTCAGTTAGTCGAGTGATTAAAGTGGTAGGTTCAATTTTAAATGCCCTAAAAAATGTCAGTGCAGCCTCAGTTATATGGCACTCCAACATGTTTGGAGTAGCATACATTTTGGGAATATATTCACATTGAAGAACATGATTTATCCACCATAAGGTGGTCTCAATTCTTTTTTCCATACCATCATGTCCTGTTGAAAATCATACTGTTGTTATGAGGGGAGGCCAGATTTTCTTGGTCATCTTCCTGCAACATATATAGCAGTAATGTATACCTTTTTACACAACTTCACTGAGTGTGTTCATCCCTTGCATCTGCTCACAAAATTAATAACAGCTTCTTTACGCTGCCCAAACAGGGCTTTATGAGCATGCACTTGTTCCTGAGACTGTATCCGGATATAAGGCGATCTGGTACCTTCTAATCTTCTGATATTGTACATGCCTGCTTCTCTCTCACGAATGAGGGGAAACCATAAGAAAATCCCTTAAAAAACAAAACTGAGTTGTTTTGGCTTTACATTAGATTTGCATTATTTAGCATCTATATTTGCAATATGCTGGTGATATATATTGTTCAGTATATGGATAAGTAATTCACCTTAACATGCAACTTGCTTTTTCCACTCAAATGAAATATTCAATAATTCTGTCTTTGATTGAGCAAAATGCTATATAAACATTTAGCACTAAACAAAAAATCATAAAATGTATTTAGTGTAACCATTCATCATATGAGTGATTTGTTCAACAAATAATGCTATGCTTTTATCTCGGCTTTTCCATTATAGACCGCAGTGACTGATTTATGAATACTAAGCACTTTTCTGTTGAATTGGATAGAAAAACAGACCAAATACTTTGGTTTTCTCCCTTTGCTTTTGTAACATAATTGAACCTTTTAGCCATCCACGTCCTCACAGCCTCTAAACAACAAAAGGCAGTGGTGAATTGAAAAGTCAAGGCTATTATTTCAGTATTGGCTCACACATTGTACAGCGTGGTTCAAGCAGAGCTGTTGAGCTTCAGGAATGTCGGACATGTAGGGTTATGACTGAAGGTTGAAAGCATTTCTCTACAGACACTCCTGCTCAAAGACTGAACAAAGCACCTTCAACCATCTCTTACAGTGGTATACCTCTGCAGAAGTGAAGAAGAAATGCCCCATCAAGAAAACAATCTGCTTCTAATATACAGGTCTTCCATGAAAACAAATATTCCACTCAGTGAGCGGATGTGCTTAAAGGCTATAAATGCTCTGACCAGAACACCCAGGCAAAACACAGTGAGGGGTTTCTTAATACAAACTGAATTTAATATGCAGAAAACCTAGTTATGACCTTATGGATGTTTATCCATTATTGTTTTTGCAGGATGGTGCAACAACCTCTCACATAACCCAAATGGAAAAGAACACTTTCAATTTAAGTTACAGTACATTTTCTCTAAACATTATCTTATTTTTTATAGGTACTTTAAGACTGAAAGTGTCCACTTTGCATTTTCTTATATAATTAAAGAAGACTTAGAGAGCACAACTCTAAATGGCTACTCTAAAACTTTGATGTTTCATGGTGTCAGCATTGGTAATATTGGCATCCCCAATAATGACATCTGTATTGTTTTCATAGATCATTTGTGCTGATGTCAGCATTGGTAATATGGAAATCTAGTGTAGAATAATAATCTTTTTGTGTCTTCGTGAAGTCATATAATTTTTACTGAAGATAATAAGGTTAACTCAGACAAAGAATCTGTGTCTCCCCCATGACAAATATATTGGTTTAAAGTTTGTAAATAATCCAATGAAAACAAAAGCCTTTTCCTCATTCTTATAACCCTAACCTTTGACCTATGACCTTTAAGCATTACATACTAAAATGCTGTATTTTTTTTTTTGTCTTGACCCTAATGACTGGAGCAGAACTGGCAGAAATCTTTGGATTCTATAAGTTGTAAAAACTTGAGATTTTAAGATATATTCATGCAGTGTGTGATTTTGCAAAATTGTGTGGTATCACTGTGATGTCATAGGGTGTTGCATTGGGAAAAAAGAGTATGTTCTACAGCTCTCTCCATACTCTTTCATTTGATATATTACTCATTATGGTTTCTTAAAAAAATGTTTCAAGTTCAAAATTGACCTTGGACCCCCAAGGCCTGGCCCAGTATATTGTTGTGTAGTTTGAACCAATCCATAAAAAAATGGGGCAGTATAAAGTTTTTACTGATTTACACATTTGCCATGGACCCTGACCCTCACCCAATTTTCACCAAAATTAAATCAGCTCGAGCTGTTATTGGTATCAGACAAAATTTTAAAATTATATCTTGAAAACTGTGGATGCTGTGTAACAAACAAGACAGACAAGCAAACTGGACAGATTACATACTGTCTACCCTCAGGGGGAGGATAATATTTACTTGATTTATAGTAAGCTCTTGTAATTCTGTAATAATTACTAATTTTAACAATAATGTTGCATAATTGGGTCATTTTCACATGAACAGAGGCATTTTATATGACTTTACAAGTTAACAATATAAGTAAAGCATATGTCTTATTTTCCTTTTTCTGTCAGAACAAAACTGGAATGTTTTGGTAAAAAATTATGTACTTTATTTTATTTTTGTAACACACTTTGAAGCAGGATAACAGATTCCTTAATTGCAAAGTGCAAATCAAACAGTGGCAAATTGTAACTAACCCGAAGACAACTGTTTGAATCTGCCCGATTTGTACACTGAATTTTTTTTATTTTTAAAGAAAGTTAAAACAGCATCTTTTCATCGTGGAAGACAGTTTGATTATTTATTGCATTTTTTAATTACTTTGTTGTGAGCTATTAACTGTTTTTGACAGTGAGACACGTATCTGTACTACACAGAGACTGTCCATATCTATAGCTTCTGGATATCTCTTAGTAGACAAAAGCTGTTGTTTTAGTAGTCCAAAGTAATTATTGGACTATTTATTTTTCACCCAAAATAATATTACCCACAAAGAGCATTGAGCCTTCTTTATTTCCTATGAACACTTTAGGGACAATATAGCACAGTTCAAAGCCTTATAGAGCTGTCAAGGGACATCCAGTTATGTTATTATTTTATTGTCAATCACCAACAAGCTTCTTAGGACATGTAGACATATCAGTTATGAGTGTAGTAAAAGGATCTTCTGTCATCTCTCAGTGAGTAATTACAACAACATATTATAAGCATTACAGTGCAGCAAGTCAGTGTGTCATTTTACAACAGCTATTTTCAAAACTGTAAACCAGACATATCCATTCAGTTAGAGCATTTCTATTGTCTATGTTTTCTTTTTTCTGTTTCTTTTTCTTGGGCTTTCTGATTACTCAGTACTCTTAAAGCCACACCAAATATTTAATGCACAGTTTATGGCTCTTTATATTATCAAGCAGTTAACCTTGCATGACTGGCTGACCTCTGGCTATGACTTGGGGAAATTAGCCACTACATTTTGGTTCAATAGGGTAACAGCCGAGGTCAACCTGTGGTGATTTAAATAAAAACAGATACACAGTTTGAATGAGAGATCCCAGCATTTGCTACAAATTGAAACTGATATTGCGAAACAGAATATTTTAGACTTTTTTTAAGTGATTAGAAGGCTTCCATCATCTCGTGACAATAGACAGGCTCATCACCATATCCTCACAGTATTCTCAGTAAACGCCAGCAGTAGTTTACGAATGTGGGTTTTTATATAATCCTGTATTTAGACACAAATTTAAGGCAACTTAATAAATGAATATTAACTTTTGATTACTTTATACTTCTACTTCAGTACTTTTCTTATGGATTTATTGCACTTTAGTATTCTTATGCCATTAAATTAATCTTACATACAACTTCAAGACATACTTCTCAGTTAAATATTCTTTCAAGATGTATCAAATCATTATGGACCGATATCAGTTAAACTACCCAACTGCATAAAATGTAGAGTGATGAAAAGTAGCTATGCATATTAGAGAATTGTAATTGAGAAGTTCTGAGGCACTTTACTGTTTTAATTTCATGCTACTTTATACTTCTGCAGAACCATTTCAATGAGAAATTGCCTACATTGTTCTCCACTACATTTATCTGACAGCTATAATGACTTACTTTACAAATTCAAATTTCAAAAACCTTTAATGAGAATATCTATCCAATAGCAAGAATTATTTTCACCTCGGCCAACTATACCATTAAAATCCTATTTAAATGCTAATGTTTCTGTAATTGTATAACACAAAATAATACAACTCTGACAAAAGCCAATTAGTCGGTACTGCTATATTTATTGTAGAATTTGCTGATGATATGCACTTTCACTTAAGTAGTGTTTCATTCGAGATCCACAGTTGGAGTATTTTCTTAGAGAACAGCACTACTTTTGCTTACAAATGGATCAGAGTATTTCCATTACAACCATATCCCAGCTAAATGGCTACTTACAGTACGGATGAAGGCTTCAGTAATAGTGCAATATCAAAAGCAATGCTTTGCAAATGTTCTCTGAAAATTAGAGCGGGTATATTATTTACATTACTTAAATATTTCGCGCCCCATTCCACGTCATTTTGAAAAGTGAGAACTATCACTCCAATAGAACTTGGGTGGAATGAGAGTAAAGTGAGAAAACGTCCACTTAATTGACACCAATTGTAAACCATATGGTCATATGTTAACGGCAGTAATTAGAAAATTGTAATTTTCCAGACAATGCCATTGGCAAGAGATGCAACACACCGGTGTCGATTTTAATGACCACACTGTCGTCCAGAACTACAGGTTCGAATGCCTCTAGAAACGTCAGAAACAGAACAGAGGTAATTGGTCATTACATCTGGTCAATACAGGCGCGAGCACAAACAACTGTCTGTGTGCACGTTCACACACGCACACGTTTTGTCAAGCCCTAACAGGTCCACCGGGGTTTCAACAAGACCTCGTACTCACTTTTCTCTCTCTCTCTCTCTCTCTCTCTCTCGCGCTCTGAAACAGCGAAAGCTGTTGGCTCGCGCGCGCTCAGTCTAATTATTCCACTCTCGCGCCCTGAGTAGCGATAGCTGAAAGCTCCGCACCGCTTTCCATCTCTTCCTTCCGCACTGCGATTCCGTTAGGAGACGGTCCTCTTAGGCGGACACGTACTAGCCCACCTGGACAGAGGTTTTCATCAGGACACGGAAACGTGTTAAAAGGAGTCTCGTGCAAACGACAAATGCACGAGACCCGAGGCCGGTGCCCCCAGACCCGACGGGGAGGGAGACAAGCAGAGCAGTGATGGGACAGTTCTCGGGAGGATGCTACCTGAGTTTTTTCATCTTTGTGCTTCTTGGTTCGCAGGCGCCGACCACATTAGCGAGAGGTAAGCTCAACACCGATACACTTTTTGAAGAGCTCAATGCTTTTGGGGGCGTCTCAGTCCTCCCGAATAAACTCAATAAAAAGGTGTGTGCCCCGACAGACTGTGTTTCTGACGCTGACTCTACTTGTTTAGGATTTTTTTTTTAAAGTAATCTTTTTTTCATGTCCAGGTAGTGTTAGCAATTTATGTTTGCTTGACAAACAAACAAACAATAAAGCTTCAGACACCTTTATAAATCACATAAATTCAAATTAAATTAGAACAAGTTTTTTCTTCTTTTTTTGTCGTGCGCAACAGACTGGCTAAGATTTGTTTATAAATGCTGCTTTAATAGGTTTAACGTCAGTTTCTTCTAGTGCAACAAAATGCTTATTACTAATCTAAATTTGCTTCCTTAAGGATATTCTCTCTGGAGTACGGTTAAAATGACTGGGTTCTGGTTGACTTTGATTTCACTCAAGAAATGTTTGAGAGTCTCGGCGTGTTTTTTGTTTATTTTATTTATAAGATAACATAACATAACCTTTATTAGTCCCACGCGTGGGAAATTTGTTATATTTTTAATGTTAAACCCATCTCATTTAGACAAAGTCAGTATTGTGATGGACCAGTTATAAGTGGTTTAATAGCAATTAATAACAATGTCTTAATTCAATGGCAGTGACTTTTACCTCAAGAACACCGACTCATATCCTTCAGCACGACATAGTCCTGTCCTGTCACTCATTTTCTTACTGCTCTCATCTTACTTTTCTTCTTCCGAGGCTTCTCAAAAAAGCTTACCATTCATTCATTCTTTCTGTTGCTCATGATGACACTCACTGTGAATGAAAACAGACTGTAATAAAACTGCTCACACTTTAAATACTGTTTATATTGTCTATAATATACAAACATGCTCTTTAGTGACTAAATTATGCACAAGGTATGGTATAAATGACACATTATTCACATTTCAAGTGGCCTTTCTAGCAATTATATACTTTTGAATATATTAACATTGGTGCCCATGTGCACCATTGTTGGTTGCTGGGTGATTGTATGGTAATGGAGCAAACTAGTGAAACATGCTTTGAATGTAGTTTTCCACTCCTATGCTTTGTCATACTGAAATTGAGAGACAGGACAATGCTTAACATTATTTGTTAAATCATGGCATTTTGTTTAATTATGATTGCTGGTGAGGTGGGGTGGGGGGGGGTTATGTTTCGCAATGTGCAAATTGTGATGCCATGTTGAGAGCATACTGGTAAAACTAGAGAAGCTGATAGCTTGGTGGGCTTCCTCATTTTTCTTGCTTTACTTTAAACAATAAAATACCCCCCCCCCCCCCCCCCCCCTTCGCCAAACTTGCTAATAGACCGAGTTAATTCTTTGTGCACGCACATGCACATCTTCTGACAGTAACTGCTTTTTGTTAGAATGTTGACAGGCATGCAAAAAAAAAAAGGGTAAAAGGCTCATTATTTGTGCGCATACAATATAACTGGGAATAAGTACTGTACTTCAAAAACCCAATTTGGGGCTAGCTCTAGCCATTTTTATGTCCACTCCTCTGCAACTGGATGATCAGAGGGTTGGGTTTTTTTTTTTTAACCTTATGAGGTTTCAAGTAGACTCCTGCAAAAAGCTGTAAACAACAGATGCAGCTTCAGCTCCTTTGAACATTTTGTCAAATCTAGATTACATGTGTTTTTGGTGTTTCCCCTACATAAGACAGGCCTGTCTTTTATGACATTATATCACATGAAAGTAAACATCTGAATTTATCAGTTATTTGTCACTACCAGATTCAGAATGTCTGATCATCAGTAAGCTGGTTACTCATGATGTGACGTGTTCTATTTAGCCAGCAGATTTGAATGTTCATTGACTTAATGATAATACAGAAAACTGTTTTACTTAACTGACAACACTAATGAAACCTGTGGTTATGCACATGTTATATGCTGTCTTTGGTCGGAGAATAGATAATCAGAGAATCTTTTTTGCTTCCGCCAAATCCATCCTGACCTATTGACATCCATTCATCTCATATGTAACAAAGGTGCATTTGCAAGTCAATTAGTTAACTAGCCCCAAGGTTTTTATTTTTGCATCCCAAGTTTTGAAATCAGCTTCAACTTGGAAATTTACATAGCATAAATATTATATTAAGCCAAAGTATCTTAAGGGCAACTTTGCATGTAAGGATCAGCGGGTTTTACCGATCTTTTAAAGAAAAGTAGGTTTAAACTAAGGCAGAAATGTGTTTGAGATAACCTTTCGAGACTGACCGTAAATTGTATTTATAGAACCAGCTACCATGGCTACATTTCCATGTGAAGCGTTACATGATTTTTTCAAAGGCTTGACCTAATATGCTTGGATAGAAAAACAATAATAATGTTAGTGCATGAAAGGAAAATGTGCTTGTGTCTGCCCTACACATTTTTTAAAGGCTGCATGGACGTATTTTGTAATATATCTTTCGGATTTGAAATGGCTTTCACTTGGGCTTTAAAAATATTTATATCATACAATAATATTGATGTCTGCAGTCAAATACTTTATTCAGACATAAAATTAAGTGCTATGGAAAAGCAGTCTCCATACACACACACACACACACACACACACACACACACACACACACACACAAACAAACACAACTGGTTAAATAATGTAAAAGCAAGATTACTTTGCACAAGATAAAATCTAAATGACACGTTACTCACACGTGTTGACACTAAATTTCCCTTCCATAGCCACATACGTGTAGAGAGTCCCCTATAAGTAGATATTATTTATCAGTTAGATGCCAAGTTAAAACACAGTCATCCAAATGCATTCAATGATGGGATAAATCACTTGTATTCAACAAGCAATTTTATTCTTAACGTGCCGAGAACACCAAGTGACAACAAAAAAAAGACCTTAACCCAAAAGAGGAACCTTGCAGTCAGTGCCTGCAGGGGGATTCAGCGAGGAAATGCTACTGATAAAATGTTGAGCAGCACCAGTGAACATTACAGACGTGTTCAGTGTTTCTCCTAGGTTGACTGCTTTGGGGGACAGGTAGGCCGTGGGAGTGATAACCCCCACAAAGCTTCTTTAACCTTATCAAGTCTAATTGAGGAAAACACTTCTGACAGCTAGTAAGGAAGACAAAGGGTGAGCTGAGCAGGGTCGCACAAAGATACTATCAAAAACAATTCCAGCAGTGCCAAACAACACCACTTGAACAAGAGGTTCAGTGGTCAAGTGCCAAGGAAGGCTGGTTCTGTGGCTTGATATCCACCTTCACTGATGATCAGATGGATTTCAGGTGTGGGTGATTCAGGCGCTCAGAGAGGGGCATAGCAGACAGGCGTGAAATATAATAAGAGAGAGATCTTTTTTAAAAGGAGGCCAGAAGAAAGTCAGTGGCCATAACAAGCTTATTCCCCTGTGAATAAGAGCTCTATTGTTGTCTAAAAATAATTAATATCATATCTGTGCGACATGGCTGCAGTGGGTTGGAGTGGGTTCTTCATTATAATGAACATGGGCACTCTACATATATATTTCTGTACTCTAGATGCATCAAATATATTTGCGGCTGAAAATTGCTCCCCAACAAAAACAGCATCAATTTGATGAAAATCACATAAATATGACAGATTTACAGAGCACAAAGTGGACAACATACAATAGCATATAAATGCATACAAATAGTATAACAATGACACATACTATAGCATATAAAAGCATTAAATAAAGCATAGAAAACCACCTAAACACAGCCAATTAGCAAACCGTTGGTATAGCAATTACTTTAGGCTATAGCATAATGCACTTTATGTATAGCTATTAATAATGAAGTAGCCTAGTTTTAAATGACGGGTTCACGATTGTTTATGCATAACATCTGAATTAGTGGTTTTGGATTTTCTTTTTTACTGTCACACCAGTGGGCGTCAAAATTTCAAGGTGTATTTAATGCACATGATGTCCCACCAGTTCCTCCATAATAATCCATAATCATGACTTTTAAGTCATAGCATTGATTTTTTTTGTCTGTGTTTTTAGCTGTTTTCTTATGCATAGAATAACATCAGCAGGCTAATAAAATATTAAGTTGCACTAGCTAGGTTAATGATTTTAGCTTTTGTATTTAAAACCTGGCTTACAGTACACTGGTGAAAAAGGCCAGTCCTACTTCTGCTTTAGCTTGCTGCTCACTATATTAGCAGTGGTCAACTTCTCCTGACAGGTGATTTACTCAGGTGCAACGGAAGTTATAAGACAGGTAGCTTTAGCAGTACTGTCTACTGACAGCCTTTCCCCTCCTTTTTTCTGTGGTCAGTCATGTGGTGTGATGGGTATGTATGGTTTGCTATACAAATGAAACTGATCCATTTCCCCTCTTGTTAACCTCTTTGCTGTCAATCACATTGCTTTAATCTGTAATGCTCTACAAATACACTGGTTTTCTCTGTGACAGAAGTTCTTTAAATTATTATTTTAGGGCACCCATACTTACAGTAAAACAGTCTATTCATAGCTTTTTGTGTAGGTGTATAGCTTACAGTTTGCAATAAAAACGTATCCCTGTCTGGACTTGCCTCACAGCCCATCAGTAGGTACACTGTTTGGCAACAACTCATTTCAGTTTTTCAGAAGAAAAGTTTCTGTTAGTCTCAATTTTGAGTCAAAATTCCCATGTTATTTTGAACGTATTATTTAGGCTAACATTCAAATATTAAATCAATAATTGGTAATGGCACCTCTACTTTTTTACTAATACTGCTAGTATTGTGATTTTGGCTTCACAAAATTAAACAAACATGATTGAAAGATATTGAAAATGCTTTTTCTGCCAGTAGAACACAAAGCAATCAAGTGCTCCCTAAAATCACTGCCTAATAACCATGTCTACATGTGCCAATCACAGCTGTTCCCTGCACCACTCAGCGAGAACTTTCCTGAGTGCACTTGACCGCACTGATATACTACAGCCCATCAAAACAAAAATCAGCTGTCTGTCACAGGGGAAGGCAAAGAGCTTGTCTCTAGAAGCAGATCATCATCAGTTCTTTAGAGAGACTTCAAATTTAGGGAAGTGATGTTCACCAAGAACACCTCATATGCAAAGAATGCTGTAGAGCTGTGTGCACTGTAAACCATCACAACAAACTTATTCAGTTATCTGAAAATACACCACAACTTGCAATATGATGATTGCATGAAAGCAAAGAAAAACAATACAGTGGTTGCTAACATAAATTGTATAACTCAGAATGAGCCTGTAAAGTGGGTGAGTGTATTCATCTAGCTCACAAAGATACACTGAAATCACCACAGAAATCACATTCAATTTGGCTAAATATATTTGTTCAAATAACATAATGGACAAAAGATGTGCTATGCCGTCGTGCATATTTTTTTTCCACTGTGGCAAAACCTGTGCTTTATGCAAAACGCAGGGAAAGTAGAGAGGGATCTCACAGCTGTTGATGTCACCAAAATCAATTATGTATCAGTGACAAATGATTGTGAACTCAGTAATTGTGATAGTCCTTTTGGACATATTCATGCACCCCTAACCCCTGTGTATTATTTTTAAAATTCAGTCAGTATTTTTATTTTAGGAATATTATTTAGTTTGTCATTTAACATCTGTTTTCAGTGAAGTATTAATTTTATATATTGAGATTGCTGGCAAAAACAGTATTAAGTATTGTATCAAAGCTGTAAAACACCACTATCTTGATGCCACTATTAGTTCAGTCAGTTTGTATTTGCATTTAAAGTCTTTCAATTCTTTTAGTCCCTTAACAAAGCAGAAGAACAGACAGAGATACCAGCCTAGCTGAGAAGACCATCATTTGCATGGCAGTACTGTCCATAGATTTTTGCTGAAGGGCTGTGAAAAGTGGCTACATCTAGTAACAGAGTCGTTTAGTTGGCAACAGTGATGGGATCTGAAGCGTGATGATGGATTCTGTGGGGGAGAGGGATGTTAGGTGTACAAGCTGGCACAGTCTGCATTGAAAAAAAAGATTGAATTCCAAAAGTGAAAAATGAATATCTACCTAACAAATGAAAACTGGAATAGATGACAATTGTGTTACAAGCCCATTTTGTCTAAGCTAACATGTAGCTCAGACAAAATGTAAGTAATCAAAGAAGCTGATAATTCCAGAGGGTTCACAAACCTTTTCTTGTAACTGTGTGACAAGGTAAGACATTAAAACAAAAACAAAAAGCAGAAAGGCAGGTTTCTGTGAAAAGCATGACCTAGGGATGTGAATGAATTGGACAAGATTCAGCAGCTTCTTTTAAAACATCTCTCAACATCTCAGGTCCAAATGGGCTATATTAGGTAGGGTCGTAAATGTGCATTGCACTGTAACTTGTCAACCCAAAGCAAGACTAATCAGGTTGGTTGGATAACTACAGTGCTGTTATAACCTTTGTGCAACAAAAAGCTCATGCTATATGTATAATATTAGGAGCATGTTTGTTGTCTTTCATAAATTCATTGATCAAGCTTCTGTGAGTTGACCATGCAACTCGTTGTGCTACTAAAAATGCATCTGGGCTTGAGCATGGAGTAAGTGAAAAAACTTAAGAGAGAAACAGAGATACAGAGAGGGAGGGGAATTGAAATGGGGAGGTGGATAAAAGGCAATGGAGTCATCTCTGCCATGTTTAATTTATCACAAAAATGACTGCCAGAATCTTGCTCAAGCTCTGGCTTTCACGTAACTGACATTACACATGATATGAATTCACGAGCCCAGCTGGGCTAGTATCCACTGTTGTTTTTATTCTGCTGGAGATCGCATGGTGGTCATATTCCCAGTTTCACTACTGCATTATTTAAGGGGAACCCATTTCTCTCCCCAACCTATCAACCCCATCTTCTGTCATTTATTCTCCACATTCCGAAGGTGCTGAGCTCATGCAGTCAAAGAGCCAAAAGAAATATTCTCTACAGGGAATATAGAAAGCTGCAAAATCAAATATGTGGAAATATTGACCGTGTTTTGGCTGCTTGGACAAAGCCCTAACTGTAAGATAGCTATTCTTTTTTTATGGGATCCTGGGATTTTGAAAACTTTTAGATATAATATTTCCTGCAGATCTTTGATTGGAACAGAGTCCTTTTTGTTGGCTAAAAAAGCAAAAAATAAAAAACAATAAAAAAAACACTATATTATAAACTGGTTGCTGGAACGTTATATATCTATTCAATTCAACCATGGTTGTGTAGAGCTCTTCCTTACTACAGTTACTACAGTAGAGTACAAAGACCGCTAATTGTCTCAGCAAAGATTTCAATTTATTGTTTGGGATTTTTTTTTAAACACACAAAACATGAACAGATTTCCCTGATATTTGTTATGTGTAGTTGTGCATTTACTCATTTAGTTTATGCTCTGCCCTATTTTGATCATCTGCTAGTTGTGTTCATGGTGCTCCAAATGCAACAGGAAAGTTGCAGAATGCTCTCTGCTGGGCAGACGGGACAGACAGACTGGACATATTACAAATGCGGCTACAGAGGGATTGCTTTACAGTTAATGTCAGATGATAATATTTGCTTGGCTATATATTGGTTGAGGTCTACTTAAGTGTCTAGCCGGCTTTTTGTGAGCTTATATATTTTTATAATCATTATTTATTAAACCGTATTGTTACTTATGTTATCCAGTGACCAGAGAGGTCACTGGATAACATAGAATCCCAAGAAGAACAAATAAATCCCTATTAATTTTAATCTAGAGTGACACCCCAAATTTTTCTGAAATATTTGCCATATTTTTTCTTTATACTGTTTTAACATATTAAGGTTTATAAATTTGACAGCATGAAAAGCATTTTTGTATATTTTTATTTACATTTTGTACGGCTTCTCAGTTTTTGTGGTGTAATAGTAAAAAGAGAGGACAGACTAAAGAATAGATTTGTAAAAGTCAGCCAAACCACTATTTATCCATTAAACCAGATAAACCCAGTACTGACAGGTACTGATAGGTGTCAAATCCTCAAGCATAGCTTATACAGCTTGTGTTTTCCCATAAACCCACTGCATTATGCCCATATGTATGTTCTATGTGCTCACAGGTGGGAAGAATAACATGGTGCCAAATATTGCTATTTCACTTCCCTCCTGCAGGTTTGCCCTCAGCCTTGTATCCACAACCTTTACACTTACTCTTCGATAAAAGTGCGTATTGCTTCCTTGTGTTTTGAAATAATACTGAAAAGGAGGCCTTGGAGATAACTGCCCATCCACAATGCACCATTGAATGTCTTACTGTTTAACTCAAGGGCACTGGCACAAATGTTAGATTCATACCGTACACCATTCACTTCAATGCCAAACACTCTCTTAACCTCTCTTTCTCTTTCTCTCCCTTGTAGCTCACGGTTTATACCTATGGGTAGCACTGTTGTTTCCTCTAAAGTGCTTGTGTTTTTGTAAATACCCAGACCCTTCATCGTTTTCTTGTTGTCCACTCCTCCCTTGCAATTCCTTTCGGTGTAATTTAGTTTCAGTTGTTTATAGCTGTGACAAATGTTTTGGTTCTGCTATCATTTCTCAACTCACCTGACTGAAGGAGGAAGGAGCCAGGACTGCAGAGGTAACGTAAGAGAGCAGGGCATGTAAGATGAAAAAAGCAGAGGGAGAGAGAAACACAGACGCGAGGTTTACAGTGCAGAATATCTGAGTATCTCATGTTATCAGTAACTGCCACATCAGTTTGTCAGTAACACCGAGCGCCTATCTCTGCTCTCCATGATAAAATAATTTCAAGCATAATCAGAAGCAAATACATATTTAATGACTCGGTAGTAAAGTACTGGTATAGTGTGTGTTTACAGAATGTCTGAAGTAGAGCTGGGCGATATATCGAGTTTTTAAAAAATATCGATATATTTTTATATGAGATATAAGATGTGACAATATCCTTTATATCGATATAGTCTATGTTACGTTATAACTATACTTTGTGGAGCCGCAAGTTTCCCTCTCTTTCGTCCACTTTTGTCTTTACGCAACATTACTCGGCCTCGCCCCTCCTTCACTGAACACAACTCCCCCTCCTCCCCCATCGCTTCACCTGCAGGAAGCGACAAGATGGACACGGCAAACCTCCGTTAACGAGTTACTGCGCATCGCCCCGTGCGTGGGGCTGGACGCCGTCAACGCGTTAGCTAGCTAACCACGCTAACGAGCTAACCACGCTAACACCATGCAGCCCAGAGGCGCTGCACAGCCTAAAATCCTTTCATTTTCTCAAAAGTTGACAGCGCGCCTTATGTATAAATTCTGGTTGTGCTTGATGGCCGCGAACCGATTTTATGTGGAACATGGCGCTCAGCAATCTGTCAAAAATGTTTTAGTACGACTTTGGTAAGCTACGGAGCAGCACCGTTTGATGGATTGTCAGAGCATTACGGCTACCGAGGAGCCCCGCGGAGTGATACGTACTGTGCTTCAACGTAATATTACCCTACTGTGTATAAGGACCATAAATGGCACCTGTTAAGAGACGTGGTTACGACGAGGATTTCAAACTCAATGCTGTCAGTCACACAGTAGAAGTTGGGAACAGAGCAGCTGTGAAATCTGTCTTTGTTACTATGCTCAGCGTCTTTTAGTTTACATTTTGACTGCACAATTGTGAGCTTTTTTTCGCCCAGCCCTAGTCTGAAGGTATGTGTACATACCTTCAGTGTGTTTTACATGCAGAAGTCATCATGATTTTAACCATTACATCAGCAGTTTTTGAAAGGCACCCCAGTCTAAAAAGGACCCTCATCATAGTCTATCATATTATGAATGACATAACTGATTGATGTGAAACATACTGGAAACGTATCCAAAAAAAAAGGAAATTGTAGGAATTCCATAGAGATAAACCTGCGGATCACAACCAATTGAGGCTTCTTTGTTCCTCACAAAAGATATCTTGCCCCCCATTATATTAAATGGTTGTGCTTTAGACCAGTAAGTTTGTCTTTTTTGTTGGTGGTGGTGTGTGGGGGAGGTTGCGTAATGCACAACTGAACCACAGTTATGCACTTGCGTAGACAAAAATCAAAGTTTGCGAGACGAAAGAGTTCTTAAATGCCATGCTTTTTCCAAACTGATGGCATTTAAGATGAACTATGTTTAAATGTTCTGGATCTTGTTTTTTGTTTTGTCTTTGTCCCTTCTCTTTTATGAACACAGTACTTTTTGAAAAGTTGGTTGACTGTTGCGAGACAGACTGGTTCATCCACATTTCTTATGTCTTGTGTTCCCTTTTTGAATTCATATGCATCCTCAAGGACCATTTTGTGCTTTTATGAGTGTCACAGAAACAGGATGGGGTTTAAGAGTCCCTCTGAGCATGTGAAGCTGACATAATACCTCTCTGAAGTCATGTGTGACTGTATGTTTTAAAACCAACAAAGTTCTGTCATTGATAAAATAAAACGCAAAGCTGGATGACAACTGCCTTTGTGCCTTTATGTTTTTCATACCTGGTGACAAAAGAGAAGATTATCAAACACTCTTTGACAATTGCTAATCTAAAACGTATGAAACCGAAAATTATAGTGAACTGTGCAAACAGACTGTCTCATCAGTCAAAAAAAACAAACAATGAATAGCAACTACAACTCAAAATCGCAGCTTATTGCTATGATAACCTATAATTGGTAACTTATGTTCCCAAAATAGTAAGAGATAATTATTTCTTAAGCAAAGTAAGCTTTTAAACAACTCTAACTCTGTTTCCCAGAGCAATAATAACAATATTAGTGTAGTAGCGAGACTTAAGAAACACGTGTATGCGTGTGTCAGTTGTTTGTAAAATTTAACATCATATAAACATAAAACAAAATAAATGAAGCTTCTGATTAATTTGATGGCTCTGCATCCTCAAATAGATGCCTGTGTTTTTGATGGAGAACCCAGAGCTCCTGGAGAACATCTCTCTACAGAAAAAAGCCCTTTCTTGGTTCAAACTTGCCCCTAACACTAGTCACTTGAGACTGTTCCTATACATTTGTTCTTTCCATTTTTTTTTTCATTTTTGAACATATTGTGTTCCATCCATCCATATGTTCAAGACAGATCAACTGCTGCTATCTTGTCTTGAATATCGATTTCAATGTGTTGAAGTGCAGTTGGTCTGCAGTTTATCTTTGGACATGCATTGGGTCAGAAGGTTTTATTGGTTCAGACAGGAGGCACACAAACTGCTATTCAATTCAATTCAATTTTATTTATATAATGCCAAATCACAACAGCAGTTGCCTCAAGCCACTTTAGATTGTAAGGTAAAGACCCTACAATAATACAGAGAAACCCTAAGCGGAGGATGTAGAGGAGATATTTAAAACCACACTGTGCCTCATTGCATCTGCTTTTTATATAACTGTTTATCTTGGCTTACTGTTTTGTTTTTATGTATTTATAGCAATGAAAAGCAGGTTTATCCACAGCTTCAGTAATTATAAGTTCAGAGTTCACCAAACCTTCTGTGACGTTCATGTCTCTCTATCCTCTTAGACTCTTACAGCTGTGCTAGCTGTGAGATAAGCAACATAATTGACGTTGGCAGTTATCTAGGGCAGAAAATTTCGGGTGTATGTGTTTGGATAATATTACAGTAACAGCATTACCGTTTCAAAAAAATAACAAAAAAATAAATAAAGACACAACCCCTTTCATTCACAAGCATGATTTGAACCATGTAACCGATACATGTGTTGAGGTAATTAGTCAAAACAAGTGATGAATTACATATTACTTGCTAGTTTTCTTAAAAGTAACACACTTACTTACTGGAAAATGTAATTTTGTTACACAACTGGTTACATTCCTCTTGCATCACTCTGTAACTATGTAAAATGACCTGAAATGTAATGCCACATAATTACATTTTAACAATATAAACCTAATAATTTAAAAGCAAAAATAAAATAATAAAAAAAAACAGTATAAACCTGAGGCGACAGGCCCACACACTGATATTACCCTATCCTGGGGGCGATCGTGGCTCAAGAGTTGGGAGTTCGCCTTGTAACCGGAAGGTTGCCGGTTCCACCCCCGGCTTGGACAGTCTCGGTCGTTGTGTCCTTGGGCAAGACACTTCACCCGTTGCCTACTGGTGGTGGTCAGAGGGCCCGGTGGCGCCAGTGTCCGGCAGCCTCGCCTCTGTCAGTGCGCCCCAGGGTGGCTGTGGCTACAATGTAGCTTGCCATCACCAGTGTGTGAATGTGTGTGTGAATGGGTGGATGACTGGATATGTAAAGTGCTTTGGGGTCCTTAGGGACTAGTAAAGCGCTATACAAATACAGGCCATTTACCATTTACCATATCCTAAAAGGGACATGCATAAGATCTTGTTTAGGACACATGCTATCTGCCTGACGTGCAGATAGCATGTTATTATCTGCACTTCAGGCAGATAATCTGATGGTATTACTTTTGTAATCTTTGTAACACAAGTAATAACATATTGTAACTGTAATATGATTACTGAGTTTAGTACAGTAATGTGTTGCATTACAATACTACAATACAGAGAAATGTAATGCGAATACAGTATACTTGGAATGGATTATACCCAACAGTGAGCAAACACATCATCAGCACTACTCAAGCAAACTTCAGACCAAGTAAGAGGACTCCTCATAGCCTTTTTCTTATGAAAAAAACTAGCTTTCTTTGCAGTCATTGCAAGATTCATGCTCTGTGCGTTTAAGTTACCACAATGTGCTGTTGAGTTGACTGTGACTCTTTATTAAATGTGGCTTAAAAGGGTTACCTTGAAGATCCATGTGACCATAACTAACATAAAGGTATTGAGGAAATTCATTGATTATTCATAACTGAATAACTAAACATAAAACAGGATAATGCATAACTGCATTTGCTCTTGTGTTTCATAGATATAAAGCAGAGGGCATGCAAACATAAGCTGCTAGGTAAAAATGTAAATCTATATCAACCGGTGAGGAACCCAGTGAAAGGAAAAATGGAAGTAAATGCTAATAGTTTAATCAGAATAGTCACACATGTAAAAGGGGATGCATGTGTAAGGGGAAGCATCAGCCAAACGATATATGACTATATACGGATCTTGAAATTAGTCCTACTCTTACCATGGGCTCTAAAATCATTTAGACTAGCACTGTCTTAGAAGAATAGAATAGAATAGAATATAATAGAATAGGCCTTTATTGTCATTGTACATACAATGAAATTATGGACTATAAACACAAAATACTAGTCAGCTCTTCATGACCTCCATGGCAGACACTGTCCGTTCTTGCTCCTTATTATCCTCATCTGTTCTGAGGTAAAATGGCACTCTTTATGCTCTTTTTCCACTCCTCTTTGAAACCATCAGCATTCAAAGTAGCACTTGTGTTGGTGTTTTCTGTGAACAAGAGTATTGCTCTTATTTTCTTGATAATAATTGTTTTCACAACATACCATGGACAAATAGCATTACAGTAACATAGTCTTTGTAGTGAATTCATAGCCACATGACATCCTGCGGTCATATTGAATATGTTATATTTATAATTAATTTAAATGTGAAGCTTGTGCTGTTTGATTATTATTTAAATGGAAAGTCATTAAGAATTTTTAAACAAAATATGAATTCTTTACATTGGTGAATGACTTGAACCACTTAAATGTTCATTCATACATGAAGGGTGTGTGTTTTCCTCTGCGCCGTCAATGTGGTTGCAAGGTTATGCATGTGTAACTTTGATGAGGTTCCCCTTCAGCCAAGGACTCCCCTTTGTCATTAAGACAGATAACGTCTATTCTGTGCATCGATGTGGTTACATTCGTTTAAAAGCTACTTTTGTTTCAGCTCACAGACAGCAGAATCAATAAATCGTGTTACCAGTTTCTGCTTCATTTCACCTTAGCCGGTTTAGACCAACTTAGTCCCAAAGCTGAAGACAAAACAGAACATATAGTATAAAGCCACAGTGCCTTTATGTAGCATTTAGCATAAAGCATCTCAGATTAAATAACTATTATTAATTTAAGACCAAGTCACAGCATTTCCCTGAAGACACCAAGAACATCTTATTGTATGCCTTCACCTATAAAACCCCACAGTCCTCCCCAAAGTATTAAAAAATAACCTTATTATCCTACAATTCCTTGGAATAATGGATGCTGCTGTTTCCTGATATTTTCCACAGTATAGCTTGGTGATGGACACACATCATCCTGCGGCACTCACTTCCATATTTAAACTGTTTTGCATCATCTGAGAGGGATAAAGGTCCAACAGAGGTTTGCTTGAATATAGATTTTTCAATAACCTATTGGAAAACTTAAAAAAAATATGTCACCACATTTATTGTGTTGTCCACATTAAATGTGGTGATTCAGGTGTTTTGTAAAGTGGCTGCATATTCAATAATGCCTCTTTGTGTTGCGTATATTACTTTTTGACAACTTTGTTGTCAAAAGTCACATTCAAAATAGATGTGAAACCCTCCGTCTTAGAAGGTGAAATATCTACAGTGTTTCTGCTGAATGACTCTTGGAATTGTCAGCCTGTCATGGTCTTCAACCTGTGCATACACATGTACTGACAACAGCCATATTCAAAGCACTGAATTGTAGAAGCATTCGAAATTGAAATGTCAGGTTGAAACCGACATGCCGCGAATTAGAATGGGGGAAATGGAAAAGATGAGCTATTGTGCAGTAGCATCTTCTCTTGATATTTTTTCTGTGCATTGTGTTTACTGACTGTAGCCAATACTTAGAGACCACAGTGGATAAAAACTGCATTTTTCAACAGAAAACAGTCGAGCTTGTCTTCTGTGAAGTACTATAATGAGAGTCCAGCAATGGCCACATTCTCCCACTTGTTATCTTGAGATTTGCTAATGTCTAGGTATACTTCTCTTTTCCTGTGTATGTGTGTGTTGTATAGCTGTAATCCAAAACAAGGCCTGATAAAATGAGGAGATAAAACCCAATTACCAAGTAGGCAGTCCTGAGTCATCTCCCATTTGTTCCAACCATTGTCTTCTCTACTACTCTTTATCTCGATTTGTATGGTTTACTCAAAGACCAGACCAGCTGATTGTAATCTTAGGTGAAAAGAAACGAGATAAAAAAGAAATTCTGAAGAAACAGAAGTGCGAATGAGCTAATCGATGCCAAGCAGCTTGCACACAGGGAATCTCTTTTTCTTTAGTGTAATCTTCCAGCGTGATTGTGAAGTTTGTGTGCGCCAAGCTTCTGAGGGGACCAATTAAGGAACGACGGGGCAGGAGTCTGAACTGCTAGCTCTCCTAATAGCCTACAGGCTGGAGTGGTCCTGATCCATAGTCAGTCGATAACACGAGCCTCCCTAGTCTCAACCAATGAATGCCAACAATCAGATTCAATACAGCAAAGAAAAATAAAAGCCAGAATGTGAATGTGACAAAACGTCCTTTTTTTCCCCTTTTGGCACCACAAGATGTAAGATGTTTTGCACAGTAAACCCAGGTCATGGCTGAAAATAAATTGAGCCGAAAAGATATTTGAATCCACAAGCAAGTGTGAGACAAACCACAGAATGATTTTGACCTTTAGAAAAAATCCTACAATCTAAGATCTTTTTAAGCTTTAAGCTTATCATCTGAGTGCAAGTGTATGTGTATTCTTTTAGGTTGGATTTGGTCTGTTTCTACACTGCCAGCTGAGTACTGTGTTTGTTGTATCCCGTACATAGTGGAGTGATATGCTCCTGACATTCAGCTCTCTCTGCTGACCTACAAGGTATATGATAACCTACAGGAACAGTGGGTTTGTTTTCAAGGGTAATGGAGAACACTCCCAAGACAGAACAGAAGTGGGTGATGTTATAGCCCATCTCAAAGGGATTTTGTTCACTCTTTGCAATTTCACCTAGATGGTATACAGCCCATAATCTAATGTGACTGCTTTAATCTAATCGATAACCATAGCTATCGTTTACCACATTATAGTAACAAAGTATACTTTGAATTACTGCACTAAGTGGATTCCTTTGTGTTGAGCTGCATGATATGTGCAGACTTGGGTAACCCAATTGCATTGTGATAAATATAATGCATTTAATAATACATTTAAACTCCTTGGACGATCGGGGCAAGCATTTTGCCTGTATACTGGTATAGAGACATCTGAAAAGTTCTCACTACAAATGAAATCATAACCAATATACTGGTACGTCTGGTATATGGCCCAGCACTCAATATAATGTAATATAGTATATTATAGACACACACAGAGAGATATTACTTGGTTGGGCTGCCCAGGTACAGCCACCCATATATACAGCAACTCATCTGTTGTGGTTTATTTCAGTTGCTTCTCCAAAAAGATCTTGTCCCAAGGTTGGGCATACTCCAATTCAGCTCTTGGACTCTATAATATAATATAATATAATATAATATAATATAATATAATATAATATAATATAATATAATATAATATAATATACACTTAGAAGTGTAAGTTTCATTATGCTTTGACATCCTGTCATTTCATATTATTTCCACTCTTCTCTTTTCAACCTGACAGATAAAGGCATTTTTGCATGTCCATTGTTCTTTCTATTGTGTTGTTTCATTAATGCCGCCCATTAGCTGCTTCTGGGAAATATCTGAAAGTGGGATGGACAGAAATGCATATTTTACAAGACAGCCTTGTTGTTGGCGTTAAAGCTGTGCAAGTATTGTAATGCCCAGGAATCCTTCTCTTTGTGCTTAATATGCTTTATTCTAATTCTTCATTGAAGTGAGATAAATTGCTAAATGCTGTGAGTAATTGAATATATTTTGTACTCATCCTCACATCTGTATTTGCTATAACCTAATACTGCATGTCCATTGCCATATAAAATTAACAATAATGTAAAATGAATATATTTACATAGGAATAGGTTGTATAAGGTTGTAAAGATTGTATTTCGTGGTTCTTCTAGTGAAGGAAGCCAAGAGATGGGTGGAGGTTGCAGGCCTAATGTGGCTATAGGTGCCACTGATTTCAAAAGCATTTGCACCTCATTCCTCCAATTCAAAGGTGAAGTCAGTTTTGCTTGAGAAGATAGCAAAGCAAAATAAGAGTGAAGGGATAATAGTGATATTAAGAGCTGTTCAATTTTTATAACAAATAGTAAGGAAAAGTGTTTCACTGTTTTATTAACTATTAACACTGGACCATCCTTTATGGCAGATATTTCTGCCCTGCAGTTCCTAGTGACACACTATCATACTGTTCATGAAAGCAAATGATGACAAATGAACATAACTGTTAAGTGGTGCAGATAATGTAAATACTAATATTAAGTTTTGAGTTTCATGGGCTAACTTGATATTATGCACTCAGCCTTCAATAATAAACCCACAGGTGAACAATGAACATGTCACGGTCCTGGGTCGGTGACAGTGGCGTCTCTAGAAAATTTTTGTTGGGGGGGCCAGGTAGGGGCACGGATTTGGAGAAGGGTGGCAGATGTAATTGGCAGATAATGTTAAAAACAATTCTACCAACTGTTACCACCTATGCGTTTACACCTTTCGTCCACACATAAACGGCGTTTTCGGTCACTGAAAACTGAGATTTTTAAAAGCTCCTGCCAGGGTGGATATTTTTGAGAAAACACAGCGTCAAAGGTCGTCGGGCAACCGTGGCTCAGGGGGTTGGGAAGCGTATCTGTAACCGGAAGGTCGCCGGTTCGATCCCCGGGCTCTCTGTCCTGGTCGTTGTGTCCACTTCACCTACCGCCTACTGGTGTTGGCCAGAGGGGCCGATGGCGCGATATGGCAGCCTCGCTTCTGTCAGTCTGCCCCAGGGCAACTGTGGCTACAACCGTAGCTTGCCTCCACCAGTGTGTGAATGTGAGAGTGAATGAATAATGGCATCGTAAAGTGCTTTGGGTGCCTTGAAAAGCGCTATAGAGTGCAAGAGCAAGGGCTCTTGCACTCTGGGGCCTCTGGATGTCTGGGGCCTGGATCTCCTCCATGCCTGCTTCATGCCCTGGGGGACGGGGCTATGGCTCTCTACATCCTCTAGCAGACCATTACATGGGGAAACCATTTGAATACAAGCGCGCCGATCCACACAGGTGTGCACATGGGTGTTCACTATTCGTAGACTTAAATCACACCTTTCTTGGCTGCTACTTCAAAGCACATTGTGCGCTGTCTGTCCTGCGTGCTGCACAACAACATTCAATATTTAGTATTTACTGCTGTTTTCACTTAGCTAGATTAATGCGATGGTGTTGTGTATAGTATGTTGCATTGTTTTGTTTTTTTTTTTGCTTGTTTTCTATTCTTTTTCTCTCAACAGGTGATCCCGGAGATATTTTTTCTTCCCCCCTTTCTCACTGTCCCTCTCCCCTTCTGTTTTTCTTTTCCTTCCTCTTTCTTTCTCCCTTTCCTATCCCTCACTCATGTCTGTCCCGTCTGTAACAACTGAAAATAAAATAAATAATAAAAACAAAGGTCGATCAAATGGACCAATACGGCAATGCCATGATGATCCATTTGGCAAAATAAATCCATTGGGTATCCTTGTTGGTCTTCAGACAACAATTCTGACGGCTAAAGAACCAAATGGGACAGGCGAAAAAAAAAAAAAAAGCGCTATATAAATCCAATCCATTATTATTATTAAAGGTGTGCGCATTTTTTGACGTCACACTGTGCGCCAGGTTATTGTTTCGGTCAAATGAATTTCTACAATGGCGGCCCTACACAAAATACCATTACTGTTAATTTTACTCTCTGCAGTGTTTAAATGCTTACATATACACACACAGTTACTGCCCCTCCACATATAGGACTCAGTTCTGCTTCTATGCGCCATCTTTTTTTACTCTTTCCCACCCAGGCTGACTTCTGATTGGCCAACATTTCTACACGGATAGGAATATAGCGCCACCTGCTGCTTTGGCATGTTCCTAGCAGCGTTTTCCTTTGTTTTTGACTTTTACGTGTGGATGGGATTTTTTTAAAAATGAAAACGGAAAATCTCCGTTTTCAAAAATACCCGTGTACGTGTGGACGTAGCCTCAGTGTCGTGATCTCCCTCATGCTGTGTGTGATTCTCCCCGGGTCTCCTAGTGTACATTATAATTAGCTTTTCCCAGTTCAGTTTTGTATTGTTTGTGATCTGCTTTCCAGCAATAAAGCTGTGCTTTTGAGTTCAAGTTCTGTCCCTGTGAGTTTGCGTTTGGGTCCAATTCCTGCCTGCCACACAGCCGAAACATGACAGAACATTACAGTGCTTATCATAGAGTTGTTGCCTTTGATGAAGAACATAAAAAAAACCCTCTCTAAATCAGCTTTATGAGCTATATTAAAACTCAGATTGCATAATTATGTCCGTTGGTGTATTGCCAGCCTTTAGGACTTTTATTTAAAAAATTGACTTTAGTCACAGAAACCTTAAAAAAGGCACGAATTACAGTGGCTCAGCTCTTTGCCAGGAAGCAAATATAAGAGTGAACAGTGGGAGCAAGTAGTCTCAGTGTGGCAAAGATTTTATTTCACAAGCTAATACATTAATTTCGTATTTATTTAAAAAAAAATAGCTGTGGTTAAAAATTTATTATTTTCACAGTTTAGAGAACATTGTAGTTTCACCACAGCAGACCCAAGTCAACAGCATCCCCTGTCACATTATTAGCTGTATCTAGATCTGTGGCACTTAGATTCTGTGAGCACTGAAGTTCACTTTTCTTTATGAGCACTCACCTCATGACATTTTCTATCGAGGTCAAGGACCAATGAAGAGGAAAAGAAGTAGAGGCCATTCTTTGGACTGAAAAGTTTTGTAATACTTTTTAGTCACATGTTTGCTCCTAGATATGCTTCTACAGCAGGTCTACTTTTAATCTCGAATGTGTGGAAACGTTAATGTTTCAATGGTGATCACTTAGCGCTATGGAGTTGTGGATTCATTTGAGGATTTTTGATAATAAAGTTATTCAAGTTACTCGATGAGTCAAGTAACAGTCTTTACCAGCAAAAAGTGGAAAAAGTGATGTTAATATTTAAGCTGTTAGGATTTAGCAACTGCCAAATACTAACTATATTAAAATGGGACATCTAATTAAGTTTCTATTGAAAGACTCATTCTTTTTTTTCTTTTTTGTAGTCTGTCCTGTTAATTTCTTCATTTCTGTTTGTGTTATTTAAAGTTATTACATTATATGTGTTATACAGTATAACGATGTATAAGGCAGGACAGATGGGAGAGAGAAAGGGGGGGGGTGTAATAAAAGGACAGAGTACAAATAGAAAAGTGTTAGCGTTCATCCTACAGCTTCACTGTTTATGTTATGCTAACATAGCTGTGTTGCAAGCAATCACGTAGCACATCATTATATACCAGCTAGCCCAGCTTCAGTAACCCTACAAACGTCACTGCTGTTTAGTTTTCTGTCTTCTTTTATGTTGAAGTGATAGCAGAGCTCTACGTTTGAATTTTGTCAGAAATCTCTCAGTTAGAACATGCTATATCATGCTTAGGTAACTAGCAAAACTAGAGAGCTAACTTCCACTAACTTCCTGCTAACTCTGTTAAATGTAATAAATTCTGTTTTCATGGATGCCTGGATGTTAAACTTAATTGTCACACCTGGTAAAGCAGCAATGCTGATCGTTTTATTAAAGATGAAAGAATTTAGACAGTTTTTAACTCTCAGTGATGCCGCAGTGTTCGTTTGACTTTGGGACCTGAAGGGGACGGAGTTTTGGACCCATATTACTCCCATTTTACGAGCACCTTAGTCCAACCAGTGTTGCCAACTCCACAGTAAGGAAAATCGCTATTGGCTGTCCTAAAAGTCGCTAGAAGTCGCTAAATGACCTCATCGCCTGAATTTCTTTTAGCAATTATTGTTTTTTAATGTCATAATTCCAACCCTGCTCCTTTATCCGGGCTTGGACTTAAGGCATTAAGTAGTTTTAAACCTTGTGATCCACAAAACAGCATAACAGTAAAAGAAGAACTGACTGTGTTACAGTCAGTGCGGGGGCAGCGGCTTCGCTCATGCACGATTCATTTGCAGTTTGGACGGATGCATAGGTGTGAACATCTCCTGCCCTGATAGCAGCTGGGGGAGGACTATCCTCCGCCCATGAGCGGTTTGGCACAGGTGAGGTGCACCGTGCCAAAGCACCGCTGCTTGTTGAGAGTAAGAGCGATACGCGCTTTCACGTCAAAAAAATTGTCATAAATAAGTCTCCAATAACACCAGAAAAAGTAGCCAGATTTGTCGCTAGTCGCTTTTTAGAAAAAAAGTCGTTAAGGGGTTTTGAAAACTCGCTAAATATAGCGACAAAGTCGCTAAGTTGGCAACACTGAGTCCAACAAATATGGCAATAACGATGGCCCGCTTGCATGTTCTACAAAAAAATGAGCTTTGGTGGGTATCTGACGGACAAACACCAAACCAGTTCCACATCACTAAAGTTGCACCATTTTTACAAACCAATTCTGTTTCATCAGTTTCACTCAACGATCCGCTTTCCCCTTTCTCATTCTCCGTTGCCGCCATGCTTTTTCCGCCATGTGCGTATGAAAACAAAGGCACTGCGCATGCGCGTTTTACCCATATTCTATCGCGATATTTTATTTTCTTATCGTTGCCTAACATTGTACCGGTATTGCCGTGAACGGTATGATATGGCCCAGCCCTACACCACACACATCACAGTCTTCTTGTGGTGTGTGTGTGTGTGTGTGTGCGTGAGTATGAGTGTGAGAAACAGACAGAGAGAGAGTGTAAAGTGTGTGTCTTTGTCATGAAATGTACTGTAAAAATGAGGGTGGGAAACCGCAATGATGCCCCCCAGGAGTACTGGAGACCTAAGGCCACACATCTCAGCAATATCTGCACAAACCATCCCAACAGGAGAAGGAAAGAGGCCCTAGATGGGGTGCCTACAGTCAAGAGGTGGGAGTCCCAGATGACCAGCGCTAATGGGCAGCCGACCCCACTAGAGGTCAGCCACCCTGGTTCGAGCCAAGATCAGGGTCCCAGGACTTCCGACACCCAAGACCCGGTATGAAGGGGGCGGTAGGGATCACAGGGGCCAAGGCTCAGGAAACCCCAGACCCAGGCCCAGCTATGCATACGCACACACACACACACCATTCGCTCAATCAATCACACAAACCTAGCCAACCAGTAATGACACACAGAGACATGTAAGTTAGAAAGATCCTTTCTAACTCACCATTACAGTGGTCACTTGGCACTTTCAGGCATAAATTATGAACCAGTTCCATCCAAATTGTTCACCAAAATATGGTCATTAGAGTTTTCTGACCCACTGTTCCTGTCATACAAGAATGACTAAATTGAAGCAAATAAACATTGTGTTACATATACTTTTTCTACTGGGAGAGCACTGTCAATTTTTTTAAAAAGGCCTGTCATATAGAAATAATAGTATTCAAACAAATCACCGGTGCTTCGATTTTTCTAGTTACCACAGTCTTCTTGGAATAATAATGTTGCAGACACAAATTGTCACCCAAGACCCAAGACAAGACATCTTTGTGTTGGGTCCTTTTACAGTCCTTTATTTTCAGTGCTTTTTCTTTCTACTCAACATCCTTTAGCAGATAATTGAATTTAATTTGTTTGCCTTTTTTTGTTAGAGAGAACAGTTTAAAATACATTTCTGCTAAAAATGTAGCATTACTTTAAAGCAGATTAATAAGACACCAGCAATGCTGGGTAGTGAATGCTAGCATAAATAAAATGAACTGAAACAATCATCATTATGTTTTCCAAAAAAAAAAACCCTTTGTCATCATCATCATTTATTCCCTAGACGATAAACTGGCACTTGCGAATTGAAACTTTTACATATAAAGTCAACATGCCTGCAACTGCCGCCTTTTCCCTTTCTGCCTTCATATCTCTGCAATTCAAGCAGATGTTGCATAACGCGTGGTGTTCAACATCAAATTTGTCATTTTTTTCAGACATAGCTAAGGCTGCTGTATTGGTGGGGTTATCCTTCAGCTTTGAACCACAGTACAGTGTAGCTGATGATTATCAACCCAGATGGGAAATCAGTCTGTTTCTGAACTAACTGACTCTTTCCTCATTGTACTTCCTTAATTGAGACTTTACTGTTGAATTATGGGAGAAGCATTGATATTAAGCAACAAAGAACAGAGCCAAGGCAGTCATTAGACATTCTTCTTCATCACTGACCACACATTACATTGTTTGTTCCTTGACAGTTTTATTACCTATAAAACTTGATGTCCTTTTTCAAAGATAATTAACAAATTTTGCCAGACTTCAGTACTTTAGTGCCCATATCCACTGAGTGCACTAAGGATTAGTCATTAAATATATTTGGAAAACCTTTGACATTGTTAATATCATGGCACTGAAGATGTAAATGTTGCTCAAGCAACCTCTGGATGACCAGTTTCAATCATAAGGTGATTACATAAGTTGATGGTATTCAACCTGTCTCCAAGTAATTGTGGCCCAGCTCAGACTGACAGGAAGCATTCACAGGACAGTTGGCGAATGTTTGTAAATTTATAAATGCAGTCAAGCTGCGCTGATGAGAGCAACTCGTGTGGAACATGTCTCAAATGGTTACCAGCTGGTTGTATTCTAAATATATATTGTTATAAAACCAAGGTTACAACACATCTTTCTCATTTTACAGTGAAATCTGTGTTCTGCAGAAAGTTTGTCAGTAATTGTGAAGGAATTTCTGAATTTCTTTGAGGTTCTGGCCAAAAGAAGTTTAGAATTTCCTATAATATTCCTAATTTAAAATAACTATTTAAATTTGATAATTTAAATGTCTTTTTAATGTGAATTTATATATTATGTAGGTTAAATCTAACCCTCATTCACCAGGTGTAGTTGCAAAACAAGTTGTCTGCTAATTAAAAATTGGTGGGTGGATCCCCAACTCCTCTATTCTGCTTGTTGAAGTGTTGAGTAAGATACTGAGTCCTAAGTTGCCCTGATGTATCCTTCAGTGTGTGAATGTTAAGAACAGAAAAGCATTTGTATGAATGTGTGAATGGTTGAATGAGGTTTCTGGTAAGAAAACGCCTTGAGTGCCTTGAGTAGAAAAGTGCTATATCAGTACCAGTCCATTTAGCAAAGACACTCAGCTTGAGGTTTCACAGTCAAACTATTAACCAGTGGGTTAAATCATTGTAGCTATTTTCACTTTTATTTACAGTCTGTGGTGGAAAGAAGGGCTCATACTGACACAGAAATGTTTTAATGGTAATTTAAAAGGAAACAACACACTGTTAAAGGTCTGCAGTCAGTGGTCTTGGCAGCCAGCATCCAAAGCTAATAGAAACCTGTTACGGATAAGAGGAACAGGTGTGAAGCAGGTGGCTGAATTTGATTTGACTGTCATGGTGGGAAAACAGAATAGGGGCAGTGAGAGGGCAGGTGACAAATGTGAGTTGTGTGTGCATCAGTGTGATACATTTTTGAATAGGACACACTCCTGTGCACACCTATGTTCCAGAATGCAGTTTATCAAAAGGAATTTGTCTGCAAATCAAGGGACCGTTAACTCTAATAAGCCAAATTGACTCTGCTTTTGCTTGTGTTTGCAGATCTACTATAAGCAAATCTAAAACTGGAGGACCTTATGCCTCATACAATTCCATATATGAATCTTAAAGCCAATAATAAATAGCCAATAATAAAGTTGATAAATAGTGTTTGGTTAAATTTTCACACTAGAATTCACTCCACTAATTCATCAGATATGACTTATTAAACACCTTCAAAAAACAGAAAAAGAAGAAATACGAGTGTGAAGGTGCAACACTGCGACATTTTTTAGATGATCACTAGACAGTGTTCCTCCTATCATTGCATTTTTTGTGCTTCATCTTCCAGACCCAGTCCTGTTAGATCACATCTTTCATGTCTGAAAGATGTGATCTCCCTGTTTTATTTTCTTCCCCCTCCCCCTCCTCTACAGGTAGTGGAGCATTAACCTTTAGCCAATGTTTCTAAAATGAGGGCTGGGGCGAAGGGAGTCTGGTACCCTAACAGTACGCTACCAATCTCCAAAATCTCTGCTTTTTACCCCTGTGACCCTTCCTTATTCATGCAAAAATGAGGGCTCAGCAAAGGTGGTAAGCTTTGATCAAGTTAGCCCTCTCTCCATATAGCTTACACAAGACAAAAAAAAAACTGCGTGAGCACATCAGAGAATGTGTAACCTGAAAGCTGAGTTAAAGAAACGTGATCAGGGGCATTAAATGAAGTCCAGCTGTTTTTATACAGTGTTCTCTGACTGTTTGACTTCTCAAAGTTTAATTTCTTTTAAAATTATGAATTGCTAAGTAAAATAAATGCTTACAGTCTTGTGATAAGTTTGTTCCCTTTGCATTCCAGATGGTTTAATTAAGCAAGACAAACTGTGTTTTCTGAACAGTTTTTTCTGAATCTCAGCTGTAGACTTCTAACTAATGTAGCTTGGGATAGGGAAAGTGTCGTGCCTTTATGATTTTAACCCTGAAGCATCCTTTGTCGTTGTTGAAACTGATATATGTAATAGGCTGTTTTATCTAGCTATGCTTTACAGTTCCATCTCCTTCTACGATTTTACGCCTAAAGGATGCGCTGATCCAGCCTTTTTTTTCTCTAGACACCAATTCCAGCTAATCTCAATAAAAACTTGGGAGGCTTTAAATAGAAACATAACTTATAGTATTAACTATAAGTGGAGTTTTCTACACATTTTAATTTCATTGGAAACAGAGGTTCTGAAAGCAGTCAAATGCATTCCAGTTGCTAAATCTTTCTGATTTAAAGTCATTTACACTTTATCTTTTTGTTCTGTTGGAGATGTGGAACTGGTGCTGTAGAAAAAAGAAAGGTAGTTTTGTGTAAATGCATGTTTTTGTCTATTAAGCTTTTAGGCAGTTGTTATTTCAAGTTGTGGAATCACTTCATCTGTGTATCATTAACATTAGGGCTGGGCCATATCATACCGTTCACGGTAATACCGGTATAATGTTGGGCAACGATAAGAAAATGAAATATTGCGATAGAACATGGATAAAAGCATGGCGGCGACGGAGAATGAGGAGGGCGAAAGCGGATCGTTAAAAGAAACGGAAGAACCAGAATTGGTTTGTAAAAATGTGAAAACTTCAGTGGTGTGGAACTGGTTTGGCTTTTGTCCATCAGATAAACAACAAAGCACTATTTTTGGTAGAGCATGCTAGTGGGCCGTCGTTATTACCGTGTTTTTTGGAAAATACGGCACACTTAAAATCAATCCTTTCATTTTTCTGAAAATCGACAATGCCCCTTATAATCCCGTGTGCCTTATGTATAAATTCTGGTTGTGTTTACTGACCTCAAAACGATTTTATGTGGTACACGGCGCTCGAAAATCTGTCAAATGTTTTAGTATGACTTTGCTAAGCTACGAACCCACACCGCTTGATGGATTGTCGGAGCATTACGGCTATTGTAGGCAGGAGCCTCGCGGAGTGATACGTACTGCGCTTCAACACAATATTACCGTATTGTGTGTGTTTAACCTCTTTTTAAGTTTTGTGGATATTATACATGATTATGCTGAGGATATGTCGGCCAATTTCCACTGGAAATGCCTTTTGGTTAAACTGTCAGAAAGGATTTGCATTTGCACTGTTACATTTTCATATAGCTTTAATGCACATAGAAAACAGCTGTTTGTTCAAGTGAAAATACATTGATGGGGTTTTTTTTGCACTAATAAAGTTGTGGAGTTGTAAAGTAATTTGTCTAGTGTCAATTATATCGTCAGTTATATCGTTATCTCAAATTTTCAAATGTATATCATGATAAATATTTTTGGTCATATTGCCCTGCTCTAATTAATATATAAATGGGGAAAATAAATGGAAACGTGTACTTCTAGAGATGCACTGATTTTAATATTCTTGGCTGCTTCTAATTTCAGATTTTTTTCCTACCTGTTTGTCTCTCTACAGATACATAGAATCTCCAAACTATCAGGTTGTACTGTGCCACTGTACTGTGATACTGGAGTTCAGTTGTATGGTATTTTACTTGTCAAAAGGGGCCATATGCTATTTAATGACAGGTAGCTCTGTTCAGTTTTAGGACTGGTGTCCCATTGCGAGGTAATTGTCACTGTAACCCAGATGAACCACCACAGTATTAAATGTCGCAAAAGTCTGTTTTGGAATAGAAGTGAAAAAACTGGGATTGCAACTATATCATGGGTAGATGATGATCAGTCAATATTTTTTCTGACATACAAAGAGTGTAATGAAATTATTGCTTAAGCTCATGACCCACCTGCATTTGTTTGATACATTTTCTTTCTTTGTGTGCCTATTTATGACACAAATTGAAATCTGATGGCCAGTGAGTATGACAGCTCAGTCTAACCTTTGGAGAAAGGCTAAGAATAAACACTTCAATAAACTGTTTTTGATGGCTGGTAGCTGTTGTTACCTGGACATTCAGACACTGTACTGTTTTGGAAAGGTCATCTGTCCCAAACATATGGATAATTGGGCCTAAAATACCACCTGGCATGTTTTCTTCTCACAAGGCGTCCTGTATTCTTTCAACCTTTACAGACATCCTATTATACCTTGTACCATATGGAAAGGCATTCATGTTCTGTCAATCCACATAAGACATAGTTCAATTCATGTATGTCAAGTTTAGCGGATCATTTCCCAGAAATTCTCAGGGTAAAGTATTTGATGCTAGATTAATGCCATTTCCGTCATGTCTTTTTATGGACTATAATTGTTGGTGATGAGCAAGATGTGGTGGTGATCCAAGTTTCAGTTAATAACGTGCTTCTTCAGAAGCCAGCAACACTTCATGCCTCCAGCCCACATTTTTTTTTATCAGTGATTAACTTAAAAAAAATATCAGAGTTTAATTTAAGTGAAATAAAGGTCATTTATATATATATATATTCTCTATGAAAATCATATCAATTCACATTCATTTAATAATAATACGGGATTGCATTTATATAGCGCTTTTTGGGGCCCTCAAAGCGCTGTACATTTCCACTATTCATTCACTCTCACATTCACACACTGGTGGAGGCAAGCTACAGTTGTAGCCACAGCTGCCCTGGGGCAGACTGACAGAAGCTAGGCTGCCATATCGCGCCATCGGCCCCTCTGGCCATCTGGCCATCACCAGTAGGCAGTAGGTGAAGTGTCTTGCCCAAAGACACAACGACCGAGACTGTCCGAGCCGGGGCTCAAACCGGCAACCTTCCGGTTACAAGACGAACTCCGAACTCTTTGAGCCACAATCGCCCCAATTTCACTCCCAACCCACAGTATCTCTGTACATACAATTTAATGAATGTATGTAGGTTTGAATATTTTATTGTAGGGCCTACCTTACAATATAAAGTGCACTTAGGCAACTGTTGTTGTGATTTGGCAGTCTATCAATAAAATTTAATTTAATTGCTGCACTATAATTTTACAAAGGCTGTGTTACACGGTTAAGTTACTTTTTTGGGTTATGATGTTACACCCAGTCACTACCCAGACTACATTTGTTCTTACATCTAAGTTGTTATGCCATGTCACTGTGATTGCACTGTAATGCTGCTGTTGCTGGCAGCATGTGGAAATAGATTCACACTTTAAATTAGGTAGTCTGTCATCAATGACAGTAGCTCAGTGTTTGAATTGCTTTCTGCAAGCTGCAGTCATCAATAAAACATTCAGTATTGTCTTTTCTATCATGATCTCAAATTTCTTTGAAATATTAAGATACAATTTTGAGCCAATATTTTCCACACCTACTTCGGATTGCTGCTTAGTTTCAGACAGTTTAACAAAAAATCTTAGCCCTGTATGATGACTGTGAGAGCAGATATTTCTATTATGATAATCCCATTGCTTTAGTTGGGAGCACAACCCCATCTACTCCATCGAATATTAGGTGTAATTTAATTTTAATGCAGACTATAGAGGTGGCTTGGAAACTGTAAAACTTTTTTTCCGAGTCAGTTCTGAGAAAACTTCCTTTTACTTCAAAGTCAGGACATTAGTGGGGGGTTCTCCTGTTTGTAGAGTGAATGATTTCCTGTTGTCAAATGAGAAGGCCGTCGTATTTGAGTCATAGTGGTCTCTAAACATAGCAACAGATGTGGCCTTGGAATCAGAGATTGAACAGAAGGTTATATTTGTTAAGTTAGTTATGTTTGAACGTTATATACTTCTTCCCTATGTTCAGTGTGTGTGTCTGTGTGTATGTGTGTGTGTGTGTGTGTGTATTTGATTAATAGTTGATTACAAACTTATGATGTCTTTGATATTTTGTACCAAGCCACAATGCAGGACTGTTTGTTACTTGCTCAAAAACACATTTTTGTAGCCTTGTTCAACCACAAGCACACAACTGTACACTGCAGTGACAGTATTGTCCACCTGACATGGGCAAATACATGTGTGTGACATGATAGCGTTGTGAAGTTAGAAATTAGGAAAATATGTGATGTGTGTTTGTCGCATTTTCTCTCAGCAGGCAAATTCACAAATTGCAGTTCATTTACTTCTTTGTTGTTGTTGTTTTTTCCTTGTTTTATTATTATTATTGTCTGCTCAACCACATTTACAACAAAGCTTTTGAGTTCTACCACTTTTGATGTTATTCACTTGTGTGGAGGTGGGAAATTGCTATTCACTCAGAAATGCCATCACCAAGGGGAGTTGTCAAGCTCTGATCTGCAGCAAGGGCATACATCGATCTGACCTGTGTATGATGGTCCCCCTGGACTAACCACATGCAACCCCGCTTCCCACTGCTAGCTGATGGGTGTGGGAGACCACGAGGTGCCCTCTTCCGCTCATCTTGCCGTTCTTTGGTTTTCCAACTCGTGTGCTTTTTGTCTTAGTGTTGCAATGATGAGTAAGGGCTCTGTCCTGGAGGCATTTTACTCCCAGCCCTCTTTGCTTCTCTGCTTGTTCTTCCTGCCTGCTTCTCTGGAGCTGTTCTTTTTTTAAAAACTCAAGTGTCAAAGTTCTCATCTTTCCTCTATAGGCAGGTTTGCACTTTGTCTTAATTTGGGCAGTGTTGTTTTCATCCTACCATTTTAGGAAGTGCAGAAAGCAAAGAGCAGCTTTGTAGATTTCTGTTGCCCACACCTACACTACAGAACCACTAATTCTTGTTGTTTGAAGTCTGGTCTGTTGGTTATAGCTGTTAGATGATCTTGTGGATAAAGACTGAGGATGAAGTTTGTACGTAGTTTTCTATCAGCAGACTGGAATTAAAGCGATTAAAGTAGTTGGTCACTGTTCTTAGATAGTAGATGCTCACATTTCATTAATATCCTGGCACTGTCAGTGGTTCTGTGGCATTTAAAACATGCTGATTGAGAGTTTAATTATGTTCTCATCATAAAGTTGGCATAGGAAAAGGCCTGTAAAACAAAGTCTCTGTGAACTTAAGCAATAGAGGACTGTAGTGAGAGAAATCATGGTGAGTAACTGCACTATAGCATCTTGAAATATAGGGAAATAAAAGTCATGCGGTGTAAGAGTCAGAAAATGCTTTGTGGTTTTGCTGCAGCACTGGGTTGCTTTCTGTTCAAGGAGATGTTGTTACAGGTGATTGCTGTTTTGTGTGTGCTATGTGTACGTTATCTGTATTCGTGTGCAGGGGATGTAGGGCTGTCAAGGACTGGTATTGAATAGTTGATAAGTACCGCACAGCTGGCTGAAACTGTCAAAATCCCTACTGTGCTGTTGTCCACACTAAAAGTTGAGTCCTGTCATCCTGCTGGTCCCTTCTGACTACAAATATGAAGGGGTTTACCCACTCACAATTTAACCATTTAACTTAAATTCTTTTCTAAATCCACTTGTAACATTTTATCTTCGAGTCTACCTTTTTTAAGTATATGTTTTAATTATATGTTTTCTGTCAGTATAAAATAAAGCCACAATTTTTCCTCCTACTTTTGAAGACCTACTGCTACCTAACCTTTTACAAAGACGATCTTATAATAAACACATCTCTTCTGAGTTTGCTATTTAACCTGTGTGTGAGACCCAAGTTACACAAGCCTAGAGACCAGCTGGTGACCTCTTGGCGATTACCAGTCGCTAGAGAAAAATTAGCTGGTTGTGACTAGTTTCTATAGCAAAGGCAACTTTGAAATTGATTGCTAAACCCCAGTCAAACACTCACTAACTAACCAGTGAGCTGCAGTGAAACTTGGCAAAAGTGGGATGCAAAACCAAGAGGAATCACAAGGAGGTTTTTGGTTCGGCATCTTTTTTGCAACTGATTTCACCCAGCAACAGCCAGCAGCCTCCGGCAGTTTTTTTGCCTGATGACCAGAGGTTGACTCTGCTGAAACCATAAACATTGCCTGATATTAACATAAAAAACCCACCGCAAACAATTTTAAGAATCTCCCAAATTTCCATATTTATAGATTACCTTTAAAAATGGAGAATTGGAAGGAGTCAAATCAAAGATATTCATTTAATGAGTACAAAGAAATCAAATATCATTAATTATTAATTATGTTAATTAAGGGATTAATCGATACCAAAGCTGTGGTACATTTAGCCTTAAATGGTATAATTCCGATCCTTATCTCTTAGTGTTGCCACTGTTCTTTGTTGCTTTTACGGTAGATGAATGAGAATATCTTGTAATTACAGTTAATCAGAATAGGGGAAATGCCAAGTCTTAAAATGGAATGAAAATTCAATAACCCCGTTGTGTAACCATTAGTTCTGCTCCAGAAAATCTCTAAGAGTTCATTTAAGTGATTAATTATGACAACAAGAAAATGTTCAGCCTTGGAAAACACTGGCTTGCAGTAATTATTTTGCACAAGCTCAAGAAAAACTCAGTCGGTCAAAAACTCATTTGGTTAAATCTGCTTATCTTTACTAGTTACACAGTTGATGATTGGTTAAAACCTTTTCTTACGTGGCTTCTTATTAAGCCTACATAGAACTTCTTTCATGTTTAAACTCTCACAAAATGCTGATTACAGCAGACACACTTTATGAGCAGGAAATGTTGCTTTCGTTTCATTTTTCACTAATCTTGTTCATGAGTCTTGAGTGCTCCAATAAAATGCATGCCAAGGTGAAAGAATTTCTCCAGAAATGCTTTGCAAAATGCAAGCAAGAGCAGGCCAAGTCCTCTGATCTTCAGCTCATTGAATTTAATATCATTTAACATGTCACAGTATTTTAGGGTATGCTCTATGTTTTCTTATATGAATGTGCTTGTATTAAACAGCTTTTTCATGCTTTTAATTACTTTATTCTCAGATGTGTTCCTCTGTGTGTTTTTGTGCATTATACAAAAAATATTCTCTCCACAGTATTTACAACCACAGCTGTCAGAACCATGAAAACGTAACAGTTTATAGTTTAACAGCAAGTATTAAAATTTGGCCTTCACTATCAAGGAAATTATCCTCTGTTGTTGCATATCACATTAACCTTCCTTGGCCTTTACCCTTGTTGTTCAACCACCCCTTAAAACATCATAAACTAGATGGGATAAACCCCATTCCTAATGCTTTTTTCTTCTTGCTGTGCCTAAGGGGGTGTCGTGGCTTTTCATCTGCATCACCACAAACTCCACCATCTATGAGTTGGACTCTCATATCTGTCAACTTGAAATGCATATTTTTTAATAAATTCATTCGCCCACATTGGTCATACCTTTGAACCAGTGGAGATCTTATGCTGATACCAGCTGCACTTATGCATGCTGGAAAGTTTTAGAAATTGATTTTTTTTTTTTTTAACTTTAAGTAAAAGTGAGTTTAAGTCAAAGAGTACTGAAACCTGCTATACTTAGTAACTTCCTTGGACCTGGTGCTAGGCATGCTAGCAGCTGGTAGAGGGTTTAATTAGGCTTTTAAGTAACCTTAGCACGCTAATTTAAAACTAAATTATTGGATAGATTAAACTTTTGAATGTGTGCTGGTGCTAGAACTAAAACAGAGGGGGAAGATGAATGTCTGTCAAAGATGTTGCAATCCTTTCCATAGTTGTTGGAATATTTCAGTTGAGCTGTTTGGCGAATGAGCAAATTGTTAAAGAAACCGCCATTCCTAGTGTGCCAGTGTGGCTAGAAAAAGTTGTGTAACATATGAGGTAGTTATGTGTATTTAAAAGAAAAATAAATAACTAAACTAACTAAAAACTAATGCATGTGGATGAACTTCAGAATACCAACTAAATAGTGTAAAAAAGGCGAGACCAAGGGAAGTGATCCAATCAGAAGTAATCTTCTTGTGGCACAAGGTTGATCTGCCCCCGACAAACAGGATGAGAAAGGGGAGCTCCCATGTTCCCTGTTTCTCAAGAAAACCTGTCAGTGCTTTAGAAGAAGAGAAGAATAGACAAATGGACACATTTCACATTTGATATCAAAGAAAGTAAGAGGCTTTGTAAACTTTTACACTGAATCAGCTTTAGATTTAGTCTAAAGTATTTAGCCTCAAATCTAAAATTTAGATCCTAGCTCACATTAATCTTAAACGGACTCTCTCAAATGCTTTGTCTTTACATTCATTAAATATTATCCTTAAAAAGTCTGCAAACAAAAAGCAAAGAAATCACTGCAATTAAACAGCAATAAATATTGTCATATCTTAAATTTGGTTAAAAAAAAAACCTTGAAAAGCTTGAAGGCAGCAGATCTATGGCAATGAGAGTAATAGCTTTGGTGTTTGGGGTACTGTAAATTCTAATCTTGTAAGTTTAAAATGTGATATTAAGCAATTCTTAGCAATGTTGTGTTATTAAAGATGAAACACTCATTAACTCATATAGAACTAACAGGCTCAATAAGCAGCCCATTCAACCTGAGCCTGACAAGCCATGAATTGCTCAGCACTAAAAAAGTTTAAATCTTTGCTATAAAGCATTGGAGATATATTTCACCACAGTTTTTATAGAAATATAAATTTTAAAAAAAGACAGAAAGATAAATATTTCTGCAGACAACAAACATGTCTTTAGTACTTTGTGAGTGGATATTTCTTTTTGGCTTCATATCTAGTGCTAAAGTGCAGCAGATGTGCCACTTTTGTGAAGCTAAAGTGGAATGAAGTTACTGCATTAATGGAGTTTCAGTTATATTTCAAGTTGAAGAAAAATGATAGATATCAAAGTGTTTGCAGGTAAAATCAGTTCCGTAGGAATAAGTGCTCAGGTGTTTGAGGTTTTATACAAACTTCCTTGATAATTGGCGTGTCAGTACAGAAAGAAAAAAACATGAAACACACATTTGAGTCTGTTTCTCTACCATCCATCAGTGAGAAGAGAGAGGCAAAGCTTCAAAAGGTAATTACATTTTGATATCAAAGAACAGAAAGCACTTAAAGCTTAAAGCCCCAAAACATCCAGTCCGACCTATTCCTCCTTTTTTTTCAGAGGACGGGGGTGTAATGGTTCTTTTTCATTTCTTGTGCGTGCTTGTCTCTCTGTACGTATTCATGTGTTCACTGCGGGTCAGGAAACAGCACTGTTTATTTGTGTTTGCATATTGTTTGTTGACAGGAGTCTTTACGCTTCACAGAACAAAGGCAATGTTTTCAATTATAGCGAATTTCATTTGGGTGATGCATTGTCATGGCTACCGACTTAGACAGGTGCTGTTAGTTATAAAACGTATGCGTCTCTTTTTGGGTCTGAGATTGCAGCAGTAGGGAGGAAGCGGGGCTTCTTAGAGGGTTTCAATGGCCTCGGGGACAACTGTAGCACTCAGTGTATTTTATTCATTACACATTAGAAAAACCATCAGTAGTGTGTCCTCCAGAGAGTGTTTTGTTCAGGGCTGTTATGGCCTTCACTGTATGTTTAGCACTTCCATCTGAATAGTAAAGTAGTGAGAGTAAATAATCATTGTTAGAGTAATTGTGATTTACCAATTCACAGAAAAAAAAAAATCTAAAATGGAAACTAACATTCAGGGCTTGAGATAATGCTAATGATGTTGGGAATGTAGACTGTGCAGTATTGATGATTGACTGTAATGATAATGATTAAAGGCATTGATGACACCGATGCTAATGGCGGTGTTCCACGGGCTATGATGGGGCTGATGGGACAGGTGCTTGAGGTCAGAGGGGCTCATTCACATTTCCAGCCTGACCATATATGTATATAATTATTTACATGTCCATCATTTCAGAGGTAAGACAAAGACTTCAAAATTAGATCATAATTGTCTCCTATATTTGACCACAGGGCCCCAGTGCCCTTCGCTGGTAGGAGCGCAGTTTGAGTGGTGTCAGGGGTAATCAAGCATTCTATTTTCCCACTCTCATCACTTACTGAAAGTGGGACGCCATCTCCCTAACTGGACCTAGCAGACAATCTGCAGCCTGTACAATTATTGAGCCATTGCACGAGGTCACTTACGCGATCAGCGGCAGTTGAAGACAGTTCTTATGTAAGGGTCTACATGCAGAATGTAGCAACTGACAAGAGGTTAACGTGAAGCTGTTGCTGCAGCCTGGCATGTTAATGTGCATGTCGTGTGCTTAACTAATTATTCATTTTTTAGCATGTTATCAAATCAATAAAGCATGAGAGACAATTTCAATGGTTGCTTTAACTTCTGAACAAAATCAGTCGCTTTGTATGGAATATGAAATGACACATACGGGGTAAAATGGGGTTTCATTCAGTGTTGCGTGTTCAATACCTTACAGACACAGTGTCTGGGTTTGGATAAGGACTCAGAGCTGCATAAGACAGTGAAATCGGTTTATCACAGCACCAGAAGAGCAGAGTCAAGAATTCTCTAGACGTGTCATTTTAGCTTCAGCTGCCCTCTCTCTTTCATCGGGTTCTGTTCTCTTGCTTTCTTTTATTGTCCTCAAGAAAGCTTAAAACTGCTCCATAAATTCCTCGAGGTTCTGCATGCCTTTCTTGTTAAAGGGAACATGTTCAATCATTAAATAAATAAAAGCAGGTTTAATGTTTTATGAATGTAGATGTGCATACGCATTCTTGCTGTAAGGCCTTGTTAAAATGTGAGCATGCTTGCTTACTTATCAGGTGAACTGATTAGTGTAGCTGTATAATATGCAGTTGTGTGTTGCTTTTTGCATTACTTTTCTTTGCTACATCTTGTGTTGTCTGTGAGCTTGTGCTGTGTGTCAGTCCAAGTTTCCAGGCTTTGTGCTGCATGTTTTCTCTTCATGACACTGTTTTTCTCCCCCTGTGTTCCCTGCCTTGTGATATTATGTTTTCACCCAGCTGCTATACCCTTACAGTATATTGAGTCATCCACGATTCTCCAGAAGCGCAGAAGTGTGTTGTGTGCCAACTGTGCATCGTGACCTTGCTAAGGTGCAAAGAATCTCAACTCAATCAATGCTATTAATTAATCACACATCCTTGTAGTCTGTGATAGAAATTCTGGAGAAAGGTAGCGGGTAAATACATATAAGCACCCTTGTATACTACTGTACCTGATGGGTAGGCAATAGGCTGAAGTTTTAAGGTGGAAATATATTAATATATTCTTTGGTCCCTCAACCAACCTAGTGCTTAATGTCTGTCGCTGCGCTTTAATCCCATTTCTGTTGGTCTGCCATTTTTTTCTGATGAGGAAATATTGAGTGGAGAACCACAAACCCCAGGGTTGTTTCTCAGCAGCTTGCCGATGTGCTTGAACTGTGAAAAGGAGAGAGGGGGAGGAAGGAGAACAGAAGCAGGGGGTGATGATGGTGTTGTGGTAAAGGTGGGAGAGGGGGCATGGAGTTCTCTTGCAGGTGGAATTGTTTTCTATCTGCTGAACTGGAAAACATTTCAGAGAAAATATGTGGGAGGTTTTGTAGAGGAGTGCCAAACTGCTGTGGTGAATAGTAAAGCTTGAAAATACAGCTCTTAAATGAAACATACTTTACCTTTTTACTTTTACCGTTTATTGTGATCACAATGAGGAAAGTGAACGTACAGTACAGTAGGGGTGCTGTTTTCATGACATATTCACATAGTACAGATTTTCTTTTCTCTACTTGCAAAAACATTTGAATGAAAAGTAAAAAAGGGTGATTTTGTTGATCCAAGTCTCAAGAAAATCTGTTGCCATGTTTAACTGTGATCATCTAAATGTCCTCCCTTAGGGAAAAACCCTGCGAACTACATACCTCCTAGGAATTTTTCTTTTCTTTCCATTTACGTTGCCAATGTTAGCATTTCTTAACATCGGCTCCAACACTTTAGAGATTGCCTTGATTTGATCATGACAAAGAGGTGGTAGGGTAACAGACAGAAAACCTTATTAAGCCATCCATTGAGTGTAACACTGTCATACTATTTTGCTGTTACACCAGACAACGTTTCACATATGGTCATGTGATACTGTATCACATTGTGTTTTCTCCATTACATAAACACAGCTAATGTTCACACAGATATTTTTTAACATGCTGGATTGCCAGACTGCAGTAATATATTCCTGTATTTAGATCTATCTCTGTATACGTAGAAGACTGAAATCTTTTTTCTTTTTTTTTTTTAATATTTTTTATTGAGCGTCAAGAATGTAATACAAAGATATACATGTAACGAAGTCACAATGCTCCTTTTATATGTGTACCCCACCCCAAGAAAATATTGGACACCAATCCAGAGAGAAAGAAAAAAAAAAGAAAAAAAAATTTAAATGAGGTACATCAAAATTCACCATATTTAAAGATATGCACTTAAAAGGCAATAGTTTACAGAAAATTAATCGCCATCACAACAGTATGGGTATACGGTAGCGGCCAAGCGAGTATCACATGGGTATGGTTTTAATTTTCTCTAAATGTTTTAGCAATGTATGCCAAACGGCAAAGAATCTCTCCTTTGACCCCTTGAGAGTATACTTTATTTTGCCACTTTGGGTGACTTTTGTGACTTCCAATGCAATAATATCCTTCTGCGCGCAAGCAGTGTAGTGAAAGCGATTATGTTTTTGTAGCTTTTCCTTAATGTTCTATGTCCTCTGTCTGTAGCACCAAATATACCCATAACTACATTGGGTTGAAGCTCAACATTCAATGCTTCAGACAGTGTTTTGAAAATTGTTGACCAGTAGGCTTTTAAAGTTGGACATGACCAAAACATATGTGTTGTGTTTTGGTCATGTCAGATGAATTTCTACATCTCTCACAGCTTGCATCTATGTTTGGAAATATTTTGGCCAGTCTCGTCTTAGAGTAATGAATGCAGTGAAGAATCCTGAACTGTATGATGTTTAATTTGGCACAAGAAGTGCTGTTGTTTACTCTTAAAAGAGCGCTCTCCCAGGTCTCCTTCTCTAAGTCCACCCCCAGCTCATTCTCCCAGGCCGTTCTGATCTTTGCCATTGTTATATTCTTAAAGGAGGCTATACAATTGCTAATTCTTGAGATAAGACCTTTAGGCTTAAATGTGAGTTTCAACAGATCATCAACACCAGTAAATGGTGTTATATTTGGAAAGTTGGGGTTATAATGCTGAAGGAAGTGGCGAACTTGAAAGTATCTCAATAAGCTGGACCGAGGGAGGTCAAATTTTTGTGACAAATCCTGAAAACTTGCCAAGACACCGTCTATGTTTATGTCAGAAAAATTGTGGATGCCTCGTCTCTGCCAAAGAGCAAATTCAGAGTCTAATCTGGCGGGAGGGACAAGGTGATTATTATGAATAGAGCTCAAACTGAGAAGATTTTTAAACCCAAAGTTCTTTCGAAATTGAGCCCATATTTTAAGAAATATGGACAGCTGGAGGTGACCAAGGCTTTAAGGGAGGTGGAAATGCAAGATGCTGCTTCATGCTGCTACCAATCTTCATCTGGGGTATGTAGCCAATAAATGATTTTTTGAACATTTGAGGCCCAGTAGTAATGGCCGAAATTTGGAAGGGCTAAGCCACCGAGGTTTTTAGTCCTCTGTAACAAATCTAGCCGTATTCTAGGATTTTCCCCATCCCATATAAATGAGACCAAAGCTTTATCAATAGATTTTTAAAATGATTTTGGAGGGTAAAGTGGGATACACTGAAATAGATAAAGAAACTTGGGGAGAACATTCATTTTTATACAATTTACCTTCCTTGCCAACGATAGATGAAGTGGCTTCTATTTCTTTAAGTCCGATTTGACCTTTTCAAGTAGCGGGCAGAAATTTTCTTCATAGAGATTGTGCAAATCTCTTGTTATATTTATGCCTAAATACTTAAAGCTGTTTTTGGCTGTTTTGAAAGGTATAACACTGCTCTGTATTTGAAGAGCCAGGTCATTAACAGGATAGCATTCGCTTTTACTGAGGTTCAGTTTATACCCAGAGAAGGAGCCAAAGCTGCTTAGGGTGTGGATGATATGGGGGACACATGAAACGGGATCAGACACATACATTAACAGATCATCTGCATAGAGAGACACTCTATGCTCTTTATCCATCCTACGAATACCTGCAATTGATGGCAAGGTTTTGAGTGTAATAGAGAGGGGCTCTATGGCCAGGGCAAATAACCATGGGCTGATTGGACAGCCCTGACGGGTACCTCTTGTCAACTTCAAATATCATGAACGTTTACCATTAATGATTATAGACGCTTTGGGTGATGAATATAAAAGTCTTATCTATGAGATAAAATTAGGGCCTTCTTTAAACAAGCAAATAGATAACCCCATTCCACCCTATCAAATGCTTTCTCTACATCCAGCGCGATAACCACCTCAGGCACCACGCCAGACGCAGGAGAGTGGATAACATTTAGGAGCCAACCGACATTCGTAAATGAGTGACGTCCTGGAATAAAACCGGTTTGGTCAGCAGATATTACGTCGTGGATTGTAGTTTCTAGATGTAGGGCAAGAGCCTTAGCCAAGATTTTTACATCACAGTTTAGGCGTGAGATGGGACGGTATGAACCAGGTTCTGTGCTGTCTTTACCTGATTTCAGCAGGAGGAAAATAGATGCTTCAGTCATTGTCTGTGGAAGTGACCCACAAGACAAAGAATCATTAAACACATTAAGTAAGATTGTCGTTAGTTGGTCAGAGAATTTTTTAAAGAACTCAATAGGATACCCATCAGGGCCCAGTGCCTTGCCATTTTGCATCACCCTTAGTGCAGTAGTCACTTCTGCATGATTGAGTGGAAGTTCAGCTTCATTCTTATGGGCTGCTGTTACAAGAGGAACCTGAAGATTGCCAAAGAAATGCTCCATATCAGAGCAGTCATTTGTAATCTCAGATGTATAAAGATTTGAATAAAACGCAGTGAAAGTTTCTTTAATTTCTTCGGGGTCAATTGTTAACTCACCATCATCTTTTCGTATTTGTGGGATTTGTTGTGCGGCTGAACGGCATTTAAGTTGATGTGCTAATAAATGTCCAGCTTTGTCGCCATGCTCATATACATAACCTTGTGACTTTAACAGAAGACGCTCAGTTTTTTCGATTGATAGCAAATTATATTGTATTTGGAGGTCTAGCGTCCTTTTATAAAGCTCAGGAGAGGGAGAGACAGAGTACTGAGCATCTACCATAGAAATGGTTTTAATTAGTTCCTCTTGCCTAATTCGATTAATTTTGTTTTTTCTAAACGAATATGAGATGATTTCTCATTGGATTACAGCCTTTAGTGTCTCCCATAAGAGAGAAGGTGAAATATTATCTTTCTGGTTAAAAATGAGAAAGTCATCTATTTTGTTTATATCATTTCACAGAAACCCTCCTCTGCCAGGAGAGTCCTGTCTAATATCCAGGGCGTGCGTTCTGATTGGTAGAGAGGAAAGGCGAGGTCTAAAAGTACAGGGGCATGATCTGACTCTACAATGGTTAAATATTCACTATTCTTGACTAAGGGGAGAAGATTCTGATCAATGAAGAAATAGTCTATTCTACTATATGAATGATGTACATTAGAGAAAAAAGAAAATGACTTACTTTGTGGAAATAAAAACCGCCAGGGGTCAACACATCCTATTTGGGCCATAAAATGAAATCTTTTTCTTGTGTCATTGAGTACTTACCTTTGAGCTAAAGAAAAAGGATGTTTCTGAAACTTCAAGGGTCTCTAATTTCTGCAGTGCAAATATAAAAAGAAGGAAGTTCTGCCTTTGAGAATCCGAGAAGAACTTTAGTTCCTGCAATTCACAGTCCATCAGTGTAGAACATGATAGCTAAGTAGCTGGAATTGTGATAGCATCAGTAGATATTACGATTAGTCAGATGGTTTCAAGAGAGAAGAAAATGAGACTGATTAAAATAATGTAAACTCCACAAGAATTAAGAAAAAAACCTCCAACATTTGATGCCCCAAAAATGAAAACTGAACACTGAAGTTCCAAGTGGCTGTTTGGCACTTCAGTGTTCTCAGGTGAGCTATATAGCACTTCTATTCAAAACCCCACAGTCGCTCTTACACTGAAGAGCAGCTTTGATAATGCAGATAAAATAAAGCTTATAGTAACGTGTGTAAAGTCTTTGGTTTGTTTACTTGTCCTTTTTCTTTTTGTTCTGTCACCATCGCTTTCACCTCACAGTTTTAAACGCTGTCTCTCCTCACCCCGCCTTTCTCTGTTTGTTTTATGTTTTTTTCTCATGTTGGAAGTATTTCTCTTTTATGCTCTGTTTGTCTCTTCAAATGTTTTAAAGCGACATATTTGTGGTAATTATAGCACTGTTTGAACAGCAAGAAATAAGGTGCCTTTATTCAAGGAAAGGATGAGATGAAGTTGTGACATTGGGCTGCTGAAACTGTAGATTCTCTTAGCACATGACGGAGTATTTTTTGCTTTGTTTCTGATGTTTTGTAATGAATATAAGTGATATGTTAAAGATTGAAATGTTGACATTCCAGAAGTAATTAGCCTCCATCACTGATAGCTCTGACGTGTGACATAATGCAAAGAGAGTATCAAAGAGTAAAGGTCAATAAGTGTTTAACTGACTTGTAATTTTCTCAGTCGCCTTGTACCACCCTGATAAATTGTTTAGGTGACACCTTAAAAGTCCTGTAATTCTGCCGGGTTTATGTGTAAACAATTACTGCATTCAATTATTGAGTCGGTGTATGTAATAACCTCTGTCGTCAGCCCGCTTGTACCAGCTTGTAATTCTTCAAGCTTTATGTGGTTAATAGAAGAGTATCCACAGCACCGAATGTAAACGGCCTACCAGAAGGCTGCCACAGTAAACTCGTGTTGCTGCCCTTGGACAGAGTCACCTCCAGCAATGCGACTGGTGTGCTGTACTTCCCTACGTTATTTGTATAAACAGCTATTGATCCTATAGGAGGGACTGGCACAAGTCAGCAACTTTATCAGGAGCTAAAAAGAAATGAAATTACATTTTTGATGGATGCTCCTGTCATAGAGAAAGAAAAACAAATGCCTGCAGCATCATAGGTCCTGCTATCCTTTCCAAGCAGGTAAACCAAACTATACTGTAAGTTAATGTAAAAGCCCTTAGATCTGTCACAGTTATTATTATTCATGTCTATGACTAGCGTGTCTCTGACACTCTTAGAGGTTGCTAATTTGTTTCTTTTTGGTGGTTGCACCTTCACATTCCTTTAATGTTGCCTTGTTAACTCTCGACTCAGTGATCGAAATGTAATTCCCCAGAGCAGCGCTGGCTTGAGCAGTAGCTTAGAATGAGAGTGCTAATGAGAGCCCAGCAAGCTCTTTCATAATGAAACATCTTTGAGGCCAATTGTCCATCACTAATAATCATATGGTAATAACCACCGCAATAACCTGCACTGGGGAGTTACAGTCGTTTACTCTTTAAAGTGCACTCTCCTCTTCAGTAAGAAAAAAAGAGAAAAAAGGAGAAAGGCGGTGATAAAAGTTAAAACGGCAGAAAAAGACAGTAATGAAGAGTGCAGGAGTTTTATAAGAAGGAAAATATGTAGGTGGAATGCAATTAGGCAAGAGCTGGGAAGGAAAGTGCAAGAAAGAAAAAAGCAACAGAGCAAGAGGTGACTGTTTCTAACATATGACATATGAAGCATGAATAACTGATCAGTTGCCATCTTACAGACAGCGTTTAGGTGTTAACAAATGCGCTGTTCGTCACAATTTTCTTCCTCATTTACATCTGATGCAGGTTATGAGGACTGCATTAGCGCCACCACCGGGACTGACAAACTGGAGAACATAATGGAATCTAAATTTAATCCATCCAAAATCAAAAAAAAGTATGCAAGCAGTAATTTGAGAATCAGAAACGGGCACAAAGTCATTTTGAATGCCACTTTAGGTTTGTTCATGCTTTGTTCAAGTTTCTTTCTCTTTTTTTTTTTGTCTTTTTAAGTGTTAGAGATTTGTAGTGCAGGTTTATTAGTATGTTTTCTTGCCTGTCTTTAAACACTCAAGAGCAAATTATGTCTTCAAATACTAATCAAAGCCACAGAGACATTGCATTACTAGAGCTAAAAGAATGAATATACAGCCACGGAGTGAATATCATTAATTTTTGGAAAATTAAAAATATCAAGGGCAAGGACATCCGAGGCGTTTTATAACTTCATCTCCATGGTTACAAGGACAAGCTGTGTGACTGGTTTTGAACAGAATACACATCACTCTGATATCTGCTATGACATATTTTCCCATTACTTTTCAGCAGGGTGAAATTACGCAGGGGAATAAATGGGGAAATTATATAAGCTTTTTTTTCCCACAGTATCTTTTCTGCTGGTCAAAACACAATACGAAACAGTATAAATGAATACCTTAGAGAAAAGTGGTGGAAGTTGGCACATTAATGGTATAATTGCAGCTCAGTGGAGAAGCCTAACGCTGTGGGTTTCCAGAAAAGCTATTATTTGTGTGATGCCATGGAGTGAGGGAAGGTCTGCAGTGATGGGTCAATAAGAGAAAGAAGAGATGAGCCAAGATAAACAATAATGCCACAGCTCTGTCTGTGCCGGCATCGGTCACACTGGCCTTACATGTGCAGCCCAACACAAATATACACACATACTTGCAGACAAATAAACATACGAATGCTAACCCAGTGGACCGTGAGAGACTGCTGCTGAGGCTAAACACAGTAAATAGAAATGGCTCAATGCCCAGTGAACCCAAGCCTTACAACGAAATGCAAAATGTTACACAACAGGGGCATGCAGGGTTTTTTTCTAAGGAAGGTCGTTCATTTTATTTAGGTTCTGTTAATCTATGATTAATTACCAATTATGTTTGGGCTTCCATGCTCCCTGTTTCTCATTAAAAGACGAGAAAATGTCAGCACTTAGGAGAAAGAGACATATTGACACATGTCACATTTGATATCAAGGAATATAAGACACCTTGTAAACAGTGTTAAGCAACTCTCATTGGGAAAAACACAGCAAACTGATATTTAGTCGATCAAAACTACATGAAAACTAACATAATTTAACATGGATGTTGAACAACTGAATGACATTTTAGTCAAAAGACTGACTAAATGCTTCATGATGCATTTGGAAGTACTACAGGTAAAAAAGGCATATTTACAGTAGAATGAAAAAGGGACCTTTAATGACCAGTATGATATTACAGTACATTTCTAACTCATGGAGAAACAATTATCTCTAGGAGATATTTTAAACCTACTGCAGTCCAATCAAATTCTGATGAACCAAAGGAGTGCTATTTAACTTTTAACCTTGAGTTAAAAATAATGAACGCATTATGTAGGTCCAAACTGAGAAAGATAGTGGAAGTGATTTGTACTTCTGCAGGTTACATTACATACTATCTTACTTCTAAATGTTCCTGCCTCTCAGGAATTACTTCCTAATGTAAATGTTCTTGACCAGAATGATCTAGAAACGATGCTGAAATGCTACTTTTTACCTGTATTTGTTGTGCCAGCTTTTCTGACCATAGCTGCACTGATCTGCTAAGCGTGTCTATAAAGCTCCATTTTCAACCATTTTCTTTTTTGCTTGTTTTTTATGCCAAACAAAGCTAAAATCAGATTCTTTTTCTTCTGCCATATATTGAGCCCAGACATATTTTTCCTGGATTGATGGATTCAGTTACTTCTGAAAAAAGTGAACAATACGACTTTTGATTGTAGGACATTTTGCTTTGGCCACAAATAACAGGGGAAGTGGTTATAAAAACAAAATACAAAAGCAAAAATAAATGTATTGAAGTAAATGAATTGGATTGATGGAGTGTATTAAGAAAATTGAGGACTATGTCAACACATAATTGGATCCCCTTTTTGTGTGTAGACACATTCCCTGAATGCAGACAGAAATAGGGGGGTGCATAAATAATGTTGACAAGGTGTATGGCTTGAGTCATTAGCATTCTCATATATCAAAGCAGGATTTTAATAAAATCCTTAATGTAAAACTAAGTGAATCATTTGTTCAGATGTGTTTGTGGCTTTGCTTTTATTTCTAAAGCTGTAACGCTACATCCTCTATTAAAACTGAATTTTGAATAACTGGTAGCAGCCACTACCAAATCACGTTTTGAAAATGGCCCCACAAACTAACAGTGAATCTTGACCAGCAAAACATTAACCACTGGGTCAGTGAAACTCTTAAACTAGTCATTAAACGAGGAGTAAACATCACTGTAGCACCTGGAAACAACGCTGCCTGACCTTGAAATATGAGTGTTTTCAGCTCATCATCTCTGGGCAAAGGCATCCACCACATCATTAAAATCCAGGGCTTAGACAAAATCTGATTCAATAGTCACCAGTGGTGAGGAGCGAGGGGCCCTGAGGGTCATTTTCCTCATTTTCCTCTTACTTTCTCACCTGTTGTCCCGAGTATGTGACCTTTTTAACACATACACACTGGATAAGCCGTTCAGTTTTCCAATAAATTTCATTCACAGTATGTCTGAAAATGATGTAAATTCAAATGGTTTGTTATGTGAAGGATGCCAGCGTAGTGCCAAATTGGAAGAGAAAAAACGCCTCATGCTACACAGCTTTTTATGTCTTATGCTCATTGTTCTGGATTTACACCAGGCACATTTACTACAGTTCACTCATTCTCATCAACTCAAATGTTTTTAGAGGAAAACCCTCTGATAAACCCGCTCCATGCCTGACACAAACCATGGATAAGGAAGTTAAAAATGCTTGCTTTTTTCCAAGAATTGTTGGACAGACAGATAAACAAAAACAACAAAGATACCACCAGCTAAAAGCGTGAGTGTTGAACAGAAATCCCAATCTCAATTCATTCTAATGTACACTGGTTTGTGTTAAAAATCTAAGGAAATCATGTATTTTGTCAGCATCACCTTGAAACATGATAATATTTGTTGTAGTCAGTTTGTTTGCTGGCAGCTTTTAGTCTTGAGTTGATGGGATTTTAAAAATGAGAAATTTGTCCGTCCTTGGGGAGTTTACCTGTGTGTGCGTGTTGGCTCATTTTCAGCGCATCTGGGCCGATGAGTTTAGAAGCAAGGCCTCTTTCCTCCATCTATATGTCCGTCCACAGCTCACAAGAATCCCTACTGCTCCTAGAGCATTGGTTAGATTTTATTGAAACGTGCGCGCAATGATCACCTTCTAGGTCTTTACCCAGACGGTGCTCAAGGTCAGGGTCACATTTGTTGTTTTACTGGCAATAACTTGTGAATTGTGATGGATTGTGAGCAAGATGAGCTACTACATCACTGGTGTCATTTTTTATGATTGTAAAGGTAAATGCATTTTCAGTTTTACTAAAAAGTAGTGAGGAAAAAGAAAAGGAAACAGTCTTGTCTCTTTTTATAATCAGACCACATTCTTTTAGGCGAAACAACAGAAAAGTCTGGTGATGTAGTTAGCATGATTTCCGTACCAGTGCAGTATAATTTTATAACCTCTGATATATATATTGTAAACACAGTTAAGGATAACATTTTGGTCAACACAAACAAGAATATTGGCAGCCTGTATACACGTTTGGGATTTAACCCTCTCGAGGCAGGCGTTGCCGATTTGCAACAGTTAAAAACTAATAACCTAATTTTTACTCAGAAGTACCACTGCAGGACTTGGTTGTGCATTAGCAACAAACAGTTTAATTTGAGCCTAAGAGGGTTAACCACTTCATTCATTCGTTTATCTATAAGTTAGAAACTTATTCACTTATTCACATGTTACCAGCTTTTTCATTGACTTCAATGACTTTGAAGGTTGGAATTTGCTTATCTGTATTTTGTTTAACATTCCATAATTTGCATAGATCCCTATCACACTTGTGCATCTCATTGAGGGATGTTTATTTTGTCCCTTGAATATCATTAAAGTTCCCTGTGCAGTTCTCTAAGACCAGTAAGTCATTTCCATATTAAAGAACATGATGCAGTGAGTATATTTCAAGGTAAAAAAAAAAGAAAAAAAAAGACAAGGTTAAAAACACAAGGCAACAAAATGGCCAAATTAACTCCAAGTACATGTACATGAATATTGATGATTTTCCTCTATACATTCAATTATTTTGATTAACTAATGTTTGTTTGGCTAGATTAACAGAATCCAAGATGATAACTCAACAAAAAACGATTTGTACTCCTTAAAAATGGTTTAGTGTGAAGCTTACTGCAGTGCATCTAACACTGCAGGCAGAACAGCCAATAATAAACATTAGTAGTGAATAAATCTGCTTTTAACTGTTATTCATGGTAAAGCCATCTTAATTACAAACACTAGCTAAATTGGTGAATTAGAGGAATTAGATCCCCTGGGATCTGCAATGTAGTGGCAAATAGCACCAGTTATCAATGCAGGGTTATTTAAAGGCCCTCTGGCATGCTTTTATCACGCTTTTATTGTGGAAAATCTTCATCTGCAACCGTCTCTGGAAACGTACACTCCCACTTCTGCTACGTTACGTATTTCTGCATGCTAATAAACACACTTCACAATGCAGCAGTTTATTACTTCACTCCTATCCTGCAGCCTGGTTTTGTATAACTGAGTTTCTAAGTGTGAAAAGCCGCACATACAGCACACACAAACACACGTATACACATCCTTAGTATAAAGGGGTCATAGCCACGTTGGCTGCGCACCCTAAATGAATGTAACAAGCATCTTTAGTTGACCAGCTCATTATGGTGTGATAATTGGCTCCGGACCATCAGACTGTGAGATGATGGGCTCCAGTCTTGTTAGTTTGGTGCATGTGTGCAAGTGTAATATAGAGTGAATTGTAGTGTGCTTCTGTTTACAACAATGCCTCTGCCTGTTCCCCTGGGTAAACTAACCAGCCTCACAGAACATAACAATAATGATTCAATTATGTCTTGTAAGTTGTTGTGGTAATATATTTAATGGACATTAAAGGCTTCCCAAAGACTTTCAAATCTTGGTTTCACATCATGATGTCCATCTGATTTCAACTTTGAAAGAAGTCCTTGTTTTTTTAACTTACAGGATGTTATTGTACTTGACCAGAAAATTGCATGCATATTCAACATGCGTATTCAACTGGTCTTCTCTATCCTGCTAGATTTCTAGAGCACTTTACCAGCAGTTATTGATGCCTTCCTCTCGACAATTACGAGCTAATATCAGTTGTGCCTTGATGAGGAAAACCAGTCTAAGCAAAATGCTTGAGACATATTAAAATATTGATGACACCAATATGGATGTGATAAAGTTTGTTTGATTATCGCATTAATTTTGAGTGGTGCATCCTTAACCTGAACTGATTACAAACAAGTGTGCATCAGTCTTTCCTGTAATTATCCCTCTCAGCAATAAATGATGCATTAAATTAATCTTTTTTTTTTAACAAAAGTGTCAGTTATCAAAACTTTGTGCAAAATTTTAAAAACAATTTCTTCATTAACACTCAATTAAAGTGCGAATAAACATTTCCATTCACAATGATTTTAGAATAACAAACTACATCTGAGTATAATTATCGGCAGAACATGCCATCTATTTTAAGTCTGCCCCCCATAGCTAATTACACATTTATTTAATTCTGTCTAGCAAAATATCTGAATGAAAAGCATCTTTATGGTCTTCCAGCTGGTGTCTTTTTCTTATTAAACTCTGTTTGTTGAGTTGGACAGTATCTTACTGATGGAATGATATTAGTAATTTTACGGGACAAAGGAGAAAAAGAATTAAAGTCAGAACAAGATGGAAAAGGAGAGGCACGAGGTTAAAGAGTAGGGGGAAGGAGGTAGTTTCAGAGAAATGAATCAGGGGTCTTGACGGTGACAGCGGCCCTAAGGCTGCGTGACACCTGGCATCTTTCATCTCCAGCCATGTCACGTCTCCCTGCCACAGTCCTCAAGCTAAGGATGCTGCAGCTACGCAATGGTATAGAAATGACAATGTGCAGCAAAGAAAGAAATTAAACAAAACCTCAACATGGGCTGCATGTGGGGAGAAACTAGAAAGCAGACGTTTTGCCTCAGATCTATCCATATCACTGATGCAAAGACGACCCCCAAATCCATTACAAGCCAATTATATGTGCTGGGCCAGGGCTGGGGCTGGGCACTCACTCGTGAACTGCAGTGCTTAATCCACAAAGAGGAACTAATAGGAAATTTGAAAATAGAATCCACACTTGAGTAACTTTGGAGGGATTTGGCTGGATTAATGAACTGTCAGACTCACTGTCAACATGCTGGGGAGTGCAATCCTTTACCAGCCTTTGCTAGTCCATTTCTAGTCTCAGTCTTTCTAGTTTCTCTCTGCTCTCTCTAACACAGCAAGTGTTTAAACTGACATGTTCTCTTCTTCATGAGCAGGATGCCAGAAGAAATAAAAATGGCTCTTGTACCACCTGTGCTTAATCTGTCTGTGCTAATGTCTCTGTGCTTTTAACTGTAGATCTCATCTGTTATATCCACACACACACACACACACACACACACACACACACACACACACACACACACACACACACACACACACACACATACACACACACACACAAATAGGGCAGAATACTGTTCCCTCATGAGTGAAGAGCCTAAATGAGTTTCCCCTCCTGGAGCAAAGGCAGCATCTGCTTTAGTCCGAGGGGACACATACTACAATCACCAGAGCTACCAGTCACCACTTAAAGATAGCACAAGAGGAGAGGAAACGAGGGCTGAAACCAAGAGGAAGAGAGGTTAAAGCGACAAAGAGTGGCTCACAAACAGAAGGGAAAAACACTTAAAGGAAAAGAGTGAAGGAGAGCTATACAATTGAGCCTGTATGAGATCAATGGTAAGGATCCTCAGCGAAAAGCCTGAGAAACGGATACATATTCAAAGAAATCCAATCCATGCTGTGGCTGTCCCATTGTTTTCAAGACACTTGACAGGAAAGATAGATGGCTACACTATTCGTGGTATCTAGCAGTTCATGTCATTGTAGAAAATTAAAGGATAGATCCATCAGTGCATGATCTGGCCACAAACACAAGCACAATAACAAAGAAAATTGCTTTTTGATGAGCCTGTTTATAACAGATCAAACAGGAAGCACAGCAGCACAGTGAGTCATTTGGTTACCCCGAGGCATGAATGTCTGAACATGTTGTAGACCTTTGCCTGTGGGACTATTTGTTGAAGCAGACATTTTTAGATACACAAAAAAAGAGTCGTGCCACTAAACTGGATACACAGACCAAAATGGTGAGCGGGAAAGTCCAGAACATGTCATGTTCAAAGGCACTAATGAAATCCTTGTCTATTTTAATTCTGCTTGATTCAGCTACTGCTTTTGACACCACTATGTCACCCCCCTGATAATTGAAGTTGGTTGATGTTTTTCAGACTGATACTAGATGGTTTTTGTCATGCTCTAAAGGGTCCATACTTGGAATTTTTGAGCAGCAATTGCAGTCTATTTGTAGCTGATTATTTTCATATTTTTAATTTGAGTGAATTTAAGTGTCAGAAATCATACTAATGTTACATTTATGTGAGAGCTGGGCTTGTCTGGCAGGTGAACTATATGGCTCCTTGTATTGAGATTGGTTTCAGCACAGAAAGCTGGGACAATAAGTAGCATAGCTGCAAGTGGTTGCAACAAAACAACAGCAGTAGATGAATGTTGCGTGGTTTGTTTTAGTATTGGAGCTGTCCAGCAGACTGAGAAGAACAGAGTGGAACTCGTAGAGAAAACACCTCTTAAAGAAACAGAAAATACATTAGCCGTGATGGTAGTCCTTGCCCTTGGGAGTAAACCACGGTAATTCTGCAAACAAAAGTCCATTCACTTTATAGCTTTCTTGCCAACACTATTCACTGTGATACGTCACATACACCAGATAAAATGAAAGGAACGGCCAATGACAACCACAACAAGCGCAGCAGCACTTTACTGCTTGGTATGGTAGTGCTGTTTTGTAATACATTTTTAATATTAGCAGAAAAATATATTTTTCAGTCAAGCTGTCATTACCACTACCATTTCAGGTTTTTCACTTTATGGCTATTTTTTCTTTAGTCTTAAATGAAAGTAAAACTCTGCCAAATCAAGCATGCAGAGCAAACTGCTGTGGTGACCCCTTGTGGCAAGAGAACAGCTAAAAAGTTTATTTTTCTTCTTCTCCTGGCATCTGTCACTCCTCTCATTTACAGTTTCTCTCTTCTCCAACATTGAAACTCCCACTCAGACTCCGTAGTAACTTTTCCATCCTACTCCTGTTCTTCATCTTCTACCACTTCTGTTTTTCTTCAGGTCAGTTCGGTGCGCGAGTGGGTGTGGAGATAGCACTTTTGCTCTCTACTCAGTGTTGTACTTGATTACCTTGCATCATCTGTCTGTACTATAGGGAATAGGCTTCTATCCAGTTTGACTGGCAGTTTATCTGTAAGTAGAGAAAAGGGTCACGGCAGAAGCAATGAGTTTTGGTGTGTGTGTGTTTGTTTTGTGTATTATACACATGTTGGATCACTGCTCTATTAAAGCAATAAGATATTTGTAGTGATAATCTGCCAAGAGAGACAAGACGCAAAGCCCACTACTTGCACACTTGGTCCTACATCCTTGTCTTTAATATTGATTTTTCGTGGACATGATACATGTTTTTCCATTTACTTGTCAAATTTTATGTTCACAGACCCAATACTGATCTAATAAAAGACAGTCTGAGATCCATTCTTGCTATTCGCCACCAGCGAACAGAAATGTATTGGCCTATTCCTGTTGGAACTATAGAGCAGTACGGCAGTCTAAAACACAGCAGCCTTGGGCATTTTGTTTGCATTTGTATGTGCGGGTAGGAGAGATGTTATGGCACTCGAGGTGATGTGTGTGTTTTGTGTGGGTGAGAGCTTGTGACAGCACTGAGTGACTCCTAGTTCACCTGTTAACAAAGACAAGTTGCTAAAGTTTCACATCAAAATAAAGTTAAATATGAAAGAGCGCCACCTTTCAAATGCAGCGGACAAATGAAACTGCACTTAAGTCAATAACATAGCCTTTAGAAGCCTGCCTCTGTGCCCTGGAGAGCTTTGTATGTGTTGGCACTTACAGCCTGAATGTATATACTCTGCCGGGATCACATGAGGAGGAAATGAGGCCGGTGTCGACAATGAGTTGACATTGGAAAAGCTAACAAGCCATTTGTTGTTGGTATTAGTCCAATACACAGTAAAGTCATGGACTGCAAATAAAAGATGGACATGGCTGTCCACTGTGACGTGAATCATTGATTGCAAGAGAATTCCAGCCAAATATGTCCCAGAATGCTTTTTCCTTCCACTTACAGGTTTACAATAATCAAGTCAAAGTAACACACAAGAAAAATACACTATAATCCAGAAACCCAGTGCTTACAAGTCAAGAGTATTTGTCATCACATTCTCAGCATGAACTTCACATGCAGGCCTGTAAACAGTTCCTGGTAGATTAAACTTACACTGCATTATTGGAACTCTTTTGGGAAGTTTATCTTGATGCACATGTTGTCTTTTTGCAAACTGTGAAAAAAATAAGCATTTTATTTTAACTTTTGGTACAGTTTATAAAAAGGATTGTATATAGTTATGACGTTTATATCTAGATAAATATGTGTAAAAATATAGACACTAATATTATCACATTTAGCACATAGCAGTTTATTTCATTACTGTGGACTTACTACATATATGTTACTAAATATTAAATATTGAATATTAAAATGTAGTGTATAATGGTTTAAAAAAAACATGGCAGTACAGCATGAAAAAATGTGTTAAGTTGGATTTTTAAACATGACAGTCTTTGAGTTTGACCTGCTTGTGCAACCAGCCTCAAGTGGCCTCTCAAGGAACTGCATTTTTGATGCTAACGTTTATATTTCAGCCCGGGAGATTGCCGCTTGGATGAAACGTGATTGATAAAGTCGTTTCTGTTCTTGTGCAGGAGCCTGGCACTTGAACATATTTAAACTCAATATATAAATACAGTTTAAGAAGAAAAAGAAATGATGAATTAATAGCTGTCACGAGTGGAATGCGACCAATGTGACTGAATTGTTTAAACAAAAAATTCATTTTCTGTCTGTAAATATGAAAAAATAATAAAATTCATAATAACAATAATTTAAATGAGTAACTAAGAAGCAGTTTGAGAAGTATTCGTCACTTGGATTCAGTCGCATTCAAAGGAGGATGCAGTGTCCCACTCTCACTGAAGATTCCTGACGTTGCTCCAAAAAGAGATAAATATGAAATATGAGAGCTTTCAGTACTGCTTATGCCTGCAAAATAAGTCAATTAGTCACGGCAGGCAGCAGTCAAATGGAGATTCTGCATGATGGTCTTAACGAGGGCCGCATAGGACAAGCGTCCGACAGCTCGTTAAATTAATCCTTTGGGTCTGCTGCAAGTGGAATGAGGCATGTGTCTGTGTGACCTGCTTATGTCCTCCACATTACATTACACAAAAACGTACACACACAGGCACACACTCACACAACAGAGTCTGAGCTCCAAATGGACTGGAGAAAATATTTCTGATCAAAGTTTCTTTCTGGCCCCATGGTTGCTCAGATTACATGAAAAACCCTGCCAGCGGGGAACTCGGGAGTCTCTCGCTCGCTCGCTTACTCACTCTGTCGCTTTTCCTCAGTCAGTTTTTTCCTGTGTTGTTCTATTTTTCCTTTTCTCTGACTCATTACATCTTATAAACATAGCCCCCTGCAACACAAGCGGTCTCAGTATGTGGGATCTAATGACTATGTTATGTGACAGCTTGATTCAGGAAGTCTGTGTTTTCCTGTGTGGTTTATGTATGATTTACAAACTAGACTAGCAAAGTTTGAGTTTTTGCACCGTGCTTAAGTAAATATGTATGTGTGTGCCTTATACATGTATCTGACAGAAACAGATAAACGTGGAGTATTTTCCTTTGTTCATTCCCTCTATGGCCTCTTTATTCCCAGAATTCTCTCTTAACAAAATATTTTCCAGCTCCACACCACACCTCCATCATATATGAAAGATCTCACCCGATTCCCTTCCCATTCCACTTCATGAATAGCAAATCCACTGATACACTCTGTATTGCAGAATGGACATTCAGCTACCCTGGTCAGCAAATGGCTTTGTCCTATCCATCTCAATCTATTCAGCATTGCAGCCTTTGGTCACCCAACTGAAACATAACCAAAACAGACTCTGGCTTATGTTTGTCATTCTGTGTATGAGCAGAATGTGCGACTCTTTCTTATCCTTGGGTGCATCAGCTAGCAATTTACTCCCCACTTCTTATTTCCCAACCTCAACAGAGTCCAATAAATTGCCCTGGGGAACTATTCTTGACCCCTTGTGTTTTCTGCTTTTCAAGGTACGTCTGCCTAAATCACTGTCTCACCCTCTCTGACACCTGTGTCTATGTGGCACAATTCAGATACGCCTCATAAAGTTATCACAAAACAGCTTTGATAACCCCCATACAAGCCCACACACACACAGACACACAAATATCCACACAATATATACTTCACCATGCAGATAATAATGGTATAGACATTACTGGAGTGATTTAAAGTCAAGAATTGCATTAAAAGATGTTATTAGAGAATGTTATTGGCAAATTGTAAAAGGATGCTATAATGCAGAGTGGAGTTAGAGCGAGAATAGCTTCACAGTAAATATAGAGGATGAAGATGTGAGACAGGTTATTGAGGCTAGCTCGCAACCATCATTTGTTTTTCCCGGGTCCAAAGATTATCTGGTTGAGTGATAGAGGTGGCCTTGATCAGCTCCCTCCCCACGCACGGCCATATATCAGATGTCACACTGCTGCAAAACCATCAACCCTTTACTGGCCTGGGATGCACATATTTACCATGGTAAATGGCACGCCTTCTCAGTAAACACTCCTCTTTTTCACCAACCATCAGCATGCAGGAATTGATGGTGCATCGCTCGCTGTACATTCTCTGTAATTGCTCACTTCCACATATGCAGGGCGAAAAATGATCTGGACTAGTTTCTTGAGTGAAACTTTCTAAAGGCAAAGAAGGCTCTTGGTGCTTCCTCCCCCTTTTCTTTGTGCTTTTGATTATAGCACACACTCATTAGGCTGCCAGCATTTGAATTGTACGAATCTATCAAGTCGATCAGAATTAGCTGCAGGTCCTTTTTGTAAAGAGAAGTACAGGCTTGTCATGATAGAGAGGATGAATGAGTTCACTGAGCAGAGAATGGACCTAGAAAGCTGATTGCAAGGACTGAACGGAGAGGGGGAAATATGTTCACCCATTAATTAATCTAATAGTTTTCATGGGACAAAGACAGCATATCTCTGCTGACTGCATAACGAGAGTCTGGAACAAAGTCATTCACTGCATCTCATTTAAAATTATGTGAGTGTGGGCTAAAGACCAGGAGGCGAGGCAGCTCATGAAAAAGAAAGCCTTTACCATACATATTTCTCTTGCTGTTTATTTAATAGAATATTCATTAAATCCTTTACTGCTAAATCCAAAAGAATATATATATATATATATATATATATATATATATATATATACACATGTATATGCTCTTTTGGCTGTGGAAATGAAAGATGTTCTTTTCTCTGAGAAAGATTTTATTCTGCAGGGTTCAAAACATTAATCAGTTATGAGCGTGTCACATTGGAAATCAACAAATTAATTTTTAGCTGTTTTGATTGGTTGATGTAGCAGTGTGAAAGTGGTACCGGGATTTGATTGGAGAATTGAGGTGATATCACAGCTCACTGGTGCAAAACGTTCTGGGAAACAGCCTAGATCTTATTGAATTTTAATTCAATGGATCTATGGTCCGTATGATACAAGGGGAATGGGAGCAGGAGGCCTTCTGGGCATCGTAATTTACCTTACCCATTTTTTCCAGAGATTTCATATGATATTAATTTAATCTTCAACATTTTATTTCACACATAGTGTACACAGCCACAGGCACACATAGGCGAAGGATTTTATTTAAGGTGTTGTTTTGCTTGTCTATAGACCATTTCTATAACCGTTGTATGAAGTTGAATTGTATGCATTTAACACTAAAATTGAAAGGAAATTTACCAACGTTGGTGGTGAGAAGTATTTAATTAATTAAGCAATTAAATATGTTGACTTTTGCCATCAGAAGTCAGAATTTGTGTTTCAGAATGTATGGTGAAGGCCATTAGTGGTACTGCACTGTATAAGGCATGTGAATCGGTTAAAAAAGAAGTTCATTATGAGTACTAACAAGAAGGTCACTCTGAGACTGCAGTCCTCCACCAAGGCTAATGCCCTATCTCGTAGTTTATTTAATGGAACGAGATCCAGATCTGCACTAAATTTACTGGGAACAGCAAACCAGCAAGTGGTGCTGAATACATACCTCTGTCAACTATAATTTATTAATCTAAAAAAGGGGAAGGCATTCTAAAATGGGAACAGATTAAAATATGACATGACAAAAATAAGAGAGAAAATTTAACAAACAAAATGAAAAAACACATGAACAAAATAATGACAGCTTTCTGACCTGAATATGGGACCTCGGAGAGAAAACTTGCTCTCTCTCAGTCATTATGTTCCCTGAGCTGCAGCATCGCTTTCATGAACCAGCACACACCTTATCATCCCATGAGAAGACATGAAAGATGTCGTTTAGGGATTAGAGGTAGAGTCATTTTGTTTACTAATAAAATCTAAATCTAGAGTCATTACTGTAGATTTCTTAGCATTTAACTATAAGAAATAATAATAATTTTGAAGTTTGTTTTTAAAGTAAGCAAGTTAGCATTCTGCCATTTACATCAACCACAAGAAATTATTATATTTACATCACGGTGACCAATGTCAGAACTGAAAATACTCCACAGGAGCAGTACACAAGTGGAAAAGTAAAGTCTATTATAAGATTCTTTCACTACAATAATGGACAAACCCATGAGAGAAAATGAAGCGGCTAACAGGTAAATTATTACTTATGCAAAAAGCAATTATAAATGTAAGTAGTTGTGTTAAACATGTTAGCCGAATGCAGTTATTGACACTGAAATTTAGGAAATGGGTAAAAGAACACATACAAAAAAGGAGTTTCGGTGTTTGTCTTGGCAAATATTTGCAAATAATCACTATCTAACTTATAAATGTAGACATGTTGACAGAATGTAGCAATCAACCAAAGTCTGCAATGCTGGTTGCCAACTGGTTTTATTCTGATTATATTCATGGTTTGTTCATAAACATTCATCATGTATTTGAATGTCATGGTAATTTGGGCATTTTTATTTTTTTACTTGAACTGCTCTTTGGGCGGCATGATTCCACAACATATATCTTCAATGACTAAAACAAGAATTTGAATTTATTTTATATTTCTTATATTTCAAGTGTACATACAGACTCGCATATATCTTATAATCTTATAAAGTGTTGAAGGTTCTACAATATCTTTTAACTCGACGAGGCTGAGGGTTGTTAATTTTTTATTTATTTTATTTATTATTATTAAAATTTTCCAGCATAAAAAGGATTTTTTTTGACAGAACTAATTAGAATTAGAATTATGCTAAAAGCTTGTTGATGGGTACCAAAAGCCCTTGGGTGAGGTGCAACTTGCTAAGGGACTTATTGGAGGAGTTCTGTGTGAGTATTGGATAAAATAATAAATATATAGTGTTTTTTTTTCCACTTGAGCACTCAAGTGCTCTATACAACATCACCCATTCAAGTCCATTCATAGAAAGCACTTTTTTCTACAACCAAGTGATTTCTATCTAACATTGACACACATTCAAACACATTGGAGAGCAGCTTAGGATACTGCTTTCTAATGCATTAGGATACTGTGGGATGCAGACTGGAGCAACCAGGGTTTGACCGACAACATTCCGACTTTTGAACCCAATTCTTGTTTTGGAAAGTCATTAAAGATGTGTGATATGCAATTATTCCACAATGTGAAAAGAAAAGTGCAAATAATTCATTAAAAGTCCAAGATTCTGTCCTATATTAACTCTGTAACTATTTATAAGATAAGATAAGATAAGATGGGGAAATTTTTGCGTCACCTTTTCCTGTCTTTGAAGCAACCATTTTAACAGCTAGTTTATTGCACATGGGAGAAATAATTTAGGTTGTACTGCAGTCTCCAGCCAATGTTTTCCCTTGTGTAACTGACTGTAACATGAAAGTTTGTTGTTTTGGTGCAGTTAGGTTTATGGCTTTGAGATTTGCCCCTCTTTTCTTTTTATCAAGAAAAAAAATATTTTCCAGGGCTCAGAGAAAATGTGAAAATGCCCTCAGTTATGTTTCTGCTTACAGGTTGTCTCTTGACCAGATTACCTGAATTACACTAAGTATTCTATGAAATGCACTTAAAACTTGATATTGAAAAGATTAATAATAGCAATATTATTACAAAAATTGTTAAATTATGTTCGATTTCTTTTCTGCGGTTGCTTTAATCTAGATTTTCTAAGAAAGTGCCAACAGGGGCAGGTGGCAAACTCTCATTAGTGGTGTGGTTAAAACCTTTGATTTGCATTAAATTCCTTTTAATGTGCTTGGTTTTTAAAGTCTTTGCTTGCAATTATTTTTGCCAAGACATGGCATTCTGACTGAAAATTTAATCACACTGAAACAGATTTGCAGCTGATGAGCTTGGTTTCCCACAAGTTTGGGAAACGATCTCATTGTACTCTATAGTATGTGCTCAAGAGCAATCAGTCTTTAATGAAAAAGAGAAAACAGTGTGACTTGAAATAATCAGTGAGTGAGTTGCTGGAACTCTGGAGGGCCATTACTCGCAGTGTTTATATTATTTTATTTTTATTTAATTAGTAAGAAATGAGTTACAAACTTCATTGAAATTAGTTAAAAAGAGAGGCAACAGCACACACTGCAGGGCATTGCATAAAAAATGAAGATATTTCCATAGTACACAAAATGCTACCTTTTCCCAAACAAATTATTATATCAAATGAGCTTATCCCATTCTTTCAGCTTGTGATTGTTGAAAAGCTGCTTCAGCCAACCAAACTGTTCTTGCCCACCAAGAAGCCATAAGGAAATCCTGTAGTCCAGTTGAAAACGGTGAAACTAGACAGTTACATTTATCTCGACTCCGATTGTGCCTCTGTCTGTTTAGTGGTAGCTTTATATGGACACCTGACACGGGCGCTCTTACTGCTCTGGACAGTGCTCAGAGGGACTTGGGCCCCAAAGCTTTTCTGAAGAGGAATGACAAACCTAAGGTGGCGAGTTGAAAGTCAATCCATCAGTCTGAATGAATTTCCAGTAGCACAGCTGTGGACAGGGAAGATAAAATAGAAAAAAACATTATTGTAACATTGGATTGAGGGCAGTTCAGGGAGAGCTCCACTTCATAGCATTTAACTTCGACTAGGCAAGGTTCCTTGGCAACAGGGATTAGTCACAATGCTCTGTTTAGGTGAAGATATGAAATGATGTTTTATGGATAAATTGTACTCTATCATTTGCAAAAGAGAAGATTGCAAAACCTTTAACATAAGAAAAAAAACTTCTGTAAAATCCATTAAGACCCGTGAAATTACTGTTTTTTAGTAAGTTACTTTGTAGGTTGTGGAATCAGTTTGTGAGAAGTTAACTCTGGTGGACAGAGCCATGGATTCACACCTGTCACAAGTTGTCTTGACAGCAATGACCTTTGAGGAAATGTATTACGGAAGCTGATACCTTATGGACATAGTCTTTATGAGTTTTTAATCCATGAAGATTTTATAATTGTAAAATGTTTCTGAACCCTTAAAGAGTCATAAACCCTCCACTATGGTATGTCTGGCTAAAAAACAAAACCCCCAAAATCTGAGACTGTGCTTCTCATGTTGCCTCTGCAATAGTTACCTTTCTTTGTATTCGTTGTTGCAGTCTTTGGTCAACTGTTGAGTGGTGTGCTCTGCCCCATAATGCTCCACTTTGTTCACTACAGCTAAAAGCAACACACTGGAGAGGGAGACAGAGAGAGACAACACTGAGCAAAAACGATTCACTACAAAAGACGGATGTGGGGGGCTGCATAATTTAACTGATAATTCTTTTTTAAGTTCATCAACATAAGCACAGTGTAATATTCTTTTATAACATAATTTTATGCATCATTGGTATAAAATATTTATTATTGATGGCTTTAATTTCAGAAGCAAGTAAATGCCATAAAATTAAGAGGAGCTGTGTTATTGTCTGTGCACTTTTCTCCTATGACCTTGCCATGACTCTTGTGAAAAAAGAAACAACTAAAGGCCACAACAGTTCAACATTTTGTCTGTGTGTGTGTCTTGAGGAATATCTTAGCTGTGAGGTGAGATTTACTGTTTAGTCTATTTTGTTTGCTCATCCATCGACTTTCTATTCATACTTATCCTTTTAAGGCTTGTGCGGAGTTTGGGTTGGAAACTAAAACCGCATCCACCAGTCAATAGTCAGGAAATACCCTGAACCCTGAGAACAGAGCTGCACTCTGTGCCTTAGAGAGAAAAGTAAAGTCTTTTGTTCACCTGTCAGCTGAATCAGTGATCACTAAAAAATGTTTTCCCTTATCTTCTGAAAGGAATTGTAATGAAATGTCTTCAAATCTGAACCTGTTTGAGGTAATATTAATAGTATATGTAATTACATTTTGTTCTCCATCTGTGTATTCCCAGTTATTTATTTTTGCCATTGCGGCATTGAGACCCCTCTGAATATTCTAACACAGCAATCACTTGATAATCTAGACAGGTGTGGGCTGATCCTTTAGTAAACCAGGAGGTAATTACACTATTTGCCGTATCGACAGACTAACCAACAGTGATTTTACTCACACAGTCTTGGAAAAAGAAACAGAGAAAGCCACATTATATCCCAGTCTAACCATGGGAGTCTCCAAGGAGGGGGGTGGATTTCAGCAGAGAAGGAAAGAGTGAACACAGTATAAAGGGAGCTGCTGAAAAGACCAAGAAAGGAAGTTGGAGTGTTGCATAGTGAGCCAGTGGAAAATGGAAGCGTGTGGGAGAAAGAGAGGGAGTGAGTGAGAGGTAATGAATAGCAAATCAGCTCCTTTATAAAACTCCTGCTTTCACTGTTCAATCAGAGTAGCCCGGATTGGCAATTTTCCTCCGGCACAATAGAGCAGGCCCAAGAGGGCCCTGGCCTCAGTTCAGAGAGGGAGAGAGAGAGAGAGGGAGAGACTGAAGTAAGACCTTGCCAGTACCCGGCCCTACCAGCCAGACTTCTGTCAAGTTTAGCAAAAACAGCACAGACAACAGGAGGTACTCAGTAGCGACTTGCCCTTTGACTCGTCTTTTCTCATATACATTTCTTCTGTTCATTGATGTATGAGGGTCGTGAAAGTGAACCTGTGAAGGTGCGGCAGCTCCTCTTCCTCGCTACAGTTCATTTGCATAGAGGAACTCCCCGTTTCCTCCTGTGATGCAAAATAGCCTCGGGGGTAGAGAGAAAAGGGGGAAAGATGCAAAGTGACTGACAGTAGTTCACATTGTGCACACTGCTGGGTCAATGCTCCTTTTGCATTTTTTCCACTGCTTGGAGTTTTCTGTGTATGTGCACACACTTTTCCCGTCCTTAATCATTCTGCTTGGATGAGACGTGCTTTAGTTCAGGTGCAGCAGCTCACCTTTCATATGAACATTCTGAATGCAGGATTATAAATTAGTATGTGTTTCATTTGTTTTTCACACCCAAGCAGTAATTCAGTTAAAAGACAGTTTGTCCTCAAACTAGAGTTAGGCATCTTTTTTCTCTGGCCTGCAGTGCTATTCATCCATCTAGATTGTTTGGGGTGAATTGTCTGGTTTTGGAGATATTGGCTCTTGTCTCTTTAAATTAAGTGGAACCAGATGGCAATCATTTTATATTGCTCAAATTGCTACAATAATTACATCTGGAAAAGTAAGCATTAGTGTCTGTTACCGGAAATGATGGCCCAGTTATTGTTTCATTTTACTATTTGCCTTCCCCAGCCAAACGTAGTGGGCAGTTAGCTAACATTACAGCTGAGCTAATGGGGGGATGCTATTAGTGTTTACATCCAGTGTTGTGATGGATGGAGATAGGTATGAATACATCCATGGTTCTGCAGAATGATATGGTTGGAAGGTGTAGTTTGGCAAAAAGAAAATAGTTTCTTCCTGAAATTGCTCACAACAAGTTTGGTGGATATTTTTTTTGAGTAACTTGATTACAATTTCTGGAAGCAGACATTTCTACTGAAATATCTTTTTGGGGGGGTGATTAGACTGCAACTAAGGAGTAGCCATTTAGATCCATTATATTCAAGAGAAGGCAGACGTCTCTACAGTGGTTATCCAAAAAATAATAATAATAATAATCGAGACAGATAAATAATGCTGAAATTTTCTGAAGTTCTGATGATCCTGAGACATTGGTAGTATATTTCTACACTGAGCAATTTATGGAGTGAAGCAGCTGTCTTAGTTTAAGACAATTGTTATTGTATGACATGCCAACTGAAATTAGAAAAGAACTGCTCATTAAAAGTGAACTGAGCTTGAAAGAAAAAAAGCCACACACAACTAATTTAGTCCAGCATAATAAGACACTTGATCATACCATTTGAGCATTTACTCTATTAATTTAGCTTTGACTCCTTTAAACTGTGGCAGTTACATAAAAGAGCGGAAAACAAAAACATCCTAATTGCCTGCATAAAGTAATATGAAGTGCTCCACAGCAGGCTAAGTAGTTGAATGGTTTTGCTAAGTCAGCACAAACTGAAATCAACAACAAACGCGTACATTTATACGCACGCAAGCGCTGACTAGCTGACATTATGTACATTCTCTCACCTGCATAAAAATATGGTCGCGCACACTTCAGGGCTTACAGCATGCTTTGTATGACAAGCTGGGTGGATGGCATTAGTTGCTACTCGCAGGAGGAATAATTACTCTGGACAGTGGTAGGAGTGAATCCAGATTTACTTGGCAGAGGCATGTGGAAATCTGCTGCCAGTGTACACAACTCATACCTGCCCTGTGTCACTCTAGGCCACCAGGCCCCTGAAACAGCAACATCTCCTCCCCCTGCATTAAGTCCCTTAAAGCTGGCAAGCAATGTAGACACAAGGCTTAGCACAGAAATCTAATACTGGCGTAGGCACAGCATCGGAAAGGCAGAATTACTAGAAGAGCAAGTTGGAATAAATAAAGGAGTTCAATATTCTGAAGTTTGCAGACAAGACTGTCATTGACAGTCTCTTCTAAGCATTCTCTTCATCACCTTATAGTAGACCACCACAAAGTGCAACACAGTTTTTTAACACCAAGAATGTTTTATGTCTGTTTTGTTGAATCTATTCTTACATTATCTTTTGTCAGCTGGTATGGGTCACTAAAAAAATACAAGTATAGTCACAGTGTGCAGCAAAATGATAGGTGTTACACTGAATGACGTTTCTCACGTTTAAGGCCAGGACTAAAAATCTCCGACTGTTCTGGCTGATCCTCGCCACCCTTTGTCAAAGGATTTGAAGTTGCTTCTGTCTGGATGCAGATACTGTATGCACGAGAAATAGACTCAAAAACTCATTTGTTCTAGATCTCATTGGTCTTTTGAATAACTTACTATATTTTTAATGTTGCTTTTTTAAAATTTTATTGGGTATTTATTAAATTTTCCTTAATGGGTGTGTGATTTGTGCTGACTATACAACAGATTGCCTCTTGGGGATAATAAAGATATGCTTGATCTTGAATCCTTGATCAGCCGGGGTAACAAAACATAGTAGATACTGTTGTGGTGTAACTGTGAGGTCAATATTTATCAGTTTCTTCATTTTCACCCCTCAGCACCGACGTAACCGGAAAAGTTGTATTTCGTGTTTATTAAATATAGCCAGGTGATTCAAGAATTTTATCTGCTTTAACTACCGCGCACTCGTTTTAAAACTCGTGGTGATCGGGCCTTTCAGACTGTGGCACCACGGTTGTGGAATTCTCTCCCAGTGTCTCTTTGCTGCACGGACTCCATTGATTCTTTTAAGAAACAGCTGAAGACATTTTTATTTAGAAAATCATTTGATTAATTTCTTCTTATGCTGTTTTTATAGTTTTATTGTTTTACATTGTTTTATTTACTGTTATATTTGGGCGACCGTGGCTCAGGGGTTTGGGAAGTGTATATGTAACTGGAAGGTCGCCGGTTCGATCCCTGGGCTCTCTATCCTGGTCGTTGTGTCCTTGGGCAAGACAATTCACCTACCGCCTACTGGTGTTGGCCAGAGGGGCCGATGGCGCGATATGGCAGCCTCGCTTCGGTCAGTCTGCCCCAGGGCAGCTGTGGCTACAACCGTAGCTTGCCTCCACCAGTGTGTGTGACTGCGAGAGTGAATGAATAGTGGCATTGTAAAACGCTTTGGGTGCCTTGAAAAGCGCTATATAAATCCAATCCATTATTATTATATTGTTTTTATATTCCCATTTCCTGTGTTGTAAAGCACTTTGTGATTTTTATCTGTGAAAAGCGCTATATAAATAAATTTTACTTACTTTTACTTTTACTTAACTTATTTCAAGGTTTTCTCTTACAAAAAAAATGGCCTGGCTCTGCATGTCGTATTTTATGTTGTACACCATCTAAGGCAAGGCTTTTATTCTATTACTGAACACTCAGAGAAGGAGTGCTTCTGACATCTGTTTTTCCTTGTTGGTTATTTAGCTATGGTTATTTTTTCGGCTCTGAGGTACTGACCTAGAGCCCGGGGAAGCGCTTGTTTTCTAATACAGCTGATACAGACAGGAAAAGATTATTAAAGACAGGTTAGAGAAATTGTTTGCCATCATCAGTGCATTAGTCTCATTTCCCTGAAGTGTTCACATTTTTTTATTGACTCCAGCATCATGATTTCTGCAGTTGTTTGTCACAGATTGTATGGGTTTAACCGGAACAAAGGGGAATTTCAGAAAGTAAGTGAGGCAGCTGTATTTTTATGTCTACCTGTTGCTCCTGACTTTTATATTCTAAATATACTTACCTGTATGTAATGTTGTTGTTGGGCTCATATTTGTAGCAAGTAGCAAAAATCCTATATTAATTCCTTAACTAAATAACTGGTACAAAATCCAGTTGATTTTTTTTTTTAATATTTTTAAAACAAAATACAGTTTTTTTTAAAAAAAGGAAAAAAGCCCTTTTTCTCTGGAGTACCTACGAGTACCTATGAGTACCTACTTGGATAAACTCACCATGGTTCAACAACGTTCAAAAACAAATGTGACATTGTAAGACTGCATGCCATTGATTGGCTGGTTGGTGGCATTGTGCGATGAGTCATGAGAGCATCTCGTTCACAAAAATCAAAACTACCATTTTGGAAACCTGGCAACAAAAGACATGGCTACAAAAAACAACGCAGTGGTCCCTGTGTCTGACAAAAAGCTACAGACCGAGCAGCAGGTATATTCTTGCCATCCACCTTTGTTGTAGCATTCATGTTGCATATTAGTTATGTCATGGGATGCTTGGCCACGTTGCTATGACAGCGGACACGTAAATTAGATGGTGGTCAATTGTAATGAAAAAACAGTCGATCTGAGTCGAGTTGTGGTGAGCCATGGCGAGTGCGAGTAAATACTAATGAAAAGGGCTATACAGTTAAGGCAACAGGCACCATCCATTGTGATGATGTTTAATTTTTGTTTAGTCACTTCCTGCTTGGAAAGCAAAGGTTACTGTTTCAGTTCTAGCCAGAGGCACAAATGCACTTTGAGGGTTGCATCAGGCAGGGCATCAAGTTGCTTTGTTCTTGTCATATTTTTAAATTGCTCTCTTCGGTTTTATTGTTTCAGTTCTTGGTCCTTTATTTTCCTTCTTTTATTTATGCTTGCTCCCATGTCCCGATATCTAAGCCAGTATATATGCAGCCGTGCTTCTTCTTGCTTCCTGTCAGCTTGTCTTGTACTCTCAATTAATCAAGCATCCCAGCATTCGTAGTGTGTCATGTGTTTTATTTTTATTTTTCCTTATGTTGACTTTTGAGCTTCTTGTGTATAATCTTATGGAGTGTGTTTGGATTTTGCCTTTGATGCCTGCTTTTACATTTATAACTGCCGAATGATTGTGGATTAAATATTTGGATATTGAACTTTCATTCTGTTCTGCATGTCTCCTGTGTTTGGGTCCTCCACCTGTGGAACCCTCACATCAATTATATGATTGCAAAATTAATTGCAAATAGTAATAATGATATTAAAATGTGGAACTAGGCTTGCACCTTGAGGTGACTTGTTGTAATTTGGCACTATGTAAATAAAATTAAATTGAGTTTAATTGAAATGAATTGATGCTGCTTACAGGGAAAATAGTATTTGGATCCAGTGGTGATCTCAAGCCACTTGTCAGGAATGTTAAAAGCCCACCAGAGTCAGCCAACTGATAACTGCTGTTCAGTTTAATCATTATAGGGATCCCAAATAAATGGTGCATATGATGGAAATTATGCTTCCATGAGAGGATGCTGATGGGGAATTTTCAGAGGGTCTATTGTTTATATGCAAACATAACAATTACAGTTGATCGGTTTTTGTGGCTGGTATTCTGGATATTGTGCATGTATACTGTCTTAAAACCCCTTATTTTGGTAGACGTGTCGACCAAAAAGCAAAAGGTAAGACAAGAAGTTGCAGATTTCTATTGAGGTGAGATGTTTGGAGTAAATCTTTGTATCTGAGGTGACGCTGAGAGGTCAAACACAACTTCCATTGTGTTTTGTGTGCTTTTTGCTAGTGTTTTCTTAAATTGCAGTGTGTTTGACCTCTCAGGACCACCGTATATATCCTTAATTGTCAGGCTTTATATAATAATTGTTAAGTAAATCGGTAGGGGTCTGCATTTTAAACTAAGCACAAATTTATATACTTATATGAGTTGTTTTTTTGTATTGTTTTTTAAATATTGATTAATCATTAGGTTTGATGTCTGGGTTTTCTTGTAATACCAACAGTTAAAAATGCACAGAGTATTTTTGTTACGCCAAGAACAAGTCCAACACTTGAGAATGTAAATTTGCATGATAATCACCTTAAATAATTAAGCTATATGTTTTTTTTATTTAACTTATCTGACAAATCTGCAGCAATAGTTTATATTCGTTTATATGTTAATTTATTCGTTGTCACTTGTTTTATGTTTGTAACAATTATACCCGTTCTAAACATCCTGTAGCATTATTGTGTCCTCTATCTTGTCTTCATCTGTTCATGTTGCGTACTTCTTAATTCGAAGTGGTGGGACTTTATTCATTGGTTTCTTTTATGCGCAGAGCATCCTCATTGATTTATTGACCACATGTTTGGCCACATGTAGTTGTCCTCTTTCTGCTATCAGCGGGTCCCATATGGATCCCTTCAGGATGGACACACAGATGGACACAGTGGGGCTCCAGAGCCAGCCTGGCTGACACACCAGCCTCCTGTTTCCTAATGTCCCTCACAGAATGGCAGCACATCACAGAGTCACATCAGGAAGACTTTTGATTTATCCGTTAGCAATGAAATTATTAAAATGCAAATTTTCCTTAGTCTCATATTTGCTCTGGTTGTGTATTTTTCAGATTAATTAATGCCCAGTGCTAGTTTATTCAGCTAGCATTCATCCATAGAAAGTAGTGCTTTCTATATGATGATGTTACACAACAACCATTTGAAAAGATACACATTACAGTTCAGTATGATTATCATCCACATACATGCACAGCTGTATAAGACACAACACTATAAGAAACGTTCCTCGTAGTTTCAGTTATTTAACATACATGTATTCAATAAAATAAGTCCACAACAAGATTTTTTGCCCTCCAGTGAGGTTGGTAAAGGGAATTATCAAGCCCTCGTGATTTTGTATTGCATGGTGGCACGAAAAAATTAAAAAGATAAAAGATTAGAAAAGTAGAAAATATATTAAACTTTCAGCTCTTGTGTGGTGATAATAACCAAGGGGATCCAATTCCATCTCAGACAGACTGTTTGAAGATCAAAGCATTGACTTTATCTCCCAAATAGTTGAAAGCAACCAGAAAGAGGGCAGGGAAGGCCATTGCTCTCCCTACATTCTTTTCCAGGCCTTATGTACCACATACAGTAGCTTATGCTGTTATGCTGGACATTAATTATATGATTGATTCAGATGTGAATGTATAGAATATCATTCTCCAGTACAAATTTTAGATTTTGAAAAAAAAAGAGAAACTCTTAAAGAAACAATTTAGCTCAGCCTGGATCTTCTTTGCCTACATAAATGATCTACAGTAGATAATATTCTTTCTTTAGTTTAAGAGAAATGTAGCTTTCAAGTAGCTCCAGCTTATATTACAATTAAATCAATTTTACATGTAATTACAAATCATGTTGTAAGTCATGTCTTCAGGACATGCTCGTGAGCAGCAGTAAATTATAAAAGATCCCAAACCTATGAAGTTCTGAATATTAAATTAATTTCTACCTAATCTCCAGAACTCAGAAAATGGTACTTTGGGCTGCTCTATAGTTATCGTTTTAATTCTGGGCTGGTATGATTGAAAGCGCGAGTATGTTATATGTAGATAGAGTATGTAGATATTATTAAACACTACAATAGCTCAGAATAACAGCTTTAATGGCAATATTTGCTCTGAAAACAACAGTTGTACACCTTTCTATTTTTAAAGTGTAATGTATTATCAATGTCAGTGCCATATTGAATGTAGATGACTGGTTTGACTGTATGTATGTTCACATTTGTTCATTATGCAGCACACCTTTCCTGTGCTTCAGTAGGAGTCAAATTCATTGTTTGTTTGAGGTGCAAAAGCACCGGAGATTAATTTTGCAAAGGGTCGCGCAACCTTAATCATTTATTTATTTTCATTGCCTGAGGCTCATAATATTCATCAGCATTTTGATGTATAGGTGCATTCATTTACTTCCATTTTAACTGTGGGGAGGCCAGACATTTATGAATATTTTCTGTGCAATTAACATGCCTTACAGTGTCGATGAAACATTTCACTAAATTACAGGGGTGAGATCATGTTTTAATTATCTCCCAGTGTATTCGAACAATGCTGCGAAAAAGTGTGTTCAGAGTAATGGCTATATTCAGTTCATTATTCAAAACATTAAAGTAAACGAGCCCAGAATATTGTATTTGTCCTCCTCTCACTCTGTAAACATCTGGGCTCTGAGGACGACTATCAAATTCACTTTCCAAATCAACAGCTATCTTGATCGCCGGTCTTACTGGTGTGAAGAAGCAATAACTCAATCTAAAAAATTATGACCTCTAGTTAGAGACATTGTCCCTGGTGAATACTATAACAAGGCCAACATTTGGCACTGGAACCGAGCATTTACCCAGTGGGAAGGCGAGGGGGATCAGACCTCTGGATGTCAGGATAATTGGCAAAGGCACCTGGATCATACAGCAGGAACGGCAGACTGACATTCATTACCTTTAATAGTATTTCCTCCTTCACTCTGTCACATCTCCCTTTCTCCTTTTCTCACCATCACACACATTCACTCTGTTTGTGTCTTTGCCCTCATCAGCCCTCCCACCGTCATCCCGTGGGTCACCATGCAATGCCTCTTTGCCATTGTTATCCTTGGCACCTGAGAGATAAAGTCACTCCTGATGACTGATGACCACAGGTCCATGCAGAAATGAGCAGCAGTTTGTAATGATACAGATACCCTCAAGGCTGTATCTGTACAGCCATGTCAGGTCACAGGCTGGATCAGCAGCAGCGTTATGAAGTACATCGTAAAAGTCCTTGTAAATAAAGCAAGTGTTCTTTCGAGCAGCACTCACAGAGCAGAAGTCGAAAGTTCTTAATATGAATAAATGGGAGTTTCATCAACCTTTAACCTGAACACAGCAGAGGACTACCTCACTGATATTTGAGGGGCTTTTTTATGATTCTGCAGTGACTGGAGCAGATAATGACCAGCTGTGGGCATCACTCTCTCAGCTACTAAGGGACCTCATTGGCACACTAAGCAACCTCATTATGACACTTTACAGATGCCATCTTGGCTACTTGTGAGGCTTTTATGTTGGCCTCTTACAATCCCCTGGTCCTGACAGTGTGACCACGGTCCGGCTTTAGTTGGGGACCTCCGGGCTTCTGGGCCGGGGAGACATGAGGTCGACAGCCAAGCTTAGACAGTAAGCAAGCTGCAGCTCATTGTGCATTAATTATTCTACATCTCTCTTTTAACTTTCCACTCCCTCAGGTTGTTTACAGAGTAAAGTGAGATGTGAAATCCTGCCATAAATTGACTTGAAAATAACAGATTATCCAAAGAATTATGTATATAAAGTACACCCTCACACTTGTAAAAGAATTGCAAAGTCAGTTCCCCTGTCTTGTGAACAAGATGCAGAGTAAACAGTGGTTCTTAGCCAAAGGCACTGCTGTGATCATTTGTACAGCAAGATGTTTAAAGCATTGGTGTACAGTAGGATATTGATTTGACCATTCAAACCATCTTTCTGCAGGGTTTAAGATGTACTGTGTCTAGAGGTTAGTCAAGTGTAAGTGCAACTACATATGTCAAACCACACAGCTCAACTTCTAACACCACTCAGAGGAAGGAAAATCACCCAAAGGGCAAGTTATGCAGTACAACACATTTTATAACAAGTGAACTCTTCTCTGCTTTGCATGGAACTATATAGAAGATGAACAGCACTAACAAATATATTTTAAAAGAAAGATATATACTGGACTTTTGGGAATGACCGAAAAACTCAATTTAGGGAGTAAAACAATTCTATTATTGACTTATTAGCCTGTATTGTTTACAAAAGTACATACATATATAAAATGCCGAAATTGTACTGAAAAGGAAAGTGATGTAGCCATTGTTTCTTAATATTGCAGTAATGTTTTTCATAAACTACTTTGCATGAAAACACTGGCAGACGCTCTAATGCAGTTTTGCCAGATGCTGCCTGCATTGTACCATTACTCACAAGGTATCCTTTGGCGGTGGTCCTTGACACACTGGCCACAGCATTTTTGGCCACTGAGAGATAATAGTCCCATTAGAGACCTGCAAACTCTGCGTTAGGAGGTTGTGGTGATTTGTGCAGGTTCATTCTCTGTTCTATTTCCCTTTAACTTGCTTTTTACCTCGCAATATAATTAGTAGTTAGGATTAGGGACTAAAACTACTTTAATAGGTTTGGGAAAAGATCATGGAACCCTGAAAATTGAAGACATTACATGCTGGGAGTAACAGGCCCTTGTGTGTCACAAACCACCATCAAGGGACATTTTTGTGCATTAGTGTGGCACCCAGCTTTGACAAACAGCATTATCTGACACCCTGGAGTTGTACCTGCACTGATGGACAAACTATGCTAGGACACCATATTGTAATAACCTCTGGCATCTTTATATTCCCTAAAAGTACCAGTGCATATTGGATAGCACTAATATTGACTACTTTATTTGAAGGTATGGATTGTGCTATCAGGTTTTCTTCAATTTTAAGTCTAATTAGCTGGAGATAAAAGAAAAGTCTTAAGGGAACCTATAGCATCTGCTGTGAAGAGCTATACTAGACATGTAAAGATCTTATCTTTTAATGCTCTTATATTATAAGCTGAACATATCTTTTCGATGCTGACATCAAAAAGGTAATTTAAGGCATGAGTCGACCTTTGTTACATGACAGACAGATAGAAAGTTAATGAATGTTAAAGAAACCTGGCATGTGCAGGACTGGATTGTAATAATGATAATTATTAGCTGAACATAAACTGATTTCAGTTGAATTTTCAGACTGGTGATTGCCAAGTGGAGGTGGCATTGCTTCTGTAGCTCCAGTATTACCACTTAACTGCATCAGCATTCATTGCTTATATGCATTTAGTACTTGCCAGATTCTTAGTTAGATTCTATGTGTTGCAAATTGCTAAAGATAACATATACATGCCCTCCTCCTAATTTGTAGTGTTCACAGGGAACACCCTAAAATATTTCCATGGAGATCGGCTTGTAGCACACAGCCTGAGTTTTAGTTCACAGCAGAAATTCCTTTTTCTGTAGATTAGCAAATGATGTTTCTGCTGCTAGTCTTTTTTCTTCCAGTAACAACCTTAGAGTTTTTGCAAATGATAGCTTGTTGACGTGACAAAGACGTTTTTAAGGCACAAGCAGCAAAATGTTCAATATTCAAAACATAAACACCAGCATTAAGCGAGGTCAAAGCAAAACTATAATTACTGCCACTTGACAAATAAGTAGAACGCACTGCTTCTGTTCTGTGTGTGATTGCTTCTTCTTTACTTTGGGCTATTCAGTTTCAACCTTGGTATTAACGTGATATTGGAAAGCTCCTCTACAATGTAAAGTATTTTCCTGCAACTTCATTAGTCACAGCAGACAGTTGCATTAATCCTGGCAGTTAATGAACTGCCTCGTTCTGTTACTCAGACTTGATTACATATAAAAAATGTGCTAGGTTTCAATAGCGCCGATGCTTACAGATGTTATTCATTTCAGATGTGTTAATTGGTCAGAACACAAAATTCTGATTCAATTTAAAGAGTATAATTTTTCTTTATAATCTTTCCAATAATAAGATCCTTGCTATGTCTGCATTATGCACTGTACCACTAAGATCAGATCAGCTTCACACTGCAAAGTAATTATGCAATCACAGTGAAAATACTTGAAGGTTCAGGTTGTAACCTTGCAATCTGCAGAGATATTTTTAGGAGGGGACACACACACAAAACAATTTTCTCTGACATTTTCAGGCAATCAAACTGTTACTCATCTTCTTGACAAACCATATCGACACATCAGGAATTCACTTTGGTGATACAATTAGAAATTATGCATACATTTGCATAAATGTTTCCATAAAATCCTTTTGTTTTGTGCTTTCCCTCCAGTGAATGATGGCCTATATTCCTCTACTGATTGCAATCTAAACCTACTGCAACAGCAAGAATATTAATGGATAAGCTGTAATTCAGTTAGGTCTTGATTTGTAAGTACTCGATGTGGTTGAACTCTAATAGCGGCGTTAACTGACAAAGTTATTGACAGCATTATTCAAATGTCAATATGTTTTGAAAACTGTATCAGTGTGGCCATTAACCACCTTTCTGTTTCTTCCTAATGCTGTCAGACAGTGTTAGGAAGAGAAATCTTTCTGCTATTATCCTTCTTGAATTCAGTTTTTGTGTGTTAATCTGAGTTTTATGCATTAGTAGTTTCATCTCAGTAGGTATGCAGTGATGTTGATGTTGTACCTTGCTGTTTTTCTGCAACATGCAACCTGTGATGATCAAAAGCTTCATCAAAACAGCTCGCTGTTGCAGATCAGCTGCATCACGCTCAGAATGTGCATTACAGAGTGTACATTGTGAAACTCCAAACCGTTCAGATAATTGGATTCCTCGCAGTTTATCTCTAAACTACACTATACTGTTCAAAGAAACACTCTTCAGGCAGAACCATTAAACTAAAATTACAGCAATTCTTATGGAGTCAGAAACATACAAGTGGAGCATGACAGCTGTCTTTGATTAGCTTTGACTCTCCTGTTACTCGGTGGCCATCCTTATCTACTGTGAAACATATTTGCAACTCTCAAAATCTTCGTGTTTCGGCTGCTGCGATATCTGTCTCCATCTCAGCCTATTCAAGCATCTTCTTCTGTCACACCAATCCTCTAAATGTCCTCCTCCATCACCTCTCCCTGTGGTCTTACACTTATGTCCTGTCTGTCAGCTCCATATTTGCCATCTGTTGTCCAGTATCTCCACTATCCCTCCTCTGCACATGTTCTAACCATCACAGCCTTAGCTTTGTCTCGAACACCCTCAACGTGAGCTGTCCCTCTGATGTACTCATTTCTAATTCTGTCTGTGCTGGTCACTGCTTCTCATGCACACATGTATTCCGTCTTACTTCTAATGACTTTCATTCCTCTTCTCTCCAGTGCATACCTCTACCTCTCTAGGTTCTCTTCTACCTGCTCCTTACTCACACTACAGATCGCAGTGTCTTTTGCAAACATCATACCACATAAATACTCCTACACGACGTCATCTCTCAACCTGTCCATCAAAAGTAGAAACAAGAAGGGGATCAGAGCAGCCCCCTGATTTAATCACACCCCCACCTTAAATCCTTCTCTGCTACTACTTCGTCATGCAGTACCGCAGTCCCTCTCTTGGCATCCTATCCCATGCTTTTTTTGAAACTCTCAAAATACTTGAATACATTTTTAGACAGCTTTGATGGCACAATACAATCAAGCTGTGCCACAAACTGCCGTTTTGAAATATCCACTTGGTCCAATAAAATCCTCACAGGGCCCCGTGTTAAATTGGCAAACTATACAGCAGAATTAAGGTTTGTGACTCTATCGCTAATTTCCAACTGCATCAAAATTGCACTGTGTGGGGGTTTAATAACTTAACCATTTAATTTTTACTGAGGCTTAAAGTTATGCAAGATTAAGGATTTGGCTGCTTTGAATGAAAACTGGCTACAGACACAGGCAGTTACAGCTGCTAGCTAACTGCTGGACATCACGCCCATTAATTCCAGTCACTGAACTGTAGCAGACAACTCTGCTCGTGCTATTGTTGGTACTTTTTGAATGTATATTATTATTATTTTTATTGTTGTCATCTGGCAAATACTATTGATTGATTGATTGATTGATTGATAATACTTTATTCATCCCGAGGGAAATTGGGTTAAGGCTGCCGTTGCTTTCAACGTTAATGTAACTCTCTATGTTTTTTTATTATGTTTGGAAATTTGTGAAACGTGAATTATATGACACCAAGAGTCACACTTCAACACCAAGGCTGTCTTGCAGTTTTCCCTTCAAACATGTGGATTTAGGTAAATATTGTTAGCTTTGTCCATAAAGAGAGATTGCACAATAACAGCAGGGAAGATGCAAAAGTAAAAAGGAGCCTGCTTTTTGCTGAATGAATTGTAACATTAACTTTCATATGGAAAATTGTTAACATTAACGACACAGCTAGGAATTTTAGCATCTGTTGGCATCAGCTTGACAAAAGCCACACTGCTAACTTAACATGTACTGCAGCAAGTTTGGCTCTTAGCTTCACTTACCTTCATGCCAGATACCAATTTCTAAGGTTTTTAATTGGATATGTGGAAAACGAGTACATTTATAATGTAAATACTTGAGATTTACATTATAAATGTAAATCTCAAGTATTTACATTAAATCTCAGGTATTTACATTATAAATACTTGAGATTTGTGCAAGGTTTATTGCACATATTGCTACCTGTAAGGTCAAGATGTTCTTACAGTGTAATAACATGCATGACCTATATAAGATTTAGCGCTGCTTACTGATCACGTCACCCTAGTTAATAGTCAGGAATTGGAGGAGGGGGTGGAGCTTTTGTGACAACATTGTCTCAATTAAGCCAGCCAGCCAGCTAAAGCATGCTTTGTATATTAAAGATGTGCCATTATGAATAGATTTTGATGGACAAAGCACTGGCACCGTCAGTAGAGAAGTCCAGTGACACGCGTGACCTGGGGTGTGGAAAAACAACGAGGCTCCCAGAGGAGAACATCAGGCCAGGGTAACAGTGTCAGAGGAGAATTATGATGAAGGGATACTGATGCACTTGAAGTGTTTTTGTTTTAGAGGCTTGTAATTACAACCAAGAGAGCCAGGGAATAATTATGTAAGCTCCATCAGTGAATGAGGGGTAGGTGGAGAAAATGAAAATCAGAGATATCATCAACCTCTCAAAGAGGAGGGACAAAGGAAAAGTGGAACATTACTACATTTTCTTCCTGTGTTCAAAATAAAAAAGAAAGAGAGCAAAGACTATTCTTTCTTCTCTCTCTCTCTTCTTGAGCTGTTCTAAAATTTTCCTCTCCTTTTGTCTCCTTCTCTGGCATTTTTTTTCCTCCTCGACTTTTTGACTTTTCTATCATTTGCACTCTCCACACTGGTCTGTCCGCCTTTCCCTCCCTCCTTCCTCTCTGAGAGTGTTCCAGACTACTCAGGGCAATTACAATTTAAAATGACAAAATGGAGATCATCATCATGTCACAAGATCAAGTGAAAGGAAATGGCCCATGGAAAAAGCCGACGTATGCTAGTGTGCAGCCCTGTGTGTGTGTGCGCGCGCTCAAATGTGTGTATGACGCAGTGTACTGTGCTTATTTGCTCTGCTGTACTTCTAACAGTGTATGACATCTGCCCAGTACAGTGCATTTGTATCAGAGTTTCTGAGTGAATCGCCCTCAGATGCAGTCAGAGCTAATGTAGTGTAACAGAAGGAGGGTCGTCCTGGCCTGCTCATTTTCCCATCACCATTACTCCCAACTATTCACTTGCACTCTTGATTGGAGCTGCATTCCTCTCGCGGTGAAGTCAGCATTTTTTTAAGCCAGTAAAATACATATAAATCCTGCATGCACTGCTCCTTGATAGTCGTGATCCCTAAGCGGGATTTTATTCTGTGTCTCACCACACTTTGACTCTCTTCACAGGCTTTTGAGGAGGGAAGAGAATTGGAGCTAGTCATAAAAACACACACTCCAGTGGCTTCTGTGTATTCTGTGGGCTGCTGAATTAGTTTTTCCTTTCTCTGCTTCCTGTAACAGATGGTCTTATAAACTTTAACACGACTTATGGAGAGAAAAAGATACACTAGAAGGACTTTAAATTCAGTTCTGCTGTTATTCAAAAACACACTTTTACATCCTAATGCTCTTCCAATATTGGGTGTGTGTTTTAAAACATGTTTCCCCCGCTCGGCACTAAATGTGGCATTAAAACCTGAGGCTTGTGCATTGAGCACTCAAACCTCCAGGTTGACCATACTGAGCTATAGCATTTCCTCACACATATTTCTCCAAGCGGGGTAACCTGTATTCAGTGCTACATATCTTTTTCCTCAGCTTTAATTACACTATAGTCAGACAAGTCATAGCAGCAGCCTCCCCCTCCAGTTGCTGTGCTGATCAATAAGTGGACTGAATCCAAAGCCATTGCTTCATGTAAGGTATACTAGCAGGAAAGTGGTAAAAAAAAAAAAAAGCAGAGAAAAAAGCAGAAATATGAGAAAATTATCTCATTGCCTTGCTGCTGTGCACACATGAAAACTATTCAACTGATCATCTTTTCATAAGTGAATTTATTTTATCGTTTCAAAAGCTAATTTGATTCTTTACGCTCATTTTAAACTTCTGGTTAAAGAGGTACATTTTTTTTTGCTTTTTGTTTGCAGCAAATCAGCACAAAAAGACTGTTTCCCCCTTGTTTTCCTCTTGAGCAGTCACAGGGCGTATTGTTTGGTAAATGTACATGCTGTTTGTCTAAATGCAAAGCTCAGGCAGACAGGATGAATACAGCCTTGCTCATCTTTAAAAGTGCCTCTTTATTCCTTTTCCTTTTTTTTTTTGTATATCTTTTCAAAAGAAATGTATTTCTGATATTCAGATATAAACAGAGACACTCTGGGGATGATGCTGAAATGAACACGGTGGCAGAGTGCACCATTACTGTACCAAGTGCTAAGATAGAAAAAGAGGGAGAGAAGCAGGGGGTAACGTGGGAGAGGGAGGGATATGAAGTGAGGGACACAGTGCTTGGATGGGTAGAGTGGAAGATTTGTGTAGACAGAGAGCAATATGGAAGAAGATGATTGAGAAAGATGGACAGGGAAAGATGAGAGAGAGAATAAGAGGGTGGATGATTTAGAGACAGCAGGAGAGCGTAAGAAAGAAATAGGGCCAAAAAGCAGTGAAAGGAATGGAGACAAGCTAAGGAGCCAGTGACAGGAATAGTATAGAGGAGGCGTCATCGTCAAGGGTGTCCAAGTAAGATGCCATAAAACACTCCCTTATTCTGCGTACTGTCACAGCATACCGGCTAAAACCCACAAATAGAGGTGTGAGACACGCACACCAAGACTCAGACACTAAAGGCGCACTAATGCATTAACATCTCGCTTGGGTTTATTTGCCAACATTTTTTCTTTGGGTTTGTCGTGTATTACAGGGACACTGGTTCCCCTTCATATTTTCTTTTGGAGCAGGAGCAGCAGAAACAGAATAACCATTGAAGAAATTTAGGTGAACAGGTGTTTTTTTTCGTGGGTAATTTATCAGCCAATAAGAAGTGAGCATATGAAAAAATGTATCTGACTGAAAAGTGTATTCCCCATCAGTTGCAACTAGATCACTGTCAAATCAGTTGAAGTCCCTTTTATGCTAGCTTAGCAAATCTCTGTGACTTCCTAGTAAATACTGGTTGCTGGGGGGAAACGTGCATCCACAACTGGTTGGCAAGTGTTTCCTTGCAGATGCTAGCATTGCATTTTTCACACAGTCAAACGTCTCCCTGTGATTGCTCTGGTCACTAGCAAACATTTGCAAACTACTCAGAAAGTGTTAGTGAAACTGTGAGAGGTGTGATGTGAAACAGAGAACGTTAGCATTTGGTGTTAAAGTTGTGCCTTTTGAAATGTTTATTGCAGCAGCAAAGCCGCTTTTACTCTTTGCAGTTGGTGTCACACTTTCTCAAGTTTCACTGCAGCCTGAGAGTTAATGGTAAGTCTTTGCAAAAAAGTTAGCATCTTCCATGCAAACCATGGCCAATCGTGGCAAATTGCTATCGATCAAAGCTTTGGTGGACTGCTCTCTTTGCAAACAGTTTCAGCTGGCAACAGCCAGTAACTAAACCCCAAGTGGTCGGGGAATTCACATTTTTGCCTAGACGTGACGGTTTGTGTGCAATTTTATGCATAGTGCAAGTGGTACACAGCAACAACTAAAACAGTACACAGTTATTAAAGGTTTAAAAAAAAAACCCTAAATATACTTAAAACACGTTAAACCTGTCTGTTATTGTGCACAGGTCTGACTGTTGTCTGAGTGTTTTCTTAGTTTTAGAATAGGCAGTTAGTCTCCTGTTTAATCAAACAGGAACATCCCTATTAAATTGTCTCTAGGTACATCTTAGCTTTTCTTTGCTGCTACCTACATAATATAGTAGTCATTTATGCTAAGTGAAGTCATTTAAATCCTCTAATGACATATTTCAAATTTGTGGCAGATGCTGCTTGTGCTCTGTTGCTTTTCCAATATTTTCTCATAAATTAGGGCCACTAATTGGATAATTATGCTGTATTTTCTTTACCAACAATCAAGAGTAATATTTTTCACTATCATCTTTTTCAACACTAACTCTTCTTTGAAACCACAGAAGACAATAAGTAAACATAAAAGAATGAGTGAAGTACCCTAAAACACTTTAATGTAATATGCATAATACATACAGAATGGCAGATGCCTGTACTTTCTTATTAGTGAGTCAGTTTCACACTAACTCCTGCCTTTTGGCCAGAAGTTATAATCAAATATACAGAACTTCTTTCTTTGTTCAGACTTTTTTCCCTACATAACTAATGATTGTCTGATCCCTGGAAGACTTAGTGCCTGCCTCCTGTCTTTCTGGCCACTAAAAGATAGGAGGAAGGCAGATACACTGTGGTTCAGGAGCTGTTACAATTAAAGCTAAACAGTGCTGACTAGATCATGCCTATGTGTCTGCAAAACCAGAAATGCTTTAGACAACTCATGCCATGCAAATCGACCTCTTGCAGATTAATTATATCTAAACTGCCACTGCATGTAACAGATGACACCATCTGCACATCAGTACAGTGCAGGCTCAGACACACCTACCATCATTGGTAAGGTTATACTAATGAAGATATTGCAGAGGAGTGTGAGCAGGTGGTGAACGGGAGCCAAAGAAGGGTCAGTAAGGCAGCTGAAGTGACACTCAGCTCAGGGTTTCTAATTGCTGTGTTGGGGGAAACATGAGGATATGACATGTTCCTACTTTGTTTGTTGCAGTATGGTGTGTGTGTTGTGCTGCTGTCATTGCCAGATGTTGTTATTTGTTAATAAGAACTGTAGAAAATCTGTTTTGCGGGTAGCATTCACTGAATGTGCTGATGGATATTTTCTTATTATTGTACAGTGACCCACACATAACACTCTTGTAATAAATGACACCTTAGTGCCTCCGTATAAACTGAGATTGGCTGTCATTATAGTGTAATTGGTTGTGAGGGTAATGTCCATACAAGGGGTGAGAGAAATATTTATGCTGATGCTGTTGTACTTGGCATGCAGGAGGCAGCACACACTGCACCCAATTTTTGTGTGTATTTCTGTGTATGCACCTAAATATTAGTTCGTGTGACACTGCAATGTGACATCAGACAGATGTTGAACTAGGGAGTTAAAGAGTTAAAGACCGGATAATGTCCAATTTTGGTCTCACATGCTTCTCTAAAGGGTAAATTGTAAACGTTCAGGGCTGTTGTGCATCTGTGAAAACACAAATAGTTTCCTGAAGTGTCTTCAACATGGGTTTACCAATACTACTGTGAATTTGAAAAGCTGCTATAGGTCTCTAAGACTTTTTCAAATCATTTCAGTACTCTTTTAAACAGTCAGCATTCCTCACTTGCTGATATCAGGATTTCAAGAACAACCCATTAAGCAGCTGTTCAATTGATTCCCATTAGAAAGAAATGGCCAACAGCAAAAACAAGAGCAATTTTCACCAACATTGAAACCTCAGCTTTGGCAATTACTCTGCTACTGCAACAGGGGTGCTGTGTTCACTGACAAGGAAAGGTACATGACTCTTAGATCTTTTCAAAGAAGCTGCGATTCATCTTTTGGACATTAATAAACTGAGAATCCTTGTTAGGAGGATGAAACTTGCTGACACTTGTAGGCTTTCAACAGCAGACAGACCAGAGAGAATATGAAAGTACATGTAGGTGAGCTAAGAAACCAATCAGTCATCGAGAGTTCTCTTTTAAACAGTATGGTTAATATTCCCCCAGAAGTGCATGCATCTTTCTCTGCTACATGCTAAAATTTCATGCAAAGTACAAGAGGACAGGGGTGGGGGATGGGGTGGGGTGGGGTGGGGTGGGGGAGGTTGGTGGGGGGGGGGTTGGGTCATTCATACACCACACAACTTCAGGATAGCTGCTTAATTTTAAAAGAACACACACCATGCATGAAAACTCTCTGTTATTGCCATCCCATCAGTAGCTAAACTAATATAATGTTCTCAGCCATGTAACACATCCAACTTTCACAACAATGTGAACAAAAGTTTAAGTGACCGCAGCCTGTGGTCAATCTTTGTTGCAATTTTTGCCTGTTGATGGCCCGTGATGTTTTCTTCATCATAAACCAACAAAAAGAAAACAGCTTTTAGTCACAATGCATCACCTCAGGGACATTTTGCATGCTATGTTAATACATTTTAAGTTGTTTTGTTTTTTTGTTTTTTTTGTTAATCTCATTTCTTATCATGCTTTTTACATTGAAAAAATCAAGGTAAGTCAGTTACAGTTACACTGTGTGTGCATTCACACATGCACACACAGACACACACTAGTGTGACACTTGCAACATGACACCTGCTCTTTCCCTAACAAGGTTTCGATCAAACTACTTTTGGAGATATTAAAATTTTCACACACAAAAAAAGAGCAAAACCAGTTTCGTGTAGTGAAACTAATTTTGATCATCTCACCCCATCTCGTTGGGGTCTTCCTTTCACTGCTGCACATTTTGAACTTCTGAAGATCTGCCATGTGTCCTGTCTGTTTCAACTCCAGAACAATTTAGTCACTAAACTGGCAGTCCAGCAAGCAGAAGGTGGAGTTGGTAAGTGGATTGCTGGAGCCCTAAAGCTGATTTTGCTGATAGATGTTCAGACCTGACCTGAAGGCCTGACCTCTGGGGCAAACTGTAAATTAGATTTTTTTTTTTCATCCAGCACAGACTGTGGTTCTGTGTCGCCTGTTTGTCATCTCTCTACCACCATCAGCAAAGGAATCATTTGATATACAGATATTATGAACTCTATGACAGTGAGTGTGCCGCATCTCCTGGGACCAGTTGAAGTTGTGGATGGCGTGACAGCATTAAGGCAGAGAGGCAGAGAGGAGAATGGAGACAAAAGAGGAGGCCTGTTTGGGATGTGAGTGATAGATGGCATGGCCAGGGAAATGGTCTGGAAGAGAATGCTGCGTCAAGCAGTCAACTGGCCAGGCATCGATTTAATCTTGTGCACTCTCCTGATTTGACCGCGTTACAGAGAGATTGAAAAGCCTAAGTGGATGTGGGCCTCTGTTCACTCACCTGAGCACACAGCACTGATAAGAGCACAATGAAGCTAGAAGCAGGTTGAAACACTGGCCGAAAAACAATGGGGGTAGAACATCACAAGACAGGGTAAGACAGTTGTTTCAGGCCTGCTAACAAGCAGCTAAATCCACTAGAGGGGCTGCTCTATCGATTTATACCAGGGTTGGAGAAGTCACAAAGCTTATGCAATTGGATCTTGCGTATCCAATGGATTTTGACTCAGATATCTACAGAGAACCCTCTGGCTCAGAGGCTATTGATTGGGCTTAAAAGAGTTTATCTAATGAATATTCTAAATGGTGTGCTAACCATGAAGCATGTGTGTTTTGAATAAGTTTGATGGATTCTAATAAAGCATGAGGACTATCCTGTGGTCTGTTTATGTATAGCAGAGGGAAATTGATATTGATCCCACAACCATCCATGGTTTCTGTGCTACATGGCACTTCTTCTTTGATCTTTGCTGACCCTCTGCAGCCTCCAGTATAGGCGTTCAAATGTCACAAAGTAATCTTTAATTTAATGAGAAGTTGTTCACGAATAGCATTAAATGTAAATGATCACATTTTGACATTTAGTCTGCTCACATTGCATTGTGGGATCTGTCGATGTTCAGGATTAGTTGTAATCCTGGGTATTTGGTGAACACATTCATTAATGGAGAAATGTGTCAACTGTGGACACTTTTGCTGACTTATGTAGTTTTGGAAAATACATGAACATGCGCACATGCGTTCTGCAGTCACTCCGCTCAATAAACCAGGCTACAGTTCTTCTTCACCTCTCTTCTCTGCCTGCACATTATGCACTGGTGCACATGCAAGTAGGCGTGCAGACACACACTTGACAAGCTGCATAAGCAGGAACCTCACAGGTCGACACACCGTGGACCTCTCGCATGTTTTTAAGATTAAGTGGCAGCCTCACCTTGACCCCCCGTGACCTGACTGTTGTTATGAATGCCATCGCTGCACTCTGGGATCCCATTAAATGAATTGTCTGGGACAATCACAACAAATTAATTTTAGTGCTATGGTCATAACAAGCTTCTATTTTCATGTAGATAATGACTGCCACATTTAATCATGATTGCTTATTGATCTGCTCAGTATCCTCAGAGCATTTCTCATCAAACTTATAAGCAAACAAACCCATTCCTCAGTTGTCAGATAGTGTAGAGTTATATAACTGCGACATTAGATGCATGACCAAAACCAGCATTTCCCGGCATCTATAAGAAATCCCTGTTTGCAAGTTATTTGTTTCTCAATTCTAAATTGGGTGTTGCCTGCGATCAGCAAAGATTTGCATGCTTATATGGCATTATTTAAGCATTGCTTACACATGATTTATAAGGGGAACGGTACACAGTTGCACCTTCAGCAAAACTGCTTGTATTCATATAGCTACAAACACATGAGGGAGCTGACCAGTAGATTCAACCCCATTTTTTTTTCCTGCTGTCCACTGACCAGAATACCAGAGCAACTGGGAGCCTTTTGCCTTTTGTTTTGCCCAAAGGCAACACAGCTGACAGCACAGTATCAAGCCAAAGTGTGTAACACACATGTCCATAGAGGAAATATATAGGTGGCATGTCTTAACTCACCAAGGTGTGAAGAACCAAGTTTCCTCCAAGAAATCAAAGAGAAATCCAAAGTGTTTTTTCTTGGAGTGCTTTTTTCTGACACTGGCTTTGAGTCAGGTGAAAAATGGTTAACAGGCAACAGAAAGTTTTAGGCAAACCATGACCAAAACTCCAAACTTTAGCCTGTAGCTGCATCCACAATGAGCTGTTCTAAATTGCCAGTAGTTCATACAGGGTGCTCAGAGCTCCGTAGACATTACTGTCATCATCGTCTCAGTTTGAACATGCACAGTAAAAACATTGCAATTAATGAAAGAAAAGATCAAAATAGAATCGAGGCATCATTTGTTTGTTTGTTTTTTTTGTTTGGTTATCTTGCCAACATTTGTAAATAGAGACAGTGCCCTTTAAAAGTAATGGGGTAATAAGCATTCAATAGTTATTTCGCTACTGCATGCTTTGAATTCAATTCAATTCAATTTTATTTATATAGCGCCAAATCACAACAAAAGTCGCCTCAAGGCGCTTCATAGATACAGAGAAAAACCCAACAATCATATGACCCCCTATGAGCAAGCACTTTGGCGACAGTGGGAAGGAAAAACTCCCTTTTCACAGGAAGAAACCTCCGGCAGAACCAGGCTCAGGGAGGGCCGGCCATCTGCTGCGACCGGTTGGGGTGAGAGAAGGAAGACAGGATAAAGACATGCTGTGGAAGAGAGACAGAGATTAATAACAGATATGATTCAATACAGAGAGGTCTGTTAATACATAGTGAGCGAGAAAGGTGACTGGCGCTTTGGCGTGATACTAGGTTGTAACAGATTCATTAATGAGGCCTTTATGTGTGTGTGATAAAGAAACCAAGATGCAATGATTTTGACTGAAGGCTAAAAGCTACTAGTTATCAATGTATCAGAACTGAGTCCTTACTGCCTCTGACTGGTTGGTTGTTGCAGTGGGTTTATAGTTGCCATAACCTGTTAATTAAAGTCTAAATAAGAAATAGCCTTCTGCCTAAGGTGGTGGTAGATGTTATTTTCACAATATTCATCTGGACAGCTGATGGCGCAGCAACCTCCTTATGGCCGCTTTAGAATTTCAGCTGCCTTTACTCAGCATTCCCTTTTGTGAATCTCACACATTGTTATGCTGAGATAGCAAGCCCAGTGTATAGTTCGTGCTCAGCGAGGTAGCCTGCAATACCTGAGACACTGAGCAATGAATGTGCGTTCTTATTTTTTGTTTGTCATGCGTATTTGTATGGTGTGCACAGATAATCAGGTTACATAAGGTGGAATCTGGGACACTATGTGCAGAGGATATGCCACAAGGTGCTGAGCGTGCCCTGCTCCCTTGCTCACTTGCTCATTTGGTTGGTTATTCGAAGTGAAGCATAATTTGTGTGAAAACAGCAAAGAGATTATGTTGACATACTTTTGCCATGTCCAGCTAAGCTTGACAAATTTGGGTATTCAGCCTTAAAAGATTTCAGTTCTTGTTGGTTTTTTTTTTTTTTCAACTTTTTCTCTGTTTCTTTAAAAATTCATTAGGAGTCTTTGGCATTACACTGAGGTCCTTAAGTTACTTGGAAGCAAAGCAGGAAATAGTTCATTTGGCATGCATTACACAATGAAGCAGGCCTTTTCAGCTGCTTTGGTTTTCAAAAATGAAATAAATCCTGTCACCGGATAAGCTCGTTATGGTTTATGATATTTTTTTTGTGCATCTGAATGTGACTTATCGTATTAAAAAAATCAGTAGATAACATGCCTGGCAGCTGTCTGTATACTATATGATTTGAAAACATCCCTTGTTGAATTTCCCTTGTTGGTTATTCATGTTACCTTGATCACATGAATACCATTTACTGAAGAGCTTTTTGGCTGAATCACATATTTGCCATCCACACAGACTGCATTACTGGGGCAGTTAAAAGTAATGTTTGAAGGTCTCCACTGCCACATAAAATGCAGACCAAAATGGACTCCAATGCAGTGCTTTGAACCACTGGTCTATGTTCACAAAAGAAAATCAGAGACAAGGTGAGAGAACAACGCTTGGTAAGAGAAGGGTTGCAGGATAACATTACTTCCTTTCTTAAATTTTTAAGGGGCCATCAGAGATCTTTCCTTTTGGGACTCTGGCTGACATGGAAAAGCACTGTACAGATGTTTGATTGTTATAAATTTTAAATATGAAGAAATCAGACTACTTTGGGTTTCTTGGGTCAGCTCTCTACTGTTGTCATTCTGATTCTTTTACCTTTTATTTGTCAATATTGCCATATATTTGGGATTAACACCAAAAGTAAGCAGTTATGGGCTGTGGGTATGACTCAATTCTCCAGCAGGAAAAGTAAAGAGAAGTAAGTTTCACTGAATGATTCAGGCTGATAATCAATATGACAGGAAGACTGTTTTTCCTAAGATACATCTTGAAGTAACATATTACAGTACTAAAGGATCCAGTTTTGGTATTGTTTTGAAAAATTCTACTGTAAGTCTTTTAGTTGCAAACCAGACACCAGTACCAGTATTTCACTGACAGACTATAGCTTCAAATGATCAAATCTAACAATAAAATGAAAAAAATACTATTACCAATCCAATAGAAGTGTTTTAATTTAAGATATTGATTATGTGTAATGATTTGTAAGTCCTGTCACTTGGAGAGCAATATGGTGCAGTTTTTCATGTTTCTGTCAGGATGAACTGTAATGATTTATTACTTAATTAATGCTAAATGAAGTCAGAATTTTATGCCCCAAATCTTTAAAACTAATTTAGAGTCCAAAACATTAATTTTTGTTAAGTAGCAACTGACAAATGTAAGCATGCCGACAAAGTAAATAAATGTTAGGTTATAATCGTCATTACTTTAATACAATGACATTTGAAATGAGCCTATTTAGAACCACACAGAAAGAAGAAAAAAAGCTTTTAAAAAGCTGCGGTCCATTAACCACCTTGTACTTTATGACAGGCTAATCAATGATAATAAGAAATAAGTGCAGCAAATCAAATCTGAGTGTAATTTTTCCAGTCTCAAACATTTAAAATGAAAGAAAACAATTCTTAGCCTTGGCTCACTTGGCTCACATGGCAATAATTTATTGATAAATTTGTTCAATATTGAAGTACCACCACTCTCATTTGTGGTCAGCATTAAAGCTCTCAAGAAGACATGAACAAAAAAATGTGTGAAAAAGAGCACGAGCGGGTCAGTAGCTGGGGTTTGACTTATTTATCGCGCCCTCTTACGAAGTACACTCACATTAGAGTGAGCTGTCAGGTTGCCGGTATGAATGCAGACGAGATTGTATATGCCACACAATGCCTTTAATTATGTCTCTCTTCCCTGTCAGAAAAGACAAAATGGATCAGAGGCCATAAGGGAAAAAGTAAGTAAGCAATTATCTTCTTTTGTCTGCCATTGCTGTCAGTCAGTGGAGGCTTGGATTCTAAACGACACCAATGCAAAAGCGGAACCTGAGCACTGATAAATGATGTAATAATAGTGCTGCACACATCATTTTAATAAAGACACCACATATCTCCATTTGTCATTTCTCAAAAGTGACTTGATTTGTCTTGTGATAAGAGCAAACGAAGACATTCAAGTCATCTAGTAATCTGGAGGCCTTCATATATTTCCTCCAGAGGTGCAGTTAATTAAATCAGGTGTGCATCTGTAGAAGAATAGGCATTACAAAAGCTCATGCCATGAGCAAAGGCTCGCTGATCTTGCACACAGTGCAAGTCATTTTCCACACAACAGAGAACAGTTGGTCATCTTGGCTTTGCAGCTTGTTGATTGCAACTTTTCATGTAACACCTCACTTTAGTTTCTCTCCCTTCCTCCTACTGTAGGTAGAAAATGGGAACACTGCATGAGAATTTATTTGCTGAATAAAAATGTATTAGTAGCTTGCTACTGCTGAGCAAGAATTGTATGAAAGCAATTACTCGTTCATTGCAACTCTCACTTCAAATAATCTATTCCATACAATGGAAATAAATGGGATGTATAATTTACCTCTTGTGCTCATTGAAATGTGTATGATTCATCATTTTTAAAAAAATTAAATAAAATAAAGATCGACTTTTACCTGATGCTGGCTTTTAAGCTCAGCCCATCAGTTCATCCTCCATCCAGAAAAGGAAAAAGAAAGTTCCTGTATCTGGAAGGATCCCCATGTTAAAAGACTTCTGATTGGCTGCCTCTCATCAGGTTCCCAAGAGAACAGTGTCCATATGTGTGCGTGATATTAGTTGGACATGATGCCAGTGACTATGTCACAGTTTCTAGGACAGAGGTTTGTTTGTTGTTTGGTGAGCAAATTTAAAGTGAAATACTTGAGGCCAACAAAATATTAAATGAAAATGCTCACATATCAAGACACCTGTGGCGAGAATAAGGCACGGCGGGACCACGGAGTATCGTTCAGAGCCATTTTATTTAATATCTCATCACCACCCAACACCAACCCCTGAGTCCCCGTGTTTTAACACGGCTGGCGTGATTGCGGATGCCGTGCAGGTGCGTCCGCACGGCACCGCCCCACCACACACCCCCATCGCCCGATTGAGGCCGGGGAGTCATCCGGCCGAACCTACTCCCCCACCCCACCGGTTCCCAACCTTGGAACAGAGCAAACCGGGGGTCGGCCACGCCTCCAGCAGCAGCGGCGAAACTGGTCCGGAGGCCGGCTACCTGGCAAGCCGGCACGACCCCGCCGGCCCCGGGAGGGGCTCACTACCGGGCGCATCTGACGCTCCGGGGCAGCTCGATCCTCGACCTCGGGAACAGGTCGAGCAGGCTCCCCTGGCACGGGGACCGCCATCTCCCCTCCCGGTTTCTCCACCTCTTCCGGCTGGAGCGGCTCGTCCGCCGCTGGCTGGAGCGCTGGCGGGAGCGCTGGCGGGAGCGGCTCGTCCGCCGCTGGGTGGAGCGCTGGCGGGAGCGGCTCGTCCGCCGCTGGCTGGAGCGCTGGCGGGAGCGGCTCGTCCGCCGCTGGCGGGAGCGGCTCCGGCAGCCCCTCCCGCGACTCCTCTTCCTCCAGCCGGCGCAGACCCTCGCGCGCCTCGTCTGCCGCCTCCGGTTGGAGCGGCTCATCCACAGTGTTGGGTAAGTTACTTTAAAATAGTAACTTAGTTACATTACTAGTTACTTCTATCAAAAGTAACTCAGTTACTTCAAGTTACTCGTTACTTTCAAAGTAACTAGTTACTAGGGAAAGTAACTTTGGTTTTACTCAGAATTCTCTTGTTAATGTGTTGCTTCCATAACTTTGTCAGTCTTCTAGCTTGCTTACTTGCCACAAGTGCACTGTGCCACCTACCAATAGAAAGGAAAAGATAATGTGCATATTTCCACGAGAGAAATCCCAAACCTGGACCGTCATTGACTGCTGCCATGATTCTAGCCTACGTCACAGTGTCATGTGCGCCTTTTACATCCAACACAAAAACTGCAGTCGTGGTGCTTTTGATTGTACTCAGAACTCGGAAATTCTGCCTTCTGAATAGGAAGATGTAGGTAACACCAGACTGCAGATGAGCTGCATACAGGGCTGGACTGGGACAAAAAATCGGCCCGGGCATTTCGACTAAAGACTGGCCCACCATTATAGGAAAAATCATAAAGCCTTTGAATGAAAACAAACGCTGTTGTGACAGTGATGTTCAGATAATTATTTTTTAAAAGCCAGACATTTTAAATGAGAATAAGAAAGAAAAGTATTTCTTTGTGCCCCCGTCTCCTTTTTAATGCCCTACCTGGCCCCCCTGGCAAAACTTTGCTAGATCCGCACCTGCACAGTTACCAGCTGTCAGCTACCTAAAAAGGATCCTGGGGTTATCTGTCTCTCAGATACAGTTCATAACTTCCCTTCAACTCATTCATGTCACCTAAAAGGTAAACCTGTTTCTCCATCACCTGTTCAGCTCTGATGATTCAGTAAGGACATCTCCTGGTTTCATCTTCATGTTTCCCTCTCACCAGATAACCAAACCGACATCATGACCAGCAGCTTTTTTGCAGCTGTGGCTCCAGCAAACATCAGCTGATACTAGAAATTAATATTAAATAAATTCTAACAACAGCTGATCAAGCTTAAACGTGCTGCTGTTGTTTAACGCGACATCGGCTGGTTTCCTCTTTCTGGCGCAAAGTGGGCGATAAACAAACAAGAGAGCCGATCAGCTGATCATTGATCAGTTTTCATGATTGAAGAAGAAACGGGAGAGGGAGGGGAGAGAATGAGAGAAGAAGAGGCAGCTGTGCAGCAAAGACACAGAATAACTCCAGCTTTGTGTCTTTTTCATTGTAGCTGAATTACGGGACAAACTGTTCCTTTTCACCTCAATAAGAAATGCGTAATATTTTCTCTGAATACCAGACGGGACGGTTGGCAACTCTAATAACTTATGAACAAAATAAAGTTCAACATCATTAACTTCATAGCACCCACCCAGCTGTGTAGAAACTCCGTCATGCTAGCTAGTACGCAGTACGGAAAAAGTCAGAATAACGAAAATAAACTCCACCTAAACTTGGTTTATATCTGACCCAGATAGACTGCAGGTCATAACTTCTTACCTGAAGTTCAGTTCACACTTGGACCGGCGGCCGCCTCGGGCCTCTTTTCCTCCTGCCTCCCCTTTCCCTCATCCACCTGCTGCCTCCACCACTTGCTAATGTTACAGAATCTGTGGAAGCTCCGCGATAGCCACCACACGAAGTAACGAGTAACGACCCTATCTAAATCCCAGTAACGACTAACGCGTTCCTGATTTTGGCATAATAACTAGTTACCGTGCTCGTTACCACAATAATAACGTAGTTACTGTAACGCGTTACTTAATAACGCGTTAGTCCCAACACTGCTCATCCACCGCTCCCGGCAGGAGCAGCCCTTCACCCGGCTGTTCCCCCTCCTCCGGCAGGCGCAGATCCCCGCGCGCCTCGTCTGCCACCTCCGGCTGCTGAGGTGCCTCACGCGGCTCCTCCACCGCTTCCTCGGGACACACCTGTGGGGGTGGCGCCCAGGCCCAGAGCAGCGCCGCCAGCTCCCCAATCCTTTCCAGGTGGCGCTCGGACTGGTCCTGCAGCTCTTCCTGCTGGCGACGCACCTCCGCCGCCTGCTCCCGCTGGGCGGCCGCCATTTCGGCCACCCTCTGGGCCAGCTCCTCCATTTCCTGGCTCCGATACGGACCCACCGTGCTGCCTCCTGGGTTTCGGCACCAATGTGGCGAGAATAAGGCATGGTGGGACCACGGAGTATCGTTCAGAGCCATTTTATTTAATATCTCATCACCACCCAACCCCAACCCCTGAGTCCCCGTGTTTTAACACGGCGGGCGTGATTGCGGATGCCGTGCAGGTGTGTCCGCACGGCACCGCCCCACCACAACACCATAATGAGTAAATTGGAAGTGTCCATCATTGAGGCCCAGTCATTAGACGTTTTAAAAAGTCAAGTCACAACTCTGACTCGATTTTCTAGGATCATCCCTGCACTCTGTGCAGATACAAGTCTGAAGCTTATTTGTTATATTTTTAGTTTACACTTCTCATTTCTTTGGTGAAATAAAAAGCCTTCTAGTGGGATCCTTGATGAAAGGCATATGAGAATGTGTGTGGCATTTATTTGGATAGGTTTGTCCCCCCTTCCTATATTAATCTGTATATAAGCAAAATCTTATAGAGAAATTGTTGACGAGATGGAGATTGGAGACTTTTTTGTCAGTTTGACATTCAGGTAACCCACTTTTGCTTCAGCCTGTTTACTCTTTGATTATTGGGAGAGCTGAGGGAAGCACTATCTCCCGCCTGCCAAAATCAGCCTGGCAAGCTGTCACAATAGAAATGAAGACACATATACCACCTGGGTGTTTGTAGGTGACACACATTCATGCAAAACTGCAACTGTACGCACACATGCACTGCTTTGTTATGTTGAAGTGCACATAGTTTTGTTTTGAAAACAAACTATTCCTGTGGTGCTTTAGAAAAACATTATATGTCTGAAGGTATTAAGAGATAACAGCAAAAAGCAGGCCACAGTTTCTACACAAACGTACCAAATTTCCTGAAGCTGCTTTGAAATCCCTCCCATCTAGATATTAATATTCTGGCACACTTTATTAACTTTCATAAATTTAAAAAACAATAACTGTGTGCACAGGTGTGAATTTATTTTAGATTTTCTCTAATCCAAACAGACTCAAAAGGGTCATGGGTTTGCAGGAGGAGGACCCAAATGCAGACTCTTAAGGCAGGCAAATAAACTGGAAATGCATCTTTATTTAAGCTGGTAGAAAAGTCCAAACTCCAAATAACAAGGTCCTTGCAGGGATCTTATAGTTCAGGCAAGGAAGACACAAGCAGCAAAAACAGGATGCAGTGAGAACGACTGGGGGGAATACACAACTATATATACACAAGAGGGGAATTAGGGGAAGTGAACACAGCTACAGGACATGAACAGAATCTAGGTAACGAGTCAAGCAGGAAATAAAACTAAATACAAAGCACAAGAGGCGAAGGAGTACCAAAATAAAGTGAGAACATAGACGGGGGACATAGACAAAGACAAGAAAGGAAAGGACACTTGAGAGGCTCCACTAAGCTGACACACATTTATCCTTTATCCAAAACCAGTTTTGTTGTGTGTTTGGGATCATCGTCCTGTGGGAACAGTCCAATTTTAAACCATCTAGCTGTTGATTTGAGGTGAATACAAAGAATTTGGAAGTAGTCCTCCATCCTCATAATTCAGTCCACTTTGTGCAGTGTGCTAGGACCAGTGGCAGCAAAACAGGTCCAGAGCATGATGCCACCAACACCATGCTTGACACCTTGTACAGTGTTCTGTGTTCGTTAATACTCCTAACATACACTGTAAAAGAAATTGTAATATAAAGTATTTTACTGTGTATTTTACAGTTTGGTACTGTTCTTCTAGAATATCATTAAATTCACATAAATAGACTGATTTTACATTTCAAATGTAAATTAACATAAAATCACTGTAAATGTAATAAAACAGAATTTTCTTGTTTGTTAAATGTATCTGTCTGTACATATGCATATGTAGATTGTTAAAATACATTCACAAATGTATCATAATTTCACAAATATCTGTCCGTTATTTGAAAGATTGAACTGTTAAATTCAAATGTAATGCTATGGAAAAATATATAAAATGATTCTTATAAACTTTTTTTTACATCAAATAATAATAATTATTATTATTTATAATAATTAAAATAATAATAATATTTTAATTATTATAAAATAATATAATAATTGTGAGCTTGTTGTTTAAAGTCATTAAACTCAAGTGCACCAGTGCTAACACCTGACCAGTCACTCACTAACATATGTGGGAAAAATCTTCATTGGGATGAGTAGTGCTTTCCCCCTCCTTTATTTTTCACCATCCAGGCGTCCAACCCCCTACTGCTACAGTTGGGCTGTTGTCCAAAAGATAAGAGTTTGGTCATACTGAGCAGCTCCCATGTGAGAGTGTGAAGCAGGGTATTGCTGATAAAGAGGAACAAGCACATGTTCTCTTGCTTTGTTCATGTAAATGTGAATTGAATGAGCTCAGGAATACTAGCACCTAAAAGAAGTAAAAAGAAGTGGTCTTCAGAGGCTAAAGTAGTCAATAACAGTAAAGAGTCAACATTTGTCTGTTGTTGTTTTGATTGGACAACATCTGGCATGCGTGTCTTTGTCAGTGCTTCAGTTGCACAGAGCACATTATCTGAGTGCGTGTATATCTCCTAAGATGACAGATGAGAGGTTTGCATCAATATTTGAACAAAGCGCTCCGGCATCTCTTTCGGCTGAGGCCATGCTGGTTTTAAGACTCTGAGAGGCAGAGCAGAAACATATTGCTTGTGTTACTCACAGCGCAAAGAAATTACAAGTTGGAGAGTAGATTTAGAGCTCCGGGCATTACTGCAGTCTGACTGAAGTCACTGTGAGACTTGCCTGGGGATAGGGAGGAGAAGAACTCTAGGGAGGAAACAGAAGTGTGACTTAAAATAATGGTATAAAATCCATCTATTATCTGTGGACCAGCATTGTTAATCAAACTTTAGTTTGGCAAGTTATTGCCAAAGCTATCATAGTGGAGTCTGTTTTGGGGCATAGCATTTGTGTGCATCCTGCTGGCGCGCATAACACATTGGGTTTAACAGTTCATTACCTGTCATCTTGTCAGCGGGACACCTCTTGCTAGAGGCTGATGGGTTTTGATGTGGTTGAATCACAGGTACTAAACATAATCAAAATTTCACATGTTCCCGCCTTTTGCGCCTCATTTGCCATTGTACCAGGAGATCAATCCTATCGTTCCATATCTATCTTTCTCCTGTGGCATACTTGTCATTCAAAAATCTCTGCAGAGGGGCTAAAGTAGTCAATAACAGTAAAGAGTCATAACTGCAAAGGTTGCAATTATGCAGTCAGCTATAGTTGGCTGAGAAGCATAAAACTAGTGCATTTTAGTTCAGACTCATGGCTTATGTGCATTTCCTGAAAATGCTAAACATATTTTTTTTGTCTTCCTTCTGTACGCTCAGTGATCTCAGCAGATGCTCCCCCAGTGCTTCTCACTATCTTCAACACCCACCTATCATCTGCTTCACCAATCTCCTTCCACCCCCATCTCCTCTGCTAGCTTCACCTCTGATCCTCAAACTAGACCATCCATCTGCTGCACCGATTTGCGTCAATAGTGCCTATGAAGACACCTCACTCTGGGCATATATAATTAATGCAGCGTTGACCATTGCCAAGTTGTATTTATTCATGTATTTACAAATACACATTAGTCTGAAAGTCAGTGTTTACACAAAGGCACATAGCAGCAAATCTACAAATGTGTCTCTGGTTCACCAAGAAACTTTGCACCTTCTTTTTTCAAACTGTGACTGAAATGGCAGCACGGTGAAATAATTAACAAATAATTATGCCACTGACCCTTAATCAACAAATTTAGAATTAATTAGTATGTTTTTTTGTTAACCCGTGTACATGCAGCTGCTTCTACTTATTTTTATCCTGAAACCTCTCGTGTGAGTTAATACCATTTCCTGTGTTTCTCTCCAGTTTGTTGTGTCATTTATTTGGTTTCCCAGGCTAATTAAAAGAGAACTGGAGATGCAAGATATGTTTTAGTTGTAATTATGTTACCAATGCTCCATCTACAGAACATTAAATGAGGTCCAGTTACTCATATGTAAGAATAATACAAAACATGAGACGTGCTGTAAAATGTTTCAGGCTTCGAATATTGGACAACACATTAAGGGAATGTTGCATTTTATTAAAGCCATACATTCTCCTCCTTTCTTTGTTTTTCTCCCTTTGTTTCCTGCAAACGCCCACACAGTCAAACACATTTTTCTTGTCTTTGCACTGTTGTCGTGCTTATAATATCTGTACTGAATGGTATACGCTGGAGAATTGTTTTTGGTGCCTTACACCTGTTGGAAGTTTGAAATCAGAGGTCACACATGTGCCTCTGTGACAGAAAGCAATCTAATTCAATTCGCTCCAGTGAACATTATGCATGAGACAAGAGACCCAGGAGCCACAAAAGGGACACAAGTGAGTAAATGTGCATTTAAAAAAAAGCTTCAAAGTGTAGAGAGTGGTGATGTGGTGACAGAAACCGCAAATGTAAGTTCTTTTTCATCCATTATGACTCTTTCAAACTGAAGTAAGCATGCTTTGTGTGAATGAAGGAACAAAAATGATCAAACCCGTCTATGTGGCACTTCATGCCTTGCTGTATATTCAGTTCCTCTCACTACAGCAGGAATAAAAAGTGCTTGTTGCAGCAAGCAACTTCTCAGGGTGACCAAAATTAAGGAAACCAGTTTTAACATAATTATAACGTTGTTAGACCAGAAAAATACAGAGCCAGAGTCGATGTAGCCACTGTCCAATATTACGGGCTATATTAGCTATTGGTATCAGTATTTACAACAGCCAATAAAGTAAGTAAAGTAAAGAAGAGGTATGGAAAACTCCCCTCAACCATGTTATGAGCGCTGATGCTGCACTTTGCAATTTCCCTGTTGGCAACATGCATGTTTGTTACGCCACAGACTTAACAACCAGCTGATCCAAGCAGACACGAGTATAAACAAGTAACTAAACAAGTAGACATTAATGTTTTGTGTGTCTGAAAAACAAAACAATAATTAAATGACCAACATATAAGAATGTTAGATTTTTAAAATCATCACAATTGTTGATATCAGTCTTTAAATTCTTATATCAGTGGTGCCCAGAACCATACTGCAAAGACAGCAATGATCAGTTAACCCAGAAGAAAATATTTACTGCAGATTGTCGTAAAAATTTCAAGTACATTTTTCAGTTGGGGAAATAATTATTTGGTCATCTACTAAATTTGTATGTTTGATCATTTACAATAAAATTAAGAATCTCGAACTTTTATTGTAGTTTTATTTTGATACAGAGAGAAAAAACAAAAAATGCATTACATAAAAATTATAAGCCCATCTGACTTAACAAATAACACTCAAACTTTTTCTTTTTTGAAAAAACTGAGCAATCACACACAGCACATCCTGGAAAACAGTACATTATAAAGCCACCTATACAGCAAGAAGCTTCAGCTCAATAATGAGGAGACATTTTGTGCCATTCCTCCTAATTGTGTCATAGACTTGCGTTAAGATCAAGACTCTAAAAAAAACAATTTTTTTGTGTTGGGTCTATGTGTTCAGAAAGTACTACAACCACTTCCTGTTAAGAGCAGGGCTTTAGGTTCTGAAGGCAATTGGCTCCTTAACAAAGAGGATCCTTCTGCAATCAATTCTGCCAGGAAATGGAATATACTTGCCATTTGTGAGCCATTCACAGGCTTTGTGTGGAATGTGGGTTGTGTCATTTTGTGTGACATTGCCTTTTTAGATATGTTCCCCTATGTGGATCATGGTAAGCCTTTTTGCACTAGATGCTGGGTGAGAAGAGGTCTTGTTGTTAACTTTTCGTTTCCATATTGATAGCTCGCTATGAAGGCTGTGAGCAAAAACAGTATAGTTTCTCCTCTTTCGTGATATTTTGATACAGAGACATGGGTTATTGCATCAGTGAATCCCCGGGAGCCAAAACTGAAGACTAAGTAAGTAAAGGTCAAAAAGGCTCTGCTTAAATCGGCCAATGTCAGTAGCATCCAGGTAGAAGCGGACAACACAGACAAATACCAGACAAACAAATATCAGATTCAGGCAAAGGTCACAATAAAGCGGGCACAAACTAGCCTAGCTCAGTGGGATGCTATAAGCCTACTGAAGACTATCTGGAAAAAAACACTGATATGTTTAAACTGATGATAATGAGCACCAGATGTGAAGGGAGGCTGGAAGGTCAAGTGATGCAGATGGTGGGCATATCAAGGTAACTGTAGGGCGAGGAGAAGTTTAAAGGTTTGGCATAGACACACAAGAGGCTACTGGCAGGCAAAACAGCAGAAGAAGTGCACACGTAACATCTGGGTCATGATCTGTAGTCTGAACTCTAAGGTTGGGGTGGAAGTCCATATAATGTCTGAATTTGATCAATTTCCATCCATCCATTTTCATCAATTTATCGAAGTCAGGTCACCGTGGCAGCAGGCTATGGAAGGTATTTCAGATGTCCTTTTTCCCAGCAACATGTTACAGCTTCTCCTTTGGGATCCCAAGGCATTGACAGGCCAGACAAGATACAAAAGCTCTCCAGTGAGCTCTGGGGTCTTTCCCAGTTTGGCTCACCCAGAAAACCTTTCAAAGGGAGCTGTCCTAGAGGCATCTTGATCAGGTGCCAAGAATTTGATAGGCATAAAACAAGAAACAGCAGGAAGAGGACATGTTGTTGGAGCCCTGTGTTTGTGCTGGCACAGTCAGAGTACCTACATGATCTTCAGCAGTTTGTGTGTCAAGATGTCAGTTTTCCATAGCTTCAGCTGGTGTTTGACATGGATACAGGAGAGCGATGGGACATTTGAGTGTGCTGAATGTAGAGGAGAATTTGGCAAACATCAGCTTGTCTTTCTGAATCACATCTGTCATCTTTCTCTTTGGGAAACAGTCTACCACCCAAAGGATTTACCGAATTAGTCCAGTCAGCGAGCGGCTTCTCCCCCTCATTTTCTTTAGATAGCAAAAGCGAGGAATATATTGAACTGACAAAAGAGACCACACATTGCTTGTAATTTTGCATATGAGGAGATGGTATGTTAAATTGAAACATTAACAGGTGTCCTTTAAAGATGCCTTAGAGCTAATGTTATATTAGCAGACTGTTTGTGTTTATGGTACAAAGGTTTGTTTGCTTGTGATGCTGATAGAGAGGCAGGGAGAGGAAAAGAAAAAGGGGGTGTTTAATAGAGCCATCACTCAGCCCTTTGGCAGTGATATCTTGTTTTCCTCTCAGAGTGGGCTAGATGTATCGGTGCCCCTTATGTGTTATTGCCAGGCGAAGGCATTGGTTGTAGATCACTGTGAAAACTGAGAAAGCACAAGGTGCACCGGTTCCCTGAATGACAGCGACGAGAAATATTGATAGGAGAAGATTCAGCCTGTCCTGTGAACATGCAGATGAACCAGTATAAAATCTGGCCACAAACTGAAAGAGTGCATGTTGCTAGAATGTTAAAAAGTATAACGTAATTTGAGCCAAATTGCAGAATACTTGCAGGAAGTAATGTGTGCATACCTCAAGCCAAGCCTGATTTTATGTATGTGTGTGTGGACTGGACTAAAAGTTACTTCACCTTGCTTTGATTTTACAACCACTACCAGTTCAGTACTGAATGATGTAAGGTGTGTAGTAGGCTTGTGTTGCTCAGACCTATCAAAAATATATTTAGGGCCAGCTCCATGTAAAGAAATGCTACAAAACTTTAAATCCTACAGCTTACTGGCAGTGAGTGTAAAGATTTAGGAGCTGGGGTGATGTAGGTTTTTCTAAAACTTAGTTTTCAAGTTTCTTTGGCTGTGTTTATAAGATGAAACAATGCTGATTTTATTATCACTTTTGCACGACAGTAAGGTTTAAGGTGAGATAAGACACCCAGGACTTTAAAAATCTTTAGAAATTTTGAGAGATTTATTGTTAATGTGGTCATTGCATTTGGATAACACATTATAAACATAAGGGAACCGAGGACTGCTCCTTGAGGAACACCTCAGGTTGCAGACCTACATTTTAAAGACTGTACCAGGATCTAGAAGCACTTCAACCCGTCTTCTCTAAAACAGCATTAACAAGCAAAGAAGCACCCTACAGTATAGGCTTTGCTTGATGTTTGTGATATATGATTAGTAGTTTCAAGAGCAAATAACATAATCTTGCTGCGTAAACACTTAAGTCCTTATGTTTCCAATTATACACCGAAATTACCCAGCATTTTAAATCAGACCAGTTTCTTTTCCTGTATCTGTCTTATTATGTTCCAAACGGCTGAATAAAAACTGAAAAGCCGAACAGACTACTCAGTGAAATAAACCCTGTAATACTTTGCTAAAACTTTACTAATGCAGATGTTGATGGTACAGGTATTAATAGCAGAGGCATTAAACTGCCATGTTGGTAAGCATTAGTATAATACCTGATCTATTACCAGAAGAGTCATTACTCTGAGTGCTGTTGCTTTATTTGACAGCGATTTGTTTGTGTATTCTTGCTCCCATCTATCATTTTCTGGATGCGCTCTCACGTCTATGTTTTGCATCTATCCAAACACAAACATGCCATGTCAATGTGCCGTTCGCAAAACAAATTGGAGCACTCTGTACAAGAAAAGCTTGCCTGCGGCTAGTCATTTTGAAATTAAAAGCATGTCTCTTTGTTCAGCTTCAATTCCAGGAATGAGGGAGAGAATGTGAATGTGAATGTGTCGCACGGTGGGGAGAACACCAGGCAAGTGCTGTGATTTTCACAGCCAAGGAATCACACAGACACGTTTTATCTATTTCCCTCGATCAGGAGACATCCGGCAGGAAAGGTAGGAGGATTAGATTAGCTAGAGAGAGGAAGAGAAAAGGGGAGAGTGGGTTCTCTAATCCTGATGGGATTTTTCAGAGGTACACACATCACTATGGAGTGCAGTGTGCAGTGGGGAGTTGGTATCAGGAGGGGAGGTGTGCGGGACGGTTTGCCTCACTAAACCCTTCACACTTGCATGAAAGAGGTTCCAGCAAACTAGGGGATTAGTCAGAGTGTAATTACACTTGTGGGCCTCAGAAGTAGCAAAACGTGTGCCGACTGGAACACATCTCAGACGGGCAAAGGAAGAAGGGAGTAATGCCTGTTAATGTGTTGCCAGTGTCTGTTCAGTGAATTCTTAAACTGAATTAGCTGTCTTTAGTGAACACAAACGCCTGACTCCAAAGCTGCTTTTATAGGGCTATCATTGATCTTCCTGATCAACATGTATCTTGATCAATTTCAGTGAGATATTTATTGGAGTAATTACACTTAAACTTTTTTATAATAGCTATTTTTACTTTGTGGGAGTGCTGTCCATAAATTCAGTTTGCTCATTGAAAATAGTGTCTCATCACTCAAATTCTAGCTGTTTGTGAAGTAGTGTTTATATTTCATGTTTAGCACTCTAGCAGGTTTGCCTCATATCTCAGTTATCTCGAGAAATTCCTGTAAAATTGGCATTCTTCACTTTCTAGCAAAGCTGTTTCGCTGCTGTTTTTTGTTACCATTTTTTTTTTAAAAAAAAAAAACTTAAGAAAATAATATATATGTTGAGTCAACTATTGATGCTAACTGAAGCTCATTTACTAGGTGTTGACACTCTCTTGTTGTTTTTGCACAACTGGGCACCAACTTAATGTGACTGAGGTAATAAAGACCACAAGTTGGGCTGATTGCTGAAGTCCAGAGGAAGAGGATGAAATGAGGGAATGCAGAGAGACAGCTAAGTTAGCTTTATATGGTATATGGATTTATATAGCACCTTTCTAATCAATTTTGAGCACTCAGAGCACTTTGTACTACATTCACCCAAACACAATCACTTTTTCTACACCCAAGCACTATTATCTAAAATTCACATTGTAGATCCTGGGGTTCAGTGTCTGGCCCAACGATACTTCAAACACTGACTATTGAAACTGGGAATCAAGACCCTGACCTTATTATTATTATTATTAGTAGTAGTAGTAGTAGTATTCGTTTTATTAGTATTATTAGTATTATTATTATAATTGTACGACACACTCTACCACCTGAGTAATAGCCAATATTATGGAAATACTGCATACTCTAATTAATAATGATAGATTATTTTTTAGTAGGTGATGTGGCCAAGCAAGTAGCCAAAGTAGAGTTTTCCCTGGACATTTTAAGGAAAAGTAATATAACTGATTAGCATTTTACTTTAACAATAACTCAAGTAAATTAGTTCAGACTACAAGTAAACCTTGTGCCTGCACAACATTATTGCATAGTTAACAGAAAAAATGTTTTCTAACTGGGATATTGCATTTAGGGTCAAGTAATTTGTTTACATTTGGGTGGCACATCACCAGCTAGTATCTCCAGGTTTGCAGACGGGTTGTAGTTGACGGTGTGTCATTGCCTGAAGTGGTGAAGCAAGTTTGTTTTGACCTTTAGTGAGAAAAGTTTTATTGTGTTTTTTGCACAGCACTGTGCTTTGTTAAAATTATTGAAGTAGCTCTTTTTTATATGTACTACAATGTCACTGGATGCTCACACTTGTGTGTCAGCTCTTGCTGCAAAATATGCCTGAATTAGTCTTGTTATACATGCACTAGGGAGCGCAGGAGCTCGGGGTTGCTATGACAATCATAATGTATGATCAGACATGATCTTGCATTATTGTTTCATCAGTCTGAATTTTGTTCTCATTTAATCCTTTAGGTCAACGGGGTGAAGCCCTCCAGCATGGACAATCTGGGACCCTGCCTCACTTCCTGGAGGAGCCTGTCGATGCCTACATTGTCAAAAGTAATCCCATCAAGCTCCGGTGTCAAGCTCGGCCTGCGCTCCAGATCTTCTTCAAGTGCAACGGTGAATGGGTCCACCAGAGCCAGCACATGTCTCAAGAGCACACTGACCTCACAACAGGTACAGAAACTTTTTTTTTTAACATACATAACTTCCTTGATACAATCATGCAGATGAATGTGTAGGATGTGTGTATAGCGATAGTGTTTGGTGTATTAAAAGAGTTGTATACACACATGATGTGTAAATGTACACATAAAACTCAATTCCATCCTCCCTGTCAAACCGTATCTGGCATTTTACATTATGTGAATATCACTCATATCGCAGACAGCAAGCACTGAAAGTCTCAAGCAGGAACTTTGCTAATGGGGCTTTGTGACAATGCCTACGGCTACATCCAACCCTGTAAATGTATTTGCCTCACTTCTACAGACTACACTCTGTGTCACATTTGATCTGAGCAGAAATGACAACTGTTAGAGCATGAAACGCATCAACTTGTTCAATTTTGGGATTAGACTTTGAACTCTGAATGGTGTCTTTTACTGATGCAACTTACTGAAATCCAGTTGTTGTTTTAACTTCAAAATAAATCCATTCAGACCACAGAGGCATTTTTTCCTTCTTTTCTAATACTCTTGTCAGTTTTTGTTGCATCACCTCCTGATAAATATCTCATGATTGCACTTGTGTTTATACAGCAAATTTAGCTGTAAAACAAAAACTAAATTATATTTCCCTTTTTCCTCATAATGTGCTTGTGTTGTAATTAACTTTTTACAAGCGTATCTTGCAAGCAGCTCCTGTTTTTATTTCAAAAACCATTTTATTTGTGGTCTTGTATCTATTTGTTCACAATACACATAATCACATGTACTCAAAAATTAAAACTGTGAAAAAAAATGTATTAGTTGAATGATGGTTGGTGCTTCACTTAACACACAGTAGCATGCATTAACTCTCACTGCTAACAACGGACCTCTAAATCTTTACTGCCTCTAGTCTGGATTCATAGCTCTGCTCCCATCTGGCTTTTTATCACCACTCATATCAGTCTCCAGTGGGACGGTCATGAGGAAAGGGATGTACAGAAGGCAAAGGGTTTCCAGAGACAGAATAGTTACTCCTCAAGTAAAATCGTTTTTTCTGACCTGGACTGTGTCAGGATGTTCTAAACGCTGGCTGCTGGAAGATGTATCGTAATAGTTTATTTGGAACTTTTGAGGAACTTTTGCAAAACAGAGGCAGAACACAGAAAAACTCAAGTTTTCCATGTGCATCTGTATTTAGATGAATTATTAAACTCACTCAGATTTTTTATGCTATTCTGAGGACTGTTTTCTGTCCTCCAACTGTTGTTATAGCACCAAAGATGTGGTGGCAGTAAAGATAAGAAGCTCTTGCAAAGTAATTTAATAAAATATATGTACCTATATATAGAGAAACTGGTAGAAACCACCCCCATAAACAGCTTGATCCTCCTACAAGTAGGATTTATATTTTGTTTATTACAGTTACACTGCAGACTCTTTGAAACAGTTCTGTTAAGCATAATGCATTTTTTTACTTGAACTTAATAAATTAAGTTTAAGTTTATTAAAGTGGTAGAATCACATGAATGTTATTAAAAGAGCCAAAACCCTATGCCAATCTGCTGTCTTTCTCAGCTTGGATGAGGTTTGTTTTATTATTATTATACTACACACAGCATGATCAAGAAACTGACCTGACAGCCCATTGTTCATCAGCGGTGCTAGTTTCAGTCATTGTGCAAAAGTACTGTTTATAAGGTTGGGGAAGTCTGCAGTCAGCTGGGACTGAAGAAGTCACTTGGATGAGTGATGAAAACATTTCTCCTACTGAAAACTGTCTTAAACTTTTGAGCTTAAGTTTCTGTCTCCTTGTTTGAGTCTACATTTGGGTCCTCCATTCCTGCCTGCACACAGCCGGACCATGCATCAAGACATACTACACACTGGCTTTTGAGTCTGGTCTTATTGTTACATACTACTCTACACTGCTATTTTGAAGCCAGCTTTTGTTTGTTTGTTTATGTTTTGCTTTTTTCCTAAAAACCAAATTATATTTCCCTTTTCCTGATAAAGCGCTTAAACTATGTTGCAACAAGCGTTTCGAAATGGGTTAATTATACTTGAAAAGCACAGAAGGTGGAAAATATGGATCTAGCCACAGTGATGTCATCGACTGCTGTGTGAAGTCTGTTTTATTTTCATTGTCACCATCTTGGTAAATGTAAGGCGCCATTGTTGTTAGCCAACTAGTATAACTTTCATAAGTATTTGAAAACTGGGAGAGAAGACAGCATTGCAGCTCGAACTGTTGCCTGTGATGGTCGCGGGATAGCGTTTACACAGTTTCTCTGTCAGTTTAGGCACCTAGCTGCGTATTGGTTCATTTCAGCTTAGAAAACCATTTTTGGAGATGTCATATTTGGGAGCTACAAGGGGTCCATCATCATCCTCATTTCAGGGTCTGCTTACAAGTGAGGACACAGGAGATTGACAGATGGATTGGTGCAGTGTTTGCAGTAATGTAATAGGTGTAGTGGTCTGTTAGGATGAAGAGAGAACTGAACGTGAAAGTGAAGTCCACATCCTCACCCGCACTTATGGCCACTAGCTATGGGTAGTGTCCAAAGAATGAAACTGTGGATTCACGCAGGAAAAATGATCTCCCTCTGAAGAGTGGGAGGGTGAGGTGCTCAGTATTTGGTGAGGGGCTCGTGTCAAATGGACCCAGTTTTTGTGGCTCAGGCGTCAATCATAGGCAGAAAATGGATAGATGCCATTAAATAGCCTTAATGATTCAGTGGGGTATTTCCATATTTTATACTGTCTGTGTTTGGAAGCCAGATTCTGGAAGTGCTGTTTTTGGTACTTCTGTGTGGCATATTTTTAGACCCAGAGCTTGCTGGTTGACCTGAACACTGAAGGACATAAGGGCAAAGTCAGTGACAAGCTGATAAATGTAGAAGAGTTTATAGTGACTAGAAGGCCTCAGAGTCACTAAACACGCGCATGTGGCACATATTCAGGAAGACAAAACAGTCACTAAAAAATATTTGCTCGCTTCTTGAGGTTAAGAAAAACACAGCGAGTCTGTAGTGCTAGTTACTGATATTCCCTGTTTGCAAACAAACACACGTGTGTAAACAAACACATGTTACAGATCCCGACTGATAGATAGACATCTGTCCTCTGCTGCATATTTCAACATCTAAGCCATGCCAGAGTTATTTCATTACTCGTGTATTGTATAGTTCACGGTTCTGGGTCGGTTCGACCCAGCATTTTCAGTTCCTTATGTTTTGGTTTATTTTGCATCTTGGAGTGCTTTGGGGTAGTCTGGTGTTTCTTGATTATTTGTGATTTGTTAGTTACTATTTGAATTCTATGTTCTGTTTATTCAGGTTTAAGGAATTGTTGCCTATTGTTTGAGTTGCGTATTATTAGAGTTCCATGTTTCTGTTTACTCGTGGTTTAGGATTTGTGTTCTCATGTTTTGTGTGGGTTTAGTTCCATGTGTCATTTTCTGTCTGTCTCTCAGTGTCGAGTCTGCGTCTTTGTGTAGTGAGGTCTTGTTTCCTGTTTTATTGTGAAGGTCTGCTATTGTAGTTGCTGGTCCGTCTGTGTATCTACCATGTTCCTTTCGTGTGTTCTCCCTGCTGTCACCGTCATATACCATCTTCCATCTTCCTTCATGTTCAGGTTCGTGTTCTTGTTCAGGCTCAGTAGTTTAGTTGTCCCAGTATAGTTTAGTTCTCCGTTTACCGTTTGTCCATCTATATTTTTGTGTTTAATAAACCACCCTCACACCTTTACAAGTGCCTGCGTTTGGATCCTCCTTTATTTCTTCCACACGGCTCATCTCACTCGCCGTGACATTATATGAGCCTATGCATGTTCAGAAACAATAAATACTAGCCTATTAAGTTCTTCATTCAGGCACGTTAGTCCATGCTGAAGTAGTATTAAACTCTGAGGTAGATACACCAGTGAAAACAGTAAAAGTAATTAGAGAGCAGAAATTATTTGAGTTTAATTTATTCATTAAAAGTGTCTGTTATTGATACTTTCTTTGGTCAGTGCACCCTAATGGTAAATTGTACATTTTCATGATTATAAAATAATCTGCTTACCTTACTGTAATGATTGTAGTGTATATATGTCTGTATGTGTTATATCTCAGCAACACTTTGCACAAACATTATCACATATACAGCAATTATTAATACTATATGGTTTGAAAAAACATTTATTATAAATTCTTTTGATTGAGAAAATGCAATGTTACATTCTACATTTGCATGTTTCACATTCAACATACAGTGGGGCAAAAAAGTATTTAGTCAGCCACCGATTGTGCAAGTTCCCCCACTTAAAATGATGACAGAGGTCAGTAATTTGCACCAGAGGTACACTTCAACTGTGAGAGACAGAATGTGAAAAAAAAATCCATGAATTCACAGGGTAGGATTTGTAAAGAATTTATTCGTAAATCAGGGTGGAAAATAAGTATTTGGTCACCTCAAACAAGGAAAATCCCTGGCTCTCACAGACCTGTAACGTCTTCTGTAAGAAGCTTTTCTGTCCCCCACTCGTTACCTGTATGAATGGCACCTGTTTGACCTCATCATCTGTATAAAAGACACCTGTCCACAGCCTCAACCAGTCAGACTCCAAACTCCGCCATGGCCAAGACCAAAGAGCTTTCGAAGGACACCAGGAAAAGAATTGTAGACCTGCACCAGACTGGGAAGAGTGAATCTACAATAGGCAAGCAGCTTGGTGTGAAAAAATCAACTGTGGGAGCAATCATCAGAAAATGGAAGACATACAAGACCACTGATAATCTCCCTCGATCTGGGGCTCCACGCAAGATCTCATCCCGTGGGGTCAAAATGATCATGAGAACGGTGAGCAAAGATCCCAGAACCACACGGGGGGACCTGGTGAATGACCTGCAGAGAGCTGGGACCAAAGTAACAAAGGTCACCATCAGTAACACACTACAACGGCAGGGAATCAAATCCCGCAGTGCCAGACGTGTTCCGCTGCTGAAGCCAGTGCATGTCCAGGCCCGTCTGAAGTTTGCCAGAGAGCACATGGATGATACAGCAGAGGATTGGGAGAATGTCATGTGGTCAGATGAAACCAAAGTAGAACTTTTTGGTATAAACTCAACTCGTCGTGTTTGGAGGAAGAAGAATACTGAGTTGCATCCCAAGAACACCATACCTACTGTGAAGCATGGGGGTGGAAACATCATGCTATGGGGCTGTTTTTCTGCCAAGGGGACAGGACGACTGATCCGTGTTAAGGACAGAATGAATGGGGCCAAGTATCGTGAGATTTTGAGCCAAAACCTCCTTCCATCAGTGAGAACTTTGAAGATGAAACGAGGCTGGGTCTTCCAACATGACAATGATCCAAAACACACCGCCCGGGCAACAAAGGAGTGGCTCCGTAAGAAGCATTTGAAAGTCCTGGAGTGGCCTAGCCAGTCTCCAGACCTCAACCCCATAGAAAATCTGTGGCGGGAGTTGAAAGTCCGTGTTGCTCGGCGACAGCCCCAAAACATCACTGCTCTTGAGAAGATCTGCATGGAGGAATGGGCCAAAATACCAGCTACTGTGTGTGCAAACCTGGTAAAGACCTATAGTAAACGTTTGACCTCTGTTATTGCCAACAAAGGTTATGTTACAAAGTATTGAGTTGTATTTTTGTTATTGACCAAATACTTATTTTCCACCCTGATTTACGAATAAATTCTTTACAAATCCTACCATGTGAATTCATGGATTTTTTTTTCACATTCTGTCTCTCACAGTTGAAGTGTACCTCTGGTGCAAATTACTGACCTCTGTCATCATTTTAAGTGGGGGAACTTGCACAATCGGTGGCTGACTAAATACTTTTTTGCCCCACTGTATGTCATTCGTGCCCAACCTATTATATATTCATAACATAGTGCAGTGTGTTTTATCGTGGACAATTGCAGTGGTTCATGTAAAATGTATGGTAATTTAAAAAGTTGGCAAAAGGGTAAATGGATTGTTTTATGTAAGTAAACTTAAAGTTTTAAAAAAGTTTATATTTTCTATAAAGAAGTTCTTGCTTTTTGAAACAAGGGATCAGCATTTCTGTGTTGAAAAATAGCTCACTGTAAAATGATCTGCCATAGCTACCAGATTGATTGAGTTTAAAATAATTCATCTCTGTACTTCATGTTTAAATCCAATTATTCAATGTGTGGCCCTTAATTTATCTTAGCCAGTGTGGCCCTCTGGGGGAAAAAGAAAAGAAAAGTTTCCCGCTCGCACACTAGCAACTGAATACTGGATTTACTGGATGGGCAGAAACATAACACTAAATATATCCTACTTGTCAGAATGTCTCAAAAGGATTTTGTATTCGTTAAGAGGACATTTGTCTCATTATTGACCATCTCAGTGCACAACCATGTTACCCGACACTGCAGAGAGAAACTGAAAATAAATGGAGCAGTTTGGTGTGGAGCTGGGGAGAACAAGCATGAAGCTGTGACCCTCTGGCATTACGTTAAGTGTCTACAAACTCATAAAGCTACTTGATCGGATGATGGCTGAAATAGTACAGAACAAAATGTTTCAACATTAATGCCAGTATCATTAGATTTTTAAAAAACACTGGACCTGGACATTTCTGACAGCCCACACTTGGATGTGACTGCATACTCTGACAGTCTCCCTTTGAAGGCAGTAAATTGCTTCAAATCTTGAAATTATCATTTCGTAACACATCATTTGTGCACTGTGGAGTTGTTCTTTCGAAGGCAGCATAATTTTTTCCCCTATACCATTTTTTTCAGACATCACCCCATTCCATATTTATTTGTTTTGTTCAGTTAAATTGTAATGAGCTTTTGCAACTAAAATGGAAAAAATAATAGCCAGCAGCATTATTACCCATCACTTTGTGGCTCTCTAATACCCTACAGTACTTTTAAGTGAATTTCTCTTCTTTTTTTGTATTGAGGAAAAAGAATATGCCTTTTCCACTTGCATTCTTTGATCTTTTTTATATAAAAGCACAATTTGCAAGCAAAATAGAAAAACTATTCATTATTGCTACGGGGTGAGAGAAAATAAGACTGCATCTTAATCATTTAGTTTAGCAACTCAATACCAGGTTTACTTTTCAGAAGTAACCCTTTCTTTCAATGACAAAGAAAGGATAAAAAACAGTACATTTTGTGTCTGAGTTTATGTCAAAAGGGTATTCTATTCATGTATTATGATTTTCTGACATTCTGATGATGAGGATTATGTACGTATTATGTATGACTCATTAAAAGCAGAAATCCAGTATCTCAAATTATTAGCTCATTTCCTAAACTCAATCAAAGAATGATTCACAATAAACGCTTAAAAAATGAACTGTGCTCAAAATGCTGACTTAAATCATTTGAATATATGTAGATTCCGTGTAAGTACCATGTGAAATCTACTGTTAGTACCAAGCACATTTTTCTTTAATGATTAATTATTTGGATTAATAAACCTTTAATTTTAAATACCTCAGCTGAATTTTACTCAGAATCATGTTTATAACGATGAAAAGCATGTTTTTGAATCCAGAAATGCCCAACTTTTTTATACATTACATACTTGGTTCAGGCTCCTTTGTCACAAATTACTGCCTGAGAGTGGACTGGCATGGAGATGATCAGCTTGCAGCACTGCTGAGGTGTTATTGAAGCCCAGCTTGCTTTGATGGAGGACTTTGGTTCTTCTCTATTTTTGGGTCGGGTGTTTTTCATTTTTCTTCCTATATATTGAACATTACCTGTCAATTACTGACCCGTCCTCTTTGTTTATATGAGAATCTACCTTAAAGCTATTGCTCACAGAGCCCTTAGCATGGCTAAGACACTCAGACTGTACATCACACTGACTCTCAGGGGGGTGAAATGACAGCTTCTCTTTCACAGACACTTTTTCACTCACATATGCTGCATGCTTGGAAAGTAATGTGCGTTTTCTTCTTCTCAGGTCTCAGCAGATGGTCACTCTTACTGAGCCTGGTTCTGTCTGAGGTTTCTTCCTATTTAAAACTGTGTTTTTCCTTCCCACTGTGAAACAGTTGAGTACTATAAGGTCTTGACCTTACTATGTATGTCATCATTGCTGTGTAAATACAATAGAATTGATCTGATTTATATTTTTTCCCTTTCTCTCACGTTAATTTATTTTGATGACTTCTGCTCTTTTTCTCACTTTTTTGTCTTACTTAGTTACTAAACCTAAGCTCTAATGCATGCATGTAATAAGACAGTATGACCTGTTGAAACCCCAAGCTGTTTGGTTACCATAGTGATATGTGGCTTTGCTTCTTGGCCATGCTTTAGTACTGAGACTTCATAAACACAGAGGATTTCTTTCAACCTGACCAGAGATTTAGTGGGCCTTTTCGAACAGTATCAGTTACCAGCCATATCTATGTTACACACAGACAGAGCTGAGCCAACGAAGCCCATGTTGAGAAAATGAGCATCTTGCCTTAGACACTGGCTCCCCATCCAGCTTCATCTGTAGGAGGCAGTTGAACAGCTATATCTCTGGACAAGCTATTATAGTCTGACTCAGGTGGTAGAATGGCCACTGGGTTCAGGAAAGAGCAGGGTGCTGTAGCTATTAAAGCCGTAAGCTGTGAATTAAATGCAGACAGACTCAGCAACACATTCCATAACGCTGTCTGCCCAGGGGGTATAAGGCACAGGATGGACTGCATCTTTCCAGAGGCAGGTAACTCAGCAAGGCAGGTATACATTAACCATTGTGTTGTTCTGTTTTCCTCAGATTTAGCCTTATATATGTCCCTCCCAGGAGGCAACGCTGTAAAAAGGAAAAGAAATGTAGATGTGTAATGTAGACATTGCTAAACATCAGTACTCTGAGAAGATGCAGTAGCAGATCTCAGAGAATGACTCAGCCTCCTTAACGACTTTTACTGCCGTTTTGACGAGCCATCAGGCAGCCTTCACACCTCCAACGGCCCCAACAATAGAGACACTTTGGACACTCATTCCCCCACCTCTCCCCCCTCCATAGAGCCATCACCACCATCAAACACTTCACCTACAACACCTCCCTCCACACCCAACACCAAGGAGGATTTCACACCACCTCCTCCCACCACAACTCTTCATATCCATGAAGCAGATTTGAGGAAGCAGTTTAAGAGTCTGAATGCTCGAAAAGCTCCTGGCCCACATGGTGTGTCTCCTGCCACCCTCAGACTGTGCAAACGAGCTGGCCCCAGTGTTTTCTGGCATTTTCAACTCCTCACTGCAGGCATGTCATGCTTCAAGCCCTCTACCATAATCCCTGTCCCCAAGAAACCTAGGATCACTGGACTAAATGACTACAGACCTGTGGCTCTGACATCTGTGGTCATGAAGTCATTTGAGCGCCTGGTCCTCTCCTAGCTCAAAACCCTCACGGCCCCCCTCCTGGACCCCGTGCAGTTTGCATGCAGAGCCAACAGGTCTGTAGACGACGCTATCAACATGGCTCTACACTTCATCCTGCAGCATCTGGACTCCCCAGGAACCTACGCCAGGATCCTGTTTGTGGACTTCAGCTCTGCCTTCAACACCATCCTTCCAGACCATCTCCAAGGCAAGCTTTCCCAGATGAATGTGCCTGATCCCATCTGCCGGTGGATCACTGACTTCCTGACGGACAGGAAGCAGCATGTGAGGCTGGGAAAGAATGTCTCGGACTCCCGGACCATCAGCACCGGCTCCCCTCAGGGCTGTGTTTTTTCTCCTCTGGTCTTCTCCCTGTACACCAACTGCTGCACCTCCAGCCACCAGTCTGTCAAGCTAATCAAGTTTGCAGATGACACCACCGTTATTGGACTCATCTCGGACGGGGATGAGTCTGCCTACAGGAGGGAAGTTGAACGTCTGGTGTCCTGGTGCAGCCACAACAACCTGGTGCTGAATGCCCAGAAGACAGTGGAGATTATTGTGGACTTCAGGAAGCACACAGCCCCACTCCCCTCCATCATCCTGACTGACACCCTCATCGCCTCTGTGGACTCATTCCACTTCCTGGGTACCACCATCACCCAGGACCTGAAGTGGGAGCCCACCATCACCTCCGTCATTAAGAAAGCCCAGCAGAGGATGTACTTCCTGAGGCAGCTGAAGAAATTCAACCTGCCAACACGGACAATGATGCAATTCTACACTGCAATCATCGAGTCCATCCTCACCACCTCCATCACCGTGTGGTACGCTGGAGCCACTATCAGGGACAAACAGAGACGGCAGCGTGTTGTGCGCTCTGCTGAGAAGGTGATTGGCTGCAGACTCCCATCTCTGCAGGACCTGTACACCTCCAGGACACTGGGGCGTGCAGCTCGGATCTCAGCTGACCCTTCTCACCCTGGACACAGTCTGTTTGACCAGCTCCCCTCAGGCAGGAGGCTCCGGTCCATTCGCACCAGAACTTCTCGCCATAAGAACAGTTTCTTCGCCTCTGCTGTTGGACTCATGAACAATAACCGTATGACTGTTCCCACCACTAACACATGACCCTACGCTGTGTTCACTGCATCATTCCATGTTTGGCACTGATCACCACCTGCACTCATGTATATATCTATCTACTTAGCACTTTTAATTCTTATTTTTATTTTTATGTCTATTTAAGCGTTATATGACAGTATGTTTGCACTAAGTACCGCAGCAATTTCCTAATGTTGTAAACCTGCTCAACATTTGGCAATAAAACCCTTTCTGATTTCTGATTTCTGATGTGTAAAGTGGTGGCTTTGGCTCAGGAACTAGAGGAGGTTGAGTAGAGATAAGATACTGAACCTCGAATTGCGGTATGTGAGTGAGTGATAGATAAAACCACCATATGCCTATGGGTGTGTAAATTTGACTTACAGTGTGAAAGTACCTTAAATGGACAGTAAGATTAGAAGAGCGCTGTACAAATGTGAGTCCATCAACAGATTAAGTGCAATAAGCGGAGCATTGATGAATCATGAGTTTCACAACTTTTAAGATGTGTAGCACAGTTAAATATTTTTAACAGCATGTAATGGCTAAATATGTGTTTTATACCTCTAATTCATATCCTCTGGGAGCTAATTGTGACTCAGCTTAAACTTTAACACCAAAACTACTGAGTTTTTTTTGTTTTGTTTTTTGTGTAGATCATATCTGTTTATTCCAGGATGCTGCTGTGTATGTAACTGAACTCTTACCACTTCTCTGAGACAGCACTGACCAACAGGGTCACTGTCTTTCTTCACTTGAGGTTATGTATTTTCTTCTTGACAAAGTATGTCTACAGAAAGATAGAAGTGCCTTTTTATTGGCATTTAGTTACTAAGTGGTAAACAGCCAAAGTGTTGAAAGAGTTAAATGTATAATTTCTTGTTTTCTGAAGAATCAAACCATGTCACTGAGATATATAGTGTAGGTTGTAGACCCTCTAATGAATGTCCATTTGTTATCATTATCCATGAATAATAATGTTGTTGTGCTATTCAAACCATTAAGTGGGCAATGGTGCACTATCACCCTGAAATATATTTCCTCTATCAATACAGAAATGTTTGCTGAGATAAATGATGACACTGAATGCTGAGTATCCAAGCATTGTGGAAACCATTTGAGTTTTATAGGTTTTCTTGCATTTGAGTGAGGTGTTTTTTGATTGTATAGGTTAAACTTTGGGAATGAGTGCTTTGCAACTGACCACGTTTTTTTCACTTTACTGTGCAAACGTCTCGAGCCACCAGTAGTCTATTTCTGAAATTTTTTAGAGTTTTTCTTTGGACATTCTTTGCTTTTTCACTCAGACTTTGTATATTACTTGCTTCAAAGTAACTTTTACTTATTTGGTAAGCTCCTTAACATTGACCTAGGAATCATTTAAGCACACTGAATCCTTCAAAATTTGAAAAGATGGACAACTCGAGGACAAAATATAAAGGGTCAGGCCTGAAAAACTATCTACAGCAGATCAAATGTTTCTGAAATAATGCTTTTAAGAAAATAATCCAACAAAGACCAAACACAGGACCTTCAGTTTATCTATCTACTGTTCACCGAAGTTTCATCAGAAATGATGGCTGCCATTCTTAATAAAAAGAAAATTGGGTGAAAAGGCTGAAGTCTGCCAATTACACAGGAACTGAATTGAAGTGTCAACGGGTCTTATGGAGTGATGAATCCAAATCTGAGATTTCTGGTTCAAATATGTGTCAATATGTAGAGAGGAGGTCAGGAAAGAGGCATAAACAGTGAGTGCCAACAGCCATCTGTAAAACTTGGTGAAGGCTTTATCATGGTTGCATTTCAGACACTGGTGTTCGGGATTCTTTAAAAGTGTCATCAGTATTTTGACCCACTATGTAATAATTCAATTCAACTCAATTTTATTTATATAGCGCCAAATCACAACAAAAGTCACCTCAAGGTGCTTCATAGATACAGAGAAAAACCCAACAATCATATGACCCCCTATGAGCAAGCACTTTGGCGATACCATCTGGAATGCACATAACTGGAAATTGCTTCATTTGTTTTAGCGTAGCAACAATTCCAAACACACTGCCAATGTAGTAGAAGCCTGGATAGATACCTGGATAGAAAAATACACACAATGAAGACTATCGGTCATGAACTGGCCTTCCCAGTTGAGCCCAACCTCAACACTATTGAAGCAGTGTGGGATCACCTTGACAGAGAACAGAGCAAAAGGCAGCCAACATCCAAAGAAGTCCTTCAAGAAGCCCAGAGAACTATTCCTGAGAACTGCTGAAAGACATGAAAGAAAAGCTTGCCTAAGAGAGTTCAGGCTGTGCTGAGGTGGTCATAGTAAACATTAACTTTTGAGCTTGGTGTTCAAGCTTGGTTTGCCTTATATACTGTATTTCCATTTAAATCTACACATGCTACAAATTGCTGCACCTAAGGTGTGGCTCGAGACTTTTCCACAGCACTGTACAAAATGCTACAGAATCTAAGATGATTGCAAATATAAAACAAAATGAGGCAGCTATATATATGGGGGGACCCTAGCTGCTGTGCACCTGCAGTTTAGAGGTGCTGGAAGATGGCCTTTTGTTACAGAGTCAGGCTAGCTGTTCATCCCATGAGACATGAGAGCAGCATCAGTCTTATTTTTTTGCTCTCATCACAAAGGTGAATTACTCCTAACCCCCAAATTTCAAGCTCTCCCATTTAGATGCAGTTTTTTGAGATGTTACAAAAAGCAAAGTTTCTTGCGTGACACCAGGCATTGTTGGATGAAGGGGAGACGCTTTGGATGGGCTAATCAAAATCATGAATCAGTGAGGGAAGAGCTAAAGCAGACAACAAGATGGAGGGCTGTGGGGACAAACATTAAACTTCTCAGACAGTCTCATTACTGCTCTCATACCTTTTGAACAGATCTGGCAATCAGAGTGGCATTTTGAAAACAACTCACTAAAAAAAGAGTTTCTCCAAGCAAGAAAATAATGTTGTCTGAATAATGCAGAGTTTGACGTGAATGTAATAAGGCAAAACAATCCGCAGCTGAAAACAGATGCTGTGGCATTCAATAACAAATAGTGGAGATGTGTGATATAGCCCAGTTAGATTTTCTAGTGATCTGCTGTACTTAAACTAATGTTTGGGCTGTACATTAACTATAGAAATCAAAAAACACAATAGGAATAATTTATTTATGCCATTACTACATTTGGCTGAAGTAAAAACTCTTTTTTTTTGTATTTTTATCACATAAAAGCTAAAATGCGTTTCAAAAATTGAAAGTAAAACACCACTTTGCCAGACAAAAAAGGAGGCCATGACACACGGGAATATTGCCTGCTGGTAATCTGGTGTTTTCAGATAGGAGGGGGGGCGGGAAGAGAACTAATGGTCATGAGAGCAGTGTGAACTTTTAATCATGTCTGATTTCTTTTTTCTTTTTTAACCCTAAACGGCTTGTGTCCGTTGCAGCCACGGGACGTCACATACACTGGCACAACAACAAAGATCTAATTGAGCAGTCTGATGTGCGCAGAAGTCTGTGTGGTTATTCTGCAGCAGCCTACTTCTGTTTGCACATGATTTAATCAATGTAAACACAGTGAATCACTGCACACAATGGCTCTGCCCAGCGCTCTACTTTTCAAATTAGATGCTGCAGATTTATCACCAAGCTGTCCTGCTTCCTTTAGACAGGCATGTTTAATTAAAGTAACTAAAGGAAAAGGTTGTCGTATTTCTTTTAGTATAAAACACCCGTGGATGCTTAGTATCACCTATTAATTTCCAACTCCCTGTTGAATTATCTTTTCTGAACTTTCGTCTCCTCATTTGTAAATGCTAACTCAAATGTATTATTTTAATTTTTAGCATTATTCCTGGAGTTGTGGCTCAGTGAGAACTGACAGAACCTGGTTCTTTTTTGCGTGTATTCCCAGCATGCCTATGATCCAGCTTTCACCAAAATACCAACACTTTGCTTTTGTGCAACCTCATTTGAATGAAACTACAACTACTCTCTGTGCCTCTTCTCACACATTTGTGCCAAACACACTATGCAAGAAATGAAAATACCAAAGAGAAAAACACCAACATTTAAAAGTGCTACTTGTGGCCTGTCATAAAAAGTAAGCTGTTGGTGAGGTATCCAAAGGGAGGATGCTTTACTTTATAACAAACACAAAGCAGAAAATGACCACTCGGTTGACTCATAATTGGCAAGACAGTAAAAATAATGTGTCACTTACTTGGCATCTGCATCCAGTCAAAGGCATGAGAGTGAAATATGTAATTGCAGTCACAGAGTCCAAGTCAGCAGCCCACAAGGAATAAGAGACGACCAAAATCTCCTTCTTGAGGCTAAACTGCAGTATTATTTTTTTCTCTCCCTATCAGAGAAAAGAATTTTCTTGATTTTTATTTGCCGTCTAGGCAGGTTCTTGTTCAGTTATTGTAAAAATTCAAACAATTACATTAATGATATCACAAGTGGTTAAAAAAGCGCATAATTTTTACTTGACTGACTTACTCCTAGAGGGCAAAATGTTCCAACATACTGAACAGACCAGAGCTACAGCCCAGACGTGTCCATTTTCTGTCTTCGGCCACAAATATTTAGATCGCCTCTCAGACGTGGCAAGTGTTGGGCAATGCATGCAATCCATTCTGCTGCTGCTGTTTCTGTATTTCAATGAGTAAAAAGAGCAAAGTCCCTGACATTCATATATATTTCATCTGGATGAGCCAGAAATTCTGTCTGGGAACAAGATACTCTGAATATTCAAGATATTCTGTTGTCAAATAAAAGGTTGGAGCTAATTAATTCATGCTAATAAGCTACCTAAGATCAATTATGAGTCAGTAGTTTAATCTTTTAGGCATTTTGGAGGGCTTAAGAAACAAAACACATTGTTCAGAGTAGAACTGGGCGATATAAGAGTTTTTCATATCACGATATGTTTTTTTTATTTCTGGCAATAACGATATATATCACGATATAAGCCAAATAACTATATTTGTAAGATTTAAATGTGCTGTTGCTCACAAGTAAAATGTTTTGATTTAAATATTTATTTCCCATAATAAGTTCAACAGGGTAGATGTACTTAAGGAACATGAGACTTTTTCAGATAAATAAAGGCAAATATGGCAAACTACACAAAAGGCAGCCGCTAAAGCGTTTAAGTTTCAAAATAGAACAAACAAAACAGGCTACTAAATTGTCAATTCCACTTAGAAACAAAATTTACTTCTAAAAATAAATCTTAGTTCATTTTACAGAAGAACAGATAAAATTGACTAACTTTTGTCAATATCAAATAAACTGAGAACTAAAAGGAAATTCTCAATCTCTCCTTGTTGTATAGCTTAGCTTTTCAAACAGTTTTAACAGTTACTTTAGTCTGACAAAAGCCGAATGACGAATTAGTACTTCCAGTCAGAGATTGAGCATGCACTGGTTTATTGTATCTCCAGACTTGCTTTCGGCACAATTTACAGTGCGCGCTACTTTGTTTTTTGTCAGATTTGAAATAGCCGAAATACCATCACACTACGGAACTTCTATGGCTCTTCTATTTGACAATCTCTCCGGCGTTGGAACCATCATCTGTTTTCTCTTCGGTAACCTTCGGTCACGCTCTCGGTTGATTTTTCTCCAGTCGGCACACTCATTTCCTCCATTACCCGGGCGGCACGGCTGCTGGCTGCTTCCCAAACAAACACACATGTGCGCCTTGGCACTTGTGCTGTACGTAACAAGTCACGTGACGTGACGCTGTGGCTGTGATTGGTTCAGCTTTGCGCTACTTAATTTGGATTGGCTGTTCTTTTTTTTAAGAGGCCAAGAGAGATGAAGCCTATCGCAATAGTTTAATTTTTCTATCGAGAAAAAAGTTATTTCGCAATACATATCGTTATCGTTCTATCGCCCAGCTCTAGTTCAGAGGTACAAAAGTAATTGGACAAAGTAACATCATTCATGTAAATTGTTTGCAGGCTATGACTCCCTGAAGTCAACAACCCATGGACATCACCAGATGCTTTTTGCTCCCTTGAGATGAGAATTTACACTTGACACTTTCAGTTGCTGCTTGTTTGTGGTTCTCTCTGCCTTTATTTTTGTCTTCTGTTCCCGAAAGGCATGTTCTTTATAGGTGAGATCAGGTGACTTACTTTGCAGTATGGTGTGAATCTTTATCCATTTCGGATCCTGTCAGTTATGCAGCATTTGGTTGAATATGAGCAGAGCCTGTTTGTTTTTGATTCACAGGACAAACTCATACTACTACTTTGCTATCAATAAACATTTGTGTACCAGTTCCATTGGTAACCATACATCCACCATGTTTTACATATATGGAAGGCACAGTTGTAGATCCAGGCAATGATACATTTGCCTCGTCAGGTGTTTTTGACTTGTCTGCATTTTGTGAAGTTTCTTTTCTGAACCATGAATATAGTTCATTCATGTGCTTCAGTTGTTTTCTGTGGTCTTTCAGGCCTTTTTGTTTTGCCGGGTTGGTCCAAATTGGTGACTCCGCAACTCCTGAAGTTTTTACTGTCTTTCCTATAGGTTCATTTTGGTTTTTCAGCTGAAAGACCACCTCCATCATCAAATGTCTTTTTAGCTTTCACATTTAATATGATATTATTAGAAAGTTAGAAAGCATAGATGTAACACTTTGAATAAACTTCAGATATTAAGTCTACTTCATTTGTCCTGAAATAAGAAGGGAATGGACCCCACCTGTCCATGTAACTTCTTGTCAGTCAGTTATCCAGTTAATTTTGAGCCTTTGAGAATGGGGGACCCTCTATTCTTTCTTTCTTTCTTTCTTTCTTTCTTTTTGTGCAAAATCCCTTGAATTAAAGCTGAAAGTATCCACTTCAAACATTGGCTGTTTGGTTTAAACTCAACACTATGGTGGTGTAGAGAGGCAAAACTTCAAAAACTGTGCCTTTGTCCAACAAATTATGGACCTAACAGTATCTGGCAGACTGCAGAGGGAAACCTTGTTTCACCATCCAGGTTGGAGAGCTATGAATGGGCAAATTGATATCGAAACTACTAATATAAGAGAACATGACCCTGTCAGATTAACACTTGTGATCATTTCATTTATTTAAAATCCTAGAAAATACACTGAGGGAGAACCCTCATTTTCAATAGCACTGGAGTGAATAATAATACATAAATGTAGCAGTGAAAGTGCTCTTTATAGTGTGTGCACTCTGTGCTTTAGATCTTCACAATCAGCCAATTTTTATGTGCCACAAAGGGTCTGTGATCAAACCATATTTTATTCTGGGATCAATATGGTGTGCCTGTATTTTAGGGAAAGGCTAAATTTGACTTTTTTAGAAAACAAAATGTAAGTAATTATTGCTGTGTGTCAGTTATAATGATTATGCTCCCTCCTGATTGCAAAGAGCTCGGAGAATAATTTAATAAAAACAAAAATTAGACATCAGAGGATTAAGGCTACACAGGACTGTAAACACTAGGGATGGGTATCGTTTAGATTTTGTCCAATAAAAGTACCAAACCGGTACTTTTGACAGGTTTTGGAAGTGAGGGGTGTGTCTGTGCACAGATTGTAGAAGTGAGGGGTGTGTCTGTGCGCAGATTGTAGAAGTGAGGGGCGTGTCTGTGCGCAGGTTTTAGAAGTGAGGGGCGTGTCTGCGCAAAGGTTTTAGAAGTGAGGGGTGTGTCTGTGCGCAGGTTTTAGAAGTGAGGGGTGTGTCTGTGCACAGATTGTAGAAGTGAGGGGTGTGTCTGTGCGCAGGTTTTAGAAGTGAGGGGCGTGTCTGTGCGCAGGTTTTAGAAGTGAGGGGCGTGTCTGCGCGCAGGTTTTAGAAGTGAGGGGCGTGTCTGTGCGCAGGTTTTAGAAGTGAGGGGCGTGTCTGTGCGCAGGTTTTAGAAGTGAGGGGCGTGTCTGCGCGCAGGTTTTAGAAGTGAGGGGCGTGTCTGTGCGCAGGTTTTTGAAGTGAGGGGCGTGTCTGTGCGCAGGTTTTAGAAGTGAGGGGTGTGTCATCACAAAGGTTTTAGAAGTGATGGCTGTGTCATCACAAAGGTTTTAGAAGTGATGGGTGTGTCATCACAAAGGTTTTAGAAGTGATGGCTGTGTCATCACAAAGGTTTTAGAAGTGATGGCTGTGTCATCACAAAGGTTTTAGAAGTGATGGGTGTGTCATCAAACAGGTTTTAGAAGTGAGGGGCGTGTCATCACAAAGATTTTAGAAGTGAGGGGCGAGTCTGTGCGCAGGTTGTAGAAGTGAGGGGTGTGTCTGTGCGCAGGTTTTAGAAGTGAGGGGCGTGTCATCACAAAGGTTTTAGAAGTGAGGGGTGTGTCTGTGCGCAGGTTGTAGAAGTGAGGGGTGTGTCTGTACTAGAGATGGACCGATCCGATATTACGTATCGGTATCGGTCCGATACTGACCTAAATTACTGGATCGGATATCGGCGAGAAATAAAAAATGTAATCCGATCCATTAAATATCAAAAACGCACCTCACAAAACTTGCTACGCGGCATAACTCGGCTCATAACCGTAGCACGTAGCAGCAGTGTGCATCACGTGATAGAGCGGCTGTGTGTATTTGTAGCCTTGCTAGCAAACCAGCATTTCATCTATGAGGACGTTTTCCAAGAGAGAAGTAAAGCAAGTGTGTAAGTTCATCTCTGAATGTTTGTAAAGCGTTCCCACGTTAAGCTTAACAACCATACCTGGAGCGACTGCCTCTCTCTCTCTCTCTCTCTCTCTCTCCTGCTACTTCAATCGTGAAACTGCTTATTAATGATCAGCTGATCGGCTTTTCTGTCGCGAGTCCGTCTCTCTTCTTAGTTTTTGGCCCACTTCTCACCAGAAAGAGGAAACCAGCGGCTGAACAACAGCAGCACGTTTAAGCTTGATAAGCTGTTGTTAGAATTTATTTAATATTACTTTCTACACCAGGATTGTTTTCTACGTAGCTGACGGCTGGTAATTGTGCAGAGGCGGATCTAGCAAAGTTTAGCCAGGGGGGCCGATAGGGCATGAACAGGGAAAAGGGGGCACAAAGACATACTTTTCTTTCTTATTCTCATTTAAAATGTCTAGTTTTTAATAAATAATTATCTGACTCTTACACCCAAAGTTTTAATCTTGTGTAAAATATATAGAAGTCCATTACTGTATATAGTAACTGTTAAGTCTAATTACCCTAGTAAGCTATAGTACTTTTTCCTTTGGGAAGATACCATCTGTGCAGTCTGCAATTCTGTTGAAGAAAGATGTTGAATCTATTTAATTATTCTTGAAAAATAATTTATTTTTGTGCATTTTCCCCCTGCATCAAATTAAATTTGATTACATCGATTAAGCATCATGAGGTGGAGGGTGGTTCCCTATTTTTTTTTTTTTTTTGCTGGGAGTTTGCAACCCTATTAGTTAGGTTGCTTAAAATTTCTTCTAAGTACTCTTTAAAATACCAGAATAGGGAGGATGGAGCAGGTTTAACTTTATTAGATTGATCAGTGTTGCTGAACTATGACATATTTTGGACGCAGTGTATTTTTTACATACAGGTATAACAGAATAGCTTTAGTGTTGTTATTTATTTAAACTTGAGTATAAACTTATACAAAATGCAGCAAGATATTAAAAAAACGTTTTGTTGATTAAAAAACACACTATATCGGATTCATATCGGTGTCGGCAGATATCCAAATTTATAATATCGGTATCGGTATCGGACATAAAAAAGTGGTATCGTGCCATCTCTAGTCTGTACGCAGGTTGTAGAAGTGAGGGGCGTATCTGTGCGCAGGTTGTAGAAGTGAGGGGCGTGTCATCACAAAGGTTTTAGAAGTGAGGGGTGTGTCTGTGCGCAGGTTTTAGAAGTGAGGGGTGTGTCTGTGCGCAGATTGTAGAAGTGAGGGGCGTGTCTGTGCACAGGTTTTAGAAGTGATGGCTGTTTCATCACAAAGGTTTTAGAAGTGATGGCTGTTTTATCACAAAGGTTTTAGAAGTGAGGGGTGTGTCTGTACGCAGGTTGTAGAAGTGAGGGGTGTGTCTGTGCACAAGTTATAGAAGTGAGGGGTGTGTCTGTGCGCAGGTTTTTGAAGTAAGGGGCGTGTGATTACGCCGGTTTTAGAAGTGAGGGGCGTGTCTGTGCGCAGGTTGTAGAAGTGAGGGGTGTGTCTGTGCACAAGTTATAGAAGTGAGGGGTGTGTCTGTGCGCAGGTTGTAGAAGTGAGGGGCGTGTCATCACAAAGGCTTTAGAAGTGATGGGTGTGTCATTACGCAGGTTTTAGAAGTGAGGGGTGTGTCTGTGCGCAGGTTGTAGAAGTGAGGGGTGTGTCATTACGCAGGTTTTAGAAGTGAGGGGTGTGTCTGCGCAGGTTTTAGAAGTGAGGGGTGTGTCTGTGCGCAGATTGTAGAAGTGAGGGGTGTGTCATCACAAAGGTTTTAGAAGTGATGGCTGTGTCATCACAAAGGTTTTAGAAGTGAGGTGTGTGTCATCACAAAGGTTTTAGAAGTGATGGCTGTGTCATCACAAAGGTTTTAGAAGTGATGGGTGTGTCATCAAACAGGTTTTAGAAGTGAGGGGCGTGTCATCACAAAGATTTTAGAAGTGAGGGGTGTGTCATCACAAAGGTTTTAGAAGTGATGGGTGTGTCATCACAAAGGTTTTAGAAGTGAGGGGCGTGTCATCACAAAGGTTTTAGAAGTGATGGGTGTGTCATCAAACAGGTTTTAGAAGTGAGGGGCGTGTCATCACAAAGATTTTAGAAGTGAGGGGCGTGTCTGTGCGCAGGTTTTAGAAGTGAGGGGTGTGTCATCACAAAGGTTTTAGAAGTGATGGCTGTGTCATCACAAAGGTTTTAGAAGTGATGGCTGTGTCATCACAAAGGTTTTAGAAGTGATGGCTGTGTCATCACAAAGGTTTTAGAAGTGATGGCTGTGTCATCAAACAGGTTTTAGAAGTGAGGGGCGTGTCATCACAAAGGTTTTAGAAGTGATGGGTGTGTCATCAAACAGGTTTTAGAAGTGAGGGGTGTGTCATCACAAAGGTTTTAGAAGTGAGGGGTGTGTCATCACAAAGGTTTTAGAAGTGATGGGTGTGTCATCAAACAGGTTTTAGAAGTGAGGGGCGTGTCATCACAAAGGTTTTAGAAGTGATGGGTGTGTCATCAAACAGGTTTTAGAAGTGAGGGGTGTGTCATCACAAAGGTTTTAGAAGTGATGGGTGTGTCATCAAACAGGTTTTAGAAGTGAGGGGCGTGTCATCACAAAGTTTTTAGAAGTGATGGCTGTGTCATCACAAAGGTTTTAGAAGTGATGGCTGTGTCATCACAAAGGTTTTAGAAGTGATGGCTGTGTCATCACAAAGGTTTTAGAAGTTATGGCTGTGTCATCACAAAGGTTTTAGAAGTGAGGGGTGTGTCTGTACGCAGGTTATAGAAGTAAGGGGCGTGTGATTACGCCGGTTTTAGAAGTGAGGGGCGTGTCTGTGCGCAGGTTGTAGAAGTGAGGGGTGTGTCTGTGCGCAGGTTGTAGAAGTGAGGGGCGTGTCATCACAAAGGTTTTAGAAGTGATGGGTGTGTCATTACGCAGGTTTTAGAAGTGAGGGGTGTGTCATCACAAAGGTTTTAGAAGTGAGGGGTGTGTCTGTGCGCAGGTTGTAGAAGTGAGGGGCGTGTCATCACAAAGGTTTTAGAAGTGATGGGTGTGTCATTACGCAGGTTTTAGAAGTGAGGGGTGTGTCATCACAAAGGTTTTAGAAGTGAGGGGCGTGTCTGTGCGCAGGTTTTAGAAGTGAGGGGTGTGTCATCACAAAGGTTTTAGAAGTGATGGGTGTGTCATCAAACAGGTTTTAGAAGTGAGGGGCGTGTCATCACAAAGATTTTAGAAGTGATGGGTGTGTGTCATCACAAAGGTTTTAGAAGTGATGGCTGTTTCATCACAAAGGTTTTAGAAGTGAGGGGTGTGTCTGTGCACAGGTTATAGAAGTGAGGGGTGTGTCTGTGCACAGGTTATAGAAGTGAGGGGTGTGTCATCACACAGGTTTTTGAAGTAAGGGGCGTGTCATTACGCCGGTTTTAGAAGTGAGGGGCGTGTCTGTGGGCAGGTTGTAGAAGTGAGGGGTGTGTCTGTGCACAGGTTATAGAAGTGAGGGGTGTGTCATCACACAGGTTTTAGAAGTGAGGGGTGTTTCTGTGCACAGGTTATAGAAGTGAGGAGTGTGTCTGTGCACAAGTTATAGAAGTGAGGGGTGTGTCATCACAAAGGTTTTAGAAGTGATGGGTGTGTCATTACGCAGGTTTTAGAAGTGAGGGGTGTGTCTGCGCAGGTTTTAGAAGTGAGGGGTGTGTCTGTGCGCAGATTGTAGAAGTGAGGGGCGTGTCTGTGCGCAGGTTTTAGAAGTGAGGGGTGTGTCATCACAAAGGTTTTAGAAGTGATGGCTGTGTCATCACAAAGGTTTTAGAAGTGATGGCTGTGTCATCAAACAGGTTTTAGAAGTGAGGGGTGTGTCATCACAAAGGTTTTAGAAGTGATGGCTGTGTCATCAAACAGGTTTTAGAAGTGAGGGGTGTGTCTGCGCAGGTTTTAGAAGTGAGGGGTGTGTCTGTGCGCAGATTGTATAAGTGAGGGGCGTGTCTGTGCGCAGGTTTTTGAAGTAAGGGGTGTGTCTGTGCGCAAGTTGTAGAAGTGAGGGGTTTGTCTGTGCGCAGGTTGTAGAAGTGAGGGGCGTTTCTGTGCGCAGGTTGTAGAAGTGAGGGGTGTTTCATCACACAGGTTTTAGAAGTGAGGGGTGTGTCATCACAAAGGTTTTAGAAGTGAGGGGTGTTTCATCACACAGGTTTTAGAAGTGAGGGGTGTGTCATCACACAGGTTTTAGAAGTGATGGCTGTTTCATCACAAAGGTTTTAGAAGTGATGGTTGTTTTATCACAAAGGTTTTAGAAGTGAGGGGTGTGTCTGTACGCAGGTTATAGAAGTGAGAGGTTTGTCTGTGCGCAGGTTTTTGAAGTAAGGGGCGTGTCATTACGCCGGTTTTAGAAGTGAGGGGCGTGTCTGTGCGCAGGTTGTAGAAGTGAGGGGTGTGTCTGTGCACAAGTTATAGAAGTGAGGGGTGTGTCTGTGCACAAGTTATAGAAGTGAGGGGCGTGTCATCACACAGGTTTTAGAAGTGAGGGGTGTGTCATCACACAAGTTTTAGAAGTGAGGGGTGTGTCTGTGCGCAGGTTGTAGAAGTGAGGGGTGTGTCTGTGCGCAGGTTGTAGAAGTGAGGGGCGTGTCATCACAAAGGTTTTAGAAGTGATGGCTGTGTCATCACAAAGGTTTTAGAAGTGATGGGTGTGTCATCAAACAGGTTTTAGAAGTGATGGTTGTGTCATTACGCAGGTTTTAGAAGTGAGGGGTGTGTCTGTGCACAGGTTGTAGAAGTGAGGGGCGTGTCATCACAAAGGTTTTAGAAGTGATGGCTGTGTCATCACACAGGTTTTAGAAGTGATGGTTGTGTCATTACGCAGGTTTTAGAAGTGATGGCTGTGTCATCACAAAGGTTTTAGAAGTGATCGCTGTGTCATCAAACAGGTTTTAGAAGTGATGGCTGTGTCATCACAAAGGTTTTAGAAGTGATGGCTGTGTCATCACAAAGGTTTTAGAAGTGAGGGGTGTGTCTGTGCACAGGTTGTAGAAGTGAGGGGTGTGTCTGTGCACAGGTTGTAGAAGTGAGGGGTGTGTGTGTGCACAGGTTGTAGAAGTGAGGGGTGTGTCTGTGCACAGGTTGTAGAAGTGAGGGGCGTGTCATCACAAAGGTTTTAGAAGTGAGGGGTGTGTCATTACGCAGGTTTTAGAAGTGAGGGGCGTGTCTGTGCGCAGGTTTTAGAAGTGATCGCTGTGTCATCAAACAGGTTTTAGAAGTGATGGCTGTGTCATCACAATGGTTTTAGAAGTGATGGCTGTTTTATCACAAAGGTTTTAGAAGTGATGGGTGTGTCTGTGCGCAGGTTGTAGAAGTGATGGCTGTGTCATCACAAAGGTTTTTAGAAGTGAGGGGTGTGTCTGTGCGCAGGTTGTAGAAGTGAGGGGTGTTTCATCACAAAGGTTATAGAAGTGAGGGGTTTGTCTGTGCGCAGGTTTTTGAAGTGAGGGGTGTGTCTGTGCACAAGTTATAGAAGTGAGGGGTGTGTCTGTGCACAGGTTAAAGAAGTGAGGGGTGTGTCTGTACGCAGGTTGTAGAACTGAGGGGTGTGTCATTACGCAGGTTTTAGAAGTGAGGGGTGTGTCTGTGCGCAGGTTGTAGAAGTGAGGGGTGTGTCTGTGCACAGGTTGTAGAAGTGAGGGGCGTGTCATCACAAAGGTTTTAGAAGTGAGGGGTGTGTCATCACACAGGTTCTAGAAGTGATGGGTGTGTCTGTGCGCAGGTTGTAGAAGTGATGGTTGTGTCATTACGCAGGTTTTAGAAGTGATGGCTGTGTCATCACAAAGGTTTTAGAAGTGATGGCTGTGTCATCACAAAGGTTTTAGAAGTGATGGCTGTGTCATCACAAAGGTTTTAGAAGTGATGGCTGTGTCATCACAAAGGTTTTAGAAGTGAGGGCTGTGTCATCACAATGGTTTTAGAAGTGATGGCTGTTTTATCACAAAGGTTTTAGAAGTGATGGCTGTGTCATCACAAAGGTTTTAGAAGTGATGGCTGTGTCATCACAAAGGTTTTAGAAGTGATGGCTGTGTCATCACAAAGGTTTTAGAAGTGATGGCTGTGTCATCACAAAGGTTTTAGAAGTGAGGGCTGTGTCATCACAATGGTTTTAGAAGTGATGGCTGTTTTATCACAAAGGTTTTAGAAGTGAGGGGTGTGTCATTACGCAGGTTTTAGAAGTGAGGGGTGTTTCATCACAAAGGTTATAGAAGTGAGGGGTTTGTCTGTGCGCAGGTTTTTGAAGTGAGGGGTGTGTCTGTGCACAAGTTATAGAAGTGAGGGGTGTGTCTGTGCACAGGTTAAAGAAGTGAGGGGTGTGTCTGTACGCAGGTTGTAGAACTGAGGGGTGTGTCATTACGCAGGTTTTAGAAGTGAGGGGTGTGTCTGTGCGCAGGTTGTAGAAGTGAGGGGTGTGTCTGTGCACAGGTTGTAGAAGTGAGGGGCGTGTCATCACAAAGGTTTTAGAAGTGAGGGGTGTGTCATCACACAGGTTCTAGAAGTGATGGGTGTGTCTGTGCGCAGGTTGTAGAAGTGATGGTTGTGTCATTACGCAGGTTTTAGAAGTGAGGGGTGTTTCTGTGCGCAGGTTTTAGAAGTGATGGCTGTGTCATCACAAAGGTTTTAGAAGTGATGGCTGTGTCATCACAAAGGTTTTAGAAGTGATGGCTGTGTCATCACAAAGGTTTTAGAAGTGATGGCTGTGTCATCACAATGGTTTTAGAAGTGATGGCTGTTTTATCACAAAGGTTTTAGAAGTGAGGGGTGTGTCATTACGCAGGTTTTAGAAGTGAGGGGTGTTTCTGTGCGCAGATTGTAGAAGTGAGGGGTGTGTCTGTGCGCAGGTTGTAGAAGTGAGGGGTGTGTCTGTGCACAGGTTGTAGAAGTGAGGGGTGTGTCTGTGCACAGGTTGTAGAAGTGAGGGGTGTGTCTGTGCACAGGTTGTAGAAGTGAGGGGCGTGTCATCACAAAGGTTTTAGAAGTGAGGGGTGTGTCTGTGCGCAGGTTTTAGAAGTGATCGCTGTGTCATCAAACAGGTTTTAGAAGTGATGGCTGTGTCATCACAAAGGTTTTAGAAGTGATGGCTGTGTCATCACAAAGGTTTTAGAAGTGAGGGGTGTGTCTGTGCGCAGGTTGTAGAAGTGATGGCTGTGTCATCACAAAGGTTTTAGAAGTGATGGCTGTGTCATCACAAAGGTTTTAGAAGTGATGGCTGTGTCATCAAACAGGTTTTAGAAGTGAGGGGTGTGTCATCACAAAGGTTTTAGAAGTGATGGCTGTTTCATCACAAAGGTTTTAGAAGTGAGGGGTGTGTCTGCGCAGGTTTTAGAAGTGAGGGGTGTGTCTGTGCGCAGATTGTATAAGTGAGGGGCGTGTCTGTGCGCAGGTTTTTGAAGTAAGGGGCGTGTCATTACGCCGGTTTTAGAAGTGAGGGGCGTGTCTGTGCGCAGGTTGTAGAAGTGAGGGGTGTTTCTGTGCACAGGTTATAGAAGTGATGGCTGTGTCATCACAAAGGTTTTTAGAAGTGATGGGTGTGTGTCATCACAAAGGTTTTAGAAGTGAGGGGTGTGTCTGTGCGCAAGTTGTAGAAGTGAGGGGTGTTTCATCACACAGGTTTTAGAAGTGAGGGGTGTGTCATCACAAAGGTTTTAGAAGTGAGGGGTGTTTCATCACACAGGTTTTAGAAGTGAGGGGTGTGTCATCACACAGGTTTTAGAAGTGATGGCTGTTTCATCACAAAGGTTTTAGAAGTGAGGGGTGTGTCTGTACGCAGGTTATAGAAGTGAGAGGTTTGTCTGTGCGCAGGTTTTTGAAGTAAGGGGCGTGTCATTACGCCGGTTTTAGAAGTGAGGGGCGTGTCTGTGCGCAGGTTGTAGAAGTGAGGGGTGTGTCTGTGCACAAGTTATAGAAGTGAGGGGTGTGTCTGTGCACAAGTTATAGAAGTGAGGGGCGTGTCATCACACAGGTTTTAGAAGTGAGGGGTGTGTCATCACACAAGTTTTAGAAGTGAGGGGTGTGTCTGTGCGCAGGTTGTAGAAGTGAGGGGTGTGTCTGTGCGCAGGTTGTAGAAGTGAGGGGCGTGTCATCACAAAGGTTTTAGAAGTGAGGTGTGTGTCATCACAAAGGTTTTAGAAGTGATGGCTGTGTCATCACAAAGGTTTTAGAAGTGATGGGTGTGTCATCAAACAGGTTTTAGAAGTGATGGTTGTGTCATTACGCAGGTTTTAGAAGTGAGGGGTGTGTCTGTGCACAGGTTGTAGAAGTGAGGGGCGTGTCATCACAAAGGTTTTAGAAGTGATGGCTGTGTCATCACACAGGTTTTAGAAGTGATGGTTGTGTCATTACGCAGGTTTTAGAAGTGATGGCTGTGTCATCACAAAGGTTTTAGAAGTGATCGCTGTGTCATCAAACAGGTTTTAGAAGTGATGGCTGTGTCATCACAAAGGTTTTAGAAGTGATGGCTGTGTCATCACAAAGGTTTTAGAAGTGAGGGGTGTGTCTGTGCACAGGTTGTAGAAGTGAGGGGTGTGTCTGTGCACAGGTTGTAGAAGTGAGGGGTGTGTGTGTGCACAGGTTGTAGAAGTGAGGGGTGTGTCTGTGCACAGGTTGTAGAAGTGAGGGGTGTGTGTGTGCACAGGTTGTAGAAGTGAGGGGTGTGTCTGTGCACAGGTTGTAGAAGTGAGGGGCGTGTCATTACGCAGGTTTTAGAAGTGAGGGGCGTGTCTGTGCGCAGGTTTTAGAAGTGATCGCTGTGTCATCAAACAGGTTTTAGAAGTGAGGGGTGTTTCATCACAAAGGTTTTAGAAGTGATGGCTGTTTTATCACAAAGGTTATAGAAGTGAGGGGTTTGTCTGTGCGCAGGTTTTTGAAGTGAGGGGTGTGTCTGTGCACAAGTTATAGAAGTGAGGGGTGTGTCTGTGCACAGGTTAAAGAAGTGAGGGGTGTGTCTGTACGCAGGTTGTAGAACTGAGGGGTGTGTCATTACGCAGGTTTTAGAAGTGAGGGGTGTGTCTGTGCGCAGGTTGTAGAAGTGAGGGGTGTGTCTGTGCACAGGTTGTAGAAGTGAGGGGCGTGTCATCACAAAGGTTTTAGAAGTGAGGGGTGTGTCATCACACAGGTTCTAGAAGTGATGGGTGTGTCTGTGCGCAGGTTGTAGAAGTGATGGTTGTGTCATTACGCAGGTTTTAGAAGTGAGGGGTGTTTCTGTGCGCAGGTTTTAGAAGTGATGGCTGTGTCATCACAAAGGTTTTAGAAGTGATGGCTGTGTCATCACAAAGGTTTTAGAAGTGATGGCTGTGTCATCACAAAGGTTTTAGAAGTGAGGGCTGTGTCATCACAATGGTTTTAGAAGTGATGGCTGTTTTATCACAAAGGTTTTAGAAGTGAGGGGTGTTTCTGTGCGCAGGTTTTAGAAGTGATGGCTGTGTCATCACAAAGGTTTTAGAAGTGATGGCTGTGTCATCACAAAGGTTTTAGAAGTGAGGGCTGTGTCATCACAATGGTTTTAGAAGTGATGGCTGTTTTATCACAAAGGTTTTAGAAGTGAGGGGTGTGTCATTACGCAGGTTTTAGAAGTGAGGGGTGTTTCTGTGCGCAGATTGTAGAAGTGAGGGGTGTGTCTGTGCGCAGGTTGTAGAAGTGAGGGGTGTGTCTGTGCACAGGTTGTAGAAGTGAGGGGTGTGTCTGTGCACAGGTTGTAGAAGTGAGGGGTGTGTCTGTGCACAGGTTGTAGAAGTGAGGGGTGTGTCTGTGCACAGGTTGTAGAAGTGAGGGGCGTGTCATCACAAAGGTTTTAGAAGTGAGGGGTGTGTCTGTGCGCAGGTTTTAGAAGTGATGGCTGTGTCATCACAAAGGTTTTAGAAGTGATGGCTGTGTCATCACAAAGGTTTTAGAAGTGAGGGTTGTGTCATCACAATGGTTTTAGAAGTGAGGGCTGTTTTATCACAAAGGTTTTAGAAGTGATGGGTGTGTCTGTGCGCAGGTTGTAGAAGTGATGGCTGTGTCATCACAAAGGTTTTTAGAAGTGATGGGTGTGTGTCATCACAAAGGTTTTAGAAGTGAGGGGTGTGTCTGTGCGCAGGTTGTAGAAGTGATGGCTGTTTCATCACAAAGGTTTTAGAAGTGATGGCTGTTTTATCACAAAGGTTTTAGAAGTGATGGGTGTGTCTGTGCGCAGGTTGTAGAAGTGAGGGGTGTGTCTGTGCACAGGTTGTAGAAGTGAGGGGTGTGTCTGTGCACAGGTTGTAGAAGTGAGGGGTGTGTCTGTGCACAGGTTGTAGAAGTGAGGGGTGTGTCTGTGCACAGGTTGTAGAAGTGAGGGGCGTGTCATCACAAAGGTTTTAGAAGTGAGGGGTGTGTCTGTGCACAGGTTGTAGAAGTGAGGGGCGTGTCATCACAAAGGTTTTAGAAGTGATCGCTGTGTCATCAAACAGGTTTTAGAAGTGATGGCTGTGTCATCACAAAGGTTTTAGAAGTGATGGCTGTGTCATCACAAAGGTTTTAGAAGTGAGGGTTGTGTCATCACAAAGGTTTTAGAAGTGATGGCTGTTTCATCACAAAGGTTTTAGAAGTGATGGCTGTTTTATCACAAAGGTTTTAGAAGTGAGGGGTGTGTCTGTGCGCAGGTTGTAGAAGTGATGGCTGTTTCATCACAAAGGTTTTAGAAGTGATGGCTGTGTCATCACAAAGGTTTTAGAAGTGAGGGGTGTGTCTGTGCGCAGGTTGTAGAAGTGATGGCTGTTTCATCACAAAGGTTTTAGAAGTGATGGCTGTGTCATCACAAAGGTTTTAGAAGTGATGGTTGTTTTATCACAAAGGTTATAGAAGTGAGGGGTTTGTCTGTGCGCAGGTTTTTGAAGTAAGGGGCGTGTCTGTGCGCAGGTTGTAGAAGTGAGGGGTGTGTCTGTGCACAAGTTATAGAAGTGAGGGGTGTGTCTGTGCACAGGTTAAAGAAGTGAGGGGTGTGTCATCACACAGGTTTTAGAAGTGAGGGGTGTGTCTGTACGCAGGTTGTAGAAGTGAGGGGTGTGTCTGTGCACAGGTTGTAGAAGTGAGGGGCGTGTCATCACAAAGGTTTTAGAAGTGAGGGGTGTGTCATCACACAGGTTCTAGAAGTGATGGGTGTGTCTGTGCGCAGGTTGTAGAAGTGAGGGGTGTGTCTGTACGCAGGTTGTAGAAGTGAGGGGTGTGTCTGTGCACAGGTTGTAGAAGTGAGGGGCGTGTCATCACAAAGGTTTTAGAAGTGAGGGGTGTGTCATCACACAGGTTCTAGAAGTGATGGGTGTGTCTGTGCGCAGGTTGTAGAAGTGATGGTTGTGTCATTACGCAGGTTTTAGAAGTGAGGGGTGTTTCTGTGCGCAGGTTTTAGAAGTGATGGCTGTGTCATCACAAAGGTTTTAGAAGTGATGGCTGTGTCATCACAATGGTTTTAGAAGTGATGGCTGTTTTATCACAAAGGTTTTAGAAGTGAGGGGTGTGTCATTACGCAGGTTTTAGAAGTGAGGGGTGTTTCATCACAAAGGTTATAGAAGTGAGGGGTTTGTCTGTGCGCAGGTTTTTGAAGTGAGGGGTGTGTCTGTGCACAAGTTATAGAAGTGAGGGGTGTGTCTGTGCACAGGTTAAAGAAGTGAGGGGTGTGTCTGTACGCAGGTTGTAGAACTGAGGGGTGTGTCATTACGCAGGTTTTAGAAGTGAGGGGTGTGTCTGTGCGCAGGTTGTAGAAGTGAGGGGCGTGTCATCACAAAGGTTTTAGAAGTGAGGGGTGTGTCATCACACAGGTTCTAGAAGTGATGGGTGTGTCTGTGCGCAGGTTGTAGAAGTGATGGTTGTGTCATTACGCAGGTTTTAGAAGTGAGGGGTGTTTCTGTGCGCAGGTTTTAGAAGTGATGGCTGTGTCATCACAAAGGTTTTAGAAGTGATGGCTGTGTCATCACAAAGGTTTTAGAAGTGAGGGGTGTGTCATTACGCAGGTTTTAGAAGTGAGGGGTTTGTCTGTGCGCAGGTTTTTGAAGTGAGGGGTGTGTCTGTGCACAAGTTATAGAAGTGAGGGGTGTGTCTGTACGCAGGTTGTAGAACTGAGGGGTGTGTCATTACGCAGGTTTTAGAAGTGAGGGGTGTGTCTGTGCGCAGGTTGTAGAAGTGAGGGGTGTGTCTGTGCACAGGTTGTAGAAGTGAGGGGTGTGTCTGTGCACAGGTTGTAGAAGTGAGGGGTGTGTCTGTGCACAGGTTGTAGAAGTGAGGGGCGTGTCATCACAAAGGTTTTAGAAGTGAGGGGTGTGTCTGTGCGCAGGTTTTAGAAGTGATCGCTGTGTCATCAAACAGGTTTTAGAAGTGATGGCTGTGTCATCACAAAGGTTTTAGAAGTGAGGGTTGTGTCATCACAATGGTTTTAGAAGTGATGGCTGTTTCATCACAAAGGTTTTAGAAGTGATGGCTGTTTTATCACAAAGGTTTTAGAAGTGATGGGTGTGTCTGTGCGCAGGTTGTAGAAGTGATGGCTGTGTCATCACAAAGGTTTTTAGAAGTGATGGGTGTGTGTCATCACAAAGGTTTTAGAAGTGAGGGGTGTGTCTGTGCGCAGGTTGTAGAAGTGAGGGGTGTTTCATCACAAAGGTTTTAGAAGTGATGGTTGTTTTATCACAAAGGTTATAGAAGTGAGGGGTTTGTCTGTGCGCAGGTTTTTGAAGTAAGGGGCGTGTCTGTGCGCAGGTTGTAGAAGTGAGGGGCGTGTCATCACAAAGGTTTTAGAAGTGAGGGGTGTGTCATCACACAGGTTCTAGAAGTGATGGGTGTGTCTGTGCGCAGGTTGTAGAAGTGATGGTTGTGTCATTACGCAGGTTTTAGAAGTGAGGGGTGTTTCTGTGCGCAGGTTTTAGAAGTGATGGCTGTGTCATCACAAAGGTTTTAGAAGTGATGGCTGTGTCATCACAAAGGTTTTAGAAGTGATGGCTGTGTCATCACAATGGTTTTAGAAGTGATGGCTGTGTCATCACAAAGGTTTTAGAAGTGATGGCTGTGTCATCACAATGGTTTTAGAAGTGATGGCTGTGTCATCACAAAGGTTTTAGAAGTGAGGGGTGTGTCATCACACAGGTTCTAGAAGTGATGGGTGTGTCTGTGCGCAGGTTGTAGAAGTGATGGTTGTGTCATTACGCAGGTTTTAGAAGTGAGGGGTGTTTCTGTGCGCAGGTTTTAGAAGTGATGGCTGTGTCATCACAAAGGTTTTAGAAGTGATGGCTGTGTCATCACAAAGGTTTTAGAAGTGAGGGGTGTGTCATCACAAAGGTTTTAGAAGTGATGGCTGTGTCATCACAATGGTTTTAGAAGTGATGGCTGTTTTATCACAAAGGTTTTAGAAGTGAGGGGTGTGTCATCACAATGGTTTTAGAAGTGATGGCTGTGTCATCACAAAGGTTTTAGAAGTGAGGGCTGTGTCATCACAATGGTTTTAGAAGTGATGGCTGTTTCATCACAAAGGTTTTAGAAGTGAGGGGTTTGTCTGTGCGCAGGTTTTTGAAGTGAGGGGTGTGTCTGTGCACAAGTTATAGAAGTGAGGGGTGTGTCTGTACGCAGGTTGTAGAACTGAGGGGTGTGTCATTACGCAGGTTTTAGAAGTGAGGGGTGTGTCTGTGCGCAGGTTGTAGAAGTGAGGGGTGTGTCTGTGCACAGGTTGTAGAAGTGAGGGGTGTGTCTGTGCACAGGTTGTAGAAGTGAGGGGTGTGTCTGTGCACAGGTTGTAGAAGTGAGGGGTGTGTCTGTGCACAGGTTGTAGAAGTGAGGGGTGTGTCTGTGCACAGGTTGTAGAAGTGAGGGGCGTGTCATCACAAAGGTTTTAGAAGTGAGGGGTGTGTCTGTGCGCAGGTTTTAGAAGTGATCGCTGTGTCATCAAACAGGTTTTAGAAGTGATGGCTGTGTCATCACAAAGGTTTTAGAAGTGATGGCTGTGTCATCACAAAGGTTTTAGAAGTGATGGCTGTTTCATCACAAAGGTTTTAGAAGTGATGGCTGTTTTATCACAAAGGTTTTAGAAGTGATGGGTGTGTCTGTGCGCAGGTTGTAGAAGTGAGGGGTGTTTCATCACAAAGGTTTTAGAAGTGATGGTTGTTTTATCACAAAGGTTATAGAAGTGAGGGGTTTGTCTGTGCGCAGGTTTTTGAAGTAAGGGGCGTGTCTGTGCGCAGGTTGTAGAAGTGAGGGGTGTGTCTGTGCACAAGTTATAGAAGTGAGGGGTGTGTCTGTGCACAGGTTAAAGAAGTGAGGGGTGTGTCATCACACAGGTTTTAGAAGTGAGGGGTGTGTGTCATCACAAAGGTTTTAGAAGTGAGGGGTGTGTCTGTGCGCAGGTTGTAGAAGTGAGGGGTGTGTCATCACAAAGGTTTTTAGAAGTGATGGGTGTGTGTCATCACAAAGGTTTTAGAAGTGAGGGGTGTGTCTGTGCGCAGGTTGTAGAAGTGAGGGGTGTTTCATCACAAAGGTTTTAGAAGTGATGGGTGTGTGTCATCACAAAGGTTTTAGAAGTGAGGGGTGTGTCTGTGCGCAGGTTGTAGAAGTGAGGGGTGTTTCATCACAAAGGTTTTAGAAGTGATGGTTGTTTTATCACAAAGGTTATAGAAGTGAGGGGTTTGTCTGTGCGCAGGTTTTTGAAGTAAGGGGCGTGTCTGTGCGCAGGTTGTAGAAGTGAGGGGTGTGTCTGTGCACAAGTTATAGAAGTGAGGGGTGTGTCTGTGCACAGGTTAAAGAAGTGAGGGGTGTGTCATCACACAGGTTTTAGAAGTGAGGGGTGTGTCTGTACGCAGGTTGTAGAACTGAGGGGTGTGTCATTACGCAGGTTTTAGAAGTGAGGGGTGTGTCTGTGCAGAGGTTATAGAAGTGAGGGGTGTGTCATCACACAGGTTTTAGAAGTGAGGGGTGTGTCTGTACGCAGGTTGTAGAAGTGAGGGGTGTGTCATCAAACAGGTTTTAGAAGTGAGGGGTGTGTCATCACAAAGGATTTAGAGGTGAGGGGTGTGTCTGTACGCAGGTTTTAGAAGTGATGGTTGTGTCATCACAAAGGTTTTAGAAGTGAGGGGTGTGTCATCACACAGGTTTTAGAAGTGAGGGGTGTGTCTGTGCGCAGGTTGTAGAAGTGAGGGGTGTGTCTGTGCACAGGTTGTAGAAGTGAGGGGCGTGTCATCACAAAGGTTTTAGAAGTGAGGGGTGTGTCATCACACAGGTTTTAGAAGTGAGGGGTGTGTCTGTGCAGAGGTTATAGAAGTGAGGGGTGTGTCATCACAAAGGTTTTAGAAGTGAGGGGTGTGTCTGTACGCAGGTTGTAGAAGTGAGGGGTGTGTCATCAAACAGGTTTTAGAAGTGAGGGGTGTGTCATCACAAAGGTTTTAGAAGTGATGGGTTTGTCTGTGCGCAGGTTTTTGAAGTAAGGGGTGTGTCTGTGCACAAGTTATAGAAGTGAGGGGCGTGTCATCACAAAGGTTTTAGAAGTGAGGGGTGTGTCATCACACAGGTTTTAGAAGTGATGGCTGTGTCATCACAAAGGTTTTAGAAGTGAGGGGTGTGTCATCACAAAGGTTTTAGAAGTGATGGGTGTGTCTGTGCGCAGGTTGTAGAAGTGAGGGGCGTGTCTGTGCGCAGGTTTTAGAAGTGATGGTTGTGTCATTACGCAGGTTTTAGAAGTGAGGGGCGTGTCTGTGCGCAGGTTTTAGAAGTGATCGCTGTGTCATCACAAAGGTTTTAGAAGTGATGGCTGTGTCATCACAAAGGTTTTAGAAGTGAGGGCTGTGTCTGTACGCAGGTTATAGAAGTGAGGGGTTTGTCTGTGCGCAGGTTTTTGAAGTAAGGGGCGTGTCATTACGCCGGTTTTAGAAGTGAGGGGCGTGTCTGTGCGCAGGTTTTAGACGTGAGGGGTGTGTCTGTGCACAAGTTATAGAAGTGAGGGGTGTGTCTGTGCACAAGTTATAGAAGTGAGGGGCGTGTCATCACAAAGGTTTTAGAAGTGAGGGGTGTGTCATCACACAGGTTTTAGAAGTGAGGGGTGTGTCATCACAAAGGTTTTAGAAGTGAGGGGTGTGTCTGTGCACAAAGGTTTTAGAAGTGATGGCTGTTTCATCACAAAGGTTTTAGAAGTGATGGCTGTTTTATCACAAAGGTTTTAGAAGTGAGGGGTGTGTCTGTGCACAAGTTATAGAAGTGAGGGGTGTGTCTGTGCACAGGTTATAGAAGTGAGGGGTGTGTCTGTGCGCAGGTTGTAGAAGTGAGGGGTGTGTCTGTGCACAGGTTATAGAAGTGAGGGGTGTGTCTGTGCACAAGTTATAGAAGTGAGGGGTGTGTCTGTGCACAAGTTATAGAAGTGAGGGGTGTGTCTGTGCACAGGTTATAGAAGTGAGGGGTGTGTCTGTGCACAAGTTATAGAAGTGAGGGGTGTGTCTGTGCACAGGTTATAGAAGTGAGGGGTGTGTCTGTGCACAAGTTATAGAAGTGAGGGGTGTGTCTGTGCACAAGTTATAGAAGTGAGGGGTGTGTCTGTGCACAAGTTATAGAAGTGAGGGGTGTGTCTGTGCACAGGTTATAGAAGTGAGGGGTGTGTCTGTGCACAGGTTATAGAAGTGAGGGGTGTGTCATCACACAGGTTTTAGAAGTGAGGGGTGTGTCATCACACAGGTTTTAGAAGTGAGGGGTGTGTCATCACTAGGGATGGGTATCGTTTAGGTTTTATCCGATACCGGTGCCAAACCGGTACTTTTGAAACGGTGCCGGTGCTTAAACGGTGCTCAAACCGGTGCCTAAAGAATGGAGAACACAAAATTGGTCCAAAAACTTCTCATGTTCAGCTGTTTTTTTGTAAAAAGATAACAATGTTAGCCTTTTCTGCAGCTATAGGGCATATATGGTATCACTCTTGGCTGGAAGCAGTGCTTAAACAATGGGAAAAAACACAAACTTTGTCCAAAAACCTCTCATGTTTAACTGTTTTCCACTTTTTCTTTGGTCATTTTAGCCTTTTTGGCCAGGGTGAAGGGAGTATCTGCCATCAAACAAGAAGACAGCCGCATGTAGCTATGATGATGTTTGCTAGTTCACCTTACATGCATTAATTTAATAACGTGGTTAGCCTACTCAACGTAAATTACACACGAACAACATTAAGCTACTCACGCAGAGAAGAACGGCTGCTGCTGCTGCCCTCATCATCCGTCATCATTTCTGCTACACTGGCAGGGCTAGGAGTTTTTGTTTTTTGTTGCTAACTCCGGTCCGATAACAGGCACCACACCCACAGTAGATGCGCTCGGTGTGAGGTCTCACAGCAAGCTATCAAATACGGCGCATTCGCCAGGTGTTTCATCGGATTTGAAGTGTTACCTCCTTTGACAGTATCACAGTATCAGCCTAAAGCACTTGTTGCAGGCTGCTGAGTTTGCATCTTTTGCTGTGAAGTACAGCCAGACTTTGACCGCTTCACCTTGGGCGTTTTTAATCTGTAGCTCTGCTCTAAAAGAACGTACGTACCTGGGCCCGCCTACTATCCTCGGAAACGTAAAATGATTGGCTAGAATCTAAAGTGTATCACATCTCAGGAAAAAAAGCACCGAAATAAAGCACCGAAATGTGCGCTGCTTTTCGGTCTGGTTACTACCGTTTATGTCAGAACCGGTGCCATCATGGCACCGGATACCGGTACCCATCCCTAGTCATCACACAGGTTTTAGAAGTGAGGGGTGTGTCTGTACGCAGGTTGTAGAAGTGAGGGGTGTGTCTGTGACCAGGTTGTAGAACTGAGGGGCGTGTCATTACGCAGGTTTTAGAAGTGATGGTTGTGTCATCACAAAGGTTTTAGAAGTGAGGGGTGTGTCTGTGCGCAGGTTTTTGAAGTGAGGGGCGTGTCATTATGCCGGTTTTAGAAGTGAGGGGCGTGTCTGTGCGCAGGTTGTAGAAGTGAGGGGTGTGTCTGTGCGCATGTTGTAGAAGTGAGGGGCGTGTCATCACAAAGGTTTTAGAAGTGAGGGGTGTGTCATCACACAGGTTTTAGAAGTGAGGGGCGTGTCATCACAAAGGTTTTAGAAGTGAGGGGTGTGTCATCACACAGGTTTTAGAAGTGAGGGGTGTGTCTGTACGCAGGTTGTAGAAGTGAGGGGTGTGTCTGTGACCAGGTTGTAGAACTGAGGGGCGTGTCATTACGCAGGTTTTAGAAGTGAGGGGTGTGTCTGTACGCAGGTTATAGAAGTGAGGGGTTTGTCTGTGCGCAGGTTTTTGAAGTAAGGGGCGTGTCATTACGCCGGTTTTAGAAGTGAGGGGCGTGTCTGTGCGCAGGTTGTAGAAGTGAGGGGTGTGTCTGTGCACAAGTTATAGAAGTGAGGGGTGTGTCTGTGCACAAGTTATAGAAGTGAGGGGTGTGTCTGTGCACAGGTTGTAGAAGTGAGGGGCGTGTCATCACAAAGGTTTTAGAAGTGAGGGGTGTGTCTGTGCAGAGGTTATAGAAGTGAGGGGTGTGTCATCACAAAGGTTTTAGAAGTGAGGGACGAGTCTGTGACCAGGTTGTAGAACTGAGGGGCGTGTCATTACGCAGGTTTTAGAAGTGATGGTTGTGTCATTACGCAGGTTTTAGAAGTGATGGTTATGTCATCACAAAGGTTTTAGAAGTGATGGGTGTGTGTCCTTACAAACATTGCCTTATATTCCTTAAGAGCATGTAGGCAGGGGTTTCAGGGGTTTGCTGTCATCAAGCCCCATGAAGATATTTTGGACAAAGGTAAATGTGTGAACGAGCTTCCTGTGGTCGTCTAAATGCAGAGCATAGATCAACCCAAACAATAAAGCAAATGCATCTGCAAATCTGAGAATATCACGTATCACCTAGTCGCCTTTCACCACAACAGCCATGCTTGAGGAAGTAAAATGGACTGGACTGGGAAGCGTCGTCGGTAACCACTGTGAGAAGGGCAACTGGAGTGTCAATGAGGGTCGACTCATCCAATGCGTCCGCCTGGAATAGACACAGTATCAATGGTAAATGGCCTGTAATGTATAGCGCTTTACACATTCAGTCATCCACCCATTCACACACTGGTGATGGCAGCTACATTGTAGCCACAGCCACCCTGGGGCGCACTGACAGAGGCGAGGCTGCCGGACACTGGCGCCACCGGGCCCTCTGACCGCCAACAGTAGGCAACGGGTGAAGTGTCTCGCCCAAGGACACAACGACCGAGACTGTCCAAGCCGGGGCTCGAACCGGCAATCTTCCGATTACAAGGCGAACTCCCAACTCTTGAGCCACGATCGCCACAATAAAATAAGTAAGGTTGGTTTGAGAGAATGTGACAAGCATGACCTGTAATCTAGGAAAACATTCAGCAGTGTAGTGGGTTACTTTGTGACGAGTTAGGGTACTCTACATTTTTGAAAAATGTACATTAACGTGTTAGCTTCTTGCATTACATAATTTGTATGTTTGTTATTTTTCTAAAAAAGTAATTTTTTATTTCATGACTTTATCTCAAAAAGAAACTAAATCTTGACTTCAGCCTGGTTTTGGGGCACGTAGCCATAGTGCTGTGATACGCCTGTGCCCTGCTCCTGACCTGTGTGTGTTTGTGTGTGAGGGTTTTCTAAAGAGAGGGTATTTTGCTTGTACAATTTGGTAGCTGCTACGGTATTAAATTATATTTTTTTAAAAAACATGGCATTTTATCCCACTGGGAGAATTTAAGTGATGCAAAAATACACTTACATTACATGTCTTAAAGAATTCTGCCCTCCCGCAGGTATACAGGAAAGGCACGAAGCACTGCAGTGCGTTTCACATTGATATCAGGCACCTCCTAAAAGGGAAAAGAAAAGTTCATTTAACACAAAGTTTTCAGGTGTCATTCTTTGGGGAGAATACATGTTTATGAAACTGCATGACATCAGACTCCACTAAATTCTGGAGACATTTCTGGAGACACAACCTTTCTGTCTCTTATGACAAAGAGCCTGTTTCTTAATCATTTGACAAAAATCCTACACAGTATTTTAAAATAGTGTTCTCCAGATCAGAGCTGTAATCTATATAGAACATGGGGTTCAAAGCAAGGAAAAATTGAGTGTTTATCAGTGAAACTTTAATTTGTGTTACTTTTATCATTATCAATATATGAAATCTGCACCTTAACATTAAGTCCCACAGTTAAGGTACTTAATGAATGGTTTCTTCTAAAAAATAAAAACGATTGAGTCATTTCACAACATATGAAAATATAAATATAAAATATAAATTTTTAATACTCTAAACACGAGCGAATATCACAGTAAAATTGTTGATTGGGATTTACACATTGGATGTGTCCTCAGTGATTTGGTACAATTATACAACATTATTTTATAAGAACTGAACAACTGATGAAACAACTTACTTATGTGACCACATATGAAGTGTTATAACTTACCACAAAAGGTGAACTGTGCCACTGACCCTTGGTAGATCTGCACATGATAAAAAAAAAAAGAGCATTATAAATACTAACACAGCTATTAATAATTAAACTGGCGGGGTACATTTAAGATGTTAATGTCACAAAATAAAATAGACTGGTAGAAAGAAGTACAAAGTAATGGTAATGGGGGGAGCCATGAAAATATATCTTTTCAACATGATTCAGTGTGACAAAGCAGGGACATGATTAAAAAAAAGAAAAGAAAAACAGGTCTTTTAACCTAAAAATGTTTTAATGGCCATGAAGAAAGGACTCTTCAATAGATCTTTCAACTCACCTGTGTTTATTGTCTCCACCAATTACTTGCAGTTTGAATTTTTTTTCTTCGGTCTTTTTGTCTTCGGTCTTCAGCCTTGGAAGAAAAAATAAAAATACTGAAAACCTTATCAGCACACTAAATATACAACACTTTGCTATATTTCAATCTGGGTATTACTTTTAATTGTTTTAGATAGAAGTTGCCACTGCTGGCTCAGTCACTTTTAAACGATGCTAATGAGAAGAAAAAAAAACCTGCCGAACAATGAGGCTGCTGTTGTAAAAACGCCAACTTTCTTGCGTTGGCAAGGGGTCGTTAAAATATCACTAAGACCCTTTCGTTATGTGTGATTCTTATTAAAGCTGTGTTTTAATCGGTTAAAACTGTAAAACTGACGACATAATCTATGTTTGAAAAAGAGCGCGAACGACAGCAAACGACTACTCACCACCTGGGTATGTGCTTTTTAACACAACAGCGCATTCAAGTTATTGGCTGCAACATATCAATATACTTTTTTACAGAAAAAATAAACATAACGAAGGTTCCGTTTTACTTACAAGTTTCTCCAAATGTGCTCTCCAGTCGCTCGAGAAGGGCAGCCATATTGAACAGAATTTTCGTTCAGGTTAGAGAGAAAACGTCATGACGTAGTTGACGTACACGTCAGGTATACTGTTGGGGTTTACAGTGTGTGTGTCATCACAAAGGTTTTAGAAGTGATGGCTGTTTCATCATAAAGGTTTTAGAAGTGATAGGTGTGTCATCACAAAGGTTTTAGAAGTGATGGGTGTGTCATCACAAAGGTTTTAGAAGTGATGGCTGTGTCATCACAAAGGTTTTAGAAGTGATAGGTGTGTCATCACAAAGGTTTTAGAAGTGATGGGTGTGTCATCACAAAGGTTTTAGAAGTGATGGCTGTGTCATCACAAAGGTTTTAGAAGTGATAGGTGTGTCATCACAAAGGTTTTAGAAGTGATGGCTGTTTTATCACAAAGGTTTTAGAAGTGATGGCTGTGTCATCACAAAGGTTTTAGAAGTGATGGCTGTGTCATCACAAAGGTTTTAGAAGTGATGGGTGTGTCATTACGCAGGTTTTAGAAGTGATGGCTGTGTCATTACCAGTGTTGGGACTAACGCGTTATTAAGTAACGCGTTACAGTAACTACGTTATTATTGTGGTAACGAGCACGGTAACTAGTTATTATGCCAAAATCAGGAACGCGTTAGTCGTTACTGGGATTTAGATAGGGTCGTTACTCGTTACTTCGTGTGGTGGCTATCGCGGAGCTTCCACAGATTCTGAAACATTAGCAAGTGGTGGAGGCAGCAGGTGGATGAGGGAAAGGGGACGCAGAAGGAATAGAGACCCGAGGCGGCCGCCGGTCCAAGTGTGAACTGAACTTCAGGTAAGAAGTTATGACCTGCAGTCTATCTGAGTCAGATATAAACCAAGTTTAGGTGGAGTTTATTTTCATTATTCTGACTTTTTCCGTACTGCATACTAGCTAGCATGACGGAGTTTCTATACAGCTGGGTGGGTGCTATGAAGTTAATGATGTTGAACTTTATTTTGTTCATAAGTTATTAGAGTTGCCAACCGTCCCGTCTGGTATTCAGATAAAATATTACGCGTTTCTTATTGAGGTGAAAAGGAACCGTTTGTCCCGTAATTCAGCTACAATGAAAAAGACACAAAGCTGGATTTATTCTGTGTTTGCTGCACAGCTGCCTCTTCTTCTCTCATTCTCTCCCCTCCCTCTCCTGTTTCTACTTCAATCATGAAAACTGATCAATGATCAGCTGATCGGCTCTCTTGTTTGTTTATCGCCCACTTTGCGCCAGAAAGAGGAAACCAGCCGATGTCGCGTTAAACAACAGCAGCACGTTTAAGCTTGATCAGCTGTTGTTAAAATTTATTTAATATTAATTTCTAGTATCAGCTGATGTTTGCTGGAGCCACAACTGCAAAAAAGCTGCTGGTCATGATGTCGGTTTGGTTATCTGGTGAGAGGGAAACATGAAGATGAAACCAGGAGATGTCCTTACTGAATCATCAGAGCTGAACAGGTGATGGAGAAACAGGTTTACCTTTTAGGTGACGTGAATGAGTTGAAGGGAAGTTATGAACTGTTTCTGAGAGACAGATAACCCCAGGATCCTTTTTTAGGTAGCTGACAGCTGGTAACTGTGCAGGTGCGGATCTAGCAAAGTTTTGCCAGGGGGGCAGGTAGGGCATTAACAGGGAGAGGGGGGCACAAAGAAATACTTTTCTTTCTTATTCTCATTTAAAATGTCTAGCTTTTAAAAAATAATTATCTGAATCTTACAACAAACAATTGATAGATTGATACGTATATACCATCAAGACAGTGAACATCACTGTCACAACAGCGTTTGTTTTCATTCAAAGCCTTTATGATTTTTCCTATAATGGCCGGTCTCTAGTCAAAATGCCCGGGCCGATTTTTTGTCCCAGTCCAGCCCTGTATGCAGCTCATCTGCAGTCTGGTGTTACCTACATCTTCCTATTCAGAAGGCAGAATTTCAGAGTTCTGAGTACAATCAAAGCACCACGACTGCAGTTTTTGTGTTGGATGTAAAAGGCGCACATGATGCTGTGACGTAGGCTAGAATCATGGCAGCGGTCAATGATGGTCCAGGCGTGGGATTTCTCTCATAGAAATATGCACATTATCTTTTCCTTTCTATTGGTAGGTGGCACAGTGCACTTCTGGCAAGTAAGCAAGCTAGAAGACTGACAAAGTTATGGAAGCAACACATTAATAAGAGAATTCTGAGTAAAACCAAAGTTACTTTCCCTAGTAACTAGTTACTTTGAAAGTAACGAGTAACTTGAAGTAACTGAGTTACTTTTGATATAAGTAACTAGTAATGTAACTAAGTTACTATTTTAAAGTAACTTACCCAACACTGGTCATCACAAAGGTTTTAGAAGTGAGGGGTGTGTCATCACAAAGGTGCGCCCCTCACTTCTAAAACCTGCGTAATGACACGCCCCTCACTTCTAAAACTTGAGCACAGACACACCCCTCACTTCTAAAACCTTTGTGATGACACAGCCATCACTTCTAAAACCTTTGTGATGACACAGCCATCACTTCTAAAACCTTTGTGATGACACAGCCATCACTTCTAAAACCTTTGTGATGACACACCCCTCACTTCTAAAACCTGCGTAATGACACACCCCTCACTTCTACAACCTGCGCACAGACACACCCCTCACTTCTAAAACCTGCGCACAGACACACCCCTCACTCCTATAACCTGCGCACAGACACACCCCTCACTTCTAAAACCTTTGTGATGACACAGCCATCACTTCTAAAACCTTTGTGATGACACACCCCTCACTTCTACAAGCTGCGCACAGACACACCCCTCACTTCTACAACCTGCGCACAGACACACCCCTCACTTCTAAAACCTGCGCACAGACACACCCCTCACTTCTAAAACCTGCGCACAGACACACCCCTCACTTCTAAAACGTGTGCACAGACACGCCCCTCACTTCTAAAACCTTTGTGATGACACACCCATCACTCCTATAACCTGCGCACAGACACACCCATCACTTTTAAAACCTGCGCACAGACACGCCCCTCACTTCTAAAACCTGCATAATGACACGCCCCTCACTTCTAAAACCTGCATAATGACACGCCCCTCACTTCTAAAACCTGCGTAATGACATAGCCATTACTTCTAAAACCTTGGTGATGACACAGCCATCACTTCTAAATGGCTGTGTCATGACAAAGGTTTTAGAAGTGAGGGGTGTGTCTGTGCGCAGGTTATAGGAGTGAGGGGTGTGTCTGTGCGCAGGTTGTAGAAGTGAGGGGCGTGTCATCACAAAGGTTTTAGAAGTGATGGCTGTGTCATCACAAAGGGTTTAGAAGTGATGGCTGTGTCATCACAAAGGTTTTAGAAGTGATGGCTGTGTCATCACAAAGGTTTTAGAAGTGATGGCTGTGTCATCACAAAGGTTTTAAAAGTGATGGCTGTGTCATCACAAAGGGTTTAGAAGTGATGGCTGTGTCATCACAAAGGTTTTAGAAGTGATGGGTGTGTCATATACGCAGGTTTTAGAAGTGAGGGGTGTGTCTGTACCAGGGGCGATTCTAGAATCAGAGCTTTGGGGGTGCTGAGCACCCAGAGAGCTGCCCAGCCAGGAAAGATAAACCTGTCTCTGTCAGTCCCTGCATCCTTAAATGTTGTCCCAAGTTCTCTCTGACTGTCACTTTGGTGCATTTAAACCCCTGTTCCTCCCTGTCCTCATCCTCTGTTGTATTCATCTCCATTATCAGTCATCATAATTTTACCATCTCTGTGTAAGTCTGCAAATTTCTTTATTAAATCATAAGATTCTTAAATTCATCAAGTCTCTCTGTGCCTGGGTCCTCGTCTTAAAACATGACATCACTGTTTTGTACATTTTAACACAATTTAATCCCACATTTGTGAAAGAAAAGCAAAACACTTTTTTGAAAAGTCTATAACAAAACCATCAAATCTGATAAAGGTTATTTAAATGTTGCTAAAGAAGAATGGATTGGAATAAAAAAAATACATATCCTAACCTTAATTACTGGGGGAGAATAATGAATGATGCTCATAGTGAGTAAGAAGTAAACTGAGTGCATTTTTTGGACAGAGATTCACTTTTAATGTGTATGTATAATATAATACAGATACATAAAAAACACTCCCAAAACAGAATAAATTGTTACAAATAAATTATTACATAATATTAATAAAAACTATAAAAATGGAGGCAACTTTGCCTGTGGTAGAATGTATACAATGTATACAATGTATGCAGATACTGATTTTACTAATTTAATAATAATAATTTTGTGTTGTAAGATTTATGACTTTCATGCTTTCATAGTGGTACTTAGGAGAGCTTGACATTTTTATCAGGTGGTACACACTGTAAAAAGTTTGAGAAACACTGAGAAGCGTATGTGTGCTTTTGGAAAACATTTAAAGCTGCTGTACAAAATCTTTGAAACAAGCTTAAAACATTTTTAGAATATAAACAGAGCATCTGCTTCTCTTTACAGCTCCTCACTCCACCAGGGCTGTTTGGCTCTTTCTGATAGTGTGCAAATGTGATGTACGTACTGCGGCAGTCATACAGACAAGTGGACGGTCCAAAAGTTGGCCTACCTATTACTGGCTGAGGTTTTAGTAGAGTTGTGGCTGAACCACATAAAAATATATCATTAATTTTAATCTCCCCAATCAATTATAATGTTATGTTGGAATGTTGTTAACGACGGTCAAAATGTTTCAAACCAGTTTGTTTTGCAGATTCTGTATAGCAGCTTTAATATAGGGAGAACATAACTTCCAGATTGTGTGAGTAAAATCAGGTTTCTGTTGTGCCTGTCACTGTTCCCTGTCTGTTTTCTTACCTGGTTCTTCCTGATCTTGTTCTTTCTCCTCACGTTCCCCTCTTTCCTCTCTCCCTCTTTGGACTGACAATCATACACAAATAGATTGTATTCAATTAGATGAAAAATAGATTGTATTCAATTAGATGAAAAATTAAATTAATGTGAAAAAATACTATTAAGATCACTAATAAAAAAGTCCTCTCTCAGTTTACTTTCAACCATAAGGCAAATAACCAAACCACATGAACATCTAATAAAAGATATAAATATTGAAACACTGATCCAACATTATTCTTGATTGACGGATCATTTTATTTTACACTTTTACCTGAATGTGGCTCCTTTTTTTTTTGAAAAAACTTCCTCATATCCATTATGAACCTGGCTGTCTCTCTGTACGCACACACACACACACAACAGGAGTTATAAGGTTAATGGGCATCCAGTCAGTTAGCTAGTTAGTATCCATTTCAAACAGGACAGTGGTAACAACTTTAGGCTACGGAGAATTTAGAGTTTTAGATTTTTAAATAGGCTGTATACATTTCAATGTTAGCAACAGGACGGTGAAATGTCGCTGAATTTACTACAGAGCAGGACGGATTGTAGAGTAGCAAACATCGTCAGAAAACACGTTTTCAACACTGCAGGTTACCTGGTGTAATGTTTTTCAGCTAAAAAGAAACATGGTCTGACTCCTACCTAACTATATAAAGAGTAACTGAAGGTTAAATGCAGCTAATATGTCCTGTTTTAAGCCAGGCACTTACACCTCAGTTTCCCTGCGTCTCAGCCACCATCGCTCTGGCAGCAAGAGCTCTAGAGCCAGAGCAGGGGAGAGCTGGAACAAACCATTTTGGGAGGGGGGGGGGTATCTATACTTTTGTTGTTAAAATGTTACGTCTCAAACAAGTACAGTACTGTATGCTTTTTATATTTTCAGTAGTGTGTCACACAAACAGCAAATATTGTCAAAAAAGTAAGAAATCTTTGGGGGTGCTTGATTCATTTTGGGGGTGCTGAAGCACCCCCAAAAATGGGCTAAAATCGCCCCTGGTCTTTACGCAGGTTGTAGAAGTGAGGGGTGTGTGTCATCACCAAGGTTTTAGAAGTAATGGCTGTGTCATCACAAAGGTTTTAAAAGTGAGGGGTGTTTCTGTGCGCAGGTTTTAGAAGTGGTGGCTGTGTCATCACAAAGGTTTTAGAAGTGAGGGGTGTGTCATTACGCAGGTTTTAGAAGTGAGGCGTGTGTCTGTGCGCAGGTTTTAGAAGTGAGGGGCGTGTCATTACGCAGGTTTTAGAAGTGAGGGGCGTGTCATTACGCAGGTTTTAGAAGTGAGGGGTGTGTCATCACAAAGGTTTTAGAAGTGAGGGGTGTGTCTGTACGCAGGTTGTAGAAGTGAGGGGTGTGTCTGTACGCAGGTTGTAGAAGTGAGGGGTGTGTCTGTGCGCAGGTTGTAGAAGTGATGGCTGTGTCATCACAAAGGTTTTAGAAGTGAGGGCTGTGTCATTATGCAGGTTTTAGAAGTGAGGGGCGTGTCTGTGCGCAGATTGTAGAAGTGAGGGGTGTGTCTGTGCGAATGTTTTAGAAGTGAGGGGCGTGTCTGTGCGCAGGTTGTAGAAGTGAGGGGTGTGTCTGTGCACAGGTTGTAGAAGTGAGGGGTGTGTCTGTGCACAGGTTATAGAAGTGAGGGGTGTGTCTGTGCACAGGTTATAGAAGTGAGGGGTGTGTCTGTGCACAGGTTATAGAAGTGAGGGGTGTGTCTGTGCACAGGTTTTAGAAGTGAGGGGTGTGTCATCACAAAGGTTTTTAGAAGTGATGGGTGTGTGTCATCACAAAGGTTTTAGAAGTGAGGGGTGTGTCATCACAAAGCTTTTTAGAAGTGATGGGTGTGTGTCATCACAAAGGTTTTAGAAGTGATGGTTGTGTCATTACGCAGGTTTTAGAAGTGAGGGGTGTGTCATCACAAAGGTTTTAGAAGTGAGGGGTGTGTCTGTGCGAATGTTTTAGAAGTGAGGGGTGTGTCTGTGCGCAGGTTTTAGAAGTGAGGGGTGTTTCTGTGCGCAGATTGTAGAAGTGAGGGGCGTGTCATCACAAAGGTTTTAGAAGTGAGGGGTGTGTCATCAAACAGGTTTTAGAAGTGAGGGCTGTGTCATTATGCAGGTTTTAGAAGTGAGGGGTGTGTCATTACGCCGGTTTTAGAAGTGAGGGGCGTGTCTGTGCGCAGGTTGTAGAAGTGAGGGGTGTGTCTGTGCACAGGTTGTAGAAGTGAGGGGTGTGTCTGTGCACAGGTTATAGAAGTGAGGGGTGTGTCTGTGCACAGGTTATAGAAGTGAGGGGTGTGTCTGTGCACAGGTTTTAGAAGTGAGGGGTGTGTCATCACAAAGGTTTTTAGAAGTGATGGGTGTGTGTCATCACAAAGGTTTTAGAAGTGAGGGGTGTGTCATCACAAAGCTTTTTAGAAGTGATGGGTGTGTGTCATCACAAAGGTTTTAGAAGTGATGGTTGTGTCATTACGCAGGTTTTAGAAGTGAGGGGTGTGTCTGTGCGCAGGTTGTAGAAGTGAGGGGTGTGTCTGTGCACAAGTTATAGAAGTGAGGGGTGTGTCTGTGCACAAGTTATAGAAGTGAGGGGTGTGTCTGTGCACAGGTTGTAGAAGTGAGGGGCGTGTCATCACAAAGGTTTTAGAAGTGATGGTTGTGTCATTACGCAGGTTATAGAAGTGAGGGGTGTGTCTGTGCACAGGTTTTAGAAGTGAGGGGTGTGTCATCACACAGGTTTTAGAAGTGAGGGGTGTGTCTGTGCGCAGGTTGTAGAAGTGAGGGGTGTGTCATCACACAGGTTTTAGAAGTGAGGGGTGTGTCTGTGCACAGGTTTTAGAAGTGATGGCTGTGTCATCACAAAGGTTTTAGAAGTGAGGGGCATGTCATCAAACAGGTTTTAGAAGTGATGGCTGTGTCGTCACAATGGTTTTAGAAGTGATGGCTGTTTTATCACAAAGGTTTTAGAAGTGATGGTTATGTCATCACAAAGGTTTTAGAAGTGAGGGCTGTGTCATCACAAAGGTTTTAGAAGTGAGGGGTGTGTCTGTGCGCAGGTTGTAGAAGTGAGGGGTGTTTCTGTGCGCAGGTTTTAGAAGTAAGGGGCGTGTCATTACGCCGGTTTTAGAAGTGAGGGGTGTGTCTGTGCGCAGGTTGTAGAAGTGAGGGGTGTTTCTGTGCGCAGATTGTAGAAGTGAGGGGCGTGTCATCACAAAGGTTTTAGAAGTGATGGGTGTGTCATTACGCAGGTTTTAGAAGTGAGGGGTGTGTCATCAAACAGGTTTTAGAAGTGAGGGCTGTGTCATTATGCAGGTTGTAGAAGTGAGGGGTGTGTCTGTGCACAGGTTGTAGAAGTGAGGGGTGTGTCTGTGCACAGGTTATAGAAGTGAGGGGTGTGTCTGTGCACAGGTTATAGAAGTGAGGGGTGTGTCTGTGCACAGGTTATAGAAGTGAGGGGTGTGTCTGTGCACAGGTTATAGAAGTGAGGGGTGTGTCTGTGCACAGGTTGTAGAAGTGAGGGGTGTGTCTGTGCACAGGTTATAGAAGTGAGGGGTGTGTCTGTGCACAGGTTTTAGAAGTGAGGGGTGTGTCTGTGCGCAGGTTTTTGAAGTGATGGCTGTGTCATCACAAAGGTTTTTAGAAGTGATGGGTGTGTGTCATCACAAAGGTTTTAGAAGTGAGGGGTGTGTCATCACACAGGTTTTAGAAGTGATGGTTGTGTCATTACGCAGGTTTTAGAAGTGAGGGGTGTGTCTGTGCGCAGGTTGTAGAAGTGAGGGGTGTGTCTGTGCACAAGTTATAGAAGTGAGGGGTGTGTCTGTGCACAGGTTGTAGAAGTGAGGGGCGTGTCATCACAAAGGTTTTAGAAGTGAGGGGTGTGTCATCACACAGGTTTTAGAAGTGAGGGGTGTGTCTGTGCGCAGGTTGTAGAAGTGAGGGGTGTGTCATCACAAAGGTTTTAGAAGTGATGGTTGTGTCATTACGCAGGTTTTAAAAGTGATCGCTGTGTCATCAAACAGGTTTTAGAAGTGATGGCTGTGTCGTCACAATGGTTTTAGAAGTGATGGCTGTTTTATCACAAAGGTTTTAGAAGTGAGGGCTGTGTCATCACAAAGGTTTTAGAAGTGAGGGGCATGTCATCACAAAGGTTTTAGAAGTGAGGGGTGTGTCATCACACAGGTTTTAGAAGTGAGGGGTGTGTCTGTGCGCAGGTTGTAGAAGTGAGGGGTGTGTCTGTGCACAGGTTTTAGAAGTGATGGGTGTGTCATCACAAAGGTTTTAGAAGTGATGGTTGTGTCATTACGCAGGTTTTAGAAGTGATGGCTGTGTCATCACAAACGTTTTAGAAGTGAGGGGTGTGTCTGTGCGCAGGTTATAGAAGTGAGGGGTGTGTCTGTGCACAGGTTATAGAAGTGAGGGGTGTGTCTGTGCACAGGTTTTAGAAGTGAGGGGTGTGTCTGTGCGCAGGTTTTTGAAGTGATGGCTGTGTCATCACAAAGGTTTTTAGAAGTGATGGGTGTGTGTCATCACAAAGGTTTTAGAAGTGAGGGGTGTGTCATCACACAGGTTTTAGAAGTGATGGTTGTGTCATTACGCAGGTTTTAGAAGTGAGGGGTGTGTCTGTGCGCAAGTTGTAGAAGTGAGGGGTGTGTCTGTGCACAAGTTATAGAAGTGAGGGGTGTGTCTGTGCACAGGTTGTAGAAGTGAGGGGCGTGTCATCACAAAGGTTTTAGAAGTGAGGGGTGTGTCATCACACAGGTTTTAGAAGTGAGGGGTGTGTCTGTGCAGAGGTTATAGAAGTGAGGGGTGTGTCATCACAAAGGTTTTAGAAGTGATGGCTGTGTCATCACAAAGGTTTTAGAAGTGATGGCTGTGTCATCACAATGGTTTTAGAAGTGATGGCTGTTTTATCACAAAGGTTTTAGAAGTGAGGGGTGTGTCATCACAAAGGTCTTAGAAGTGATGGCTGTGTCATCACAAAGGTTTTAGAAGTGATGGGTGTGTCATCACAAAGGTCTTAGAAGTGATGGCTGTGTCATCACAAAGGTTGTAGAAGTGAGGGGTGTGTCTGTGCACAAGTTATAGAAGTGAGGGGTGTGTCTGTACGCAGGTTGTAGAAGTGAGGGACGAGTCTGTGACCAGGTTGTAGAAGTGAGGGGCGTGTCATCACAAAGGTTTTAGAAGTGATGGTTGTGTCATTACGCAGGTTTTAGAAGTGATGGCTGTGTCATCAAACAGGTTTTAGAAGTGATGGCTGTGTCATCACAATGGTTTTAGAAGTGATGGCTGTGTCATCACAAAGGTTTTAGAAGTGATGGCTGTTTTATCACAAAGGTTTTAGAAGTGATGGTTATGTCATCACAAAGGTTTTAGAAGTGAGGGGCATGTCATCACAAAGGTCTTAGAAGTGATGGCTGTGTCATCACAAAGGTTTTAGAAGTGATGGCTGTGTCATCACAAAGGTTTTAGAAGTGATGGGTGTGTCTGTGCGCAGGTTTTAGAAGTGATCGCTGTGTCATCACAAAGGTTTTAGAAGTGATGGTTATGTCATCACAAAGGTTTTAGAAGTGATGGCTGTGTCATCACAAAGGTTTTAGAAGTGATGGTTATGTCATCACAAAGGTTTTAGAAGTGATGGCTGTGTCATCACAAAGGTTTTAGAAGTGATGGCTGTGTCGTCACAAAGGTTTTAGAAGTGATGGCTGTGTCATCAGAAAGGTTTTAGAAGTGAGGGGTGTGTCATCACAAAGGTTTTAGAAGTGATGGGTGTGTCTGTGCGCAGGTTTTAGAAGTGATCGCTGTGTCATCAAACAGGTTTTAGAAGTGAGGGCTGTGTCGTCACAAAGGTTTTAGAAGTGATGGCTGTGTCATCACAAAGGTTTTAGAAGTGATGGTTATGTCATCACAAAGGTTTTAGAAGTGATGGCTGTGTCATCACAAAGGTTTTAGAAGTGATGGCTGTGTCATCACAAAGGTTTTAGAAGTGATGGCTGTGTCATCACAATGGTTTTAGAAGTGATGGCTGTGTCATCACAAAGGTTTTAGAAGTGATGGTTATGTCATCACAAAGGTTTTAGAAGTGATGGCTGTGTCATCACAAAGGTTTTAGAAGTGATGGTTATGTCATCACAAAGGTTTTAGAAGTGATGGCTGTGTCATCACAAAGGTTTTAGAAGTGATGGCTGTGTCATCACAAAGGTTTTAGAAGTGATGGCTGTGTCATCACAATGGTTTTAGAAGTGATGGCTGTGTCATCACAAAGGTTTTAGAAGTGATGGCTGTTTTATCACAAAGGTTTTAGAAGTGATGGTTATGTCATCACAAAGGTTTTAGAAGTGAGGGGCATGTCATCACAAAGGTCTTAGAAGTGATGGCTGTGTCATCACAAAGGTTTTAGAAGTGATGGCTGTGTCGTCACAAAGGTTTTAGAAGTGATGGCTGTGTCATCAGAAAGGTTTTAGAAGTGAGGGGTGTGTCATCACAAAGGTTTTAGAAGTGATGGGTGTGTCTGTGCGCAGGTTGTAGAAGTGAGGGGTGTTTCTGTGCGCAGGTTGTAGAAGTGAGGGGTGTTTCTGTGCGCAGGTTGCAGAAGTAAGGGGCGTGTCATTACGCCGGTTTTAGAAGTGAGGGGCGTGTCATTATGCAGGTTTTAGAAGTGAGGGGTGTGTCATTACGCCGGTTTTAGAAGTGAGGGGCGTGTCTGTGCGCAGATTGTAGAAGTGAGGGGTGTGTCTGTGCGAATGTTTTAGAAGTGAGGGGCGTGTCTGTGCGCAGGTTGTAGAAGTGAGGGGTGTGTCTGTGCACAGGTTGTAGAAGTGAGGGGTGTGTCTGTGCACAGGTTATAGAAGTGAGGGGTGTGTCTGTGCACAGGTTATAGAAGTGAGGGGTGTGTCTGTGCACAGGTTTTAGAAGTGAGGGGTGTGTCATCACAAAGGTTTTAGAAGTGAGGGGTGTGTCTGTACGCAGGTTGTAGAAGTGAGGGGTGTGTCTGTACGCAGGTTGTAGAAGTGAGGGGTGTGTCTGTGCGCAGGTTGTAGAAGTGATGGCTGTGTCATCACAAAGGTTTTAGAAGTGAGGGCTGTGTCATTATGCAGGTTTTAGAAGTGAGGGGTGTGTCATTACGCCGGTTTTAGAAGTGAGGGGCGTGTCTGTGCGCAGATTGTAGAAGTGAGGGGTGTGTCTGTGCGAATGTTTTAGAAGTGAGGGGCGTGTCTGTGCGCAGGTTGTAGAAGTGAGGGGTGTTTCTGTGCGCAGGTTGTAGAAGTGAGGGGTGTTTCTGTGCGCAGGTTGCAGAAGTAAGGGGCGTGTCATTACGCCGGTTTTAGAAGTGAGGGGCGTGTCATTATGCAGGTTTTAGAAGTGAGGGGTGTGTCATTACGCCGGTTTTAGAAGTGAGGGGCGTGTCTGTGCGCAGATTGTAGAAGTGAGGGGTGTGTCTGTGCGAATGTTTTAGAAGTGAGGGGCGTGTCTGTGCGCAGGTTGTAGAAGTGAGGGGTGTGTCTGTGCACAGGTTGTAGAAGTGAGGGGTGTGTCTGTGCACAGGTTATAGAAGTGAGGGGTGTGTCTGTGCACAGGTTATAGAAGTGAGGGGTGTGTCTGTGCACAGGTTATAGAAGTGAGGGGTGTGTCTGTGCACAGGTTTTAGAAGTGAGGGGTGTGTCATCACAAAGGTTTTAGAAGTGAGGGGTGTGTCTGTACGCAGGTTGTAGAAGTGAGGGGTGTGTCTGTACGCAGGTTGTAGAAGTGAGGGGTGTGTCTGTGCGCAGGTTGTAGAAGTGATGGCTGTGTCATCACAAAGGTTTTAGAAGTGAGGGCTGTGTCATTATGCAGGTTTTAGAAGTGAGGGGTGTGTCATTACGCCGGTTTTAGAAGTGAGGGGCGTGTCTGTGCGCAGATTGTAGAAGTGAGGGGTGTGTCTGTGCGAATGTTTTAGAAGTGAGGGGCGTGTCTGTGCGCAGGTTGTAGAAGTGAGGGGTGTGTCTGTGCACAGGTTGTAGAAGTGAGGGGTGTGTCTGTGCACAGGTTATAGAAGTGAGGGGTGTGTCTGTGCACAGGTTATAGAAGTGAGGGGTGTGTCTGTGCACAGGTTATAGAAGTGAGGGGTGTGTCTGTGCACAGGTTTTAGAAGTGAGGGGTGTGTCATCACAAAGGTTTTTAGAAGTGATGGGTGTGTGTCATCACAAAGGTTTTAGAAGTGAGGGGTGTGTCATCACAAAGCTTTTTAGAAGTGATGGGTGTGTGTCATCACAAAGGTTTTAGAAGTGATGGTTGTGTCATTACGCAGGTTTTAGAAGTGAGGGGTGTGTCATCACAAAGGTTTTAGAAGTGAGGGGTGTGTCTGTGCGAATGTTTTAGAAGTGAGGGGTGTGTCTGTGCGCAGGTTTTAGAAGTGAGGGGTGTTTCTGTGCGCAGATTGTAGAAGTGAGGGGCGTGTCATCACAAAGGTTTTAGAAGTGAGGGGTGTGTCATCAAACAGGTTTTAGAAGTGAGGGGTGTGTCATTACGCCGGTTTTAGAAGTGAGGGGCGTGTCTGTGCGCAGGTTGTAGAAGTGAGGGGTGTGTCTGTGCACAGGTTGTAGAAGTGAGGGGTGTGTCTGTGCACAGGTTATAGAAGTGAGGGGTGTGTCTGTGCACAGGTTATAGAAGTGAGGGGCGTGTCATCACAAAGGTTTTAGAAGTGAGGGGTGTGTCATCAAACAGGTTTTAGAAGTGAGGGGTGTGTCATTACGCCGGTTTTAGAAGTGAGGGGCGTGTCTGTGCGCAGGTTGTAGAAGTGAGGGGTGTGTCTGTGCACAGGTTGTAGAAGTGAGGGGTGTGTCTGTGCACAGGTTATAGAAGTGAGGGGTGTGTCTGTGCACAGGTTATAGAAGTGAGGGGTGTGTCTGTGCACAGGTTTTAGAAGTGAGGGGTGTGTCATCACAAAGGTTTTTAGAAGTGATGGGTGTGTGTCATCACAAAGGTTTTAGAAGTGAGGGGTGTGTCATCACAAAGCTTTTTAGAAGTGATGGTTGTGTCATTACGCAGGTTTTAGAAGTGAGGGGTGTGTCTGTGCGCAGGTTGTAGAAGTGAGGGGTGTGTCTGTGCACAAGTTATAGAAGTGAGGGGTGTGTCTGTGCACAGGTTGTAGAAGTGAGGGGCGTGTCATCACAAAGGTTTTAGAAGTGATGGTTGTGTCATTACGCAGGTTATAGAAGTGAGGGGTGTGTCTGTGCACAGGTTTTAGAAGTGAGGGGTGTGTCATCACACAGGTTTTAGAAGTGAGGGGTGTGTCTGTGCGCAGGTTGTAGAAGTGAGGGGTGTGTCTGTGCACAGGTTTTAGAAGTGATGGCTGTGTCATCACAAAGGTTTTAGAAGTGAGGGGCATGTCATCACAAAGGTTTTAGAAGTGATGGCTGTGTCATCAAACAGGTTTTAGAAGTGATGGCTGTGTCGTCACAATGGTTTTAGAAGTGATGGCTGTTTTATCACAAAGGTTTTAGAAGTGATGGTTATGTCATCACAAAGGTTTTAGAAGTGAGGGCTGTGTCATCACAAAGGTTTTAGAAGTGAGGGGTGTGTCTGTGCGCAGGTTGTAGAAGTGAGGGGTGTTTCTGTGCGCAGGTTTTAGAAGTAAGGGGCGTGTCATTACGCCGGTTTTAGAAGTGAGGGGTGTGTCTGTGCGCAGGTTGTAGAAGTGAGGGGCGTGTCATCACAAAGGTTTTAGAAGTGATGGGTGTGTCATTACGCAGGTTTTAGAAGTGAGGGCTGTGTCATTATGCAGGTTGTAGAAGTGAGGGGTGTGTCTGTGCACAGGTTATAGAAGTGAGGGGTGTGTCTGTGCACAGGTTATAGAAGTGAGGGGTGTGTCTGTGCACAGGTTATAGAAGTGAGGGGTGTGTCTGTGCACAGGTTATAGAAGTGAGGGGTGTGTCTGTGCACAGGTTGTAGAAGTGAGGGGTGTGTCTGTGCACAGGTTATAGAAGTGAGGGGTGTGTCTGTGCACAGGTTATAGAAGTGAGGGGTGTGTCTGTGCGCAGGTTTTTGAAGTGATGGCTGTGTCATCACAAAGGTTTTTAGAAGTGATGGGTGTGTGTCATCACAAAGGTTTTAGAAGTGAGGGGTGTGTCATCACACAGGTTTTAGAAGTGATGGTTGTGTCATTACGCAGGTTTTAGAAGTGAGGGGTGTGTCTGTGCGCAGGTTGTAGAAGTGAGGGGTGTGTCTGTGCACAAGTTATAGAAGTGAGGGGTGTGTCTGTGCACAGGTTGTAGAAGTGAGGGGCGTGTCATCACAAAGGTTTTAGAAGTGAGGGGTGTGTCATCACACAGGTTTTAGAAGTGAGGGGTGTGTCTGTGCGCAGGTTGTAGAAGTGAGGGGTGTGTCATCACAAAGGTTTTAGAAGTGATGGTTGTGTCATTACGCAGGTTTTAGAAGTGATCGCTGTGTCATCAAACAGGTTTTAGAAGTGATGGCTGTTTTATCACAAAGGTTTTAGAAGTGAGGGCTGTGTCATCACAAAGGTTTTAGAAGTGAGGGGCATGTCATCACAAAGGTTTTAGAAGTGAGGGGTGTGTCATCACACAGGTTTTAGAAGTGAGGGGTGTGTCTGTGCGCAGGTTGTAGAAGTGAGGGGTGTGTCTGTGCACAGGTTTTAGAAGTGATGGGTGTGTCATCACAAAGGTTTTAGAAGTGATGGTTGTGTCATTACGCAGGTTTTAGAAGTGATGGCTGTGTCATCACAAACGTTTTAGAAGTGAGGGGTGTGTCTGTGCGCAGGTTATAGAAGTGAGGGGTGTGTCTGTGCACAGGTTATAGAAGTGAGGGGTGTGTCTGTGCACAGGTTTTAGAAGTGAGGGGTGTGTCTGTGCGCAGGTTTTTGAAGTGATGGCTGTGTCATCACAAAGGTTTTTAGAAGTGATGGTTGTGTCATTACGCAGGTTTTAGAAGTGAGGGGTGTGTCTGTGCACAAGTTGTAGAAGTGAGGGGTGTGTCTGTGCACAAGTTATAGAAGTGAGGGGTGTGTCTGTGCGCAAGTTGTAGAAGTGAGGGGTGTGTCTGTGCACAAGTTATAGAAGTGAGGGGTGTGTCTGTGCACAGGTTGTAGAAGTGAGGGGCGTGTCATCACAAAGGTTTTAGAAGTGAGGGGTGTGTCTGTGCAGAGGTTATAGAAGTGAGGGGTGTGTCATCACACAGGTTTTAGAAGTGAGGGGTGTGTCTGTGCAGAGGTTATAGAAGTGAGGGGTGTGTCTGTGCGCAGGTTGTAGAAGTGAGGGGTGTGTCATCACAAAGGTTTTAGAAGTGATGGCTGTGTCATCACAAAGGTTTTAGAAGTGATGGCTGTGTCATCACAATGGTTTTAGAAGTGATGGCTGTTTTATCACAAAGGTTTTAGAAGTGATGGGTGTGTCATCACAAAGGTTTTAGAAGTGAGGGGTGTGTCATCACACAGGTTTTAGAAGTGAGGGGTGTGTCTGTGCGCAGGTTGTAGAAGTGAGGGGTGTGTCATCACAAAGGTTTTAGAAGTGAGGGGCATGTCATCACAAAGGTTTTAGAAGTGAGGGGCATGTCATCACAAAGGTTTTAGAAGTGATGGTTGTGTCATTACGCAGGTTTTAGAAGTGATGGCTGTGTCATCACAAACGTTTTAGAAGTGAGGGGTGTGTCTGTGCGCAGGTTATAGAAGTGAGGGGTGTGTCTGTGCACAGGTTATAGAAGTGAGGGGTGTGTCTGTGCACAGGTTATAGAAGTGAGGGGTGTGTCTGTGCACAGGTTTTAGAAGTGAGGGGTGTGTCTGTGCGCAGGTTTTTGAAGTGATGGCTGTGTCATCACAAAGGTTTTTAGAAGTGAGGGGTGTGTCATCACACAGGTTTTAGAAGTGATGGTTGTGTCATTACGCAGGTTTTAGAAGTGAGGGGTGTGTCTGTGCACAAGTTGTAGAAGTGAGGGGTGTGTCTGTGCACAAGTTATAGAAGTGAGGGGTGTGTCTGTGCGCAAGTTGTAGAAGTGAGGGGTGTGTCTGTGCACAAGTTATAGAAGTGAGGGGTGTGTCTGTGCACAGGTTGTAGAAGTGAGGGGCGTGTCATCACAAAGGTTTTAGAAGTGAGGGGTGTGTCATCACACAGGTTTTAGAAGTGAGGGGTGTGTCTGTGCAGAGGTTATAGAAGTGAGGGGTGTGTCTGTGCGCAGGTTGTAGAAGTGAGGGGTGTGTCATCACAAAGGTTTTAGAAGTGATGGCTGTGTCATCACAATGGTTTTAGAAGTGATGGCTGTTTTATCACAAAGGTTTTAGAAGTGATGGGTGTGTCATCACAAAGGTCTTAGAAGTGATGGCTGTGTCATCACAAAGGTTTTAGAAGTGATGGGTGTGTCATCACAAAGGTCTTAGAAGTGATGGCTGTGTCATCACAAAGGTTGTAGAAGTGAGGGGTGTGTCTGTGCACAAGTTATAGAAGTGAGGGGTGTGTCTGTACGCAGGTTGTAGAAGTGAGGGACGAGTCTGTGACCAGGTTGTAGAAGTGAGGGGCGTGTCATCACAAAGGTTTTAGAAGTGATGGTTGTGTCATTACGCAGGTTTTAGAAGTGATGGCTGTGTCATCAAACAGGTTTTAGAAGTGATGGCTGTGTCATCACAATGGTTTTAGAAGTGATGGCTGTGTCATCACAAAGGTTTTAGAAGTGATGGCTGTTTTATCACAAAGGTTTTAGAAGTGATGGTTATGTCATCAGAAAGGTTTTAGAAGTGAGGGGTGTGTCATCACAAAGGTTTTAGAAGTGATGGGTGTGTCTGTGCGCAGGTTTTAGAAGTGATCGCTGTGTCATCAAACAGGTTTTAGAAGTGAGGGCTGTGTCGTCACAAAGGTTTTAGAAGTGATGGCTGTGTCATCACAAAGGTTTTAGAAGTGATGGTTATGTCATCACAAAGGTTTTAGAAGTGATGGCTGTGTCATCACAAAGGTTTTAGAAGTGATGGCTGTGTCATCACAAAGGTTTTAGAAGTGATGGCTGTGTCATCACAATGGTTTTAGAAGTGATGGCTGTGTCATCACAAAGGTTTTAGAAGTGATGGTTATGTCATCACAAAGGTTTTAGAAGTGATGGCTGTGTCATCACAAAGGTTTTAGAAGTGATGGCTGTGTCATCACAAAGGTTTTAGAAGTGATGGTTATGTCATCACAAAGGTTTTAGAAGTGATGGCTGTGTCATCACAATGGTTTTAGAAGTGATGGCTGTTTTATCACAAAGGTTTTAGAAGTGATGGTTATGTCATCACAAAGGTTTTAGAAGTGAGGGGCATGTCATCACAAAGGTCTTAGAAGTGATGGCTGTGTCATCACAAAGGTTTTAGAAGTGATGGCTGTGTCGTCACAAAGGTTTTAGAAGTGATGGCTGTGTCATCAGAAAGGTTTTAGAAGTGAGGGGTGTGTCATCACAAAGGTTTTAGAAGTGATGGGTGTGTCTGTGCGCAGGTTGTAGAAGTGAGGGGTGTTTCTGTGCGCAGGTTGTAGAAGTGAGGGGTGTTTCTGTGCGCAGGTTGCAGAAGTAAGGGGCGTGTCATTACGCCGGTTTTAGAAGTGAGGGGCGTGTCTGTGCGCAGGTTGTAGAAGTGAGGGGTGTGTCTGTGCACAAGTTATAGAAGTGAGGGGTGTGTCTGTGCACAGGTTGTAGAAGTGAGGGGCGTGTCATCACAAAGGTTTTAGAAGTGAGGGGTGTGTCATCACACAGGTTTTAGAAGTGAGGGGTGTGTCTGTACGCAGGTTGTAGAAGTGAGGGACGAGTCTGTGACCAGGTTGTAGAAGTGAGGGGCGTGTCATCACAAAGGTTTTAGAAGTGAGGGCTGTGTCATCAAACAGGTTTTAGAAGTGAGGGCTGTGTCGTCACAAAGGTTTTAGAAGTGAGGGCTGTGTCATCACAATGGTTTTAGAAGTGAGGGCTGTGTCATCACAAAGGTTTTAGAAGTGATGGTTATGTCATCACAAAGGTTTTAGAAGTGATGGCTGTTTTATCACAAAGGTTTTAGAAGTGATGGCTGTGTCATCACAAAGGTTTTAGAAGTGATGGTTATGTCATCACAAAGGTTTTAGAAGTGATGGGTGTGTGTCCTTACAAACATTGCCTTATATTCCTTAAGAGCATGTAGGCAGGGGTTTCAGGGGTTTGCTGTCATCAAGCCCCATGAAGATATTTTGGACAAAGGTAAATGTGTGAACGAGCTTCCTGTGGTCGTCTAAATGCAGAGCATAGATCAACCCAAACAATAAAGCAAATGCATCTGCAAATCTGGGAATATCACGTATCACCTAGTCGCCTTTCACCACAACAGCCATGCTTGAGGAAGTAAAATGGACTGGACTGGGAAGCGCCGTCGGTAACCACTGTGAGAAGGGCAACTGGAGTGTCAATGAGGGTCGACTCATCCAATGCGTCCGCCTGGAATAGACACAGTATCAATGGTAAATGGCCTGTAATGTATAGCGCTTTACACATTCAGTCATCCACCCATTCACACACTGGTGATGGCAGCTACATTGTAGCCACAGCCACCCTGGGGCGCACTGACAGAGGCGAGGCTGCCGGACACTGGCGCCACCGGGCCCTCTGACCGCCAACAGTAGGCAACGGGTGAAGTGTCTCGCCCAAGGACACAACGACCGAGACTGTCCAAGCCGGGGCTCGAACCGGCAACCTTCCGATTACAAGGCGAACTCCCAACTCTTGAGCCACGATCGCCACAATAAAATAAGTAAGGTTGGTTTGAGAGAATGTGACAAGCATGACCCGTAATCTAGGAAAACATTCAGCAGTGTAGTGGGTTACTTTGTGACGAGTTAGGGTACTCTACATTTTTGAAAAATGTACATTAACGTGTTAGCTTCTTGCATTACATAATTTGTATGTTTGTTATTTTTCTAAAAAAGTAATTTTTTATTTCATGACTTTATCTCAAAAAGAAACTAAATCTTGACTTCAGCCTGGTTTTGGGGCGCGTAGCCATAGTGCTGTGATACGCCTGTGCCCTGCTCCTGACCTGTGTGTGTTTGTGTGTGAGGGTTTTCTAAAGAGAGGGTATTTTGCTTGTACAATTTGGTAGCTGCTACGGTATTAAATTATATTTTTTTTAAAAACATGGCATTTTATCCCACTGGGAGAATTTAAGTGATGCAAAAATACACTTACATTACATGTCTTAAAGAATTCTGCCCTCCCGCAGGTATACAGGAAAGGCACGAAGCACTGCAGTGCGTTTCACATTGATATCAGGCACCTCCTAAAAGGGAAAAGAAAAGTTCATTTAACACAAAGTTTTCAGGTGTCATTCTTTGGGGAGAATACATGTTTATGAAACTGCATGACATCATACTCTACTAAATTCTGGAGACATTTCTGGAGACACAACCTTTCTGTCTCTTATGACAAAGAGCCTGTTTCTTAATCATTTGACAAAAATCCTACACAGTATTTTAAAATAGTGTTCTCCAGATCAGAGCTGTAATCTATATAGAACATGGGGTTCAAAGCAAGGAAAAATTGAGTGTTTATCAGTGAAACTTTAATTTGTGTTACTTTTATCATTATCAATATATGAAATCTGCACCTTAACATTAAGTCCCACAGTTAAGGTACTTAATGAATGGTTTCTTCTAAAAAATAAAAACGATTGAGTCATTTCACAACATATGAAAATATAAATATAAAATATAAATTTTTAATACTCTAAACACGAGCGAATATCACAGTAAAATTGTTGATTGGGATTTACACATTGGATGTGTCCTCAGTGATTTGGTACAATTATACAACATTATTTTATAAGAACTGAACAACTGATGAAACAACTTACTTATGTGACCACATATGAAGTGTTATAACTTACCACAAAAGGTGAACTGTGCCACTGACCCTTGGTAGATCTGCACATGATAAAAAAAAAAAGAGCATTATAAATACTAACACAGCTATTAATAATTAAACTGGCGGGGTACATTTAAGATGTTAATGTCACAAAATAAAATAGACTGGTAGAAAGAAGTACAAAGTAATGGTAATGGGGGGAGCCATGAAAATATATCTTTTCAACATGATTCAGTGTGACAAAGCAGGGACATGATTAAAAAAAAGAAAAGAAAAACAGGTCTTTTAACCTAAAAATGTTTTAATGGCCATGAAGAAAGGACTCTTCAATAGATCTTTCAACTCACCTGTGTTTATTGTCTCCACCAATTACTTGCAGTTTGAATTTTTTTTCTTCGGTCTTTTTGTCTTCGGTCTTCAGCCTTGGAAGAAAAAATAAAAATACTGAAAACCTTATCAGCACACTAAATATACAACACTTTGCTATATTTCAATCTGGGTATTACTTTTAATTGTTTTAGATAGAAGTTGCCACTGCTGGCTCAGTCACTTTTAAACGATGCTAATGAGAAGAAAAAAAAACCTGCCGAACAATGAGGCTGCTGTTGTAAAAACGCCAACTTTCTTGCGTTGGCAAGGGGTCGTTAAAATATCACTAAGACCCTTTCGTTATGTGTGATTCTTATTAAAGCTGTGTTTTAATCGGTTAAAACTGTAAAACTGACGACATAATCTATGTTTGAAAAAAGAGCGCGAACGACAGCAAACGACTACTCACCACCTGGGTATGTGCTTTTTAACACAACAGCGCATTCAAGTTATTGGCTGCAACATATCAATATACTTTTTTACAGAAAAAATAAACATAACGAAGGTTCCGTTTTACTTACAAGTTTCTCCAAATGTGCTCTCCAGTCGCTCGAGAAGGGCAGCCATATTGAACAGAATTTTCGTTCAGGTTAGAGAGAAAACGTCATGACGTAGTTGACGTACACGTCAGGTATACTGTTGGGGTTTACAGTGTGTGTGTCATCACAAAGGTTTTAGAAGTGATGGCTGTTTCATCATAAAGGTTTTAGAAGTGATAGGTGTGTCATCACAAAGGTTTTAGAAGTGATGGCTGTGTCATCACAAAGGTTTTAGAAGTGATGGCTGTGTCATCACAAAGGTTTTAGAAGTGATGGGTGTGTGTCATCACAAAGGTTTTAGAAGTGATGGGTGTGTGTCATCACAAAAGTTTTAGAAGTGATGGCTGTGTCATCACAAAGGTTTTAGAAGTGATGGGTGTGTGTCATCACAAAGGTTTTAGAAGTGATGGGTGTGTCATTACGCAGGTTTTAGAAGTGATGGCTGTGTCATTACCAGTGTTGGGACTAACGCGTTATTAAGTAACGCGTTACAGTAACTACGTTATTATTGTGGTAACGAGCACGGTAACTAGTTATTATGCCAAAATCAGGAACGCGTTAGTCGTTACTGGGATTTAGATAGGGTCGTTACTCGTTACTTCGTGTGGTGGCTATCGCGGAGCTTCCACAGATTCTGAAACATTAGCAAGTGGTGGAGGCAGCAGGTGGATGAGGGAAAGGGGACGCAGAAGGAAAAGAGACCCGAGGCGGCCGCCGGTCCAAGTGTGAACTGAACTTCAGGTAAGAAGTTATGACCTGCAGTCTATCTGAGTCAGATATAAACCAAGTTTAGGTGGAGTTTATTTTCATTATTCTGACTTTTTCCGTACTGCATACTAGCTAGCATGACGGAGTTTCTATACAGCTGGGTGGGTGCTATGAAGTTAATGATGTTGAACTTTATTTTGTTCATAAGTTATTAGAGTTGCCAACCGTCCCGTCTGGTATTCAGATAAAATATTACGCGTTTCTTATTGAGGTGAAAAGGAACAGTTTGTCCCGTAATTCAGCTACAATGAAAAAGACACAAAGCTGGAGTTATTCTGTGTCTTTGCTGCACAGCTGCCTCTTCTTCTTTCATTCTCCCCCCTCCCTCTCCTGTTTCTACTTCAATCATGAAAACTGATCAATGATCAGCTGATCGGCTCTCTTGTTTGTTTATCGCCCACTTTGCGCCAGAAAGAGGAAACCAGCCGATGTCGCGTTAAACAACAGCAGCACGTTTAAGCTTGATCAGCTGTTGTTAAAATTTATTTAATATTAATTTCTAGTATCAGCTGATGTTTGCTGGAGCCACAGCTGTAAAAAAGCTGCTGGTCATGATGTCGGTTTGGTTATCTGGTGAGAGGGAAACATGAAGATGAAACCAGGAGATGTCCTTACTGAATCATCAGAGCTGAACAGGTGATGGAGAAACAGGTTTACCTTTTAGGTGACATGAATGAGTTGAAGGGAAGTTATGAACTGTATCTGAGAGACAGATAACACCAGGATCCTTTTTTAGGTAGCTGACAGCTGGTAACTGTGCAGGTGCGGATCTAGCAAAGTTTTGCCAGGGGGGCAGGTAGGGCATTAACAGGGAGAGGGGGGCACAAAGAAATACTTTTCTTTCTTATTCTCATTTAAAATGTCTAGCTTTTAAAAAATAATTATCTGAATCTTACAACAAACAATTGATAGATTGATACGTATATACCATCAAGACAGTGTACATCACTGTCACAACAGTGTTTGTTTTCATTCAAAGCCTTTATGATTTTTCCTATAATGGCCGGTCTCTAGTCAAAATGCCCGGGCCGATTTTTTGTCCCAGTCCAGCCCTGTATGCAGCTCATCTGCAGTCTGGTGTTACCTACATCTTCCTATTCAGAAGGCAGAATTTCAGAGTTCTGAGTACAATCAAAGCACCACGACTGCAGTTTTTGTGTTGGATGTAAAAGGCGCACATGATGCTGTGACGTAGGCTAGAATCATGGCAGCGGTCAATGATGGTCCAGGCGTGGGATTTCTCTCATAGAAATATGCACATTATCTTTTCCTTTCTATTGGTAGGTGGCACAGTGCACTTCTGGCAAGTAAGCAAGCTAGAAGACTGTAAAAGTTATGGAAGCAACACATTAATAAGAGAATTATGAGTAAAACCAAAGTTACTTTCCCTAGTAACTAGTTACTTTGAAAGTAACGAGTAACTTGAAGTAACTGAGTTACTTTTGATATAAGTAACTAGTAATGTAACTAAGTTACTATTTTAAAGTAACTTACCCAACACTGGTCATCACAAAGGTTTTAGAAGTGAGGGGTGTGTCATCACAAAGGTGCGCCCCTCACTTCTAAAACCTGCGTAATGACACGCCCCTCACTTCTAAAACTTGAGCACAGACACACCCCTCACTTCTAAAACCTTTGTGATGACACAGCCATCACTTCTAAAACCTTTGTGATGACACAGCCATCACTTCTAAAACCTTTGTGATGACACAGCCATCACTTCTAAAACCTTTGTGATGACACAGCCATTACTTCTAAAACCTGCGCACAGACACACCCCTCACTTCTAAAACCTGCGTAATGACACACCCCTCACTTCTACAACCTGCGCACAGACACACCCCTCACTTCTAAAACCTGCGCACAGACACACCCCTCACTCCTATAACCTGCGCACAGACACACCCCTCACTTCTAAAACCTTTGTGATGACACAGCCATCACTTCTAAAACCTTTGTGATGACACACCCCTCACTTCTACAAGCTGCGCACAGACACACCCCTCACTTCTACAACCTGCGCACAGACACACCCCTCACTTCTAAAACCTGCGCACAGACACACCCCTCACTTCTAAAACCTGCGCACAGACACACCCCTCACTTCTAAAACGTGTGCACAGACACGCCCCTCACTTCTAAAACCTTTGTGATGACACAAACCCATCACTTCTAAAACCTTTGTGATGACACAGCCATCACTTCTAAAACCTTTGTGATGACACAGCCATCACTTCTAAAACCTTTGTGATGACACACCCATCACTCCTATAACCTGCGCACAGACACACCCATCACTTTTAAAACCTGCGCACAGACACGCCCCTCACTTCTAAAACCTGCATAATGACACGCCCCTCACTTCTAAAACCTGCATAATGACACGCCCCTTACTTCTAAAACCTGCGTAATGACATAGCCATTACTTCTAAAACCTTGGTGATGACACAGCCATCACTTCTAAATGGCTGTGTCATGACAAAGGTTTTAGAAGTGAGGGGTGTGTCTGTGCGCAGGTTATAGGAGTGAGGGGTGTGTCTGTGCGCAGGTTGTAGAAGTGAGGGGCGTGTCATCACAAAGGTTTTAGAAGTGAGGGGTGTGTCTGTGCGCAGGTTATAGGAGTGAGGGGTGTGTCTGTGCGCAGGTTATAGGAGTGAGGGGTGTGTCTGTGCGCAGGTTGTAGAAGTGATGGGTGTGTCATCACAAAGGTTTTAAAAGTGATGGCTGTGTCATCACAAAGGGTTTAGAAGTGATGGCTGTGTCATCACAAAGGTTTTAAAAGTGATGGCTGTGTCATCACAAAGGTTTTAGAAGTGATGGGTGTGTCATATACGCAGGTTTTAGAAGTGAGGGGTGTGTCTGTACCAGGGGCGATTCTAGAATCAGAGCTTTGGGGTTGCTGAGCACCCAGAGAGCTGCCCAGCCAGGAAAGATAAACCTGTCTCTGTCAGTCCCTGCATCCTTAAATGTTGTCCCAAGTTCTCTCTGACTGTCACTTTGGTGCATTTAAACCCCTGTTCCTCCCTGTCCTCATCCTCTGTTGTATTCATCTCCATTATCAGTCATCATAATTTTACCATCTCTGTGTAAGTCTGCAAATTTCTTTATTAAATCATAAGATTCTTAAATTCATCAAGTCTCTCTGTGCCTGGGTCCTCGTCTTAAAACATGACATCACTGTTTTGTACATTTTAACACAATTTAATCCCACATTTGTGAAAGAAAAGCAAAACACTTTTTTGAAAAGTCTATAACAAAACCATCAAATCTGATAAAGGTTATTTAAATGCTGCTAAAGAAGAATGGATTGGAATAAAAAAAATACATATCCTAACCTTAATTACTGGGGGAGAATAATGAATGATGCTCATAGTGAGTAAGAAGTAAACTGAGTGCATTTTTTGGACAGAGATTCACTTTTAATGTGTATGTATAATATAATACAGATACATAAAAAACACTCCCAAAACAGAATAAATTGTTACAAATAAATTATTACATAATATTAATAAAAACTATAAAAATGGAGGCAACTTTGCCTGTGGTAGAATGTATACAATGTATACAATGTATGCAGATACTGATTTTACTAATTTAATAATAATAATTTTGTGTTGTAAGATTTATGACTTTCATGCTTTCATAGTGGTACTTAGGAGAGCTTGACATTTTTATCAGGTGGTACACACTGTAAAAAGTTTGAGAAACACTGATAAGTGTCTGTGTGCTTTTGGAAAACATTTAAAGCTGCTGTACAAAATCTTTGAAACAAGCTTAAAACATTTTTAGAATATAAACAGAGCATCTGCTTCTCTTTACAGCTCCTCACTCCACCAGGGCTGTTTGGCTCTTTCTGATAGTGTGCAAATGTGATGTACGTACTGCAGCAGTCATACAGACAAGTGGACGGTCCAAAAGTTGGCCTACCTATTACTGGCTGAGGTTTTAGAAGAGTTGTGGCTGAACCACATAAAAATATATCATTAATTTTAATCTCCCCAATCAATTATAATGTTATGTTGGAATGTTGTTAACGACGGTCAAAATGTTTCAAACCAGTTTGTTTTGCAGATTCTGTATAGCAGCTTTAATATAGGGAGAACATAACTTCCAGATTGTGTGAGTAAAATCAGGTTTCTGTTGTGCCTGTCACTGTTCCCTGTCTGTTTTCTTACCTGGTTCTTCCTGATCTTGTTCTTTCTCCTCACGTTCCCCTCTTTCCTCTCTCCCTCTTTGGACTGACAATCATACACAAATAGATTGTATTCAATTAGATGAAAAATAGATTGTATTCAATTAGATGAAAAATTAAATTAATGTGAAAAAATACTATTAAGATCACTAATAAAAAAGTCCTCTCTCAGTTTACTTTCAACCATAAGGCAAATAACCAAACCACATGAACATCTAATAAAAGATATAAATATTGAAACACTGATCCAACATTATTCTTGATTGACGGATCATTTTATTTTACACTTTTACCTGAATGTGGCTCCTTTTTTTTTTTAAAAACTTCCTCATATCCATTATGAACCTGGCTGTCTCTCTGTACGCACACACACACACACAACAGGAGTTATAAGGTTAATGGGCATCCAGTCAGTTAGCTAGTTAGTATCCATTTCAAACAGGACAGTGGTAACAACTTTAGGCTACTGAGAATTTAGAGTTTTAGATTTTTAAATAGGCTGTATACATTTCAATGTTAGCAACAGGACGGTGAAATGTCGCTGAATTTACTACAGAGCAGGACGGATTGTAGAGTAGCAAACATCGTCAGAAAACACGTTTTCAACACTGCAGGTTACCTGGTGTAATGTTTTTCAGCTAAAAAGAAACATGGTCTGACTCCTACCTAACTATATAAAGAGTAACTGAAGGTTAAATGCAGCTAATATGTCCTGTTTTAAGCCAGGCACTTACACCTCAGTTTCCCTGCGTCTCAGCCACCATCGCTCTGGCAGCAAGAGCTCTAGAGCCAGAGCAGGGGAGAGCTGGAACAAACCATTTTGGGAGGGGGGGGGGGTATCTATACTTTTGTTGTTAAAATGTTACGTCTCAAACAAGTACAGTACTGTATGCTTTTTATATTTTTAGTAGTGTGTCACACAAACAGCAAATATTGTCAAAAAAGTAAGAAATCTTTGGGGGTGCTTTGATTCATTTTGGGGGTGCTGAAGCACCCCCAAAAATGGGCTAAAATCGCCCCTGGTCTTTACGCAGGTTGTAGAAGTGAGGGGTGTGTGTCATCACCAAGGTTTTAGAAGTAATGGCTGTGTCATCACAAAGGTTTTAAAAGTGAGGGGTGTTTCTGTGCGCAGGTTTTAGAAGTGGTGGCTGTGTCATCACAAAGGTTTTAGAAATGAGGGGTGTGTCATTACGCAGGTTTTAGAAGTGAGGCGTGTGTCTGTGCGCAGGTTTTAGAAGTGAGGGGCGTGTCATTACGCAGGTTTTAGAAGTGAGGGGCGTGTCATTACGCAGGTTTTAGAAGTGAGGGGTGTGTCATCACAAAGGTTTTAGAAGTGAGGGGTGTGTCATCACCAAGGTTTTAGAAGTGATGGCTGTGTCATTACGCAGGTTTTAGAAGTGAGGGGCGTGTCATTACGCAGGTTTTAGAAGTGAGGGGTGTGTCTGTGCGCAGGTTGTAGAAGTAAGGGGCGTGTCATCACAAAGGTTTTAGAAGTCATGGGTGTGTCATTAGGCAGGTTATAGAAGTGAGGGGTGTGTCTGTGCGCAGGTTGTAGAAGTGAGGGGTGTGTCTGTGCACAGGTTGTAGAAGTGAGGGGTGTGTCTGTGCACAGGTTGTAGAAGTGAGGGATGTGTCTGTGCACAGGTTGTAGAAGTGAGGGGTGTGTCTGTGCACAGGTTGTAGAAGTGAGGGGTGTGTCTGTGCGCAGGTTGTAGAAGTGAGGGGTGTGTCTGTGCACAGGTTGTAGAAGTGAGGGGTGTGTCTGTGCGCAGGTTGTAGAAGTGAGGGGTGTGTCTGTGCACAGGTTGTAGAAGTGAGGGGTGTGTCTGTGCGCAGGTTGTAGAAGTGAGGGGTGTGTCTGTGCGCAGGTTGTAGAAGTGAGGGGTGTGTCTGTGCACAGGTTGTAGAAGTGAGGGGTGTGTCTGTGCGCAGGTTGTAGAAGTGAGGGGTGTGTCTGTGCGCAGGTTTTAGAAGTGAGGGGCGTGTCATTACGCAGGTTTTAGAAGTGAGGGGCGTGTCATTACGCAGGTTTTAGAAGTGAGGGGTGTGTCTGTGCGCAGGTTGTAGAAGTGAGGGGTGTGTCTGTGCGCAGGTTGTAGAAGTGAGGGGTGTGTCTGTGCACAGGTTGTAGAAGTGAGGGGTGTGTCTGTGCGCAGGTTGCAGAAGTGAGGGGTGTGTCTGTGCGCAGGTTGTAGAAGTGAGGGGTGTGTCTGTGCACAGGTTGTAGAAGTGAGGGGTGTGTCTGTGCGCAGGTTGTAGAAGTGAGGGGTGTGTCTGTGCACAGGTTGTAGAAGTGAGGGGTGTGTCTGTGCGCAGGTTTTAGAAGTGAGGCGTGTGTCTGTGCGCAGGTTGTAGAAGTGAGGGGCGTGTCATTACGCAGGTTTTAGAAGTGAGGGGCGTGTCATTACGCAGGTTTTAGAAGTGAGGGGCGTGTCATTACGCAGGTTTTAGAAGTGAGGGGTGTGTCATCACAAAGGTTTTAGAAGTGAGGCATGTGTCTGTGCGCAGGTTTTAGAAGTAAGGGGCGTGTCATCACAAAGGTTTTAGAAGTGATGGGTGTGTCATTAGGCAGGTTTTAGAAGTGAGGGGTGTGTCTGTGCGCAGGTTGTAGAAGTAAGGGGCGTGTCATCACAAAGGTTTTAGAAGTGATGGGTGTGTCATTAGGCAGGTTTTAGAAGTGAGGGGCGTGTCTGTGCGCAGGTTTTGAAAGTGAGGGGCGTGTCTGTGCGCAGGTTGTAGAAGTGAGGGGCGTGTCATTACGCAGGTTTTAGAAGTGAGGGGCGTGTCTGTGCGCAGGTTGTAGAAGTGAGGGGCGTGTCATCACAAAGGTTTTAGAGGTGAGGGGTGTGTGTCATCACAAAGGTTTTAGAAGTGATGGGTGTGTCATCACAAAGGTTTTAAAAGTGATGGCTGTGTCATCACAAAGGGTTTAGAAGTGATGGCTGTGTCATCACAAAGGTTTTAAAAGTGATGGCTGTGTCATCACAAAGGTTTTAGAAGTGATGGGTGTGTCATATACGCAGGTTTTAGAAGTGAGGGGTGTGTCTGTACCAGGGGCGATTCTAGAATCAGAGCTTTGGGGGTGCTGAGCACCCAGAGAGCTGCCCAGCCAGGAAAGATAAACCTGTCTCTGTCAGTCCCTGCATCCTTAAATGTTGTCCCAAGTTCTCTCTGACTGTCACTTTGGTGCATTTAAACCCCTGTTCCTCCCTGTCCTCATCCTCTGTTGTATTCATCTCCATTATCAGTCATCATAATTTTACCATCTCTGTGTAAGTCTGCAAATTTCTTTATTAAATCATAAGATTCTTAAATTCATCAAGTCTCTCTGTGCCTGGGTCCTCGTCTTAAAACATGACATCACTGTTTTGTACATTTTAACACAATTTAATCCCACATTTGTGAAAGAAAAGCAAAACACTTTTTTGAAAAGTCTATAACAAAACCATCAAATCTGATAAAGGTTATTTAAATGTTGCTAAAGAAGAATGGATTGGAATAAAAAAAATACATATCCTAACCTTAATTACTGGGGGAGAATAATGAATGATGCTCATAGTGAGTAAGAAGTAAACTGAGTGCATTTTTTGGACAGAGATTCACTTTTAATGTGTATGTATAATATAATACAGATACATAAAAAACACTCCCAAAACAGAATAAATTGTTACAAATAAATTATTACATAATATTAATAAAAACTATAAAAATGGAGGCAACTTTGCCTGTGGTAGAATGTATACAATGTATACAATGTATGCAGATACTGATTTTACTAATTTAATAATAATAATTTTGTGTTGTAAGATTTATGACTTTCATGCTTTCATAGTGGTACTTAGGAGAGCTTGACATTTTTATCAGGTGGTACACACTGTAAAAAGTTTGAGAAACACTGAGAAGTGTCTGTGTGCTTTTGGAAAACATTTAAAGCTGCTGTACAGAATCTTTGAAACAAGCTTAAAACATTTTTAGAATATAAACAGACATCTGCTTCTCTTTACAGCTCCTCACTCCACCAGGGCTGTTTGGCTCTTTCTGATAGTGTGCAAATGTGATGTACATACTGCAGCAGTCATACAGACAAGTGGACGGTCCAAAAGTTGGCCTACCTATTACTGGCTGAGGTTTTAGTAGAGTTGTGGCTGAACCACATAAAAATATATCATTAATTTTAATCTCCCCAATCAATTATAATGTTATGTTGGAATGTTGTTAACGACGGTCAAAATGTTTCAAACCAGTTTGTTTTGCAGATTCTGTATAGCAGCTTTAATATAGGGAGATAATAATAATAATAATAATTAACATTATTATCTTGTTAATAATTTCACCTCCTCACTACGTACGACTCTGGATACTGTAGCTCCAGTGAAAACTAAGGTCTCTAATCAGAAGTACCTGACCCCGTGGTATAATTCTCAAACACGTACCCTAAAGCAGATGACTCGTAATCTGGAGAGGAAATGGCGTGTCACAAATTTAGAGGATCATCATTTAGCCTGGAGAAATAGTTTGTTGCTTTATAAGAAAGCCCTCCGCGAAGCCAGAACAGCTTACTACTCATCACTGATTGAAGAAAATAAGAACAACCCCAGGTTTCTCTTCAGCACTGTAGCCAGGCTGACAAAAAGTCAGAGCTCTGTTGAGCCAACCATCCCTTTAACGTTAACTAGTGATGACTTCATGAACTTCTTCACAAATAAAATTTTTATCATTAGAGAAAAAATTACCAATAATCATCCCACAGATGTAATATTATCTACAGCTACTCTTAGTTCCATTGATGTTAAGTTAGACTCTTTTTTCCAATCGATCTTTCTGAGTTAACTTCAATAATTACTTCCTCCAAACCATCAACGTGTCTTTTAGACCCCATTCCTACAAAACTGCTCAAAGAAGTCCTGCCATTGATTAATTCTTCGATCTTATATATGATCAACCTATCTCTAATAATCGGCTATGTACCACAGGCCTTCAAGGTGGCTGCAGTTAAACCTTTACTCAAAAAGCCATCTCTAGACCCAGCAGTCTTAGCTAATTATAGGCCAATCTCCAACCTTCCTTTCATATCAAAAATCCTTGAAAGAGTAGTTGTCAAACAGCTAACAGATCATCTGCAGAGGAATGGTTTATTTGAAGAGTTTCAGTCAGGTTTCAGAGTTCATCACAGCACAGAAACAGCTTTATTGAAGGTTACAAATGATCTTCTTATGGCCTCTGACAGTGGACTCATCTCTGTGCTTGTCCTTCTTGACCTTAGTGCAGCATTCGATACTGTTGACCATAATATTCTATTAGAGCGATTAGAACATGCTGTAGGTATTACAGGTATTGCACTGCAGTGGTTTGTATCATATCTATCTAATAGACTCCAATTTGTGCATGTAAATGGAGAGTCCTCTTCACACACTGAGGTTAATTATGGAGTTCCACAGGGTTCGGTGCTAGGACCAATTCTGTTTACATTATACATGCTTCCCCTAGGCAGCATCATTAGAAGACATAGCATACATTTTCACTGCTATGCAGATGACACCCAGCTCTATCTGTCCATGAAGCCAGATAACACACACCAATTAGTTAAACTGCAGGAATGTCTTAAAGACATAAAGACTTGGATGGCCACTAACTTTCTGCTTCTTAACTCAGATAAAACTGAGGTCATTGTACTCGGCGCTGAAAAGCTTAGAAATATGGTATCTAACCAGATTCTTACTCTGGATGGCATTACCTTGGCCTCCAGTAACACTGTGAGGAACCTTGGAGTCATTTTTGACCATGATATGTCCTTCAACGCACATATTAAACAAATATGTAAGACTGCGTTCTTCCATTTGCGCAACATCTCTAAAATTAGAAATATCCTGTCTCAGAGTGACGCTGAAAAACTAGTTCATGCATTTATTACTTCCAGGCTGGACTACTGCAATTCATTATTATCAGGATGTCCAAAAAACTCACTGAAAAGCCTTCAGTTAATCCAAAATGCTGCAGCAAGAGTACTGACAGGGACTAGAAGGAGAGAGCATATTTCTCCTGTTTTGGCTTCCCTTCATTGGCTTCCTGTTAAATCCAGAATTGAATTCAAAATCCTGCTCCTCACATACAAGGTCTTAAATAATCAGGCCCCATCTTATCTTAATGACCTTGTAGTACCATATCACCCTATTAGAGCACTTCGCTCCCGCTCTGCAGGCCTACTTGTTGTTCCTAGAGTATTTAAAAGTAGAATGGGAGGGAGAGCCTTCAGTTTTCAGGCCCCTCTTCTGTGGAACCAGCTTCCAGTTTGGATTCAGGAGACAGACACTATCTCTACTTTTAAGATTAGGCTTAAAACCTTCCTTTTTGCTAAAGCATATAGTTAGGGCTGGACCAGGTGACCCTGAATCCTCCCTTAGTTATGCTGCAATAGATGTAGGCTGCCGGGGGATTCCCATGATGCATTGAGTTTTTCCTTTCCAGTCACCTTTCTCACTCACTATGTATTAACAGACCTCTCTGTATTGAATCGTATCTGTTATTAATCTCTGTCTCTCTTCCACAGCATGTCTTTATCCTGTCTTCCTTCTCTCACCCCAACCGGTCGCAGCAGATGGCCGCCCCTCCCTGAGCCTGGTTCTGCCGGAGGTTTCTTCCTGTTAAAAGGGAGTTTTTCCTTCCCACTGTCGCCAAAGTGCTTGCTCATAGGGGGTCATATGATTGTTGGGCTTTTCTCTGTATCTATGAAGCGCCTTGAGGCGACATTTGTTGTGATTTGGCGCTATATAAATAAAATTGAATTGAAAAATTGAATTGAATTGAATTGAATTGAATTGAGAACATAACTTCCAGATTGTGTGAGTAAAATCAGGTTTCTGTTGTGCCTGTCACTGTTCCCTGTCTGTTTTCTTACCTGGTTCTTCCTGATCTTGTTCTTTCTCCTCACGTTCCCCTCTTTCCTCTCTCCCTCTTTGGACTGACAATCATACACAAATAGATTGTATTCAATTAGATGAAAAATAGATTGTATTCAATTAGATGAAAAATAGATTGTATTCAATTAGATGAAAAATTAAATTAATGTGAAAAAATACTATTAAGATCACTAATAAAAAAGTCCTCTCTCAGTTTACTTTCAACCATAAGGCAAATAACCAAACCACATGAACATCTAATAAAAGATATAAATATTGAAACACTGATCCAACATTATTCTTGATTGACGGATCATTTTATTTTACACTTTTACCTGAATGTGGCTCCTTTTTTTTTTTAAAAAACTTCCTCATATCCATTATGAACCTGGCTGTCTCTCTGTACGCACACACACACACACAACAGGAGTTATAAGGTTAATGGGCATCCAGTCAGTTAGCTAGTTAGTATCCATTTCAAACAGGACAGTGGTAACAACTTTAGGCTACGGAGAATTTAGAGTTTTAGATTTTTAAATAGGCTGTATACATTTCAATGTTAGCAACAGGACGGTGAAATGTCGCTGAATTTACTACAGAGCAGGACGGATTGTAGAGTAGCAAACATCGTCAGAAAACACGTTTTCAACACTGCAGGTTACCTGGTGTAATGTTTTTCAGCTAAAAAGAAACATGGTCTGACTCCTACCTAACTATATAAAGAGTAACTGAAGGTTAAATGCAGCTAATATGTCCTGTTTTAAGCCAGGCACTTACACCTCAGTTTCCCTGCGTCTCAGCCACCATCGCTCTGGCAGCAAGAGCTCTAGAGCCAGAGCAGGGGAGAGCTGGAACAAACCATTTTGGGAGGGGGGGGGGGGTATCTATACTTTTGTTGTTAAAATGTTACGTCTCAAACAAGTACAGTACTGTATGCTTTTTATATTTTCAGTAGTGTGTCACACAAACAGCAAATATTGTCAAAAAAGTAAGAAATCTTTGGGGGTGCTTGATTCATTTTGGGGGTGCTGAAGCACCCCCAAAAATGGGCTAAAATCGCCCCTGGTCTTTACGCAGGTTGTAGAAGTGAGGGGTGTGTGTCATCACCAAGGTTTTAGAAGTAATGGCTGTGTCATCACAAAGGTTTTAAAAGTGAGGGGTGTTTCTGTGCGCAGGTTTTAGAAGTGGTGGCTGTGTCATCACAAAGGTTTTAGAAGTGAGGGGTGTGTCATTACGCAGGTTTTAGAAGTGAGGCGTGTGTCTGTGCGCAGGTTTTAGAAGTGAGGGGCGTGTCATTACGCAGGTTTTAGAAGTGAGGGGCGTGTCATTACGCAGGTTTTAGAAGTGAGGGGTGTGTCATCACAAAGGTTTTAGAAGTGAGGGGTGTGTCTGTACGCAGGTTGTAGAAGTGAGGGGTGTGTGTCATCACCAAGGTTTTAGAAGTAATGGCTGTGTCATCACAAAGGTTTTAAAAGTGATGGGTGTGTCATATACGCAGGTTTTAGAAGTGATGGCTGTGTCATTACGCAGGTTTTAGAAGTGAGGGGTGTGTCTGTGCACAGGTTGTAGAAGTGAGGGGTGTGTCTGTGCGCAGGTTGTAGAAGTGAGGGGTGTGTCTGTGCACAGGTTGTAGAAGTGAGGGGTGTGTCTGTGCGCAGGTTGCAGAAGTGAGGGGTGTGTCTGTACGCAGGTTTTAGAAGTGAGGCGTGTGTCTGTGCGCAGGTTGTAGAAGTGAGGGGCGTGTCATTACGCAGGTTTTAGAAGTGAGGGGCGTGTCATTACGCAGGTTTTAGAAGTGAGGGGCGTGTCATTACGCAGGTTTTAGAAGTGAGGGGTGTGTCATCACAAAGGTTTTAGAAGTGAGGGGTGTGTCTGTACGCAGGTTGTAGAAGTGAGGGGTGTGTCTGTACGCAGGTTGTAGAAGTGAGGGGTGTGTCTGTGCGCAGGTTGTAGAAGTGATGGCTGTGTCATCACAAAGGTTTTAGAAGTGATGGCTGTGTCATCACAAAGGTTTTAAAAGTGATGGCTGTGTCATCACAAAGGGTTTAGAAGTGATGGCTGTGTCATCACAAAGGTTTTAAAAGTGATGGCTGTGTCATCACAAAGGTTTTAGAAGTGATGGGTGTGTCATATACGCAGGTTTTAGAAGTGAGGGGTGTGTCTGTGCGCAGGTTGTAGAAGTGAGGGGTGTGTCTGTGCGCAGGTTGTAGAAGTGATGGCTGTGTCATCACAAAGGGTTTAGAAGTGATGGCTGTGTCATCACAAAGGTTTTAGAAGTGATGGCTGTGTCATCACAAAGGTTTTAAAAGTGATGGCTGTGTCATCACAAAGGGTTTAGAAGTGATGGCTGTGTCATCACAAAGGTTTTAAAAGTGATGGCTGTGTCATCACAAAGGTTTTAGAAGTGATGGGTGTGTCATATACGCAGGTTTTAGAAGTGAGGGGTGTGTCTGTACCAGGGGCGATTCTAGAATCAGAGCTTTGGGGGTGCTGAGCACCCAGAGAGCTGCCCAGCCAGGAAAGATAAACCTGTCTCTGTCAGTCCCTGCATCCTTAAATGTTGTCCCAAGTTCTCTCTGACTGTCACTTTGGTGCATTTAAACCCCTGTTCCTCCCTGTCCTCATCCTCTGTTGTATTCATCTCCATTATCAGTCATCATAATTTTACCATCTCTGTGTAAGTCTGCAAATTTCTTTATTAAATCATAAGATTCTTAAATTCATCAAGTCTCTCTGTGCCTGGGTCCTCGTCTTAAAACATGACATCACTGTTTTGTACATTTTAACACAATTTAATCCCACATTTCTGAAAGAAAACCAAAACACTTTTTTGAAAAGTCTATAACAAAACCATCAAATCTGATAAAGGTTATTTAAATGTTGCTAAAGAAGAATGGATTGGAATAAAAAAAATACATATCCTAACCTTAATTACTGGGGGAGAATAATGAATGATGCTCATAGTGAGTAAGAAGTAAACTGAGTGCATTTTTTGGACAGAGATTCACTTTTAATGTGTATGTATAATATAATACAGATACATAAAAAACACTCCCAAAACAGAATAAATTGTTACAAATAAATTATTACATAATATTAATAAAAACTATAAAAATGGAGGCAACTTTGCCTGTGGTAGAATGTATACAATGTATACAATGTATGCAGATACTGATTTTACTAATTTAATAATAATAATTTTGTGTTGTAAGATTTATGACTTTCATGCTTTCATAGTGGTACTTAGGAGAGCTTGACATTTTTATCAGGTGGTACACACTGTAAAAAGTTTGAGAAACACTGAGAAGCGTATGTGTGCTTTTGGAAAACATTTAAAGCTGCTGTACAGAATCTTTGAAACAAGCTTAAAACATTTTTAGAATATAAACAGACATCTGCTTCTCTTTACAGCTCCTCACTCCACCAGGGCTGTTTGGCTCTTTCTGATAGTGTGCAAATGTGATGTACATACTGCAGCAGTCATACAGACAAGTGGACGGTCCAAAAGTTGGCCTACCTATTACTGGCTGAGGTTTTAGTAGAGTTGTGGCTGAACCACATAAAAATATATCATTAATTTTAATCTCCCCAATCAATTATAATGTTATGTTGGAATGTTGTTAACGACGGTCAAAATGTTTCAAACCAGTTTGTTTTGCAGATTCTGTATAGCAGCTTTAATATAGGGAGAACATAACTTCCAGATTGTGTGAGTAAAATCAGGTTTCTGTTGTGCCTGTCACTGTTCCCTGTCTGTTTTCTTACCTGGTTCTTCCTGATCTTGTTCTTTCTCCTCACGTTCCCCTCTTTCCTCTCTCCCTCTTTGGACTGACAATCATACACAAATAGATTGTATTCAATTAGATGAAAAATAGATTGTATTCAATTAGATGAAAAATTAAATTAATGTGAAAAAATACTATTAAGATCACTAATAAAAAAGTCCTCTCTCAGTTTACTTTCAACCATAAGGCAAATAACCAAACCACATGAACATCTAATAAAAGATATAAATATTGAAACACTGATCCAACATTATTCTTGATTGACGGATCATTTTATTTTACACTTTTACCTGAATGTGGCTCCTTTTTTTTTGAAAAAACTTCCTCATATCCATTATGAACCTGGCTGTCTCTCTGTACGCACACACACACACACAACAGGAGTTATAAGGTTAATGGGCATCCAGTCAGTTAGCTAGTTAGTATCCATTTCAAACAGGACAGTGGTAACAACTTTAGGCTACGGAGAATTTAGAGTTTTAGATTTTTAAATAGGCTGTATACATTTCAATGTTAGCAACAGGACGGTGAAATGTCGCTGAATTTACTACAGAGCAGGACGGATTGTAGAGTAGCAAACATCGTCAGAAAACACGTTTTCAACACTGCAGGTTACCTGGTGTAATGTTTTTCAGCTAAAAAGAAACATGGTCTGACTCCTACCTAACTATATAAAGAGTAACTGAAGGTTAAATGCAGCTAATATGTCCTGTTTTAAGCCAGGCACTTACACCTCAGTTTCCCTGCGTCTCAGCCACCATCGCTCTGGCAGCAAGAGCTCTAGAGCCAGAGCAGGGGAGAGCTGGAACAAACCATTTTGGGAGGGGGGGGGGGTATCTATACTTTTGTTGTTAAAATGTTACGTCTCAAACAAGTACAGTACTGTATGCTTTTTATATTTTCAGTAGTGTGTCACACAAACAGCAAATATTGTCAAAAAAGTAAGAAATCTTTGGGGGTGCTTGATTCATTTTGGGGGTGCTGAAGCACCCCCAAAAATGGGCTAAAATCGCCCCTGGTCTTTACGCAGGTTGTAGAAGTGAGGGGTGTGTGTCATCACCAAGGTTTTAGAAGTAATGGCTGTGTCATCACAAAGGTTTTAAAAGTGAGGGGTGTTTCTGTGCGCAGGTTTTAGAAGTGGTGGGTGTGTCATCACAAAGGTTTTAGAAGTGATGGCTGTGTCATCACCAAGGTTTTAGAAGTGATGGGTGTGTGTCATCACAAAGGTTTTAGAAGTGATGGGTGTGTCATTAGGCAGGTTTTAGAAGTGAGTGGTGTGTCTGTGCACAGGTTGTAGAAGTGAGGGTGTGTCTATGCGCAGGTTGTAGAAGTGAGGGGTGTGTCTATGCGCAGGTTTTGAAAGTGAGGGGCGTGTCTGTGCGCAGGTTGTAGAAGTGAGGGACGAGTCTATGCGCAGGTTGTAGAAGTGAGGGGCGTGTCATTACGCAGGTTTTAGAAGTGAGGGGCGTGTCATTACGTAGGTTTTAGAAGTGAGGGGTGTGTCTGTGCGCAGGTTGTAGAAGTGAGGGGCGTGTCTGTGCACAGGTTGTAGAAGTGATGGCTGTGTCATCACAAAGGTTTTAGAAGTGATGGCTGTGTCATCACAAAGGTTTTAGAAGTGATTGCTGTGTCATCACAAAGGTTTTAGAAGTGATTGCTGTGTCATCACAAAGGTTTTAGAAGTGATGGGTGTGTCATTAGGCAGGTTTTAGAAGTGAGGGGTGTGTCTGTGCACAGGTTGTAGAAGTGAGGGGTGTGTCTGTGCACAGGTTGTAGAAGTGAGGGGTGTGTCTGTACGCAGGTTGTAGAAGTGAGGGGTGTGTCTATGCGCAGGTTTTGAAAGTGAGGGGCGTGTCTGTGCGCAGGTTGTAGAAGTGAGGGGCGTGTCATTACGCAGGTTTTAGAAGTGAGGGGCGTGTCATTACGTAGGTTTTAGAAGTGAGGGGTGTGTTTGTGCGCAGGTTTTAGAAGCGAGGGGCGTGTCATTACGCAGGTTTTAGAAGTGAGGGGCGTGTCATTACGTAGGTTTTAGAAGTGAGGGGTGTGTCTGTGCGCAGGTTGTAGAAGTGAGGGGCGTGTCTGTGCACAGGTTATAGAATAGAATAGAATAGAATAGAATAGAATAGCCTTTATTGTCATTCTACAAAGTACAACGAAATTGGAGTGCCACTCCCTTGGTGCAAAAAGCAAAATAAATATAAATGTAAAATATAAAAAGTACAATAAAACAACTGTAGTGCTCAGACAATAAATAAGTACAATATATACAGGATAGCAGCATAATATAATGATAGTATGAATAGCAGCATAGTATAGTGACAATGGCAAGTATGGTTAAGCAGGTTTAATTGTTTTGTGCTTATTTACTATGGTGATAGCTCTGGGCAAGAAGCTATCCCTGAATCTGTTTGTCCTGGTTTTATGTGACCTGTACCGTCGGCCTGACGGTAATAGTTCAAACAGTTGATTAGTGGGGTGAGAGTAGTCCTTAATGATATTGCCAGCTCTGCTGAGGTATCGGGAGTTCGCAATGGCCTCCAGGCTGGGCAGAGGGCAGCCAGTGATCTTCTGGGCTGTGTTGATGACCCTCTGCAGTCCTTTCCTGTCTGCAACTGAGCACCCTGCATACCACGTTGTTATGCCGTACATTAGGATGCTCTCTATGGTGGCTCTATAGAATGTCACCAGCAGCCTCTCCTCCAGGTTGTTCCTCCTGAGCACTCTCAAAAAATGGAGACGCTGCTGGAAGTGAGGGGTGTGTCTGTAGGCAGGTTGTAGAAGTGAGGGGCGTGTCATCACAAAGGTTTTAGAGGTGAGGGGTGTGTGTCATCACAAAGGTTTTAGAAGTGATGGCTGTGTCATCACAAAGGTTTTAGAAGTGAGGGGTGTGTGTCATCACAAAGGTTTTAGAAGTGAGGGGTGTGTGTCATCACAAAGGTTTTAGAAGTGAGGGGCGTGTCTCTGCGCACGTTTTAGAAGTGAGGGGTGTGTCTGTACGCAGGTTGTAGAAGTGAGGGGTGTGTCTGTACGCAGGTTGTAGAAGTGAGGGGTGTGTCTGTACGCAGGTTGTAGAAGTGAGGGGTGTGTCTGTGCGCAGGTTTTAGAAGTGAGGGGTGTTTCTGTGCGCAGGTTGTAGAAGTGAGGGGTGTGTCATCACAAAGGTTTTAGAAGTGATGGGTGTGTCATATACGCAGGTTTTAGAAGTGAGGGGTGTGTCTGTACGCAGGTTATAGAAGTGAGGGGTGTTTCTGTGCGCAGGTTGTAGAAGTGAGGGGTGTTTCTGTGCGCAGGTTGTAGAAGTGAGGGGTGTTTCTGTGCGCAGATTGTAGAAGTGAGGGGTGTGTCTGTGCGCAGGTTGTAGAAGTGAGGGGTGTGTCTGTGCGCAGATTGTAGAAGTGAGGGGTGTGTCTGTGCGCAGGTTGTAGAAGTGAGGGGTGTGTCTGTGCGCAGATTGTAGAAGTGAGGGGTGTGTCTGTGCGCAGGTTGTAGAAGTGAGGGGCGTGTCATCACACAGGTTTTAGAAGTGAGGGGTGTGTCATCACACAGGTTTTAGAAGTGAGGGGTGTGTCTACGCAGGTTGTAGAAGTGAGGGGTGTGTCATCACAAAGGTTTTAGAAGTGATCGCTGTGTCATCACAAAGGTTTTAGAAGTGATGGTTATGTCATCACAAAGGTTTTAGAAGTGATGGTTATGTCATCACAAAGGTTTTAGAAGTGATGGTTATGTCATCACAAAGGTTTTAGAAGTGATGGTTATGTCATCACAAAGGTTTTAGAAGTGATGGTTATGTCATCACAATGGTTTTAGAAGTGATGGCTGTGTCATCACAAAGGTTTTAGAAGTGATGGTTATGTCATCACAAAGGTTTTAGAAGTGATGGGTGTGTGTCCTTACAAACATTGCCTTATATTCCTTAAGAGCATGTAGGCAGGCGTTTCAGGGGTTTGCTGTCATCAAGCCCCATGAAGATATTTTGGACAAAGGTAAATGTGTGAACGAGCTTCCTGTGGTCGTCTAAATGCAGAGCATAGATCAACCCAAACAATAAAGCAAATGCATCTGCAAATCTGGGAATATCACGTATCACCTAGTCGCCTTTCACCACAACAGCCATGCTTGAGGAAGTAAAATGGACTGGACTGGGAAGCGCCATCGGTAACCACTGTGAGAAGGGCAACTGGAGTGTCAATGAGGGTCAACTCATCCAATGCGTCCGCCTGGAATAGACACAGTATCAATGGTAAATGGCCTGTAATGTATAGCGCTTTACACATTCAGTCATCCACCCATTCACACACTGGTGATGGCAGCTACATTGAAGCCACAGCCACCCTGGGGCGCACTGACAGAGGCGAGGCTGCCGGACACTGGCGCCACCGGGCCCTCTGACCGCCAACAGTAGGCAACGGGTGAAGTGTCTCGCCCAAGGACACAACGACCGAGACTGTCCAAGCCGGGGCTCGAACCGGCAATCTTCCGATTACAAGGCGAACTCCCAACTCTTGAGCCACGATCGCCACAATAAAATAAGTAAGGTTGGTTTGAGAGAATGTGACAAGCATGACCTGTAATCTAGGAAAACATTCAGCAGTGTAGTGGGTTACTTTGTGACGAGTTAGGGTACTCTACATTTTTGAAAAATGTACATTAACGTGTTAGCTTCTTGCATTACATAATTTGTATGTTTGTTATTTTTCTAAAAAAGTAATTTTTTATTTCATGACTTTATCTCAAAAAAAAACTAAATCTTGACTTCAGCCTGGTTTTGGGGCACGTAGCCATAGTGCTGTGATACGCCTGTGCCCTGCTCCTGACCTGTGTGTGTTTGTGTGTGAGGGTTTTCTAAAGAGAGGGTATTTTGCTTGTACAATTTGGTAGCTGCTACGGTATTAAATTATATTTTTTAAAAAAACATGGCATTTTATCCCACTGGGAGAATTTAAGTGATGCAAAAATACACTTACATTACATGTCTTAAAGAATTCTGCCCTCCCGCAGGTATACAGGAAAGGCACGAAGCACTGCAGTGCGTTTCACATTGATATCAGGCACCTCCTAAAAGGGAAAAGAAAAGTTCATTTAACACAAAGTTTTCAGGTGTCATTCTTTGGGGAGAATACATGTTTATGAAACTGCATGACATCATACTCTACTAAATTCTGGAGACATTTCTGGAGACACAACCTTTCTGTCTCTTATGACAAAGAGCCTGTTTCTTAATCATTTGACAAAAATCCTACACAGTATTTTAAAATAGTGTTCTCCAGATCAGAGCTGTAATCTATATAGAACATGGGGTTCAAAGCAAGGAAAAATTGAGTGTTTATCAGTGAAACTTTAATTTGTGTTACTTTTATCATTATCAATATATGAAATCTGCACCTTAACATTAAGTCCCACAGTTAAGGTACTTAATGAATGGTTTCTTCTAAAAAATAAAAACGATTGAGTCATTTCACATCATATGAAAATATAAATATAAAATATAATTTTTTAATACTCTAAACACGAGCGAATATCACAGTAAAATTGTTGATTGGGATTTACACATTGGATGTGTCCTCAGTGATTTGGTACAATTATACAACATTATTTTATAAGAACTGAACAACTGATGAAACAACTTACTTATGTGACCACATATGAAGTGTTATAACTTACCACAAAAGGTGAACTGTGCCACTGACCCTTGGTAGATCTGCACATGATAAAAAAAAAAAGAGCATTATAAATACTAACACAGCTATTAATAATTAAACTGGCGGGGTACATTTAAGATGTTAATGTCACAAAATAAAATAGACTGGTAGAAAGAAGTACAAAGTAATGGTAATGGGGGGAGCCATGAAAATATATCTTTTCAACATGATTCAGTGTGACAAAGCAGGGACATGATTAAAAAAAAGAAAAGAAAAACAGGTCTTTTAACCTAAAAATGTTTTAATGGCCATGAAGAAAGGACTCTTCAATAGATCTTTCAACTCACCTGTGTTTATTGTCTCCACCAATTACTTGCAGTTTGAATTTTTTTTCTTCGGTCTTTTTGTCTTCGGTCTTCAGCCTTGGAAGAAAAAATAAAAATACTGAAAACCTTATCAGCACACTAAATATACAACACTTTGCTATATTTCAATCTGGGTATTACTTTTAATTGTTTTAGATAGAAGTTGCCACTGCTGGCTCAGTCACTTTTAAACGATGCTAATGAGAAGAAAAAAAAACCTGCCGAACAATGAGGCTGCTGTTGTAAAAACGCCAACTTTCTTGCGTTGGCAAGGGGTCGTTAAAATATCACTAAGACCCTTTCGTTATGTGTGATTCTTATTAAAGCTGTGTTTTAATCGGTTAAAACTGTAAAACTGACGACATAATCTATGTTTGAAAAAAGAGCGCGAACGACAGCAAACGACTACTCACCACCTGGGTATGTGCTTTTTAACACAACAGCGCATTCAAGTTATTGGCTGCAACATATCAATATACTTTTTTACAGAAAAAATAAACATAACGAAGGTTCCGTTTTACTTACAAGTTTCTCCAAATGTGCTCTCCAGTCGCTCGAGAAGGGCAGCCATATTGAACAGAATTTTCGTTCAGGTTAGAGAGAAAACGTCATGACGTAGTTGACGTACACGTCAGGTATACTGTTGGGGTTTACAGTGTGTGTGTCATCACAAAGGTTTTAGAAGTGATGGGTGTGTCATCACAAAGGTTTTAGAAGTGATCGCTGTGTCATCACAAAGGTTTTAGAAGTGATTGCTGTGTCATCACAAAGGTTTTAGAAGTGATCGCTGTGTCATAACAAAGGTTTTAGAAGTGATGGCTGTGTCATCACAAAGGTTTTAGAAGTGATGGGTGTGTCATTACACAGGTTTTAGAAGTGATGGCTGTGTCATCACCAGTGTTGGGACTAACGCGTTATTAAGTAACGCGTTACAGTAACTACGTTATTATTGTGGTAAAGAGCACGGTAACTAGTTATTATGCCAAAATCAGGAACGCGTTAGTCGTTACTGGGATTTAGATAGGGTCGTTACTCGTTACTTCGTGTGGTGGCTATCGCGGAGCTTCCACAGATTCTGAAACATTAGCAAGTGGTGGAGGCAGCAGGTGGATGAGGGAAAGGGGACGCAGAAGGAATAGAGACCCGAGGCGGCCGCCGGTCCAAGTGTGAACTGAACTTCAGGTAAGAAGTTATGACCTGCAGTCTATCTGAGTCAGATATAAACCAAGTTTAGGTGGAGTTTATTTTCGTTATTCTGACTTTTTCCGTACTGCGTACTAGCTAGCATGACGGAGTTTCTATACAGCTGGGTGGGTGCTATGAAGTTAATGATTTTGAACTTTATTTTGTTCATAAGTTATTAGAGTTGCCAACCGTCCCGTCTGGTATTCAGATAAAATATTACGCATTTCTTATTGAGGTGAAAAGGAACCGTTTGTCCCGTAATTCAGCTACAATGAAAAAGGCACAAAGCTGGAGTTATTCTGTGTCTTTGCTGCACAGCTGCCTCTTCTTCTTTCATTCTCCCCCCTCCCTCTCCTGTTTCTACTTCAATCATGAAAACTGATCAATGATCAGCTGATCGGCTCTCTTGTTTGTTTATCGCCCACTTTGCGCCAGAAAGAGGAAACCAGCCAATGTCGCGTTAAACAACAGCAGCACGTTTAAGCTTGATCAGCTGTTGTTAAAATTTATTTAATATTAATTTCTAGTATCAGCTGATGTTTGCTGGAGCCACAACTGCAAAAAAGCTGCTGGTCATGATATCGGTTTGGTTATCTGGTGAGAGGGAAACATGAAGATGAAACCAGGAGATGTCCTTACTGAATCATCAGAGCTGAACAGGTGATGGAGAAACAGGTTTACCTTTTAGGTGACATGAATGAGTTGAAGGGAAGTTATGAACTGTATCTGAGAGACAGATAACCCCAGGATCCTTTTTTAGGTAGCTGACAGCTGGTAACTGTGCAGGTGCGGATCTAGCAAAGTTTTGCCAGGGGGGCAGGTAGGGCATTAACAGGGAGAGGGGGGCACAAAGAAATACTTTTCTTTCTTATTCTCATTTAAAATGTCTGGCTTTTAAAAAATAATTATCTGAATCTTACAACAAACAATTGATAGATTGATACGTATATACCATCAAGACAGTGTACATCACTGTCAGAACAGCGTTTGTTTTCATTCAAAGGCTTTATGATTTTTCCTATAATGGCCGGTCTCTAGTCAAAATGCCCGGGCCGATTTTTTTGTCCCAGTCCAGCCCTGTATGCAGCTCATCTGCAGTCTGGTGTTACCTACATCTTCCTATTCAGAAGGCAGAATTTCAGAGTTCTGAGTACAATCAAAGCACCACGACTGCAGTTTTTGTGTTGGATGTAAAAGGCGCACATGATGCTGTGACGTAGGCTAGAATCATGGCAGCGGTCAATGATGGTCCAGCCGTGGGATTTTTCTCGTGGAAATATGCACATTATCTTTTCCTTTCTATTGGTAGGTGGCACAGTGCACTTGTGGCAAGTAAGCAAGCTAGAAGACTGACAAAGTTATGGAAGCAACACATTAATAAGAGAATTCTGAGTAAAACCAAAGTTACTTTCCCTAGTAACTAGTTACTTTGAAAGTAACGAGTAACTTGAAGTAACTGAGTTACTTTTGATATAAGTAACTAGTAATGTAACTAAGTTACTATTTTAAAGTAACTTACCCAACACTGGTCATCACAAAGGTTTTAGAAGTGAGGGGTGTGTCATCACAAAGGTGCGCCCCTCACTTCTAAAACCTGCGCACAGACACACCCCTCACTTCTACAAACTGCGCAAAGACACACCTCTCACTTCTAAAACCTTTGTGATGACACAGCCATCACTCCTATAACCTGCGCACAGACACACCCCTCACTTCTACAAACTGCGCAAAGACACACCTCTCACTTCTAAAACCTTTGTGATGACACACCCCTCACTTCTAAAACCTTTTCTGATGACACAGCCATCACTTCTAAAACCTTTGTCATGACACAGCCATCACTCCTATAACCTGCGCACAGACACACCCCTCACTTCTACAACCTGCGCACAGACACACCGATCACTTCTAAAACCTTTGTGATGACACAGCCATCACTTCTAAAACCTTTGTGATGATACGCCCCTCACTTCTAAAACCTGCGCACAGACACGCCCCTCACTTCTGCAACCTGCGCACAGACACACCCCTCACTTCTAAAACCTGCGCACAGACACACCCCTCACTTCTACAAGCTGCGCACAGACACACCCCTCACTCCTATAACCTGCGCACAGACACACCCCTCACTTCTACAAGCTGCGCACAGACACACCCCTCACTCCTATAACCTGCGCACAGACACACGCCTCACTTCTAAAACCTTTGTGATGACACACCCCTCACTTCTATAACCTGCGCACAGACACAACCCTCGCTTCTAAAACCTGCGTACAGACACACCCCTCACTTCTAAAACCTGCGTAATGACACACCCCTCACTTCTAAAACCTGCGCACAGACACACCCCTCGCTTCTAAAACCTGCGTACAGACACGCCCCTCACTTCTAAAACCTGCGTAATGACACACCCCTCACTTCTAAAAACCTGCGCACAGACACACCCCTCGCTTCTAAAACCTGCGTACAGACACACCCCTCACTTCTAAAACCTGCGTAATGACACACCCCTCACTTCTAAAACCTTTGTGATGACACAGCAATCACTCCTATAACCTGCGCACAGACACACCCCTCACTTCTAAAACCTGCGTAATGACACGCCCCTCACTTCTAAAACCCGCGTACAGACACACCCCTCACTTCTAAAACCTGCGTAATGACACGCCCCTCACTTCTAAAACCTGCGCACAGACACACCCATCACTTCTAAAACCTTTGTGATGACACAGCCATTACTTCTAAAACCTTGGTGATGATACACACCCCTCACTTCTAAAACCTTTTCTGATGACACACCCATCACTTGTAAAACCTGCGCACAGACACGCCCCTCACTTCTAAAACCTGCGTAATGACACGCCCATCACTTCTAAAACCTTTTCTGATGACACACCCATCACTTCTAAAACCTGCGCACAGACACGCCCCTCACTTCTAAAACCTTTGTGATGACACACCCCTCACTTCTAAAACCTGCGCACAGACACGCCCCTCCCTTCTAAAACCTGCGTAATGACACGCCCCTCACTTCTACAACCTGCGCACAGAAACACCCCCACTTCTAAAACCTGCGCACAGACACGCCCCTCCCTTCTAAAACCTGCGTAATGACACGCCCCTCACTTCTACAACCTGCGCACAGACACGCCCCTCACTTCTAAAACCTGCCTAATAACACACCCATCACTTCTAAAACCTGCGCACAGACACGCCCCTCCCTTCTAAAACCTGCGTAATGACACGCCCCTCACTTCTACAACCTGCGCACAGACTCGCCCCTCACTTCTACAACCTGCGCACAGACACACCCCTCACTTCTAAAACCTTTGTGATGACACAGCCATCACTTCTAAATGGCTGTGTCATCACAAAGGTTTTAGAAGTGATGGGTGTGTGTCATCACAAAGGTTTTAGAAGTGATGGGTGTGTGTCATCACAAAGGTTTTAGAAGTGATGGGTGTGTCATTAGGCAGGTTTTAGAAGTGAGGGACGAGTCTATGCGCAGATTGTAGAAGTGATGGCTGTGTCATCACAAAGGTTTTAAAAGTGATGGGTGTGTCATCACAAAGGTTTTAGAAGTGATGGGTGTGTCATCACAAAGGTTTTAGAAGTGATGGCTGTGTCATCACAAAGGTTTTAAAAGTGAGGGGTGTGTCATCACAAAGGTTTTAGAAGTGATGGGTGTGTCATCACAAAGGTTTTAGAAGTGATGGGTGTGTGTCATCACAAAGGTTTTAGAAGTGATGGGTGTGTGTCATCACAAAGGTTTTAGAAGTGATGGGTGTGTGTCATCACAAAGGTTTTAGAAGTGATGGCTGTGTCATCACAAAGGTTTTAGAAGTGATGGGTGTGTGTCATCACAAAGGTTTTAGAAGTGATGGCTGTGTCATCACAAAGGTTTTAGAAGTGATGGGTGTGTCTCTGCGCAGGTTTTAGAAGTGAGGGGCGTGTCATTACGCAGGTTTTAGAAGTGAGGGGCGTGTCTGTGCGCAGGTTTTAGAAGTGAGGGGTGTGTCATCACAAAGGTTTTAGAAGTGATGGGTGTGTGTCATCACAAAGGTTTTAGAAGTGATGGGTGTGTGTCATCACAAAGGTTTAAGAAGTGATGGGTGTTTCTCTGCGCAGGTTTTAGAAGTGAGGGGCGTGTCATTACGCAGGTTTTAGAAGTGAGGGGCGTGTCTGTGCGCAGGTTTTAGAAGTGAGGGGTTTGTGTCATCACAAAGGTTTTAGAAGTGATGGCTGTGTCATCACAAAGGTTTTAGAAGTGATGGTTGTGTCATCACAAAGGTTTTAGAAGTGATGGCTGTGTCATCACAAAGGTTTTAGAAGTGATGGGTGTGTCATCACAAAGGTTTTAGAAGTGATGGTTGTGTCATCACAAAGGTTTTAAAAGTGAGGGGTGTGTCATCACAAAGGTTTTAGAAGTGAGGGGTGTGTCATCACAAAGGTTTTAGAAGTGATGGTTGTGTCATCACAAAGGTTTTAAAAGTGATGGGTGTGTGTCATCACAAAGGTTTAAGAAGTGATGGGTGTTTCTCTGCGCAGGTTTTAGAAGTGAGGGGCGTGTCATTACGCAGGTTTTAGAAGTGAGGGGCGTGTCTGTGCGCAGGTTTTAGAAGTGAGGGGTGTGTCATCACAAAGGTTTTAGAAGTGATGGGTGTGTGTCATCACAAAGGTTTTAGAAGTGATGGTTGTGTCATCACAAAGGTTTTAAAAGTGATGGGTGTGTGTCATCACAAAGGTTTAAGAAGTGATGGGTGTTTCTCTGCGCAGGTTTTAGAAGTGAGGGGCGTGTCATTACGCAGGTTTTAGAAGTGAGGGGCGTGTCTGTGCGCAGGTTTTAGAAGTGAGGGGTTTGTGTCATCACAAAGGTTTTAGAAGTGATGGCTGTGTCATCACAAAGGTTTTAGAAGTGATGGGTGTGTCATCACAAAGGTTTTAGAAGTGATGGTTGTGTCATCACAAAGGTTTTAAAAGTGAGGGGTGTGTCATCACAAAGGTTTTAGAAGTGAGGGGTGTGTCATCACAAAGGTTTTAGAAGTGATGGTTGTGTCATCACAAAGGTTTTAAAAGTGATGGGTGTGTGTCATCACAAAGGTTTAAGAAGTGATGGGTGTTTCTCTGCGCAGGTTTTAGAAGTGAGGGGCGTGTCATTACGCAGGTTTTAGAAGTGAGGGGCGTGTCTGTGCGCAGGTTTTAGAAGTGAGGGGTGTGTCATCACAAAGGTTTTAGAAGTGATGGGTGTGTGTCATCACAAAGGTTTTAGAAGTGATGGGTGTGTGTCATCACAAAGGTTTTAGAAGTGATGGCTGTGTCATCACAAAGGTTTTAGAAGTGATGGGTGTGTCATCACAAAGGTTTTAGAAGTGATGGTTGTGTCATCACAAAGGTTTTAGAAGTGATGGTTGTGTCATCACAAAGGTTTTAAAAGTGAGGGGTGTGTCATCACAAAGGTTTTAGAAGTGAGGGGTGTGTCATCACAAAGGTTTTAGAAGTGAGGGGTGTGTCATCACAAAGGTTTTAAAAGTGATGGGTTTGTCATATACGCAGGTTTTAGAAGTGAGGCGTGTGTCATTACGCAGGTTTTAGAAATGAGGGGTTTGTATCATCACCAAGGTTTTAGAAGTAATGGCTGTGTCATCACAAAGGTTTTAGAAGTGATGGGTGTGTGTCATCACAAAGGTTTTAGAAGTGATGGCTGTGTCATCACAAAGGTTTTAGAAGTGATGGGTGTGTGTCATCACAAAGGTTTTAGAAGTGATGGGTGTGTCATATACGCAGGTTTTAGAAGTGAGGGGTGTGTCTGTACCAGGGGCGATTCTAGAATCAGAGCTTTGGGGGTGCTGAGCACCCAGAGAGCTGCCCAGCCAGGAAAGATAAACCTGTCTCTGTCAGTCCCTGCATCCTTAAATGTTGTCCCAAGTTCTCTCTGACTGTCACTTTGGTGCATTTAAACCCCTGTTCCTCCCTGTCCTCATCCTCTGTTGTATTCATCTCCATTATCAGTCATCATAATTTTACCATCTCTGTGTAAGTCTGCAAATTTCTTTATTAAATCATAAGATTCTTAAATTCATCAAGTCTCTCTGTGCCTGGGTCCTCGTCTTAAAACATGACATCACTGTTTTGTACATTTTAACACAATTTAATCCCACATTTGTGAAAGAAAAGCAAAACACTTTTTTGAAAAGTCTATAACAAAACCATCAAATCTGATAAAGGTTATTTAAATGCTGCTAAAGAAGAATGGATTGGAATAAAAAAAATACATATCCTAACCTTAATTACTGGGGGAAAATGATGAATGATGCTCATAGTGAGTAAGAAGTAAACTGAGTGCATTTTTTGGACAGAGATTCACTTTTAATGTGTATGTATAATATAATACAGATACATAAAAAACACTCCAAAACAGAATAAATTGTTACAAATAAATTATTACATAATATTAATAAAAACTATAAAAATGGAGGCAACTTTGCCTGTGGTAGAATGTATACAATGTATACAATGTATGCAGATACTGATTTTACTAATTTAATAATAATAATTTTGTGTTGTAAGATTTATGACTTTCATGCTTTCATAGTGGTACTTAGGAGAGCTTGACATTTTTATCAGGTGGTACACACTGTAAAAAGTTTGAGAAACACTGATAAGTGTCTGTGTGCTTTTGGAAAACATTTAAAGCTGCTGTACAAAATCTTTGAAACAAGCTTAAAACATTTTTAGAATATAAACAGACATCTGCTTCTCTTTACAGCTCCTCACTCCACCAGGGCTGTTTGGCACTTTCTGATAGTGTGCAAATGTGATGTACGTACTGCAGCAGTCATACAGACAAGTGGACGGTCCAAAAGTTGGCCTACCTATTACTGGCTGAGGTTTTAGTAGAGTTGTGGCTGAACCACATAAAAATATATCATTAATTTTAATCTCCCCAATCAATTATAATGTTATGTTGGAATGTTGTTAACGACGGTCAAAATGTTTCAACCCAGTTTGTTTTGCAGATTCTGTATAGCAGCTTTAATATAGGGAGAACATAACTTCCAGATTGTGTGAGTAAAATCAGGTTTCTGTTGTGCCTGTCACTGTTCCCTGTCTGTTTTCTTACCTGGTTCTTCCTGATCTTGTTCTTTCTCCTCACGTTCCCCTCTTTCCTCTCTCCCTCTTTGGACTGACAATCATACACAAATAGATTGTATTCAATTAGATGAAAAATAGATTGTATTCAATTAGATGAAAAATTAAATTAATGTGAAAAAATACTATTAAGATCACTAATAAAAAAGTCCTCTCTTAGTTTACTTTCAACCATAAGGCAAATAACCAAACCACATGAACATCTAATAAAAGATATAAATATTGAAACACTGATCCAACATTATTCTTGATTGACGGATCATTTTATTTTACACTTTTACCTGAATGTGGCTCCTTTTTTTTTGAAAAAACTTCCTCATATCCATTATGAACCTGGCTGTCTCTCTGTACGCACACACACACACACACAACAGGAGTTATAAGGTTAATGGGCATCCAGTCAGTTAGCTAGTTAGTATCCATTTCAAACAGGACAGTGGTAACAACTTTAGGCTACGGAGAATTTAGAGTTTTAGATTTTTAAATAGGCTGTATACATTTCAATGTTAGCAACAGGACGGTGAAATGTCGCTGAATTTACTACAGAGCAGGACGGATTGTAGAGTAGCAAACATCGTCAGAAAACACGTTTTCAACACTGCAGGTTACCTGGTGTAATGTTTTTCAGCTAAAAAGAAACATGGTCTGACTCCTACCTAACTATATAAAGAGTAACTGAAGGTTAAATGCAGCTAATATGTCCTGTTTTAAGCCAGGCACTTACACCTCAGTTTCCCTGCGTCTCAGCCACCATCGCTCTGGCAGCAAGAGCTCTAGAGCCAGAGCAGGGGAGAGCTGGAACAAACCATTTTGGGAGGGGGGGGGTATCTATACTTTTGTTGTTAAAATGTTACGTCTCAAACAAGTACAGTACTGTATGCTTTTTATATTTTTAGTAGTGTGTCACACAAACAGCAAATATTGTCAAAAAAGTAAGAAATCTTTGGGGGTGCTTTGATTCATTTTGGGGGTGCTGAAGCACCCCCAAAATGAAGAAGTGAGGGGTGTGTCTGTGCGCAGGTTGTAGAAGTGAGGGGTGTGTCTGTGCGCAGGTTGTAGAAGTGATGGGTGTGTCATCACAAAGGTTTTAGAAGTGATGGCTGTGTCATCACAAAGGTTTTAGAAGTGATGGGTGTGTGTCATCACCAAGGTTTTAGAAGTGATGGCTGTGTCATCACAAAGGTTTTAGAAGTGATTGCTGTGTCATCACAAAGGTTTTAGAAGTGATTGCTGTGTCATCACAAAGGTTTTAGAAGTGAGTGGTGTGTCTGTGCACAGGTTGTAGAAGTGAGGGGTGTGTCTGTACGCAGGTTGTAGAAGTGAGGGGTGTGTCTATGCGCAGGTTGTAGAAGTGAGTGGTGTGTCTATGCGCAGGTTTTGAAAGTGAGGGGCGTGTCTGTGCGCAGGTTGTAGAAGTGAGGGACGACTCTGTACGCAGGTTGTAGAAGTGAGGGGTGTGTCTATGCGCAGGTTTTGAAAGTGAGGGGCGTGTCTGTGCGCAGGTTGTAGAAGTGAGGGACGAGTCTATGCGCAGGTTTTAGAAGCGAGGGGCGTGTCATTACGTAGGTTTTAGAAGCGAGGGGCGTGTCATTACGTAGGTTTTAGAAGTGAGGGGTGTGTCATTACGCAGGTTTTAGAAGCGAGGGGCGTGTCATTACGCAGGTTTTAGAAGTGAGGGGCGTGTCATTACGTAGGTTTTAGAAGTGAGGGGTGTGTCTGTGCGCAGGTTGTAGAAGTGAGGGGCGTGTCTGTGCACAGGTTATAGAATAGAATAGAATAGAATAGAATAGAATAGAACAGAATAGCCTTTATTGTCATTCTACAAAGTACAACGAAATTGGAGTGCCACTCCCTTGGTGCAAAAAGCAAAATAAATATAAATGTAAAATATAAAAAGTACAATAAAACAACTGTAGTGCTCAGACAATAAATAAGTACAATATATACAGGATAGCAGCATAATATAATGATAGTATGAATAGCAGCATAGTATAGTGACAATGGCAAGTATGGTTAAGCAGATTTAATTGTTTTGTGCTTATTTACTATGGTGATAGCTCTGGGCAAGAAGCTATCCCTGAATCTGTTTGTCCTGGTTTTATGTGACCTGTACCGTCGGCCTGACGGTAATAGTTCAAACAGTTGATTAGTGGGGTGAGAGTAGTCCTTAATGATATTGCCAGCTCTGCTGAGGTATCGGGAGTTCGCAATGGCCTCCAGGCTGGGCAGAGGGCAGCCAGTGATCTTCTGGGCTGTGTTGATGACCCTCTGCAGTCCTTTCCTGTCTGCAACTGAGCACCCTGCATACCACGTTGTTATGCCGTACGTTAGGATGCTCTCTATGGTGGCTCTATAGAATGTCACCAGCAGCCTCTCCTCCAGGTTGTTCCTCCTGAGCACTCTCAAAAAATGGAGACGCTGCTGGAAGTGAGGGGTGTGTCTATAGGCAGGTTGTAGAAGTGAGGGGTGTGTCTGTGCGCAGGTTGTAGAAGTGAGGGGCGTGTCTGTACGCAGGTTATAGAAGTGAGGGACGTGTCATCACAAAGGTTTTAGAAGTGATGGCTGTGTCATCACAAAGGTTTTAGAAGTGATGGCTGTGTCATCACAAAGGTTTTAGAAGTGATGGCTGTGTCATCACAAAGGTTTTAGAAGTGAGGGGTGTGTCATCACAAAGGTTTTAGAAGTGATGGGTGTGTCATCACAAAGGTTTTAGAAGTGATGGCTGTGTCATCACAAAGGTTTTAGAAGTGATGGCTGTGTCATCACAAAGGTTTTAGAAGTGATGGCTGTGTCATCACAAAGGTTTTAGAAGTGATGGCTGTGTCATCACAAAGGTTTTAGAAGTGATGGCTGTGTCATCACAAAGGTTTTAGAAGTGATGGCTGTGTCATCACAAAGGTTTTAGAAGTGATGGCTGTGTCATCACAAAGGTTTTAAAAGTGAGGGGCGTTTCATTACGCAGGTTTTAGAAGTGATGGGTGTGTGTCATCACCAAGGTTTTAGAAGTGATGGGTGTGTGTCATCACCAAGGTTTTAGAAGTGATGGCTGTGTCATTACGCAGGTTTTAGAAGTGGGGGTGTGTCTGTGCGCAGGTTGTAGAAGTAAGGGGCGTGTCTGTGCACAGGTTATAGAAGTGAGGGGTGGCAAGTATGGTTAAGCAGGTTTAATTGTTTTGTGCTTATTTACTATGGTGATAGCTCTGGGCAAGAAGCTATCCCTGAATCTGTTTGTCCAGGTTTTATGTGACCTGTACCGTCGGCCTGACGGTAATAGTTCAAACAGTTGATTAGTGGGGTGAGAGTAGTCCTTAATGATATTGCCAGCTCTGCTGAGGTATCGGGAGTTCGCAATGGCCTCCAGGCTGGGCAGAGGGCAGCCAGTGATCTTCTGGGCTGTGTTGATGACCCTCTGCAGTCCTTTCCTGTCTGCAACTGAGCACCCTGCATACCACGTTATTATGCCGTACATTAGGATGCTCTCTATGGTGGCTCTATAGAATGTCACCAACAGCCTCTCCTCCAGGTTGTTCCTCCTGAGCACTCTCAAAAAATGGAGACGCTGCTGGAAGTGAGGGGTGTGTCTGTACGCAGGTTATAGAAGTGAGGGACGAGTCTATGCGCAGGTTTTAGAAGCGAGGGGCGTGTCATTACGTAGGTTTTAGAAGTGAGGGGTGTGTCATCACAAAGGTTTTAGAAGTGAGGGGCGTGTCTGTGCGCACGTTTTAGAAGTGAGGGGTGTGTCTGTGCGCAGGTTTTAGAAGTGATGGCTGTGTCATCACAAAGGTTTTAGAAGTAATGGCTGTGTCATTACGCAGGTTTTAGAAGTGAGGGGCGTGTCATTACGCAGGTTTTAGAAGTGAGGGGTGTGTCTGTGCGCAGGTTGTAGAAGTGAGGGGTGTGTCATCACAAAGGTTTTAGAAGTGAGGGGAGTGTCTGTACGCAGGTTGTAGAAGTGAGGGGCGTGTCATCACAAAGGTTTTAGAAGTGAGGGGCGTGTCTGTACGCAGGTTGTAGAAGTGAGGGGTGTGTCTGTGCGCAGGTTGTAGAAGTGAGGGGTGTGTCATCACAAAGGTTTTAGAAGTGAGGGGTGTGTCTGTACGCAGGTTGTAGAAGTGAGGGGCGTGTCATCACAAAGGTTTTAGAAGTGAGGGGAGTGTCTGTACGCAGGTTGTAGAAGTGAGGGGTGTGTCTGTGCGCAGGTTGTAGAAGTGAGGGGCGTGTCATCACAAAGGTTTTAGAAGTGAGGGGAGTGTCTGTACGCAGGTTGTAGAAGTGAGGGGTGTGTCTGTGCGCAGGTTGTAGAAGTGAGGGGCGTGTCATCACAAAGGTTTTAGAAGTGATGGCTGTGTCATCACAAAGGTTTTAGAAGTGATGGGTGTGTCATTACGCAGGTTTTAGAAGTGAGGGGTGTGTCTGTGCACAGGTTATAGAAGTGAGGGGTGTGTCTGTACGCAGGTTATAGAAGTGAGGGGCGTGTCATCACAAAGGTTTTAGAAGTGAGGGGAGTGTCTGTACGCAGGTTGTAGAAGTGAGGGGTGGCAAGTATGGTTAAGCAGGTTTAATTGTTTTGTGCTTATTTACTATGGTGATAGCTCTGGGCAAGAAGCTATCCCTGAATCTGTTTGTCCTGGTTTTATGTGACCTGTACCGTCGGCCTGACGGTAATAGTTCAAACAGTTGATTAGTGGGGTGAGAGTAGTCCTTAATGATATTGCCAGCTCTGCTGAGGTATCGGGAGTTCGCAATGGCCTCCAGGCTGGGCAGAGGGCAGCCAGTGATCTTCTGGGCTGTGTTGATGACCCTCTGCAGTCCTTTCCTGTCTGCAACTGAGCACCCTGCATACCACGTTGTTATGCCGTACATTAGGATGCTCTCTATGGTGGCTCTATAGAATGTCACCAACAGCCTCTCCTCCAGGTTGTTCCTCCTGAGCACTCTCAAAAAATGGAGACGCTGCTGGAAGTGAGGGGTGTGTCTGTACGCAGGTTATAGAAGTGAGGGACGAGTCTGTGCGCAGGTTGTAGAAGTGAGGGGCGTGTCATCACAAAGGTTTTAGAGGTGAGGGGTGTGTCATCACGAAGGTTTTAGAAGTGAGGGGTGTGTGTCATCACAAAGGTTTTAGAAGTGATGGGTGTGTCATCACAAAGGTTTTAGAAGTGAGGGGCGTGTCTGTGCGCACGTTTTAGAAGTGAGGGGTGTGTCTGCGCACAGTTGTAGAAGTGAGGGGTGTGTCATCACAAAGGTTTTAAAAGTGATGGGTGTGTCATATACGCAGGTTTTAGAAGTGAGGGGTGTTTCTGTGCGCAGGTTTTAGAAGTGAGGGGTGTGTCTGTACGCAGGTTTTAGAAGTGAGGGGTGTGTCTGTGCGCACGTTTTAGAAGTGAGGGGTGTGTCTGTACGCAGGTTGTAGAAGTGAGGGGCGTGTCATTAGGCAGGTTTTAGAAGTGAGGGGCGTGTCATTACGCAGGTTTTAGAAGTGAGGGTGTGTCTGTGCGCAGGTTGTAGAAGTGAGTGGCGAGTCTGTTCGCAGGTTTTGAAAGTGAGGGCGTGTCTGTGCGCAGGTTGTAGAAGTGAGGGGGCGAGTCTGTGTGCAGGTTGTAGAAGTGAGGGGTGTGTCTGTGCACAGGTTGTAGAGATGAGGGGTGTGTCTGTGCACAGGTTGTAGAAGTGAGGGGCGAGTCTGTTCGCAGGTTTTGAAAGTGAGGGGCGTGTCTGTGCGCAGGTTGTAGAAGTGATGGACGAGTCTATGTGCAGGTTGTAGAAGTGAGGGGCGTGTCATCACAAAGGTTTTAGAGGTGAGGGGTGTGTCATCACGAAGGTTTTAGAAGTGAGGGGTGTGTGTCATCACAAAGGTTTTAGAAGTGATGGGTGTGTCATCACAAAGGTTTTAGAAGTGAGGGGCGTGTCTGTGCGCACGTTTTAGAAGTGAGGGGTGTGTCTGTGCACAGGTTGTAGAAGTGAGGGGTGTGTCATCACAAAGGTTTTAAAAGTGATGGGTGTGTCATATACGCAGGTTTTAGAAGTGAGGGGTGTTTCTGTGCGCAGGTTTTAGAAGTGAGGGGCGTGTCATCGCAAATGTTTTAGAAGTGAGGGGTGTGTCATTAGGCAGGTTTTAGAAGTGAGGGGTGTGTCATCACAAATGTTTTAGAAGTGAGGGGCGTGTCTGTGCGCACGTTTTAGAAGTGAGGGGTGTGTCTGTACGCAGGTTGTAGAAGTGAGGGGCGTGTCATTAGGCAGGTTTTAGAAGTGAGGGGCGTGTCATTACGCAGGTTTTAGAAGTGAGGGGTGTGTCTGTGCGCAGGTTGTAGAAGTGAGGGGCGAGTCTGTTCGCAGGTTTTGAAAGTGAGGGGCGTGTCTGTGCGCAGGTTGTAGAAGTGAGGGGCGAGTCTGTGCACAGGTTGTAGAAGTGAGGGGTGTGTCTGTGCACAGGTTGTAGAAGTGAGGGGCGAGTCTGTTCGCAGGTTTTGAAAGTGAGGGGCGTGTCTGTGCGCAGGTTGTAGAAGTGATGGACGAGTCTATGTGCAGGTTGTAGAAGTGAGGCGTGTGTCTGTGCGCAGGTTTTAGAAGTGAGGGGTGTGTCTGTAGGCAGGTTGTAGAAGTGAGGGGTGTGTCTGTGCGCAGGTTTTAGAAGCGAGGGGCGTGTCATTACGCAGGTTTTAGAAGTGAGGGGTGTGTCTGTAGGCAGGTTGTAGAAGTGAGGGTGTGTGTCTGTGCGCAGGTTTTAGAAGCGAGGGGCGTGTCATTACGCAGGTTTTAGAAGTGAGGGGTGTGTCTTTAGGCAGGTTGTAGAAGTGAGGGGCGTGTCATTACGCAGGTTTTAGAAGCGAGGGGCGTGTCATCACAAAGTTTTAGAAGTGAGGGTGTGTCTGTACGCAGGTTGTAGAAGTGAGGGGTGTGTCTGTTCGCAGGTTTTGAAAGTGAGGCGTGTGTCTGTGCGCAGGTTTTAGAAGTGATGGACGAGTCTATGTGCAGGTTGTAGAAGTGAGGCGTGTGTCTGTGCGCACGTTTTAGAAGTGAGGGGTGTGTCTGTGCGCAGGTTTTGAAAGTGAGGGGCGTGTCTGTGCGCAGGTTGTAGAAGTGAGGGACGAGTCTATGTGCAGGTTGTAGAAGTGAGGCGTGTGTCTGTGCGCAGGTTTTAGAAGTGAGGGGCGTGTCATTACGCAGGTTTTAGAAGCGAGGGGTGTGTCTGTAGGCAGGTTGTAGAAGTAAGGGGTGTGTCTGTACGCAGGTTATAGAAGTGAGGGACGAGTCTGTGCGCAAGTTTTAGAAGTGATGGGTGTGTGTCATCACAAAGGTTTTAGAAGTGAGGGGTGTGTCATCACCAGTGTTGGGACTAACGCGTTATTAAGTAACGCGTTACAGTAACTACGTTATTATTGTGGGTAACGAGCACGGTAACTAGTTATTATGCCAAAATCAGGAACGCGTTAGTCGTTACTGGGATTTAGATAGGGTCGTTACTCGTTACTTCGTGTGGTGGCTATCGCGGAGCTTCCACAGATTCTGTAACATTAGCAAGTGGTGGAGGCCAGCAGGTGGAGGAGGCAAAGGGGACACAGAAGGAAAAGAGACCCGAGGCGGCCGCCGGTCCAAGTGTGAACTGAACTTCAGGTAAGCAGTTATGACCTGCAGTCTATCTGGGTCAGATATAAACCAAGTTTAGGTGGAGTTTATTTTCGTTCTTCTGACTTTTTCCGTAGTGCGTACTAGCTAGCATGACAGCGTTTCTATACAGCTGGGTGGGTGCTATGAAGTTAACGATGTTGAACTTTATTTTGTTCATAAGTTATTAGAGTTGCCAACCGTCCTGTCTGGTATTCAGAGAAAATATTACGCGTTTCTTATTGAGGTGAAAAGGAACAGTTTGTCCCGGACCTACAATGAAAAAGTTATTCTGTGTCTTTGCTGCACAGCTGCCTCTTCTTCTTTCATTCTCCCCCCTCCCTCTCCCGTTTCTACTTCAATAATGAAAACTGATCAATGATCAGCTGATCGGCTTTTCTCTCTTGTTTGTTTATCGCCCACTTTGCGCCAGAAAGAAACCACCGGATGTCGTGTTAAACAACAGCCGCACGTTTTCAGCTTGATCAGCCTGTTGTTAAAATTTATTTAATATTAATTTCTAGTATCAGCTGATGTTTGCTGAGCCACAGCTGCAAAAAAGCTGCTGGTCATGATGTCGGTTTGGTTATCTGGTGAGAGGGAAACATGAAGATGAAACCAGGAGATGTCCTTACTGAATCATCAGAGCTGAACAGGTGATGGAGAAACGGGTTACCTTTTAGGTGACATAATCTGAGTTGAAGGGAAGTTTTGAACTGTTTCTGAGAGACAGATAACCCCAGGATCCTTTTTTAGGTAGCTGACAGCTGGTAACTGTGCAGGTGTGGGTCTAGCAAAGTTTTCGCCAGGGGGGCAGGTAGGGCATTAACAGGAAGAGGTGGGCACAAAGAAATACTTTTCTTTCTTATTCTCATTTAAAATGTCTAGCTTTTAAAAAATAATTATCTGAATCTTACAACAAACGATTGATAGATTGATGCATATATACCATCAAAACAGTGAACATCACTGTCACAACAGCGTTTGTTTTTCATTCAAAGGCTTATGAGTTTTTCCTATAATGGTGGGCCGGTCTCTAGTCAAAATGCCCGGGCCGATTTTTTTGTCCCAGTCCAGCCCTGTATGCAGCTCATCTGCAGTCTGGTGTTACCTACATCTTCCTATTCAGTGTCTAGTAACTAGTTACTTTGAAAGTAACGAGTAACTTGAACTAACTGAGTTACTTTTGATAGAAGTAACTAGTAATGTAACTAAGTTACTATTTTAAAGTAACTTACCCAACACTGGTCATTACGCAGGTTTTAGAAGTGAGGGGTGTGTCATCACAAAGGTTTTAGAAGTGAGGTGTGTGGACTTCCGGTTTATGTGACTATGGCGTAGGTCGCACCGAGCTCAGCTCCTGCAGAGTCTAGTTATTATCTAGCATTTCCAGGCACATTTTGACGGGGGTTTTTTGTATAGTTCCGAGACAAGACTGTTTTGCTTTTTGTGTTTAGAATGTCACGTAAGGTTAATAAGAGCGCAAGCACCTCTCAGCCAAACTTGCGGCCTGCTTCTAACACTGCATCCCCGCCTCGTGGTAAAGCTTCGCCACTGCCTGGGTCGCCCAACACGCCGCCCGTCGATACGGAAAAGTTCATGAAGGCTGAACTCCTCTCTGAACTTCTTGAAGAAATTTCAGCACTGTTTAAAAAGGAACTGACAGCAGCGTTTGCGGAGAATCTCACGTCTATCAGGTCCGACATACAGCAACTAAAAACGGACCTTTCCTCAGATATAACTACCATGCGTCAGGAATTCACTGGCCTCAGAAGCACAGTTACGGAGATGGAACAGTCTCCCTCCACATGCACGGATGATATTGTCCACCTCCAAGCCAAAGTTGATGCGATTGCCAAATTGGAGAATAAATGCGAGGATTTGGAGTCCAGGTCTCGCCGCAATAATATACGCATTGTTGGTGTGCCAGAGGAGAACGTCCTGTCTGCTACAGATGTGTCCGTGCTGTTGATGGAGGCATTTCAGCTTGGGAAGGAGCCGCTTGTAGATAGAGCCCACCGAACTTTGGCCCCCAAACCTAACACCGGTGAACGTCCCCGCGCTATGGTTGTGAAGCTGCACTATTACGCGAACTGTGCTAGGATTCTCCAGAAGGCCAGGAAGCTGCAGAGGGTACAGATAAATAATATGACCATTTCTGTGTTCTCCGACCACACCGCTAAGACAGCGCGGGCCCATGCAGCTTTCAATGAGGTCCGTCGCCAGCTTCGCGGCATCCAGGGAGTCCAATTTGGGATCCTCTATCCGGCAAGGCTACCGATCACTTATCAAGGAATGCAGCGCGACTTCGTCTCGCCAGATGAGGCCAAGGAATATATTAAGACTATAACCACGGGATAAAAATGTAGCGGGACAATGTGTGTTTGTTTGAAATAGCGAATGATCCAAATCCAAACTGTGGCATCGGTGCTCTCATCGCATGCGATGGAGTAAAGATCAAAAGCACAGCTTTATCAGACAGTTGCAGTTTAATGTTGGCTGACAAGTCTTCAGCAATGGATTTCTGGACAATGCTGACGTTGTTGACGGGCGCATTATTTCGGTGACTTTAACGAGGCCGTGTTTTATGAGGTCTCCATCTGAAAAAGGCTTGCCATGTCTTGGCGATGAGTTTGGGCGACCTCATAGCTGGCTATTGTAGCCTTTTTCTGGACCTTTTGAGCACGAAAAAATTACTGTTGCTGACCCCGCAGGAGAGATACCCTTTGCTTTAATTTCTGCTCTCGCTCAGCACCAGTGTAGGATGCATAGGCCTGATGTTTGGTTTCATAATGACGTCGTACATTATACTCTTTCATAACTGCCATAATTTCAGTGCAGATCAAACAGACACACTTCCCCTTGAATTCTTTGAAGAAATATTCACTCTCCCACCATGTCTGAAATTTTCTGCATTCACTTTCTACCTTTCGCTTCTTTGGTTCTGCCATGTTTAGTAACTAACTTGGGCTAAATTTCTTCTGTGATTGTCCTTTTTGGTGAGCAACTGCCTCGATCGACAGTAGCTCCCCCTGGTGTTTAAAACTAAGAAGTGCAATACACTCAAGCAAAAGTTGAAGTGCGGGCCATATTCGATTCTATTTATAAAATTACTTGCGGGCCAATTAAAAATGGATCGCGGGCCAACTGCGGCCCGCGGGCCGGAGTTTGGACACCCCTGCCTTATTCCAAAAGTACTGTCATCTACATATCATCCAATTGTCATTTCCGATCACGCACCACTTAGCGTTGACATCAAGCTCATAGCCCAGTCCTCTTTTTCCTCACCCTGGAGATTTAACTCTTTGTTGCTTTCAGATGAGGGATTTGTTACCTTTATCAAATCCGCAGTTGATGAATTTATGGTGTTTAACGACAGCGATACTGTTACAAGGTCATTGCTTTGGGAATCTCTTAAGGCATATGTGGGTGGGCAAATAATCTCTTTCTCTGCCCATTCCACTAAAAACCACAAAGCCAAACTTCAAACTTTGACTACACAAATTTGTGACATAGATAGACAGGTTGTTGCCAGTCCCACTCCTGATTTGCATAAAAGACGACTTGACTTGCAGACCGAATTTGATTTACTTTCTACGGCAGATGCTGAACGTCTTTTACTTCGTGCGCGTGCGACTTATTATGAACATGGTGATAAGCCCAGAAGGCTTTTGGCCCATCAGTTAAAACGTCAGGCCTCTTCTCGATTAATTTCTCAAATTAAAGATGCGGCAGGCAACTTGGTCTCTGATCCAAAGGAAGTAAACGAGGTGTTTAAGAGGTATTATTCCTCCCTATATGAATCTGAATCTGCTGCTGACGCCTCTGAGGTGGATTCTTTTTTTAACGGTCTTACAATGCCCACTGTCGATCCTGTTATAGCTGAACAATTAGATGCCCCTTTTAGGTTGGATGAAATTGTGCATGCAATCAAGACCATGCACAATAGTAAGGCACCAGGACCTGACGGGTTTTCAGTTGAATTTTTAAAAACATTTATAGACAAGTTAGCCCCACTACTTCTTTCAGTGTATAATGAATCTTTTGAACGTGGTCTATTGCCCCCTACATTGTCTCAAGCACTAATTACTGTTCTCTTAAAGAAGGATAAGGATCCTACATCTTGCACCTCATATAGGCCTATTTCACTGCTGAATGTGGATGTTAAAGTCTTGGCAAAAATTTTAGCAATTCGCCTTGAAAAGGTTCTTCCTACTATTATTTCAGATGAACAGAATGGCTTTATTAAAGGCCGCCAGCTGTTCTTTAATGTCCGCACGCTTTTGAATGTCATTCTTTCCCAACACTCGACCACTAATCCAGAAGTAGTTATCTCACTTGACGCTGAGAAAGCTTTCGATCGTGTAGAGTGGAGCTTTCTCTTTGCGGTCTTACAAAGATTTGGTTTCAAGGACAGATTCATTTCATGGATTCGACTGTTGTACAAGGCACCCCAAGCCAGTGTCTATACAAATGGTGTTTCCTCTGGCTACTTCTCATTGTTACGCGGCACGAGACAGGGTTGTCCCCTGTCCCCCCTACTTTTTGCTATTGCAATTGAACCCCTATCTATAGCTTTGAAGGCCCTTCCTCATTTTCATGGTATTTCCCGGTCAGGCCTTGACATAAAATTGTCTTTATATGCAGACGACCTGCTTCTTTATGTTTCTGATCCCTTATCTAGCATACCATCGATTGTGTCTCTATTAAACAAGTTCGGCTCTTTGTCAGGTTACAAAATAAATCTTCTTAAAAGTGAATGTTTCCCCATAAATTCTTTAAGTCTTACACTTAAACAATCTGACATTCCTTTTAGACTTAGCCCTGCCGGCTTTAAATATTTGGGAGTTAACGTGACTCATACTTTGTCTTCTCTATACTCTTCCAATTTCTCCCCTTTAATGACTCAAATTCAATCAGATTTTCAGAGATGGAAATCGCTACCTTTGTCCCTAATTGGTCGGATCAATGCTGTAAAGATGAACATTTTGCCTCGATTGTTATTTCTGTTTCAGAATATTCCTATATTTTTACCTAAAGCTTTTTTCAAAAAGTTAGACCAGCTAGTTACATCGTTTTTGTGGGGAGGGAAACATCCCAGGGTGAGGAAATCATTATTACAGAGACTGACATTTGATGGTGGTCTTGCCTTGCCTAACTTTTTATTTTACTATTGGTCCTCTCATATTCACAAATTGACCCATTGGCTTGAATCTCAAGAACTGCTGTGGTGCAAACTGGAGCGCCTGTCGTGCACTTCCTCATCCTTAGAAGCTTTATTGTTCTCTCCACTACCACTTAAGCCTTCTCATTTCACCCAAAATCCCGTGGTACAGTCTAGTCTAAGGATCTGGTCACAATTCAGGAGTCATTTTAAGTACATCTCTGCATCAGTACACATGCCCATCACACAGAACCATCTGTTTACTCCTGGCCTCATTGATGGTACCTATGTACAGTGGCAGCGTCATGGTATTAACACGTTTAAGGATCTCTATAAAGATGGCATTTTCGTAACTTTTTTAGACCTGTGTTCAGAAACAAATCTTCCGGCTGCCAATCTATTCCGTTATTTTCAGGCACGGCATTGTACTTCTGCTCTCTTCCCCTCCTACCCTCTTCTTCCAAATGTCCAACCATGGGAGGAATTCTTATCCCTTAAACCCAATAAGAAGTCAATTATATCTTTAATATATAAACAACTTATGGATTTAAATGTCCATTCAGTTGCTAAAATTAGGGGGGCTTGGGAGCGGGAGTTAGGAGTAATTTTTTCGGATCAGCAATGGGAGAAAGCAGTATCCAATGTTCGTTATAGTACGTCCTGTGCCAGGTTACAACTTATCCAGTTCAAGGTGTTGTACAGGGTTTACTATTCAAAGTCTCGTCTGTCTGAGATTTACCCACAAGTAATGGATCAGTGTGAGAGATGTCATGCCACCCCATGTGACCTAGGCCATATGTTCTTTCTGTACCCAAGACTCCATGGCTTCTGGAGTCAGTATTCAGTTATTCTTTCCAAGGCTCTTGGGACCCAAATCTGCATGGACCCTTTTCTAGCTGTTTTTGGGCTTCCAGTCAACACTGGTCTAACCGACCCTACACACTTCAAAATATTAGCCTTTACATCACTTTTGGCTAGACGTTGAAATCTTTGAAATCTTCAAAGCCACCTTCAGTTTCTTTTTGGTTTAGAGATGTGATGTCATTTCTTAAATTGCAAAAGATAGGCCTTGTGGTGAAGGGCAAATACAGAGAATTTTATCGTATCTGAGGCCCCTTCGTAAACTATTGCAAGTCATTAAATGCTCTACCAGCTGATTAATATCATATCTCTCCCCCCCCCCCCTTTTTTTTTTTTTTTGTGTGTGTTTTGGGGTTTGTTGTTTGTGTTTGTTTTGGGTTTCTTCTTAGGTTTTGTTTTGTTTGTTTGTTTTTTCAATTTTATTTAAGCGTGTATGTGGGTGTGCCTGTGTGTGTGTATTATCGTATCTATTCATGTAAGAAAAACTAAAAAATATGTGAGGGGAACAGATTGTATTGTCATTGTAAACTAATGTACACTTGTCTCTCAATAAAAATATGAAAAAAAAAAAAAAGAAGTGAGGTGTGTGTCTGTGCGCAGGTTGTAGAAGTGAGGGGTGCGTCTGTACGCAGGTTGTAGAAGTGAGGGGTGTGTCTGTACGCAGGTTGTAGAAGTGAGGGGTGTGTCTGTACGCAGGTTGTAGAAGTGAGGGGTGTGTCTGTACGCAGGTTGTAGAAGTGAGGGGTGTGTCATCACAAAGGTTTTAGAAGTGATGGCTGTGTCATCACAAAGGTTTTAGAAGTGATGGCTGTGTCATCACAAAGGTTTTAGAAGTGATGGCTGTGTCATCACAAAGGTTTTAGAAGTGATGGGTGTGTGTCATCACAAAGGTTTTAGAAGTGAGGTGTGTGTCATCACAAAGGTTTTAGAAGTGAGGGGTGTGTCTGTACGCAGGTTGTAGAAGTGATGCTGTGTCATCACAAAGGTTTTAGAAGTGAGGGGTGTGTCTGTACGCAGGTTGTAGAAGTGAGGGGTGTGTCATTACGCAGGTTTTAGAAGTGAGGGGCGTGTCTGTGCACAGGTTTTAAAAGTGAGTGGTGTGTCTGTGCGCAGGTTTTAGAAGTGAGGGACGTGTCTGTGCGCAGGTTGTCGAAGTGAGGGCACTTCTAATGGCACCGGATACCGGTACCCATCCCTAGTAATCACCAAGCATGCATGTCTTGCATCCTTATAATAAGTAAGACTTAAAGGGCATAAATTCTTATCCTCACAATCAACAAAATACATTAAAAACCAGCAAATGTTTGAAAAAATAGACAGGGGTATTGGCAGGCTGTTTATTAACAATTAAAGATGAAATTTTCTAACGAATATTTAATTATTTCTAATTTTTTTCACTTTAACCATTAAAGTGCAGTAAAAACAACTATTTAATAATTTAATAACTAAAAAACAATTTTGAAAAACCAACACTCACACACACACACACACACACACACAGTTTATATTTTCAATTGATGTTGGAAGAGAGAGTTAGTTAGATCACTTGATATATTTTTGCTAAGCACACACTCTGTGCTTTGTTTAAAAACTACATTGAATTGTATCCCTTTCTTCCAATAACCCTAACACAACCTGTCCAACATGACAGAGCAGCAAAGAATTTCCATAGCTGCTTATCTGACTATGGTAACACCTTTGCATATAGTTTGTGCTGTATCACACCATGGTATATATGATGTCACACATGATTCTTTTTTTTTTTTTTGACACATTTAATATGAGATGATAAACATAACACCCTTAGATGATGTGTTTTGACAAGACTGCAAATGACTAAAGTTCAGTTCATTCACCACCCAGTAAAAGGGTTTATCATTAGAGTTCTTAGAGTTATCAATGAGATAGTTAACTTTTAGTGTAGTACAGGTTTTCAGTAGTTTGGTCAGCACACTGTTATTTAATGCAGGAAAGCAATAACAGAAGTCAAAAGGCAAAGGTGGAAGGAACCATAATGTAAGTCTTGGCGAGGAATAGGTGGCGTAGCCTGACTGAATTTACAGCATCTTACCAAAATCTAAATGCATGTTGTATTTGTATATTTATGCAATAAGTCAATTTCCCTGTGGGTATCTATGACTGTTTGAGAAGTGTAACTGCATACTGTGTTTGAAGCATCAAAAATGGGTGGTTGGTATTAACCAAATAGACCGACTTTGCTAAATGGGCCATTAATGTATGCATGCCTTAGCTTTAGCACTAAAGGCAACTTTGAAACATGAGAATGATCGGCACTGACAGTAATGGGAGTCTGACATAAACACAAACAGAGAGCTTTCTGTAGGGAACATATTCATATCCATATTCATACATTGTTATGCAGTTCCTGAAACTCTGAGGGGTTGTCTTGTCTACTGGATGAAACATTAGACAAGATACGGAGAAAGAGAAATTTACTGTGGGAGAAAGGAAAAGAAGAGACAAACTAAATTATGGCATAGAAAGTTTAGCACCCCGAAGGCTTAAATGATTTTTAAATTGCTGGAAATTTGATCGGAAGGCATCTTCATATTCACTCTGAGTACAAACCTATAGTTTGGATTTTGTAAGAAAAACAAAGGCATCACTGACCGGCATATAGGACAGCACAATTACTGCTGAACGGTACAACAACGTAATCTATTTACTTATCCCTTTGTGATTGCTCATTTTTCTAAACCTGAGGCAGACAGAGCTACGCTGGATATTCCATGTAATCATCACTACCCACATTCTAGCCTCCCTTCAGGAAAACAACACAAACGGATAAACTATGTTTTTAGGGAGTAGCATCAAATCTGTGTGTGCATTAAATCTATCAGTTTCTGCTTTTTGGTTGGAAATGGGCTTGGCTTAAAATTCTAAAGACAAGACAGCGCACCACATGCTCTGACCCGAGTACAATGACTTTATTTCTGTCTCTACTGAAGTGCTGTAAGAGAGCTTGAGAGATGGAAATGAGTGATAGAACTCAAAAGATAATTGAAGGACAGAGTGAAAGAAGAGGAGATAGGAAGGTGGAACAGAGGGGATATCTGTGCCAATAGACTTCAGCTGAAAGCATGATACTCTGATTGAGAGATAAGAGAAAGAGGGGATAATAGGAGAAAGAGGACATTGGAAATAGAGAGGATGATTGTGGAGCGATTGAGAGGCTGAAAATGGATACTACATTGGTTGTCTCGAGAAGGAGAGGATAGCAGCTCATGCAGATCTGGTGATGAACTGATTAAAAGAGAGTGTGTGAGTGCCCACTGCACACAGGAAGTATGGATATCCATTCCTGTTGATGTCCTGTCAGCAGACTGACCCCACTGCTGTGCATTGTGATCCTAGAAGTCGGCGTGATACCATCAGCCATGCATAAAGTCACAACAAAGAAAGGAAGGTGCAGACTGGTGAGAGGAAAGCGAGGTGCCCTTCGAGTCTCTAAGTGTCGCAAACTATTAGTTAAAGAAATGTAAGTGAAACAAATGAAGTGGCCCACAGAGTGAAAACTACTTATGTATGCAGAAGTGGTTCCTAATAAGCAGCCATGCGGTTTTTGGATAAACATAAACAAGGCAACTGGGGGAATGACACAAATAAGGACTCGCAGCATTTTAATGGCTGAATTATCATGATTTTTTTATGCATGAAGTAATGCGTCCCTTTGGTTCCAGGATTAAGTATGACACACACAGCTGGGACCAGACTGAAGATGTTGCTGGGAGCATGTTCCGCTTGTCTAGCAGGGTTCGTCTGTGTCTGGCCTTCAGCCAACCCTCATAGCCCCCACATGCTGAGATGCATGCCGCAATGTCACATCACACAAACATTTCCCCAAAGCTGGGTTCACATCAGACAGACGCTTTCCTAAAGCTATATCCATCCACCTCAACCCTCAGCCCACGCCGTGTCACCCACTAACTATGTACACAGCTGCCTCAGAAGGATCCCTCTGACAAACAGAATGCTGAAAATCCCCTTTTGCTGTGGCGTTAAGTACGACAGAGACATCCTGTGGACTGAGCTGAGCCGGACTAGTCAGTCCCTGTCGGATCAAGCCACTTGTAGTTGGCGCTGCCTGGCTCTCTTAGGGCCTCTTCATCAACTCAGCCAAGGCAAAACAATAGACTAAAGCTAGTAGGAAGACACCACAGGCCTCATGCCAAATGCACTAAAAGAGAGACAGTGAAGGAAAGAGAGAATGAGAGCAACCCAGAACGGTACGTGAGCATCAGGATTGGTATGTCTCTTGTGAAGGCTAGATTAGAGATATATTAGTGTACATGATTAAAGAGGCAAGAGAAGCTTACTCTTCATTGAGGTCTGTTGTCGGGGCTTTGTGGTGCACTGTCAAAAGCTATTGGCATGAGCCTGAAGGGAAAGCAGAATGAGCACAGGAGGGAAAAAGTGGTAAAACAGAAATAAACGGGCACCTAGGGACAGGCGCGTGCAAGGAAGTGAATGGATGTTAGTATTCCTGAATGCACCATCAGGACCAGCATGACTGAGCAGTTATTGGATAATTTCTCTAACATGGTGTCACTTAGTGGCATTTCAGGACACTTGAAAAAAGGGAATAGACCCTTTGATCTCTGCCTAATGTGGTGGAATCTTCTCGGAATAACTTTCAAAAGAACAGCCAGAGAGACAATACCCACCCTTCCAATTTGGGCTTTTATTACCAGTTTCTCAAGGATTTGTACACATTTGTGAGGGAAAGACATATAAGCATACTGAGATTATTTTTTGTAAGTTTGCTTTTGCATAATTATAAACAGCTTGACAAGGAAGACATCACTTTTATTTTCTTCCTTTTAATTTTTGTTTAATGGTGACTGTGTGCCAGAGAAAGGTGTTTTTGCACTAAGTCTGCAGAGCTGTAGCTCCCTTCACCTCAGAATAAATTTCGCCTGCTTTCAGCTTAAAATTTGGCATCAGGGACAGCAAACTGTTGGGTTTTTTGTTGTTGTTTTTTTTTGCTTCCCTCATCATTAATAATGATGAGAAGCTCTGCATTTGGAGCTCACATCCTCCACCGAGACAAGTGACCTATTATAATCCCGATCTGCCCCAAAATTTAATGAGTTCTTTCTTTCCCCATGTTCCACCTTCCCATCAAGTTTCATTAAATTCACCATTGTGATTTGGTTATCTAACAGATAAAAAAACTGATCATCATCATGTTGCCTGAATAAAGAGGCAATATGACCACCCCATTAACTAGTCTCCTTACCTTTGAATTATTTTCATACTCATAAGCCCAGTGGATCAACTGGACCAGTTTTCTATTGTTCATGCACTGTAGTGTACTTAAAAAAAAAAAAGCTAATCTTTCTGAATTCATACTTAGACAAAATAGTTAAATAATGTTACAGCATTTGGCTGGAATGAAAGAGAAAAACACCACATTACTACTATTTTAGCAGCTCGTATTTTCTCTGTATTGACAATTGCATAGCTTACTCTTAGGTTCAGGGTGTACAGTCATTTGGCGAGGCGTATGTTTTATGGCGCCGCAGCCCTGGCAACCAGTCTGATAAAAAAAAGTCCATGTAAACATCAGCTGTGTAAACAACATTTAGCTCTAAAAATAGAAGAATATGCTGAGAAGTGGACTGCTGGTGAAGTCCAGGCTTTATTTATGCTGTATGCGAATGAGAAACTGCTGACTTGCCTGACTCTTAACCTGCTACTCGGACGTTTACACAGGAACGTAATGCTGAGAGAAAAGGATGAAATTGGATTATAAAGAAGTAAAAAACAACACTGACTGCATATGTGACGAGCTCTGCTGTGCCATCTGTGCCACATGCAGCATTTTAGTGTTTTTGTGCTACAGTGTTATAGCACTAAATATTAAATTGAACTCCCCCCCCTTTCAGCCTGGTTGCAGCCGCTGGGACTTTTTCTGTCTGTCTTTTCAACTTTGTTATAATCATGAACGCACAAAACACAGAGCTGAGATGACATCCTTCATCTTGTTTTTGGAGTTGTTGCTGCTCTGCCAACTGCCAACATCACATTACTGTTACATCTGGCTGCTGTAAATGCTAATAGAGAATAAAACCCTTAAAGGTATGTGGTGAGCAGTCTTTCTCAGAGATTCCCAAGAACGAATGCATTTAATAATTAGTTTTTATTCATCTCTGGCTCTCTTCCACAGTGTGCCTTTTGCCCTGCCTCCCTCAACTTAACCCCAACCCATCAAAGCAGATGGCTGCTGGAAGTTTCTTCCTGGTAAAATTGAGTTTTTCCTTCCTACTGTCGCCAAGTGCTTCCTTGAAGAAGGTTTTCTGATTGTTGGGTTTTTTTCTGTATTATTGAAGGATCTTTACCTCACAGTATAAAGAGCCTTCAGGCAGTTGTTGTTGTGATTTTGCGCTATATAAATAACAGTGAAAATTTTAATAGAACTGTGTGGTTTTAAAGTGCCTGCTGTAAAGGCCGTGTAAAAGTAATAGTAGTGTATGAATGGTGTATGTGTGTTTCCTGAGTTCTGAGTGTCAAAAGAAAATGAGAAGGTCAAAGGGAAACAAATCCACCTGTCCATATTAAAATTGCTGAATTTCAGTGGCACACCAACCCTGCAAATTTCTCATGATTTGATTTGACAAAATTGTACCCCTCAAGGGTGCAATCATGTGTTTTTTTTATTTTCCTGCAGTTAAATGTTCCTCACTCTCACTTAATCAGGACTCTTGATTACGTCTCTAATTTGTAACAGTGGAAGGGAGGAGTGCACTGAGTGTGGGGGCTTATTGCACATAATATCAGCCAGTCATTGCAGAGGATTACAGTGTCTTCAGAGAACATTTCTGTTTAACATTACTTCATTAGGCTCCCTTTGATAACCTTTCATTTCCCATTATTAGTTTTCATTTAATCCCAGCCCATGTCTAAGCTGCCGTCTATGTACGGAATGATGGCAAAAGCCTGTGGAGAGACGACTCCTCTACAAGTGTAGGTCTGTGTAATTAAGCAATAAGCCACATGAGGCCAAGCTTTATGGTGATTTTTGAACAGCTGTTATGAGATATGCTGTTAAGTAAGATTTGTTAGCTGTCCCATAAATCAAAGACGATCTGGCTTTAGGACATTTTTAAAAAAGTTTTACTTATATGGAAATCAAACCATTGTTGATTGAGTGTATACATCAGTAATTACGTTTCTATAAAGAAAATATTCTTGTATGTGGGGAAGTCACCCACCCCCATGCTGGATTCTGATTGCATGCCTACAGATAAGTAATTGAAAACAATGCATCCATACATCCCAGTGTTATTGCTGTCAGTGTAATGTCATTGATAACAGCCTCACAGTTTGCAATTATCTCTCCAAGAGTCATATCAGAGTTGTATTAAAATACTACTAAATGGAGACCCAATTATTTTTCTAGCAAAACACCAGAAGCCAGAGGAAACAGAGTATTAATGCGGCACTGAGCATCCAACTTTTGGCAATTTTTACAGCTGTCTTTTGCAGTTTTTATGATTCCAAGACATAATAGACCGAGAAGAACCAGCTCCAGATGGAGGTTTGTCAGCGAAAAAACTGCCTATGGTGGAAAAAGTCCAATTAGTCCATTGTTAGTTTGTTGGCTTTATTTGACAACAAAATTCATTCCTTTGGTGTACTTCTATCCATGCAGCCTATCCAAGCAGCCACTGGGCAAAAGACAGTGCAGTTGTGTCAGGTCGCCGTTCATCACAAGTCTACCACAGAGAGACAGACAACTAGCCATGCTGGTATTCATACTACCAGATGTAGAGCACCCAGAAAAAAACAAACAGAAAGGTCTCAGTAGTGTTCATTTTAACACTACTATTAGACAAAGTCAAACTCAAGAAGTGATGACATGAGTGCATATAGTTACTGCACTTCATTTACGTTTCTGTTGTAGGTCATTGCTGCTCCAGAATCTACCGTTATGTTACGGCCGAGAGGGCCAGGCTGTGGGTGTGGACTCAAATGCAGACACAGAGGGAGGCAAAACGGGCGTGAACACAGTGCTTTATTTACAGTGCCTAGTTAACTTACAAAGCAGGAAACTATGAATGCTATGAACGGAGAATGCTATGAACGGTGGAAGCTATGAACTGAGAACCAAGAGGTCAAACTATGAACATGAAACTCTGAGTGCTATGACTAGGTGTTAGATTTCATGGATGGATCCTGGGAATGGAAAAAGGGGCAGCGGCTTGGATGGAGGTACGCAGCCACTATAATGAGAGGAGACAAGTAGTCAGTGGCAGTCTAGTGAATCACAGCTGAAGGATTAGACTATGGTGGTTAGGGCTTACGTGTTGCAGGTTAAACTGTCATGCGAGGAGGGGGTGTCCAGGGGGTTCCGGGTGAGGAGTGTCTAGAGAGGGTCCAGAATATACTTGGAGTGAGGGACTTGGCAGGGAATCAGGCAGGTGTAGTCCAATGATGGAAAGGAAGCAACCAGATGACAGAACCAGCGTCCAGGCGGAGATGTGAGTAGTTTAGCTTGGGAAGTGCGACTGCCAGGTGGGTCCTATGACAAAGAAAACACGGTGAGGAGAAACGCAGTAGTTAAGGGCTCTCACAAGGGCTTGGCGGCATAGCACTAACGTGAGTTAGCAGAAAATCTGGCAGAGGTCTGTTGTGAATGCTGGTCTTATATGCTGGTGACTTGATTGGAACCAGGTGTGGAAGCTGATTGGAGTCTCTGCCTGAAGGTGGAGCCCAGCGGAGTGGAAAAACCCCGCACTCACCCGGACCATGACACGTTAGGCTCTAATACTGGTTTCTTTCCAGGGGTGGGTCTTTGTTATTATCTTATTCCACACTGTTCAGGCTTAATTGCATGCTGCTGGGAATGACAACTTTGGTCACTAGAAACTGAACATTAGCTGCCCGTTACTCTGTGTACACATATTAATAAGTCTGTTCAAGCTGGATGGCTGAAATTGAGCTTTCTGCAAGGCTAGACAGACATCACACGTGTTGGGTGAAAGCCACAATTTCCTTGATACCCGATGAAGCTACCCTATTATACATTAATGGTCCAAGCTTGTCATCTTGCGTGCATGGTCTGGCATACTTGATATACAGCACTTTTATATTCTCATCTGTGGTCTCAGAAACTTATCTCATTATGGGTGCATCACAGACAATACCCATCCATTAAAGAATGACCAGAAATGGACCTTTAAATGTTTTTAAAGAAAAAAAACATAATCATGCTGTTCTTCACAACAATAAGAAGCTCATGTGTTCCCCCTCTCAGTTAATGCTTTCGCTGGAAAGCATTTAGTGTCACTTCATTATAAATGGATTATGGTTTACAGGCTGTGTGAGAGAGGATATGAAGGCTCAAAACCAAATATATCTACCACAACAAGAACTTTGCACTGCTGCCCATCTGTTTGCCGGGCAAAAACTTGAACAAGGCTTTGTTAAAGTGCTACTGGTGGCATATATATATTTATGTCAACAATGAAATGGTCTGGTCTGTGACTTAACCAGATGAAAGCATAACATCCAGCTACACTTTCATCCGGACAACATTTTAAATTGTTGTCTAAACAAAAATCCCTGAAAATGATTTGATTTGACAAGCAGACTGTCCTCCATCTCCTCCTGGCAAATGGCAGATCTGTTTACTGCTGATAATCTTATCAGATTCAAATTTCACTCATCATCTTGTCCCTGCAAATCTTCATCTCTTTGATTGATCATTCCTGCAATATAATGAAAGCTAATCTAAACAATCATGCGTTTCGCCTGCAGGGTTGAAGATCCGTGAAGTGATGATCAACGTGTCGCGTCAGCAGGTGGAGGACTTTCATGGCCCAGAGGACTACTGGTGTTTGTGTGTCGCCTGGAGTCACCTGGGAACTTCCAAGAGCCGCAAGGCAACAGTCCGGATTGCCTGTAAGCGAAACCATGTCACTTTGATACCAGCCTGACCTTACTGTGTCTGCGAAGGTTATTTGACTTTAAACCAGTGAGGGGATTATATAGAAAGCATTCATTGTACATACATAAACAGAGAAGGTCACACATGAAACAATTGTGCATATATGTTTGTTTGCTCCTTCGTGCTATTCTTCTATAAAGCAGGCTGTTTATTCTCTTGTCTAGACCTGCGGAAGAACTTTGAGCAGGACCCCCAAGGCACCGAGGTGCCTCTGAATGCCATGATTGTGTTGCATTGTCGTCCCCCAGAGGGAGTGCCTGTGGCTGAGGTGAGGGCTTTCTTGCACTTCAAACAAGTAACGTTTTCTCCTGTGTTGCTTGGAGAGAAGCCGTCATCCGTCTGCTTTACTCACAGTATAGCTCTGTTTACGTGACATGTTGTTTTGTTTCTCTCCAGCCACAGCAAATCCAGGACACATCTGTAATTTTTTCTCTTCATTTCAGTGTAAACAAGACTAATACTTGATGAGCTGACACAATTAATGTATTCCTTTCACTTTTGCTATCTTTGTCTGTTTTCTGAGGGTGAGTATTTGTGTATCAGCATGTCTGATAGAGAGTACCCGTCACTGCTATTTTAATTTTTACTATGAATATAAAATGAGGCTCTCATGGACAGTCCTGTTGAGTGGTGCTTCTGTGCTGTGATGCTGCGCGCCTTCGTGTGGAAACTCAGTAGGGTGATGTGTCAATATCAAAGCCTGCGTAACCAAGCATCTGAAGCTTTGCATTTACTTAAAGGGGCAGTCTGTGATCTATGTAAACAAGATGACAGCACATTTCTAAGCACAGGACACAAACCCTCCCATTACTCCCGAACTGATTGACGTGCGTTTGCATAAACCGACCAATACGTTTTCTGATGCTAATGGATAAAGCTTTGTGGAGGTCAGTAATGTTTGCAAACACACTGACTTGTTCTTTAATCATAACTTCCGTTTGCATGTCTTCCAGCTCTTTTATATGAAACAATAGAACAGTTAAGAGTTGACATTTTATTTACAGTATGCATCTATACTGGCAGGGTCACTGGCATGTATATTCCCAGTATTATATAGTATATATAACTATTTGTTTTGTTTTGGTCTTTTCTGAGCCACAGCTGTCTAATTCTCAGTTTTAGTATAGTGTAGTGTAAATAGCTCTGAGATTTTGGACATACTAAAAAGAAAAGAAAATATTACATTATGTGTGATTTTGGACACAAAATGCCAAAATATCCAGACTTGGCTGTTTGAACAGAGCTGTTCTTAATCTGTTTGTCCTTCTCACTCATTGTTAGTCTTGTTAAACTTAGGAGTTATCTGTCTCCATTACAGGGAGCAGCACCTTTCAGAAACAGATCCACTTAATATTAATTATTCACTAAATTATTCACTCATTCCTGTTTACAGGATTTAACTTGGGAAAATATGCTACATAGCCAGATAACATTAACTTTAATATCAGATAGTATTTGTTTGATGCATAGTTATATATGTTCTCATTAAGTAATATTTAATTGTAGAGCTTATTCATTGCTTCTGGTAGCTATGTAAAATATATAACATTAACATTACAACCAAATCACCTGTTATATTCCCACTCATAGTAATGAGTCATTCATTAATTGCTTAGAAGAACTGGTAAAAGTTCACATCAATGACAGGCCCATAACATCTGCAGTTACCACAGACCATGGGGTGTCAATTAAATGTGGAAAGGCAAAGTGAGCCCCTCTCCAATGTATTCTTTTTCCACTTTGAGGGACCCAATTAAAATGAATATCAATGGAAATGAGGGACACTGCTGATAGGGGTTAATAAATACCAGTAGGGTCCAACCATCAGCTACAGTACTATTTAATAAGGAAAGAGTCTCACTGGGATTAGAAAAATCATTTTTTATAAGTGTCCTAAGTCCAAAAAAGTAATAAGTAAAGATGACACCATGTTTTCTGATGTCTGCAGGCTTGAGGCAGTGTTTTGGTTTATAGTAAAGCAAAATGTCGTCACTGATGTTATATCAGTGATTTCTGGAATGCCAAAGCAGCAAGATAGTATACGATGATGTAACGGGGTATTTTCAATTTTTATATTTTAAATCTTTACAAGTTATTATTTATTAATATATTTTGTATTTATTACTTAATCAGCAGACTTTTTATTCTTATTATTTTTATTTTGTCAGTTTTATCAAAGCAACTGACCACATGTATGAATTAATAAAGTTCAGTGAAATGAAATGAAAAGACCAGGGGTTAAGCACTGTCTGCCGTACTGAATATTGTTTATGGATATTTGAAAATTTGTATTGCTCAAACATTTTCTTTTGTGTGCTTCATTGTTATGTCTGTCATGTTGTGATCTGTCATATTAACAAACTGTTCTTAAGCCATTTGTTTTTTCAGAATCCAAATCGATGCTTTAGAATTCCTTAAAGGTGAAAATGGACTCCATTTCAAATTGTGTGTGTGTGTGTGTGTCCGTGTGTGTGTGTGTGTGTGTGATGAATGATTCAGCTCACACAAATGGAGCATCGGTGTACCACGAGTCTCCCCAATGCATTGTGGTCATCAAACTCCTCATGCATTCATTAATGTGACTCCGGCTAACAAAGAGAATGGTTATAGTAAATAATGCAGTGACAAATCCAGCTCTCTCTAGTATGACTTGCACTGAGGGAAGAAAAAAAAACTACTGACATCCAGAGTTGGAGATGTGGCAGTAATTTTTTTTTCTTTTTATGACTTTAGACATTGCTGAGAGCCTTTTTTGTATCCAGCACTGTGAAGGAGAGAAGCTCAAGCTCAGCTAAAGTTTGAGTTTTAAGGAATTGAGGTCATGCAGCATGATCTGTTAAACCCTGTTTGTATTCTGAGGGATATTTATTTTGGCCATGACATTTATCTGAACGTCCATACTCCCACATTCAGCTGGAAATTAATACTTGTGATGTTGAAGAAATGTGAACAGTTAACTTTTTGGAGCTGATATTAAATGCACAGTTGACAAAATGCAGATTTAATACGCTCCAACTTTCTAGGCTGTTTTAATACATTAATGCTTTACATCTGACTGTAAAGCTTGAAATCCCTTTATGTCACTGCTCTGTTCATGATCTCAGAGGCAATGCCATCAGTGAGGGAGAGGGAACTTTATCTGCATCTTGCTGTAACTAAGCCACCCGGGAGTTTACTGGGCTGCTGTGTAGGATGTTAATGAAAACCAGAGAACGCCATATTATCTGTCCCAGCAGTGACAGAGGCAATAATCTGTGCACAATGCAAGTCAGACCACAGAAAATGGATCATAGTAAAACAGCTTAAGTCTGCTTCAGTTTATTGGTGACAAGAGTTTTAACTGGCTCTGCTTTTTAGAGACAGAACAGTTACCAGCACATATTATACTCAACTGTGTTATGTTTAAGTCGTTACATTTTGCCATTGACAGAAGAAACAAAAATATTATGTCCTTACATAATATTTTTGTAATTAAATGTCACTGTTTCTGAATAAAAACAATCTTGTTTTGAATTAGTAGTTATTTAGTTAAACTATTAATAGCACTTTACAGCTCGGTGATAACATGGTAAATGTGGGGTAATCTCAGAGAAAAGTCAACACTTAAGTAACAATGCAATAGTTTATTTTGATAGCAGTATGGTAACCTGCTTACAAGACAGCTGGTATTTTTCAGTGTAATATTTGGATTTAAGAAATTATCTGTCAGAGGCATTTGGAGTTTTTTTCATTTTGAGTCTTTTATTGTCCTTTCTGTTGTCTAGCTTGTGTTACAATTTCTACATCTGGCCTTGTTTCCTGCTTTATTTTGAAAGTCTTGTGTTGCTATGTTCAATGCGTTTAGTTTTGCTCTTCTTCTTTGACATCGTTATGTTGATTTGTGTCAGCTGTTTCCCCATGTGTTTCCACTTCCCCTGATAACCTCCAGTGTGTATTTAGTCTGGGTGTTTTCTTTCAGTCTTTGTGAGGTTGTCTGTGTCACAGTCATAGAGTGAGATGGAGGACCCAACTGCAGACACAGAAGGAGACAGGACTAAGGTTAAACAAAAAGCAAGCCGTTTATTATGGCTGGTAAACATGAATACAAAAATCAAGCAAAGGCGAACAGGAGCGACACTAAACTGAAACCTAAACTGGGGAAACTAAACTATGAACTGTGACTAAACTGTGGTAACTATGAAAACAGACATGAACACTGTTCTGCCAAGGAACATGTGAGCAACTGCGATGAGGAAAAACAAGAACAAGAAACATAAACACGACCTGAGCAGAATCATGCAATACATGGGACAGATGACAAAGACTGAAAGAAAACACACAGAATAAACACACATTGGAGGTGATCAGAGGAAGTGGAAACACGTGGGGAAACAGCTGACACAAATCAACATAATGACATACAGGAGAAGAGCAAAACTAAGCACACTGAACATAGCAAACAAGACTTTCAAAATAAAACAGGAAACAAGGAGAGATGTAGACATGACAACTAATAATAGCAATAGAAGAACTTAACATATCTCCAAATACAATATAAGAAATCAAAAATACAAAAATAAACTCCAAATGCTGGGTCATAGACATTATCCTAAAGGAATAAAAACTGGATTCTTTCGCTTTACAGGCTGATATCAACCTAAAACCTTCAATATCACATTAAAATTCTCTAGTAAGGTTATACTATATAACAGGTATAAAAATATTGTGACTTCTCAGATATACTTGTCCTTTTCATCTCTGTTTAAAACTGAACTTAACCATGTCTTTAAAATATAAACCTCCCGTTTCTGTTTCACTTCATGATAACATTGCCTAAAATTGGAAATGCAAAGCTAAATAGTCACTTTCAGTGTAATATTCATGAGTTAAGCATGAATACTGTGGCAGTTTTAAAGTACAGTGGCACCACTGGGATCTGGGATTTTAATAAAATTAAGGATGCCACATATTAAAGTAAACATCTAATACATATAATCTAATATATATGTGATGCCTGAAGGTTGTTTACATTTATTGATGAGTAAATATATGATGCCGTTGCTGCTGGGAACACACTGCGAACACAACTGAAGAGCTTTGCAGGGGAACAAAAGTTAAAGACTAACATCTTTAAACAACCTGACCACATGGCAAAATAACCACTTGTTCAGCAAAGCATTAACTGACTTAATTTGTGCACTGTTCACATTATAAACTTTAGATACTGAAAAACACATAGACTGAACTGCCTTTATAACTTAGCCATCTGTTCAGCTTTACAGAAGTCGTCTAGATCTAAAACATGTTGTCATTTAAAATATAGCAAATCTATAAAAAGTGTCACGTAAATCCCAACCAGCTTTGTTCCCATGTAAGTTAGATTCTCAATTGTCCCATTTTTCTGCATTTCTACTTTTTTTCACAATGTTGTCAATCCCTGAAGGTTCAACTCAGTGTTTTACAGAGGGATTGTTCGTATCACTCATAGACAACACTTTTTCTAGCTGTTAAAAGTAGAGTGACAACAAAGATTTCCAAAATCTTCTCTGTGAAATCGTTAAACTCTTAAAATGTCAAGAAAATATACAAAAATTTTCAACATTGCTATACCCAGTGTTCAGATTTATAGATTTATGAAAGAGTTTCCAATTTCAGAAAAAAAGGGCAAGTGAGTAATTATGTAATCAGTGCCTGTATTGTACATGTTTGACATGCAGAGAATGAACAGCAAAAATATCATGCTGGAGAGATTAAAAGGTTAGCAGCTAACTAAAGGAATAAATGCTTTCAATTATTACCCACCCAAGTATTCCCCAGCATTCCAATCATCAAGCCACTCATCCTGAGACATTTAGATTGCTTGAAATATATTTATTAAGTGATAAGCATAACGTTTCCAGAGATGGTGAACAGATAATCCAAGAACGCCCTGAAAGTTTAGCCACTCCTGCCTCCAGAACAGGCGTCCGTCAGATTTGGTGGATTCATTTGTTTAATGTGATTTCATGAAAGCTGTTGTTGCACTGAGAAAAGGCCAAACATGACTGAGGGGAGGCTGAGAGGGTGCAGGCATGAGTGAAGGGAAGGAGGGGAGGGGCGGTTAATGAAGCGCAATCTTAATTGAATCAGATGGTACAAAACTTACTGCAATGCTTTGTAATTGTCTTCATGTCGCTTTCACTTCCCATTTAAATGATTGTAAATGTAGGTCATTACATCTGCTTTCAGAATAATCAAGTGTTTAGGCCAGATGCTGAGGGAATTGAAATGACTTCTCTGTTAAGTTTAAGATGATACCTTTCTGCAAATAAACAAAGCCCTCCAGACTTGCCGGCTCTCTCACCTCAACAGCTTTACACAGCTTGAATTTATCAGAAAATTAAGCTCTGCTGCATGCTTCATAGACACAATGCTGATGATGTGATGCTGTTTTCCTGGCTTTATTGTATTTGCTTTCTCAACCAAGAGTGAAAAAGAGCAAAATATACTGGTATGTATGAGTGACATGTAGAGGTCAGTACGGTGACCTTGACACCATGCCAATAGACTGCCGGCGCAGCTAGGTCAGGTGTTCTGTAGTGCAACACTAGTTGCTGCAATCTAAGTGGGACACATTTGCCAATTAAGCAAATATGTTTCCTGTCGTCCCCGGGCGCTGGCTTATCAGGCTCATTTGAGCGTTCCTGCCATCTCATCAGCATGTGCATCTCTCCATAGTTTTTGACTCTAGGACCAACAGAGAGTGTCTCGCACTCCAGGATTATACTCTTCCCTGAAAGTGAGGGAGGGTCAGAATGAGACAGATTAATCAAAGCAAAATCACAAGAGGAAAAACCAACCAGAGAACAAAGAGATTATTTTAATTTACTTCACTGTAAGAATTTCCTGAGATAAAGGTCCCAAAAAATAAAAAGTCACCACCAAAGAGGATTTGTCTGATCACAGCGAGGATAAAGAGATAATTATTGGTCAGTTTTATTGAATAGTACAACAGCTGCTGTTTAATGGTTTAATTAAGCTTCATCTTTCTCTTCTTATTATGTCCTTTCACAAATCCTTTTTTTCAATCTCAGATGCCCTTTACCACGATGTGAATGAGTCAAACACCATCACAGTTTAGAAATTAGGATAATGTTAGCATGAAAACAAATCATTACATTAATCTCTCAGTCTGCTTCTTTTCTGTTTTTGTTGCCTGTTAAATTCTATCCACAAACACAAACACCCACACTACTTCTAAAAGTGTACATGTGCATCTTTTTTTAATCACATATAACTTTAAAAATCTTAAGTTAAGAAACTAACATATATAATACAACTGGAACACACTGATTCAAAAAGAAAGCACATTCCTTACAGCGAAAAAGTACGAAACTTGGAATCATTTTCTGAGACAAACAGCAACCTAACTAATTGAATGGCATTGCAGTAAGGATGAGAGAGATCTATACACCAGCAATCCATACTTTACCACTCAAACATGGGTTACTTTCTATCAATACCACTTAAAAAGAGTTGATTAGAAACGTTTTTGTAAGAGTGGTTGTAAGGATGAGCTCGGAAACCTAGATGTCCACATCACAGCCATCCTCCTTCATCTCGGTTTTATAAATAATATAACATGTTGAGCTGTGAAATGGCAGTCACTTTTTATTTTATATTAATTATGTTGAATAATAATTTTGTAATGCACTTGTGAACACTGGATGTTTGTGTACATAGACCAGCAACCTTCATAAGTAAGAAGATAACAAAAGGGAACTAATGAAGAAATAAAATTCCAACATACCTTTATGTGAGACCAAAAATGTAAAAGAAACATGTATCTTTACAATACTGCAGCGTTTACTGTAAAACTCATGTAATAACAGCCTTAGTTCAGTCAACATAAAATGAGCTGTCTAATGAATCTCCACATACTTGACAACTTCTGTCTTCAGGAGTCAGTGCTTATTGTTTGTATAACACATTCTGGAGTGTACAACTGAAATGTTTAATCTCTAGTTACTGTGGAGTGGCACAATGGGTTTGCATGTGTGCCAGTTTCTCTGAAGTTTGCTGTCTTAGTTGGCAAGCAGTGCCTTCTCAGTTTCAACTGGTGATGTAAATTTAACAGTTTTAAAATTGTCCTTCTTTGTAGGCTTATGTGTGAGAGAAGTAAAGCTAGGACAGAAAAGCATCAAATGCAACTCTGTTTTTACTGGTACTGGTACCATTGCATGACTAATGCGTAATAAATAGTAAATAAATAGTTTCTTTGCCAATGTCATTATAAGAATACATTTTGGCTTCTTTTTTCAGCTACTGAATATTTGGTTCCTCTGCATCTCCTGGTTTTAAATGGATCTCTAAAGGACTGATTAGCTAGGATTTGTCTTAGGGCAGAATATTTTCACGACTAATTTTAACACACCAAGTTTGGGAAAGCCTAAATGCTAAACTCAAAGCTTTATAGCAGATGAACTGTTAATGTCACAGTGACTTTTACCTACAATCTATGTCACAGAATACCTCAACCAGCTAACTAGCCATCTATATCTACAAATACATACCTACAGTGTGTCCTGGAAACCCTAATAAGTAATTAAGTTTTCCTTGTCAAGTTGAACAAATTAGGTTAAATGAAACGCTGCTGAGTAAAAAGCCCCAAGAGTCGATTTGAAATGTTCTCCAGGACGACTCTGGCATCAAAGTGCTTCTTTACTGGCAAGGGGCTAATCCTATCGGACCTACATTTTCAATAATTCCCGATTTCCCAGTGGTTAGAGTAGAAAAAATAAAAAGTCATGAATGTTTGATAGCTCACTCTACTTAGGAAAGATAGCATCATTTCAATTACCCTGATCTTAAACAGCAAATCTTCTGGCATTTCATGGCTATCTTTCATAGATTTTTTTTTTGTTTTAACTAGGGATGCAACGATACCAATTTTTTCAAACCGATACGATACCGATACTTGGATCTGAGTACTTGCCGATACCGAGTACAAAAACCGATACTTCTACCACACACACACACACACAAATGCAATGAATTGGAAGACATGTTTTATTTTATTCTCTGCCAATAATAAATAATATCTTAATAAAAATGACCACAAAAAAATTTCAAGTGAAAAATAAGCACTTCTCTTAAATTATTGCAGAGTCTCCACATTGTAATTTAACAAAATATCACTGAACTATTGGCACTGTCTCGAGCCTTCAGAATAATAAATAAACACTTCTGTTTGGAATAAAATAAATACAAATTAGGTTTGAGAATAAAATAAACTTTTCAATTATTGCAGAGTGTCCATATTATAAACAAACAAACAAAATAACGAAAGTATTTGGCATTGACGAACGAACTCCCCATCTGCCCGTGGATCATCAGTCCACTGTGCCGTTAAACCAAGGACTGACATCGTGCACACACTGCTTGTCTTTACCTCTTTAGAAAGTTTTGGCACCATTATCTCCCTGATGTGTGGGCGGCTGGGAATTTCATATCGCAGCTCGAGTATGCTGAGAAGACGGTGCAATCCTATGTTTTCCACGACCGGCATTGGCTGGTCATCCAGAGCAATAAAATGAGTCAGAGCCTCTGTTATTTTAACTGCCCGTGGATTTTCTCTTGACATTTTTCATTGGTTTTCCAAAACCTGAGTTAAAGTTGGCTGTTCTGTTTAGCCTAGCTACAGCAGCCTCCAGTTTCTCTTTTTTTATCTGGAGCCGCCAGTCTCACTCGTCTAACCCTGTGCCTGTTTAGGGTGGGATGTCCCCCTAGTGGCCAATCGAAAAAAATACAACAAAAATGACAATCCACCCTCTGATTAATGAAATAAGTTAGTATCGGTTCGTGGTATCGGTTAACTTTTACGAGTTAACCGATACCACATTTTACAGTATCGGTCCCGATACCCGATACCAGTATCGGTATCGGTGCATCCCTAGTTTTAACTGTAATATATAATTTATCACCTGCATAGGTAGAGAGCTACAATAAACACAGGGAAAGGTGGGGAAGGGTAACATAAAGTATCATATAATACAGTGTCATTCCCGTGCCAAAAAATGCAAATTTTGGAGCTTTTAATGTTGAGTTGCATTTTTATTTCAGATTTTGGACCTTTCATTTGAGTTGAACGCAAGAGAAATGTGGTTCTGTTTTAAATGTATCATGTTGTCATATAGTCCTGTCATTTAGTCCAGTTATAGCACCGCAGTGATTTACCTTTGTATTGTTTTTTTCACTTTGACACTTAAATGTGGTGTAAATGGGAAAAATGCTTTCCTCCATTGTTTTGATATCTAATTTATGAAAAATTTCCACCTGCATGTGGAAGAAATTAGGTTTGTCATTGTGTTATGTAAAAGATGCAGATGTGAGTTCTTATTTTAAACAATGCAATTTGTTTTGCTCGGTGTTTCCTGTGGTGACATATTATCCACTTAATATTGAAATATATTTAATTTACACGGTGTAATAGTTACATCTTGGTACCTGTCAAACTCAGTTTCAACACTTTGCTCTAAATATTCATCCCATCTGAATATGAGAACAAAGCACTGGAGGTTAAGATTTGAGATGGGATCTCATTACAGTTTAACAAGCACCAAGTCATTTAGGTAGTTAGGCATCAACACTACAAACATGGTCGAGTCTTCCATTTCAGTTTGAATTAGCTGATGTGAAGCTTAGCAGCTATCTAAGTACTGTGTACTGTACTGTGTCTAAAGTGTCTTTCATTTACTGTAGGCTTGCAGACTAAATGAAAGCCAGTGTCAAGTGACCATTTGAAGAACTGCAGTTTTTGCAACTCCACGGTGGCTTTGTTTGTTAACCCCAGCAAAAACAACAAAGCTCACCAATCAATCACTTCAACTCATTTATTACTATTTGAGAAGTAAGGGTCAGTATTTGCTGTCAATCCTTGCATAAAGCAGACTACAAGAAAATAATGCGATTACATGAATAAGCTTGTAAAATGGGCTCATTTTGTATGAAATTATTCAATTATATTTGCTCCATTTTGTAGAAGGTCAAAACTGACTGCTTTCATAACTGACAAGACGGACCAGCCATGACAAACACTGGGGATGATTAGACACTGGCTGTGAAAGAGTGAATTATAAAGAAAGAACTGATGAAGGCGCAATGTTGCACACTAGTATGAGCACTTGGTACTGTATGTCTTGAAAGCAGCGGAGCCAATTCATGAAAAAAAAAGCTACATGATGAAAGACTTCTTGGGCCATCAAAAGGAGCAAAAAACGCTTGTGACAACATGACTCCAGATTTATTGATTTCCTAGCTCATTTTTTTTTTTCATCTAGAGTGCTTTGAAAGAGCAAAGCAATCTCTGAGTTTGTTGGCTGTAGTTACATTCCCTTGGCAAATGGACACTATCCACAAACACACATGCTACTCACACACTGGAGTACAACCCCATGCACAAACACATGGCTCTCCCAGTGGGGCGGAGTTTTTAATCCTCAAATACACTGCCATAAATCAAAGCGCAATCCTCGTGCCCTAGCTCGTCTCTCTGAATGAAAAGCTCAAGCTACTGGCACATTAATAGCAATTTACAGGGCCAGTCATGCGAGGAGAGGAGCATCAACTGAGCGTCTTTTATTTTGTAATTCCTTATTGGTTTCACTCACTACATGGCCACTGAATTGGTAACGCTGGAGGATGTGACCTACCTACTACATCACTTTACTCTGAGCTGTTGTCAGATGTGTTGTGCTTCCCAACCCCCTAATCTTGCAATCAAAATGTGTCCCCTTACATATCTTCATAAATGTAGTGAGGGACGTGTTTCAATTTTTGTCCTCTCCTTTTTTGTCAAGACGGGAGAACAGAGACTTCTTTACATGATGAAATGCAAAATGCACGCTTCAATCAGCACGACTGTGAAGCATTTGTTAGCAAATACTGAACTGTATGCAATCTTCATAAAGGAACAATTGTAGCAAAATGTTTCTACTGTTATACTACAGTGACCTGCACATAACTAACTGGATTTTGAACCAGTTACCAGGCATGTTGAAACTGTGAGTGTGGAGAAATATACTCAGTTTTAATTAAATTACTAAAAGGGAATAATATAACTTTTAAAGGTAATGAATTGTTGTCTTAAATTTTCTCCCTCAAATATTGGGGACTCTTAAAAATGTTCTTGTAATGTTTAATTAAACAGGTAGATAGAAAAACGCTTCATGTATCACATCATTTACTATTGATGGTGCCTTCAAAGGCTCTCTTACTAATGCCATATGTCATTTGTGCATATCACAAATACTGGCTTTTTATAGTACAGTCGTTAACAAACCAGACGATCTCTCTTTTGCCCATGGGACAAAGTGTCCATGATTTCTAAAGACTAATTACTTTAGAAATCCTACTTCATGGCTGAAGCATTTGGGGGTTTTTTTTGTATGCATGGTCAAGATTTAACTTACATTTGAAGATTTAATGACAAATTGTGTTGACTGACAGCACTTAGAAATAAAATTGCTTTAATGCACTTCCACCTGACGGCCTCAAGAATACGGCCATTACTAGTTTTTACCCTGCCTCTCCTGCACTGAGTACAGTCTCTTTAACGCTTTGTGTACCATAGATGATGAAAGAGAGCCTTTGCAGTTATATTCGGTTCAAATTGTTGAACTGTTTTCTCGTGTAACCTTGGGTGAAGTTCACTTTACCTCTGAAAGCCTTTTGTGATACTCTATCAAACTACTGACCCTTTTTAAATTAGTCTGATACGTTTTGAAACATTCCACCAGATGTTTTTACGTGTATTTGCTTTTTTTATCACTCACATCTGTCCGGTTATCAGATGTTTGTCTGCCTGAATGAATTTGACATACTTTTGTTTTCAGGTGGATTGGCTGAAAAATGAGGAAAACCTGAGCTTTGATGATGGTAATATCATGGAGAAAAAAGGTGACCACAACCTGATCATCTCAGAGGCCCGGCTGTCTGACTCTGGAAACTACACCTGTGTTGCCAGCAACATTGTGGCCAAGCGACGCAGTGCCACTGCTACTGTTATAGTCTATGGTAAGATTACAGTTCTTTTAATTTTGCAATTTTATCTCTGACAAAAAATCATGAGAGTAGATTTGCCTGGTAACTTATTACAGTAGTGTTGAAGAATAGTCTTGCCTACATCAGAATATCAGTTTTCACTATTATGGTATTCAGTTAGCAGCTAACTAAGCTTTACTCACACCGAGGTTGATTATCTTGTTAATAGTGTTAGATCCTCAGTGCATAAGACCCTGGATACTGTGGCTCGTTAGATAGTAAAATCTGCCTTAAAGCCGATAACATGCAAGTCGGAAAGGAAATAGTGCTGCACTCATCAAGAAGATATTCTTTTGGGCTGGAAAAATGGTTTGTTACTTCATTTTTTAAGTCCTCCTTAAAGCTAAGACACCTCACTGTTTGTCACTGATTGAGAAAAATGCGAACAACCACATGCTTCTTTTCATCGCTGTAGCCAAGCTGACAAATAGTCAGAGCTCATTCCTTTAACCTTAACTAGAAATTACTTTCTTCAGAGACAAGATGTTAAAAATTAGAGAGAAAAAAATAGATTCACAGCTGTCCCACAGATATGTCACAGCAACTTAACACTTAACTGCTAATATTTACCTCTTATTTATTTCTCCCCAATAAACCTTGTTGAGTTAAGGTCACAGTAATTTATCCCTCTGAACCATCAATGTGCCTTTTAGACCCTATTCCTTCAAAACTGCTCAAAAAAGTCTAAGTATAGTTTAATTAGGTTTCTTCCTGTTAAAAGGGAGTTTTTTTTCCCTACTGTCACCAAGTGCTTGCTCACAGGAGGTCATGTGATTGTTGTTGTTTCTTGGTAGTGTTGTAGGGTCCTTACTTTACAATATAAAGTGCCTTGAGGTGACTTTTGTTGTGAATTGCACTAAATATCAGGGCTGTAGAAAGTGAAATAGTGTCATACTAGTAAAAACTCCTTTTACACTGAAGGGCAGCCTTAAATGAAGTGTCTCATTGTTCATTTTGCTGACCTTTCATCCGGTTATTTTTATTATTTTAAAGAAGGCATTTAACTGCTGCAGGAATACATCTCATTCTTTCTGACATCCCATTGCTCCGGTCCATCAATCATTAATTTCCATAATGCTAATGAAGTCCCTGACAAGCTTACTATTCCCAATAGCCTCCAACAGATGTACAATAATGGAACAGTAGTATTTCTTCCTTTCCTATGACAACAAATGAGCTCATTAGTCAATCATCCTACATTACTTTAGGAGACATATCCGAGAAATAAGTGTACATTGACAGAAGGGAAGACACTATCTATCTTTTTTTTCTGATGTTCATTACCGCCTTTGAGTGAATCCTCTGACTGCGATGCAGGCCAGAATTCCTTTAGTGTTTCTTCATACCTTTTCCCTCCTCTTCTGACATGTGCAGTGAATGGTGGCTGGTCATCCTGGACGGACTGGTCTCCCTGTAACGTGCGCTGCGGTCGAGGTGTGCAAAAACGCTCTCGCACTTGCACAAATCCAGCGCCTCTCAATGGTGGAGCCTTCTGTGAGGGCATGTCAGTTCAGAAGAGTACCTGCAACACAGTGTGTCCAGGTAAGAGCAATAGCATGTTCTTTTCACTCTTAGTGATAAAGAGCATGTTTTAGTGTTACTAATTTTGACCTTTTGAAGCTTCTCTTGCACCTTACAGCTATGGGTTAAATAAAAGATTTACAGTTGCCAGATAAGATGTGCAAATTTTAGATTTATGACTGTTGAAAGTCTGTATTGTTCAAGTAGTTTATTCTGCAGAAATCACTTGTTATTGTGAAAATGCACTTATTTGCATTCATGAGAATATTTGCATAAGATCAATACAATGTAGCACCTGTGTCTTTGCAACAAAATCTAGATTTCTGTAGATGGTTAGCTTTACTTTACGTTTCACAAAGAATAGAAACTGGAATAATTGCTGGACTGACAGCTAGCAAAACAAGAAGCTAACAAAACTCTTCCTCTGTCATTGTACAAAATGTATTTATATTTACATACTATTTGTATAACATCCTTGTGAATATAATATACCTAAGTAATATGTAAATATCATTAGCACATATACACAAGATTACATATAATAGCATAAATAGTTTAGTAATACTGTCTTTATTTAACTTCTTTTTCATTATTTGGTCTAAATGTAAAAAATAGTTGGCTTACTTTTTCAGTCTCTGTTTGGAGAGAACTGAAACTTTGTGTTTTGTAATAAACAAATAAAAATTATAACCAAAAACTCAGTGATGAACCGTAAACATTGTTTAATTGGTCCAGAAATCTCAGTCTAAATACTATTATTTGGGTTTTTGCAGGAGCTACAGTCAAAGTATTTTTTGTGCAGCACAAGACCCACTATTTAACCACAAATTGTTGCTCCTATCCTTCAATCTTTTTACAGAAATTTGATATAACATATGCCATGACACTTGTCTTAAAAGCTTTGGGTAGGTTTTATAGTTAGCACTAGTCTTCTTTCAACATCAGAGTTTTACAGTGAAAGCATCTGCAATGCACTGGTGACAGTGGGTTGTTATCTGAAATCAAATGCAGTGCACCTGTGAAACAACTAATGAAGTGAAAATGTCTGGCAAGAGGAGAAAGATGCACAAATAGAGAGGGGTGAAGATAACATGAGAGAGAAGCTAAGAGTAGAATCTCAGGCTGTAAGAGGAAGTAGGAGTTATTAAAATTGCGCCTCTACCCGTGTGTTTTTTTTTCTTTTATAGGCAAGCCCAAATTTATGATTTCAACCACAGTGGAGTATAAAGAAAAACGCTCATCAGGTTTAAGTTTAAAAAAAAATTATCAGTCAAGTACAGTGCACTCCTCCAAACATTATCTCCTCTTTGCCAAATGTCTCCTTCTGACAGATTCTTTCTCTGCATCTGGGTTTGAACATAAACAGGATGCCTTTGCTTTCAGATTAGCAGGAAGAGGGGATCTTTTAGAAAGGCGAATTGATGGAGTCTCTTTATGCTCCAGATCAGAAACACCAGCTTTGTACATGTTTTTGACACTTTAAGTGGGACATTATTTTTAGTTGTGCAACTGTTACCTTGAAAGTGTTTTGCTGTAAAGTTCCACAGAGCTATTAAAAAATACACTTAAACCTGGAGTATGAGTAGCATGCATTTTTTAGTTCCTGTTGTGTTTCACTTGCATTTCTTTATACAGTAACATGTGCATGTATTCACATTCAATGGCTCTATCTTTGTGTTTGCCCCTGCAGTGGATGGCGGCTGGGGAGAGTGGAGTGAGTGGTCAACGTGTAGTTCGGACTGCGAGAGGCAGCGCAGCAGAGAGTGTACGGCTCCGGAGCCCAAGCATGGGGGGCGACTGTGTGACGGGGTGGCAGTGGCTACAGAAAACTGCACAGGCGGCCTCTGTACACAGAGTGGGTAACATCAGCTCCACACTTCACTGGTTAAAAAAGAGAAAAAGATATAGTGGTTTAGCACCATTACTGTCAGTCCCATTGTGTTCATTGACTGTGTCATCATAGACTTACTGTTCATAATTTTTGGCAGTGTGGGCTAGATCATGATCGTCATGATAATCATGCTCATTAGCAACGCCCTCATCCGTCTTCATTATTCAAACACTTTGTTTCACATACATCACACACAGTGTGCACCAGCGTGGATTTGCACGCAGGCAGTGATTGAATCAGCTAACGCTTAAATGATGTTGTGTGTTTCTGCAGATCGGAAGTTGCTGCATGATGCCAAGCCACAAGGTGAGCTTCTGTTTAGTTTCATTCCTTTCTGATGTTTTATTTAAAAGATATCACTCTCTCCAGCCGTGACCTGGATTGTTCGATTAGGGATTGGGATTAGAAAAAGGTGTGACCAAAAGTTTTTTTCACACATTTTGCAACTCTGAACTTTTGTAAACAAAACCCAACAGAGGAGTATATAACAACTCAAACTAAGCATTTTTAAACACCCTTTAACCTGAACCTCCCTGACACAAAGTCCAGATATACTACAATAATAAGAATTGCTGAATTTACATTAGCAAGTCCAACATCCTAATTATCTGTCTGCTCTACCCAGACAGCATCCTCACTTTAACCAAAAAGTTTTGAAGCCGTGTAAAATGTAAATGAACACACAATACAATGGTTTTCAAATTTTATATGCACATATCAAATGTTTAAATTGAGGCTAACAAAAGGCTGGAAAAGTGAGCTGAACAACAAAGAGACAAATTTTCAACTAATTAGGTTAATTGTTAAAATGTAAATATGATTGGGTATTACAGAGGAAAACTGAAAGCAAGAGCTTGAAGGATAGATGGGTAGAGCTTCACGAGGTAGCAAAAAAATCTACACTCCCAATTATTTTGTTTTAAATAAAAGTGGAAGATTAGAAAAAATGGAAAGATTTATTTAAAAAAAAGAAAAATAACCACATCTTTATTTTACACCAACACATATATGATTACCAGTAAGCAAAGTGGTTGTTTGTTTACAAATTGGTTAAGAGTTTGTTTATAAAAACATTTTCCGACTATTATATGCAATGTACCTTTAAATATCATTTGAATGTCTATTATAAGGTTAAAACTGATGTTTCACTCAGTTTTCAGTTTTGTTTTAACTGTTTGTTTAAGTTAAAGCACCAATACTAATGTGTTAGGTAGAAGGCAAATTATAGTTTAGATTAAAATACAGTGAGTTATGGGTAAGACCTGCCACATTATTGCTGCCATTCATGCAGGAAACATTGTGAATATCTCTGAGATGCCAATTGTTCATACTTAAACCAATAGCATAGATGAATATCAATTATAACACTGCTGATTATGGAACATTATTAATATCATTTCCATTGCATTGCTATTACAGTAATTATTCTATATGTTTACTCAGTTTTACATGTAATTTTAATGTACTGATTACATGTACTGATGGGTATTACGAAGCCCAATATGTTTTCTAAAACTAAAGTATAATTTAGGCTTTTTTTGTTAAATGCAGGTATAATAAGTTATTTTCAGAGGGTAGTTCCATTCACACCTAATTGAGTTTTGTCTTGTAAACACCCTCTGGGCTGATAGCAGCAAACTGGTGCGATGTCATTAATGGCATTTATAGGAAGGGACTGGCTCTGGCTGCATAATCCCACTGTTGGAGTGACAGAAATTCTCTAGCTGACAAGGGTAGTTACAAGAAAACAGCACGCTCATCAGCAGCCATTTGATTCTGGCACTGGTTAAGCTTAACAAATTACTAATGTTGCCCTCAGAGAGGGAATTGCCCTGAAATAGGAACAATAAGCTGCCAAGTGGTAAATCACAGGTGTGGCCATAGAGAATAACGCTGTATGAGTCACTGTGAATTAGCTTATTTAAATACATATGTTTTGACAAACAGACAGACAGCACATCAAATGACACGTGAATGAATAATGATGATTAATATTAACAAATTAAATTCATTTCTAAAGGTTGTTTGGCTTAGCCGTTTGTTTCCCCGACCAAACATTTGTCATTGATGCTTCTTATCTCATTTCCTGAAATATTTAAAGAAAGTGCATTGTGACTTTTGCTGTTTTCTTTACACTCTGCATCCGTTTCCACATGCTGTATGTTGTTTGACTTGGATTGTTACCAAGTCTCTGTAAAAATAACATAAGCTGTATCAAATGTCCCAGCTTTTATTGCCATTATTATCTCAGTTTCACTCCTACATTAATGATGCTGTACCCTTCTACTTATTTTTGATTATATCGGGCATTGTGTTTCAGTTTGAGCTCTTTGCGGTTAACCACTGTAAATCCACTGCTTTATGCATTATTGCTGTGTAGGGAAATGCTACTGCGTAGCTTGCACAGAGAAAAATCAATTTGCCCATGTTTTCCTGACTTGTCCTTTCACATAGTTATGTCTTCTTGTTTGTCAGGAATGGGAAAAAGAATGCGACCAGGCTGCCAAAAACTTCCCAAGCCCTCAATTAACCTGCTACTGTAGCTGTTAATACCGCTTTGCATATTTTGTCAATTTCTCCTGATTTGAGCTTCAGGCTACTTAGAGGATTTCTCAGCATGTCCTGTTTTAGTGCAGATCTCATTATCTTTCAAGAACAAGCTAGCAGCTCCTTTATTTCCCCACTCATTCGTTTGCTTTGTGGAGTTGGACGCCGCAATACTGGTGGGACCAGATAGAGCATAATCGCTGCCGATGAGCTAATTTAATGAATTGGTTTTGTCACATTATCCCAGTGGAACACAGAGCGCCTCCAACACCAGAGCCAAGCAGTGTTTGAAATGACAGTCAGGTGCTGGGTTGATTATAATCGCCTTCCTTCCAAGGTTCCTCATTAGTAACTTTAACACTGAGGAAAGGAACAATGAAGCTGTGCATCATGGAAAGAACAGAAAATAAAAAATGCACTAAAGTAGCATGAAACCAAGGTAGACTTCCTTGGTTTAAGAGACTTCCATAAAAGCGCTACTAAGCAACACAGATTTCCAGTTTATTTTGGGAGAGAATGTCTCCAAGCATCCTAATTAACCACAGAGACTCCGAAAGCAAATATAAGAAGTCTTGATGCATGCTCAATCATCCAGATAAGGAAATCCCAAAAAGTTGATTGTGTTCATATGAACATTCAAAGTCACGTTTGTTTGTTTTTTTCACTCATTCTGACATTTCAAGGTGTGGAGAACAGCAGTGACGTTGCCCTGTATTCAGGCCTGGCTGCAGGGGTGGTGACAGTTGTACTGCTCATCGTCGCTGTCACTCTTTACCGAAGGAGCCAGAGTGAGTACGGTGTGGATGTCATTGACTCCTCCGCCCTTACCGGAGGCTTTCAGTCCTTCAGCTTCAAGACCTCTCGTCAAGGTGAGTCATTAACTGTAGCTCTCAAATATCAGAGACAATTTGCCCTCGAAATTATGTCATAAAACACTGAATCCAAATGAGAACTTTGTACAAAAATCTAAACGTGAAATTTTCAAAAAAAAGGCAAAAAATGGATGGATTTGGGGGTTTTCCTGCAAAAGGCAACTGAATTTGGTTTTAAATCCAAATATGCATCCTTTATAAAGCTCCTTGTAAAAATTGAGGATTCATGTTGTGTTGGAAATCTTTTTTGGCGTTTTGACATTTCACTGTATGCACAATATGTGAACTAGCTTAACAGTGTACAGAAGTTAATTTGTTGAAGTCTATTGCAGCTTTGATTATTTAAAGAAGAATTTAAAGATAACACAAGATATGCACAGTCTTTAACTTGTCATTTAAAGCACAGACAAATTGTACACAATGCAATTGGAAACTCAGAGAAACTCCAATATGTAAACACTGTTTATTTGCTCTTGAAGAGCCTTATCTCCATGTAAAGATATTTTTAAAAAACTTGCTTGTTGGACTTTGCAGTAAAATCTTAAAAAGGCAGTTTCTAACAACTGACAAAATCTCTGTGACAGCTCTACACCCACCCTGCCACAGATGGAGCTAACATGCACAACAGTTAAATATGATGTGCAATTAAAAGTGCATCATATTATAAACCAGAGCGTCAAAATAGCTTGTTTTTATGGGGGTTTTTTTGCATGTGTTTTTATTGCCTTTTTCATTTCAGTTTGGCTGTTTAAAAGACCACAAAGAAAGCCCTAAAAATTAAAGCTGCAATTTTTGCCTGGTAGTGCAGAGAGTTGGCATTGTCTTTGGCATTAATAGCCATTCTAACACACACATAAAAGCAAAACACAGAAAAAGAATACGACAGGCATACAATCATGTAAAAAGGAAAGTACATCCTCTTTCATTTCTAACATTTTACATATTAGGACATAATACAGAGTCCTCTGTTCCTCACCAGGTTATAAATTTGTGTTGATAAAGCCTCTGATGAACAACACATGACATGTTACACCATGTCATTATTTTTAGTTGTTGGAGGTACTTGTATATACACAGCTTTCTCAAGGTCCTGTTGCAGCATTTCAGTTGGTTTGACTATCGTGCTTGACAGTTGGTGTGAGGTATTTGTGCTATTTTGCGGTGTTTGGTTTGATCAAATATAGCACTGTATATTCTGGTCAAATATCTCCAGTTAGAGAAGACAATTTCTCCTCACGACATTTCTAAACAAGCCAATTACAATGTCACGTATTTTAACATTTGATATGTTAACTGAGCCCCGTGGAGTCTTAGACATAGCTCTTGGGTTATGTGTAGCTTCTATTAGCATTGCATGATCTTTGGGTGGTCTGTTTTCCACTTTTTCTACTGTTTAACTTTCTACCAGATTGATGGGCAGCAACAATTTATTATCCTAAATGAAGCATTTAGGTGTATTAACACCTAAAAGCTGTAGAGCAGAAAACTTCCAAAACTGCTGCTTTCATGGAGATCACCCTTCCTGATTATCAGTCAACTAAATGCTTTTCTTTAGTAGCACTGGGTGGTTCCTTACCTTCGTAATTCCTATAGGAGTAGAAAGGGTGTTTAATTTTTGTTAATAATGTTCAAATAATGACACTGTGTAATATGTCATGAGTTGTTGCTTATCTCAGGTTGTATTTACCTCATCTTTAGAGCTGCTTAGGACACAACTATTGACGATGACCCTTGATTTCCTTTTTTTACTCTGCTGCTAACGTTTTAGCTGGCTATTATAACTGAACACACACACCCAAAAGTTCAATGGTGATGAACTGGAATAGGAATTAGTTTATTATTTATTTTTGTTCAAATAAAAATAATGTAAAATGTTGTTTCTAGTACACCTTGTAAGAGAAATACTGCAAAGTGCTTTATGACAAAATTCTAACAACAGAAAGGCAAAAAATTACTCTAAAGCAAGTAGAATAGTTACATAATGAGGTAATTCTATGTAAATAACACCAAAGATCTATGCAAGCCATACAGTTTTCTATGTATATGTATTTATTCATCTTTACGAAATATGAATACATTTATTTGTACGATATATATGCATTAATTATTAACACGCTTTAGGGGCCAGAACTGAGTTTATCTGTTTGTTTGCTTTAGCCATATCAAGCTTTTTTTCTGTCTGTGCTGTAGTGCAATAAATGTCCAATAACTTACAGCTTAACCTATAAAACATGCATTGCATTTATTACTTTATTGCAAACATCCATATTCAGCAAGCAATAAACTTATGGTAACAAGCAGATTGTGCACTCTAAACAAATGTATAATTTCACTCTTATCTATCATTACTCAGGCCTCCTCTTAAGTACCATAACTTGAAAAGTTAGTTGAAAGTAAGTTGAAAAGTTATCAGATAATGTCTCAGTTTTTGGTATTGTATTTTATTACAAAACCACAATTAATAATTCACGTCTGCAAAATTAAAAATGTAATTTATTACCGCTATCTCTTTTTTGCGCTGAGCACCACAATGGAGCGTTTGCGGTCCCGTGTTACTAAACGAAGAAACATCAGAGCGCCGTAGCGTGCTGTTTTACTCGGCAGATTGAGGCATATTTTTGCAAGGCAGGCATTATGGGTCGCCACAGCGGCAGCCCTCAGCAGGGCATAATAAAGTTCATTTTGATAACACAGCAGGAGGCAGGGAAAGCTTTAATCTTGGTCCCTGTTCACTGTGTTAGAGGCACTAAAACAGCCAAGCCCCCATAACATTCTGCATGTCCTCCCCTCCTTGCACGTTGCGCCCCGCTGTATGCTGCTGCAGTTATCATTTCATCACGATCATTTCATTTCAATACTTTTTCGCAGTCACGTTTTTCATTATGAGTAACTGTAATAACAGCTCACCCATTAAAATTATTGGCCAATTTACAGTACTTTGCTCATCAGGAGATACACACACTGTGTACTCAGTGTCTTCAGGTCTTATTTAATGCTTGCTTGAAGCAGCTGTCAATGGGTGCTGTTCATTATGGCATTGTCTCTGCACGCCTTTCTTTACTTTCATCTCTTCTCCTCTTAGTTCCTCCCAGCGAGGATCTGAGAGTGAGAGAGATGCGAAGAGAAGATGTGAGAATGAAGGAGCCATAGCTGTCATATGAGAAATCTGTACTTTTAGAGCAGTGTTAGTTACATCAGCAACATGCTGCACAGCTGGATCACTTGTCACACTGACTGATTCAAATGTCCACAGAAATTCTTCTCACACAGGCCGTTATTTAAACTCATTAACACAGCCGATAAATCGTATTATTGTTGTTGCTCATGTATTGATCAAAAATGCTGCTTTGTTTGATGCAGCAGTTATTGCTATTAAAGTATCTAATATATTCTAATGTCTTATAAAGACATAAGAAGAATAAGACATACTTCCTTTATCCCAAATATTGGGACATACAGGTATATTACACAGTACAATATCACTGTGATGTGTGTTAATCAGTCGGTTTATGTACAGCACTGAAAAGTAACCAGTGTGAGAACATCTCTGTTATTTATTATTTTTTTCAGTTAGATTGTAGAGTCAGATCAGTGTTTTCAGTTTAGTTTTAGCTTAGAATGCATCGGTTTCAGTGTCAGTTTTAGTCTAACTATTAGAATATGGTGGGTGTTTTTAGGGGCAGATTTAAGAATTTCTGAATAAGTTATTTACTTGCTGCTTGTTTGTGGTCTCTCTGACTTCAGGTTTGTCTTCAGTAGCTTTAAAGCATGTGTATACATGCCCATTTCATAATTGCATCCAGCTCTTGCTTTCCTTTTCCAAACTTTACTAATCCCATCATTCTTGTGCAAGTTAATGTTGGCTTTATTTTGGCCTTCCTGTTCTTGAGTAAACCAGTGGTTTTAACTGGTTTAACTGGAAAATGATGCCTGGTTCCTCTATAATATTCTTGATTTGGTTCAATGTTTTTTTTAAACATAGAAAGAATTCTACGATCCACATTAAATGTTTTCTGTGTTTTTGAGGCCTTTTGCTGTGTTTAATAATATTCCCAAAAAATTGCTATCCTTCTCTTTTATTTTTTATTTTTTTCAACCTAATGACAACCTTAACTTACATCAAAGTCTTTTAGGGGCCTCATCTGGAAAGTTCCAAACATAATTTCAGCATTTGAAATCATCTTCTACATAATTAAGATGATTATCTGCATAATCTGTCTTGGAAAAACTGAGGGGACAGGTCTTACTTGACCTGGTTTGTCAGTCAATTATCTAATTACTTTGGTCTAATTACTTTTGCCTTTCAAAATGGAGTATATGTATTAAAAGAAATCATTGTAATTACTTAACTAAACAGTTGATGCTTCAATTAAAGCTCACAGTCTGCACTTCAGTCACATCTTAATTGTTTGATTCAAAATTCACTGAGGTGTTGTCCACAAACCTATGGAGCTAGCTGTAAATTGGGTTATCAGTAGAAAATGAATAGAAAAAAATCAATAACAGTGTCACTTCTAAGTGAGTCACACTAAGATATGTCTTTTTTTCATTATATTACAGCAACAGCCACGGACAGAGAAAACATATTTGTGATGACATACTCTTCAGGTTGTTTTGTTTTTGTTTTTTTATTGATGATGTGGGCTCTCATGTGTAATTGCTGACATTCATTTGCTTTTTCTCTGTGTGTGTTTCAGCAAATCCTCTGCTTATTAATTCATCCATGCAACCTGATCTGACAGTGTCACGTACCTACACCAGCCCCATGTGTTTTCAGGACTCCATTGACAAGGAGCTAATGGCTGAGCGCTCACTCCTTGACCCGTTGCCTGATCTTAAGGTTAAAGGTTAGAAAACAGAACTCTTATGAAAGTCCATGTCTGTGGTACTCAGTTACTTTTGAAAGGGCAAGTCTCACAGAGAAGTGAACGGCTCTGTGGATGCACTAGGGCAGATAATCTTACTTTGGATCGTTTTTTTCCTAAGGCAGTCTCTAGGAAAGTCAACTTTCAGTGCATCACGAACTAGACATTCAACACTTCATGTTGTTGTTTGTTAGTGCTGGTTGCTGCCTTTTATTCCCTTGGTGGCATGATTAGCATTCAAAATTAGGGTGCTCTTTGAAATAATTGGTCCTTAACTTAGACAGAAGTGCATAAAAAAGTAGATGCTTAGTCTAATACAGTCATTGTCAGAAATGTAGAAAAACAAGAGCCTTTTTATTGTACTTAGTGTGATTTTATAAAGAAAAATATTCTTATTAAAGTCATATCTCCATTTGACTACATACTATCAGAATTTGATCAGAATTTGATCAGAAGACTGTGCCAGCTTGCATTACAGCAGATAGACACACAATTTAAACCCCATTGCTCTTGTCTTTATGGGTTTGTTCCGGATAAATGAAAGACTCCACCCTCCGAACTCTTTTAAGTGCAGAGTGTTGCAATTACTACAGCCCCAGGCATACACTTTTTACCTTGAGGCAAAAAGCTTGACAGTGACAGGGTTCTTGAGACTTGGTAGTTGGGTTTTTGCTAAGCTTTGGCTGGACAGTTAATGTTTAGAGCAGGGGTTTAGTAAACAGTTTCAGAGTGATTAGTTTTGCAGTCAAGAGCAAGCTTTTAAAAAGCTTTAAAGGGATGTTTTCCTACTGTTGGATGTTTGACTGTTGGACCTGAAAAAATGTGTTAAAGCTACACAAATTCTAATGTCACAGAGCTTTCACTGTATCCTCAGGGGTGACGGAAAGGGCAGAGTACCACGTCATGTCCCACCCTCAGACATTTCCAAGGGGACTGGCTCCAGACTATAGAGGGGTTGCAGTGGGGACAACACTGGGCAGAAGAGGCAAAAACCTTTTCAGTCCACACGTCTCTCTGACTCCCCACCTGTCTCTGCACAGAGCAACTGCAGTGTTTGGCCATGCTGGAGGCAGGCTCGTGGTACCCAACACAGGTGAGTGTACGATGAGGCAATTATCATTCAATATCTTCCTGCTGAAGAGCATGTGTCGACTTCAGTTCCTCCAAATTCAGCTAGCATTCACAGAGGATAGAAACTATAAAAACAAGTTGTTCTCATTTGCACTTTTTAAGTTGTTTAACCTTGTCAGAGTTGATCGGTAGCAAAAATGAGGAAAAAAGTCGCATACTGAGTAGGCAACATGATTATGGAAATATTATTTACAAAATGATGAAGTTAAAAAGCACTAGCATTTTTAGCCATTCGGTCCCTACCTGCAAAGTATGGAAAATGTTTTTGATCACAAAAAATACTAAACGTTTTCCTCAAATAAATTACTTTTTAAAGCATTTTAGGAACATTTTAAAGCACCTAATGCGTGCCGAAAAAATATAAACAAGTGTATTTAATGTGCTGCTCAGTCTATTGCATTATGCAGGCAGCTCTTTCTCTTGGCCTACATTCATCATTGTGTCCCCTGAGGGGCTTTATGTACTGCTAGATTGGCAGTAATTGTTTATGATACAGTAGAATGTTATGCATATGTCTTTGTGTTTAAGAGGAAAGGATGTCTGTGATGCCTGCTTCTGTGCATGCTTGTGACTAAGAGATCGCTGCCAGCATCGAATCACAAGGGGACTTGCTCTGGCGACCTTTTTCTGGGGCCCGTCACCCCTCTGGCTGTCACCTTCACTAAACAGACCTGACAGCTGAGCAGGTGTGTGTCATAAGTGTGCATGTCTGCTTGTTTGTTGATCAGCATGCCTCCTTCTCTGCAGGTATCAGCCTGCTGGTGCCTCACGGGGGGATTGCAGAAGACACTACCTGGGAGATGTACATGAGCATCAACCAGGAGGACAGCAGGTGAGGGACTCTCACTGAGGTGGTGCTGTATGCTTCCTAGTCTGCTCTCTTTTAATCCTTCAACAACACATTCCTCATCCCTCATCCTGCCACCTCGTCTCCTCCTCCTCCTCACTTTGCCGAATGAGCGCCACAAACACAAAACCTTTCTTATGAAGGCTACGCTGTGACATGTAGTGTACACATGCACATGCACATATTCCCACACAGCATGCGGTCCTTGCTTATCTCACAGACACTACAGGGGAGGACATGGTGTGTCACAAAATACATTGGCAGGTGTAGACAGATTGCATTACTGCCTTAAGCAACTGTCATAGCAGAAGAAGATACGCTCCGTGAATCTAGTAGACCGTTTTGTGTTTGCAGACGTAACTGTGACAATATCTCTCTCCATTTTGACTGGTTAGAGTGATGAACTTAGTGAAGTCATGATGATGGGTTATATTGATTAGGCAGACAGAGATAGAGTCATGGGCATGTGTCAGAATTTGGGTGACTATTACCTGCAAGCAGAAATCTATTTCTGTAACTTTCTTATTTCTCGCAAAGCTATCACTTGAGGAAAAAAAGGGCGTGATAGATAATAACTCGGTGCAAAAGGGCTGTAATACCTTTGGATTCCATGCAGCAGAGCTTTGGGCGCTATCTGACAACCAGATGTCAGTGTTTGGACATGTTCTTGATTCACAGCAGACAGTATCAACATGTCAGTATGACTGTGTGAAGCCCTGCTAGCTAGCTGTCACCCCAACCACACCGCTAACCACCAGTGCTTCTCAATGAAATTGGATTTCTACGTCCAAGAGGGGGATATCTAAATATCATCTGTCTTTTCACCTTACTTCCACCCACCCATTTAGTGCCTGGGGTCACGTGGGAGAGGGAGCATATCAAAGGTCACATATAGGTTGTGGCACAGAGCTCAGTTAGCAGACTGGTTGCACACTCCCCTGCCTTAAGTCTCCCCAATTCAGCCAGACTGTTGCCCTCCAAGCTCCTGCTTTGCTCTGATAAGCCCGATGCTGTTTACTTCTCTGGCTGCTGCTTAAGAAGCTGCAGGAGCCGTGCACCACTGAGCTGTCACTCAAAGCCTATCTTCTGACAGCCACAGAGTCCAGGGGAGAAATTGGATGCTTTCTCCCCATTCAAACCTTAGCCATCTACATAAGACGATGCTTTCCTCTGCAAAGAATAGGAATCGATCAGCTGGGGCTCAGTTTCATGTGTTCGCGATAGCTGCCATCCATCCTCTGGGCTTCACGAGGTTGTTTTGTGTGTGATCTTCTTCAGCTCAGCAGGGGACAGTGAGTTGTCCAAGGACAAAATGCACCTGATACTCTGCATCTTGCAAAAGTTTCAAGCATATTTACGAGGCAGGCAGTTATTGCTCTGTGGTGTCAGTTATATCAGACTACGCAAACTTTAAAATTTGATTGGCACTTGTTTTTGGTTGAGTCAATCTACCAGTGCGTATCTAACCTGCCCGACCTACAAAACTCACCCTCAGACAACCCTAATGATCCTTCCCTCTTCCTTCTTTCCTAAAATCCACATTTCCATCATGCATTACTATTTTTAGTGCATGGTGGAAATGTGGATTTTAGGATTTTAACCTTTTTATTTTTCACACTGACTCTGACAATGAGTAATTATGGTAAAGCTGATGAAAACTGTTCTAATGAGAGTGGGAGTCAGAAAAATAAGTAATTTTTTTAAGTTTTTACATTTTCTGGCATTAATACACTTACATTGCACAAAATCTTAAAGGAGATTCACATTACCTTAAATCTTGAAGTCTTTGTCATGGCTTCCTTGTTACCTTAATTTTACATCCTGATGAACTTGATGCCTTGGCAAGATGTCATTTTACAAGTCTGGCTAACTTTCAAACCATGGTCACCTACAGGGTTTTTATCAAAGGCCTAAGATTGTTTCTAAGATTTTTCTGTTTCTTATATTGTGGTGTTTTTCTAGATTATGATTTATGTTCTGATTCTTGAGATGTGCTGTTTTGCTTATTTTTATTCTAGGTTTCAGTTTGGTTCTGGTCATGAGTTCAGTTTGATGTTAATTCTTCTTTAAGTCTCTGTCGTCTTTGGGTTCCATGTGTTATATTCTTTCAGTCTGCCTCTCAGTGTCAAGTCTGCCTCTTTGTGATTTGTTTCGTGATTCCTGTTTGATTTTGATAGTCCCAGTCTGATGTCAGTGTGTTCAGTTTTACTTCTCCCCTGTCTCGTTAGTCTAATTTCTCCCAGCTGTGTCTCCCTCCTGTTTCCCATTCCCTGATTACGCCCCAGTGTATATAAGCCCTGTCTTTTCCTTTGCTGTCTGTTGTGTTGTTAACGTCTGCTCACCCTCAGTTAGCTGTGTGTTCTGTTACCTGGTTTGCCTGCCTGTTAGTTTATTTTTTCCCCCAGTATAGTTAGTCTTCTGTTCGGTCAGCAACCTGCAATAAAGCTGTTTATTTTCATTTCACTTTTGCCTCTGTGAGTCCTGCTCTTGGGTCCACCATTCCTGCCTACCTTCACACAGACATGACATATTTGTCTTTTTTTTTTAGTGCAGTAACCTATGAACTGCGATGGATGATGAGCTGGATGAGCTACTACACACCGACATTCTAGTTGACTTTTCTCTGGTTTCCTTTCTTTCTCTGCTTCATCTTGTTTGTTAGCCTAAATTACATCCTTGTATTTAATTTTCATTTAATTTTTCATCATTAGGTTTATTATTTTCACATCCTCCCTTAGATCTCTTTCTGCCCTCATTAGTGCCTACTTGAGTTCACCTGTGCTTTGTTACCACTTTTCCCATGTTGTGCGTTTCGTCTGTGTGTTTTTGTCACATCACTGTGTCACTTACCTTTGTTCCTGCTTCTTCTAATCTTCAACGTGGAGTTTCCTGCTTCCTTCCAGCAGTGCCTTTTGTTATATATTCTTCTATAAAACTTTAAGATCCTTTTCCTTATCCTGTGACTTGTCACTTGGTTTCCTACCTTTAACATCTGATGGTTTTATAGTGAGGAATATTATAGTAGATGTGGAAAAAAACATTTTGTAAAACTGCACTAACACTGCACACTAGGTATACATGCAGCCATTGCATAGCTTTAATTTTAGATTTTTACCACAAATACTTTTTCTGACTATAACAAAAATAATCTGCATGATCTGATAACAACTTGCTTGTATTTTCCACAGAGTGCCTCCTTTAGCTAAAATTCCAGCTAATGAGGACACTTCTGTTTCTGCAATTCCGTCAAACGCCATGCGGCTGTGACAGCTTGAAAGAAAGACTGTCAAACACTAACAAGGAATTGTGAAAATATAATTTGCAAGTGTGACCTGAGAAAAAAAAGATGATGATTGCATTACACTGGATGTTGTTTTGTTGAAACCAAAAAAATAAAATAAAAAACAGGAAATGAAGTGTGACTATGAGACAAGGCTCCACTGTTAAAATACACACAACCATCATCATGGAATGATATGTCTTTGTTCGCATGTAAACAATCAGAGTTGCTAAATAACCATCTTTAATCTTTGCTCGCAGGCAATCCAGGTAATTAGTCTCAGCAGTAGGTAACCTTGGTTTCCTCATAGCTAAGGGCTGATTAGCACGAAAGTGCAGCTGCAGGCCAAGGTGCTACTGCGATGTGTGATTTTATTTTTAGACCCCAGATCATAACCTCTTTAATTTTTTAGTGTTGATTGGTAACAGCATAATGGAAAGGGTTGAAAAAAGCTTCACACATCACACTGCACCAGAAACTGTTAATATAACAGGAGGTGAACAGTCTCAACCACACATCATACCCTGTCTGCATGCAGGCACATACACACACCATCTTACACCATGCGTCACCTAAAAAGGTTGATCTTACAGGTAATTTGCTGGACGGGCTGGAAAACTAAAAAAGAAACAAAAAAAAAAACCAATCCTCCTCCAACTCAGGTGCTATTTTTTGAATTAAATCTGTCATAACTAAATTTACTTGTTGTTTCTGTGGCTTCAATTATGCTCATTATAACTTTACTTGCTAACAGTGCATACGCTTAACACTTAAAAATGAGAAGTCAGCTTCAACTTTGCAATGCCGCTGCCAGTTAAATGTTCCAAAAAGTCAGAGTCAAAAGTCAGAGACACTGTGTGAGGAGGGGCCATGACGCTCAGAGGATCCTGAATTAATGTAGCAGATTTATACGACAGCAGAGATAGTAGTGGGAGTGGGAACTTTCAGGGGGAATAAAAATTTATTAAGCCTCAGATATGATTCATGTTCATTTACATGCTGTCTGGGGGGACAACTTATATTAGTGTAGTCGTTGACAAATTTGCCTCACAAGCAAAAGTCACAGGTTTGATCCCAGGAGGAGACCCCTTGGGGTTGTGTAAGGAAGGCATCTGGTGTAAAAAAAAAAAAAAAGCAAACGTGCGTGATTTACACTTCAAGTTTAGATAATAATAAATACCTCAAGAAGCCTGCCAAGTGCCAAGACCTGCTTCTAAAAAAGACTTTTTGCTCACAATCAGAATATAATTTGGGCGTAGCTTTTTGCTTAGTTATACACGAGTCGGTTGCTGCTAAGATCGAAAACTACATTACACACAATACACAAAACACAATAACGACAAAAAAATTGACAAAATTCAACAGCATTTCAAAAACGAAATAATTTTTTACCCTTTGGCCAAAAAATTGTAGGTATTGTCGCTGGGCAGGCTGGTGGGCTGTGTGGACACCCAAGTGTGTGAATATCTCAAGAACAAGGCGACAAAAGACTTTCAAATTCATCCCATAGATGCAGCTACTAAAAATCCCAGATGACCTCAAGGTGAAGGTCAGAGGTTAGCTTTTCTGAGAATCACAAAGGATTTTCAGCCGTATACCATACATGCATCTACTAAAAGACTGAGGGGTATACACCGACAGGCACCCATATTTTGTCACATGTATCTTGTGTATTCTGTTCCATTGTTGTATTTTTTGTTTTGTTTTTTTGACATAGTGTTTTGCACTCGAGGGCCATTGTAGCTCATGTGTTTACATGAGAGGCGCCATCCATAGAAATTGTACTTTCAGTGTGTGTTGGTGTTTTCCATATTTGTACAGATATGTGGTGCCCCATTCACGCCTTACACATTAGTAATGCATCTGTGTTGGCTTGTCATGGTCATTCCCCGCTGCAGCTGTATTAATGACCCTGAGAAATATCCACGCTGTGCCTGTGACAACAGCACCAATATCGTGTCCTGTGTATGTGAGGTGTCCACCCAGGGCAGCTGCATGACTGATGGTGGTCCCATTGATTACTCTCAGTCTTCGGGGCTTCCAGCCAAGATTGGGCTCCTGGCCAAGAGCAGCTTGGCCTGGTTCATCTGTCACCGGACTGGCCTGAGCAGGCTTCATAAGCTCCATCGACCCACAAAGCTTACACGCACTGTGCTAAAGCCTGTCCTCCCCAGCCTCACTGTCCATTAGTCTTGGTGCTTTAATCTCCCTCTATCTGTGTGTCTGTGTGTCATCTAGTCAGCAATTGATTCATTATGAGTTTCCAAGGATTTGAGTTTACTTTGTTCATAGGCAAGGGTCACACTCTGAAAGCTTGTTGAAGCAGTGATTCATGTTTTTGTTAAAAAACTTGTAACGAACCCATCCAGCTTCATTAACACGATCACAGATCAAACATGAAGTTTACCATAAATGTTTTCTAATCATATGTTTCTCTACCTCTACAGTACCGTGTCCGACGATGGGTCAGAGATCTTTTTGAGTCCTGCAGTGACATACGGCCCACCAGGCCTTGACCTCTCCTATCCAATAGCCATGACCATAGCCCATTGTGCAGAAGTTGCTGCTGATAATTGGACCATCCGCCTAAAGAGACACATCCAAGACAACAAGTGGGAGGTGAGCAAATTCTGTTACCCTTCACCTGTAGTTAACATGTTTGAATTTCCTCCTGTGGCATAAGTGCAGAACGCTAACAAGTACAAGCACACATCTCTCGCTAGTGCCCAGAATATCAATAGGATCAGATAAACTGCTTCGACCTACTTTGATGAAAATTTTCTTCCTGAACTGTAGTCATGCAGGCAAGGAGCTGATTTCAGGGTTGCCAGCTTAGATTTGTCATTCTGCATAAAATTTAGCCTTTCAAGCTCTACCTCATGCATCATTTGCATTTGGTCTGACATTTCTTTTGGATGTAAGACAGATACCTCAACATGAGGTCAAAACCAGATAAAAACCAGCAAAGGTGCTTTTTAAAAGATTTAAGACGTTGCTGCTCTAAATGTTTTATTCTTGTGATTGCTACTTTTTTTTTTTTTTTTTCCATTTATTTAGGTCTTTTAGTGTAATAACCCCTCTGAAAAGCCCTTCCACTCCACCCTATAGAGCTACTTCACAGACTCACAGAAGAACACTCAGACATCCACCTCCACTCCAAACACCCTCTATTCATTTTCTTGTGTTTTCTTGGCAGAGTACACACATCGGAGATCTTTTCTAAAATCTTTTTAATGTTTAACTAACCTCATCAAAAACCTCTAAGAACCTCATTGAGGCAGAGCGACCCCGGAGCCACCGAGTTTGCTTGACCTTGGGGGTCTGTCACTCTCTACCAGCCGGGTCCTTTCACTCTGCGTGACATTTACACAGATGTAATTTGTCAGCACACGCATTTCTCAAAAGGAAGCTATCAAAAGACCTATCACTGGTGAGAGCTATATGCCAGCAGAGAGGAGAGAAAACAAGAGTAAGGACTCAACAGACAGAATGGGGGAGGTAGGCTCTGGCAGAACGGCAGAGAGATTCTTTGAATGTAAAGCTGTGGACCATCTCTGTCACTGAGAAATAATGAGGCCTTTATCGCAGACAGGATGCTTACTCAAAACCTAATCTCTGGAATTAGTGATATAATGGGAGATGGAGGTTCCTCTTCCACTCTTTCTTTCTCTCTTTCCTTCTTCCACCTCTGCTTCTATTTCACTGTGTCTGCCTCTCAGTGCCATTCCCATTAAAGTCTGCACTTTGGTACACTAGATTTTGACTCTATCATTTTCCCTGCCTGCCTGGCGGGGATGAGCTATGTCATGGAGATCCTTCATGTCTGCTCCAGCGCTAATGGGGCAGGTTTAGGAAGCTATGGGACACTAAATTACCCTACATTGCTTTATATGCCTCAGCCAGGCCATATGCAGAGGGGACCTGTGGGTCACAGTTATGTTCCAAAGGTGATTTAGGGAGAATTGAGCACAAGATGAGTAGCAATTGGCCGTTGGATACAACTGCGCCCCACTAATCCGTTTTGTCAGCGTTACTGTATCCCCATCTGTTTAGTGAGATGTGTCATTATTCATTTGGCCGTCATTCAGCTTTGCACAGCTCCTGGTCCTGTTTAAGTCTATGTACGAGGGAGAGATTCCAAGTTACTGTCTGCAAAGTGTCTTAATAAAATGCCTAACAGCAATGCAAACACGCTGATCGGTGGCTCCCGTGAATTGTTGGTTAACTGCATGACCATTCAAAGTCTTTATTTGTCTTTATTTTCTACATGGTGGCCAATAAGATAATGTCCAAGCAGTCAGCTTACAACTATTGCCTTAATCATGCCAATACAGGCTGGATGTGGCTAAGCTTTTAGTTTGTAAACTTAAAGCAGGTTTTTAAAGCAGTTATGTGCATTACAGTCAGCACTACTAAAGAACATATAGCATGCATGATTGCAGCACAGCTGAGCACAGTGATGCAGAGTCAAGTGGTGTCTTCATATTAACAAGTGAAATGCATTACTGAAAAGCTGAGAGTAATTTAAGAGCACTATGCCCTGGAGCTACTAAGACCTTTGCTTGACCTTGGGGGTCTGTGACGCGCTACCAGCCGGGTCCTTTCAGGCCTCGTGACATTTATATAGATTTAATTTGTCAGCAGACACATTATTCAAAATGAAGCTATCGAAAGATGCATTGCTGAAGGCAGGTGCCTGCCATCAGAGAGAAAAAATAAAAGGAGACTGTACTGGACAGACACATTAAAAAAATGTTCACCTCCTGAAACCCGTTTTCAACAACAGTATCACTCAGGATGCATCAAAAATCACGAGTATGACAGAATTCCAATATTACAGTGTTCTTATGTTTAACTACTAAGCCACTGAAGTCGTTTTACTTAACACCTCCATATTTTTATCCTTGGACTCTACTAGAGTTCCTCTGCATGACTGACAGCTTAAAATAAACTTATTTAACTTATACTGTGCCTCGTTGCAGCCCCTCAGTTAATCCTCTGTTTGAAACAAGCTGTTTTAGCTCCCTCCACTTTTCCTTTAAGCAAGCTTTTTTCCGACTGACTACCCCTTGCAAACAGAGGGTTTGAGCAGCAGGTGGGTGAGACTTCTACTCACAGCCAGAGCTATCTGCTCTCATTGACATCATACGGAGCCAAGAGTCAAAAAAACCTGTGTGACTTGGAGTGTTCAAACATTCTGTAGCCAGAGCATTTGACTCACATGGCTTACTTGAAGATATGCAAATATCAGTGTTTGAAACTCTGGCCGTGTTTAATATGTGTATTCACCAATGCAGCGGATCATGTGTGCATATATGCATAATATAACCAAAGTAAGAAAAAGCATATTACATTTAATCCTGGACCTAAATTAGTCTCCTTTTATGTCCCTACCACCAAAGGAAGTGATGTCTATAGACGAGGAGAGCACCTCCTGTTACTGTCTGCTGGAGGCCCAGAAGTGCCATGTGCTGTTGGAGCATCCAGGTCGCTACGCTCTGGTGGGGGAGCCGCTGAATCAGGAGGCAGGCAAGCGTCTGAGGCTGGCTGTGTTTGGTAGTCCGGATGCCAGCAACTCTCTGGGCTTCACCCTCAGGGTTTACTGTGTGGACGACACACCCCATGCATTTCAGGTAAGAGGGAAGAGAGAAATGATGAAGATCAGGAATATACTTGGTCATTATATGAATGTAGGTGTTTCCTACATTAATAATTTTATCAATAAACCTCAACTCATACTAGCATACTCACATACTTACATTTGCCACTTGATTACTCAGTTGATTTTATCAGTGGAGCACCACTAACTAGTGGCTGAGAGCGCCATTGGATGCTCCACAAAGACACACAGTATGCTCCATTTTTGTCTTCTTTGTCTATTTAAAGACTGTGAAAGTGACAGAAACAATCTAATAAGTCTGATGTAAACAGCCTGCTGCTGAGTTATTAAGCTCCTGTGCAGTGCAGGTGCAGGCTAGTTTTGTTCTGAACTGAAAGTGACAGTTCCACCTAGTAAAGGGCTGAATGTGTTACTGATCTGAAGGCAGCCTAAACAACATCAAAAATGAACATGCCTTCACTTAATTCTAAAGAAAAAAAAAAAAAAAAAAAAAAGCTAAAGTGCCTTTGAAGGTTGACTCATTTTCCTCCTGTTGTACGTACTGAAGTGGCTTTGACCTATGACGTATTCACTTATTCATTGACATACTCATTGAACTGCATTCAAATGGTAATAAGACTGCTTAACTTCACAAAAACGAAATAGATTCATGATTTTCCCTTCATGCAACATCAAGAGAAGCACACAATAAAAAGAAAACACAAAGAAAAGACAAACTCTGTTTTGTTTGAAATGGCCAAACTTGTCTCAGTGGTACACATGAAGTCATATAAAGGCTGCTGAACATCAACGCGGCTGTGATTTAGCTTAAGGCTGATGTCATCATTCCAATATGCTAATATTTAGCTAAACAGAGCGTTGGAGAATCAAAAATTTTGACCAGATTAATGGTGACCTGCAGAGTTATAACTAAAGTAACAAATTCAAAGTATTTCCCTTGTAAAGTTAGTGGTAGTACTACAGGAAAAGTTCAAGAATAAGAAGTTCAAGAGAATTCACCTCTACACCTACATGTAGACCACTTTGACCTGTTAGCCCTCGGTGGCTCCCTCTCTCTTTATTGCTTCCTGTTCACTGTACTATGTAATAACAGAAAAAGCCCAAAAGATGAATTTTAAAAAACCTCTAACTCTCACTGCCTTTTAAACAAATAAAATGCCTGAATTTTATAGCATGATCACACATGACAGTACCCTTCATAAAAAAAAGAGTTAACGAGCCTAGGCTTCTGGTGTCCCACTAATAAAAATCTTCCCCTTTTGATGAAATTCAAATCTTCTAATGGTGCAGGATCAGGTCTGGAGATTAAATGTATTTTAATTGTAAGTTAAAAGAAGGTGCCATTTTTAAAGTTGGAAAGTTGCTGGTGGTTTTGTCTTGAAGATTTGCTGTCTGGAAGAGTTCTTTTGTGCTCCACTGAAGATATGTTCTGTAACATAGCCGCTGGGAGATGCCTGATGACTAAGAGACAAAGAGGGACTTTTAATTACAAAGACAACAGATGCTTCAAGGTTGCGTCTCTGCCCTTTCTTTAAGTAATTTAATTTGCTCTCTGTTAATTAAATGTGTTTCAGTATTGCATTCCATGTGACGAGTCTTAGAATCAGACACAGTCTGAGATGGTGCACAAGTTCACTGGTGTGCTCTTGAGTGATGAAAAGTTTGCCTTTCTCCTCGCAGCGAAAGCCAGACTCAAAAGTACAAATGTACCTCTTTGTTAAAAGATGCTGCAGTTTAAAACACGACTTTTTCAATGATTGTTTCTTTCCTGTTTTAATTAAATTATTCTGAAGTTGTGCTGAGAGCTGTCCCTTAGCCACTAGGCCTGCTTGAATTTTTTGGCTCCACCCTAGAGGCAGAATTCCAAGTGAACAAAGAGAAATTGGATGTAGGTGCCAAGAGCCAATTTACTCCACCTCTCCATCAGTCAGACTTGGTTATTTGTTCATTTGTTCTTTTTTTTTTTGCCTTTGTTTGTGCTCCATACGACAAATAATTTCCCCTGTGAGCTTGAAGCAGGAATCGATCAGGTTCAAGGCAGCCTGTGTCGTTTGCATTGTGCTCTTTTTCCCACCCTTCCCTGCAAATCCAAGATACAGAAGATGTAAACACAAACATGCAAGTCGAGCACACGCCAGCACATGCACGCATACAGAGCCCTTCAACAACAGAGTGAAATTTGATGCTTTTGCTGCTTTAGGCGAATAAATTTCCAGAGACTGGCTCTGAAAGCTCCTGAATATTTTAGCAATTTTATACAATTAGCCATTCTAATGTCTCTCTGTTCATATGTGCAAAAGTCAGCTGTGAGTCGCTACCCTGGATGTTTCCAACTACATGCATCGTTAACACGTAAAAGGTGGCAGCAGCTGTGTACCCTTCATTTTACTCTCTTTTTATCTGTTAAGAATGCTGGGAGGCATACATCAGTGTGAGCACCCAGAAAATGCTCCATGAATTTTAAAAAAATACACTATAACAAGAGAAAACAAAAAAAATGTTGAGGAGTACAGCAGATGCAATAGATCAATTGTGGAAAGGTCTTAAGACAAAAACAGAAAGGAAAGCTGTGGTGGACTTAATAAACAGGTTGCCCACCAAAACAGCGATTGCGGATGAAAACCTTGACACAGTGGCATCTCCGTCAGCATCGAGAATGCAGAAGCATCACAATCTGCTCAGAGGAGACTGTGAAAGCAGCATCAAGGAGACTCTTGCAAAAATAAATAAATAAATCAATAATTAACTATTTCTAAAGTGATGGAAAGCCAAAGTATGGAGAAAGACAAACTATTTCACCGCATCAATATAACACGGATCGTGTCAGAGCATGGCTGCCTCTGGAAGCGGCTCATTTGCCTTTATCGATGATGCAGCAGATGACGGCAGCAGCAGGATGAAATCTGAAGATAAATTTTGTCTGACTGCGTACAAAGAAGTTCTCCCAGTCTCACAAGACTATGGCCACCAAACACACTGGCTGTGAAACCAAAGCTTTTATCAGTGACAACTCAGACCTCACCAGATTGAAACCCTTTTGGGCATTTTACCTGGAGAAAGAAGATTGAAGAGAGAGCAGCTGTAACAAACATCAGCTAAAGGCAGTTGCTTTGAAAGCTTAGAAAAGCATTTGTTATGTCAGCGGCTGTCATTGCGTCTCAGGGCTATGCACTAGACATTCCCACTGTTATTTCCCTCGACATTCATTTGTTAACTTACCTATCCACACCTAAATAAATGGGGAACCTACACAGTCTGTCTCTTTTTTTGTGGAGCACAGTAAGTTCCTGTCACTCTGCATATTAATATTGTTATTGTGAATTTTCTCTCTGCTTTGAGGGAGCTTTTAGTATTTTTAGTACCCACTCAGTCTGGGCACTTTTTGAAAGCATAAAAATGATGTTTTTACATTCATGGTCACAGTTGCTCTAAAAGAGTGCAAGCCCGTCTGGCAGGGGAAAAAACAGAGTTTTTCTTCCATTTTTTTTTCCATTTGAAAAATAAATATAATGTTTGGTCACATTTTTCAGACTGGTTTTAGGGAAATAGCTTAAAAGTTCTAGTTCAAATCTGACTGTTAATGCTGGAGATTACTTTCATCAGACCATTGCTGTTTGGTCAATAATTGTCAGAAAATATTCACAAATTTCTTTAAATTGTTCATTTTCTCCAACCAACAGTTCAAAATCCACAGTGACTTAATTCAGTGTTAAAGACAAAGACTAAGGTTGATGTAGTTGATGATTAATTTGAATCAACTAATTGTTTGAGCTGTTCTCAGTTTCTTTCATTCTTCCCTTTTTCAACTTGAACTTTTGGCTCTGATTCATTGGTGCATGTTTTCAAATCTGTGTTCTTTTGTCTTTATGTCTTTTTCCTGACACACTGACACTTAACAACCTTTTTTCCTGTACTTTGCTAACCCGTACCCCACCCCTGGAAAAAAAACATGTCACACCTTTCCTTATCAGGAGGTGGCAGTGGGCGAGCGCAGCAGGGGCGGGCGGCTGCTGGAGGAGCCAAAAATGATGCTGTTTAAGGCGAACACTTTCAGCCTCCAGGTATCCATCCAGGATGTCCCACAGTTGCTCTGGAGCATCAAGCCTTTCACCACCTGCCAGGTAGGCACTTTCTGTTTTCTATCGTTTCGAGTCAAAAGCAGGACATGTGTTAACTGCGTGTGCATGTTCAGTGCTTGTCACGGTCATGCACAATGAAGGAAGCTGTGCACCTTCATCAGCTTCCCTGTTTTTTATTTGGTCACATCAAAGCCAGAGGACAGCAGCAAGGGCACAGCAGGGGATCACTACGGCTGGCTATCTCGCCCACACACACCCCCTTACAAACTTAATTATGACTTCCAGGCAAGGCATATACACACACACACCCACTCTCATATCATGCTTATCCTCCTTGGGGTCTCCATGCTGCATGTTCTGCTCTCCCCCGTGATGTTTATCCCACCAGTGACATCCTATTAGCAGAATTAGCCTGCCATAATGCCCCAAGTATACTAACTAGGATTTCTCAGGGAAGAGCCGCTGTGAGAGGGTGCTGCAGGGAAGACGACGACAGGCTTTCATTCAGACACTACTCTCGTCTAAAGGAGGCTTTTATAAGAGTCTGTCCCACTGTCTGATGGATCTGAAGAGAGGATGATTCATCTGTAGAACAGTGTTTTTGACCTGTTCTTACTGCACCACTGTCTGGGTTACACAGTAGTTAGTAATTGAAGGTGAAATGGAACTTTTGGATTGCATAGCTCTGTTACTTTTAGTTTTTTCAGTTATTGGAGGAAATGTAGTGCGAGCTGCCCTAATACCATCATCACAGCACAGCTCCTGATCCAACAGGTTGCAGTTACATGTATGGGTTTTGTATTAGGAGTATTAAAATGTGGAAAATTAAAAATAAGTTAATGAAGTGTTTGACGGCAGTCGTGTCGTTATGTTGACCATCTCTGGACTTTCAGGTAAGTTTGGTATTTAGTTGCTTTATTAAGAATGCTCGTGCATCTGTAACTTAAGCATTTTTTTCTCAAGCAGTAATTAAGTTTTTGCACTAATGATTGTAGCCTTTACACATGGTTAGCAGGACGTATTTACATCCTGAGGGCTCTAACACCCACCGGTGCTCCTTCTGATGGGTAGACTTCTTGATTAGGCAACATCATCGATTGGCTAAAGAGGCCGCTCGTTCAGTCTTAATTAATCATGTAAACAGCAAAGCGGGTGGCAAAGCAGGATTCAAATAACAAATGTCTTTAGTGGGGATTTAATGAGTGTGTTGTCTCCACCAGCCTAATCCTTTCATCATTATGTTCGTCCTGTCCGCCCTCCCGTCTCGCCTCGCTCCGCAGGAGTTCTCCTTTTCTCAGGTGTGGGCCAGTAACCAGCATCCCCTGCAGTGTGCCTTCACTTTGGAGCGATACAGCCACTCCTCGTCACAGCTCTCTTGCAAGATCAGCATCCGACAGGTCACGGGCAAGGAGCAGATACTACAGGTCTACACGTCTGTAGTGGAGGTGAGTAGCACTCAGAGAAGGCGTGGTGTGTGGGCAGTCATGCGGCCTAGGTTCTTTTACTGCGCTGAATAACTCTTGATTTGATTTAAGAGCTTGCTTAATGAGCCTCTCAGGGAGCTTTTCATCTATAGATTGCAAAGTCCTTGTCTTCACGTTGAGGAGGGGAAACTTTTTGCATCAAATCACCCTGACATCTCTTACTTTTTGTCTTGCTACTAGAATGAAAAGGGAGTGGTTCCCTTTTTCACGCAGTCGGACTGTACCATCACCTCCCAGACAGGGTCAAGGGCCTTTAAAATCCCCCTGTCCATCCGTCAGCGGATCAGCACCACCTTTGACACCGCAAATGCCAACGGGAAGGACTGGCAGCTCCTGGCTCAAAAGCTCCACATAGACAGGTCTGAGTTTTAACACTCTGAATGCTGCATTTCATTCTCGTGCCTCAGCTGCCATTTACATACTGCTGAGTCAAATAAAAGAGCAGGTATGTTTACTTTAGGTCCAAGGAAGAAAATAGAAAATGTTCCATAATGTAAACACTGTTCCCACTGTGAAGACTTTTGTTTAAATCTGAAATTTAGACACCACGTCAGAAATGATCTTCTCCAGCCTTCAATAACATGCCACACCGCCAATTTCATTATAGATCGTAAAACACATGCAGAGAAAGGGAGAAATGTTAGGCACAGCCAGAATACTGTAGAGAAGAGATGCAGTGTTTTGTAGAAATCTGAAGAAAGGTCTCCGACTGCTGACAGGCCAGCCTCTGGCAAGAAAATGTGTTCATGTTAGCACTTCTCATTAGCAGCATCTCTGCATGTGCTCCGTCCTCCAGCCCTCTCGAGAGGTTGTGCCAGGTCAGTTATTTGCGTAGGCTGTGCAGGATTTCAGTTGTTTGGTGATGGGGTGATCTCTATTTGTGCTTCAAAGGAGAAGTCAATAATCAAGTGCTTATAGCCACGAAGATCTGTGCACCCAGCTCCATCAAGTACTTGAGGAAGAGAGTACTGACAGTGAGTACACTCTCCATCTTGCCAGTTGGAGAAACATGAGAAGGAAAAAGTTCACTAAGAAGCTATGACGGGAAACTGTGTGATTATGGAATTTCGCTTCAGCTGAGTCTGAAAACAAACACCTGTGACTGAGAAATGGGGAAAAGGATTTCTGAGCTTTTTCTACCCATCCAAACACACCAGGAAGCATCTAAAGGGAATGTCTCTACCTAGTTAAGCTGATTGTAATTATTTCTCTAAGTGTGTGGGAACATCAGCATACTGAGGTGGGAAGTAGACTGGCATAGACAGGGAGAAGGCAACAAATGAAATCCCATTGTAATGAAACAGTGCACTCTCTTGGAGAGGTGCTGTAACAACATCAGAGAAAGAAAATAGGTGGATATTGAATTTAAAACCTGTTTTCTCATAAACCACACAACAAAGTGTGGCTTAATTTTATTGTTCTACTGGTGTGTTGTATTGTTTTTTTTTATTGTTTGTTACCATTGTTTAAAAAATAAGAGTTATATGTATCCAAGGATGGTAAATATGGAGCTGCCAGGCAGGACTTGAAGAGGAAGATTCATGGAGTTGTTGAAGGAGACACGCAGAGGGTTTGTGTGGCAAAAGAGGATGCTAGAAATAGGATGAGATGGAGGCAGATGATCTGCTGTAGCGACCCCTAAAGGATCGTACAAACCCATGTGAATCAAAACAGAATGCAATGATTCTCTTAAGCCCGTGTTATTAAAAGTGGAACATATGAAATGTGCCATTTTAAGACAAATATTGGCTCATTTTGACTCACTTTGACAAAAAAGTGTGGACAGGGCCATGTTTACCACTTTGTAGCATCCCCTCTTCTTTTAACAGTCTGTAAATATCTATCTAAATATCTATTCTTGTCTAATAGAGGATTTATAATAGTTATCAAATCCAAATATTTTCAGTTGGTGAAAGGTCTGAAATGCAAGCAGGCTACAAAGTTGTGATGTATGGATGCAGTATGCACGACCTCCTCTGAAAAGGTTGTAACCTAGACGGGAGCATATTTTCCTCTAAAACCTGTACATACCTTTTAGCACTGATGGTGCCTTTTCAGATGTGCCAGCCCCTGAATTGGATGGATGGATCAATGGATGGTAAAATGCCTCAGTTTGAACACTTGATATGTTTGATATGTTCAATTGTAAATAACACAAGCTCAAAGGAATTTGCCATTTCGAAGGCAAGAAGGGTCTAATGAAAGATTAGACTGAATATTCCCAAATCCCTGTACCAATTTCAGGCACAAAGCTCAGGATATCCCAGCTGCTGCAGCTTTGACTCCTCTTTTTAGTCTCATCTTTTGTTCATCATGCCTTTTTTAAAAATATGTACTTAGAACAAGCAAAATTACCTTAGTGATTTGCATTGGCATCTTTGGCATAATAACTGCAAAGTGATCGCCTCATTACTACTTCACTTGGTTGTTATCGATCGCCAATATTATAATGTTCGATTTTTTCTGTTCTGCAGGAACTTGTGCTACTTTGCATGTCAGGAGAGCCCGTCATCAGTGATTCTGACTCTATGGGAAGCCCAGCACCCGGATTCTGGGGACCTGGACTCTCTGGCCAGTGCCCTGGAAGAAATCAGCAAGGTTCATTCCCCTAAGGCGGTCTCTCTCAGCTGCAGCAAAGAGGAACGGGACTCTGAATTCACAAAACTGGCGTAGAGTGGCTGTACGAAAATGATGAAATGATGAAAATGACGAACCTTTACTGCATGAACATTTATGTTCAGGTGTAGTAACTAACCTACAGTGAGGTGGAGGAGATGCACAGAGGCCAGCAGGGCAACTTAATTATTGACTGTTACTAAAGGAACACCTCTGTTAAACCAAATGAACCATAGAGGCAGAAGGAAATCAGGAAATGACCAAGAGATGTGTTATTAGGAGGCACCAACAAACTTTGGAAAGGCATCTCAAATTGACACACAAACACACACACATTCATCTTTCATTGAGAAATGCCAACTTCTGATACTTCTGAAGACCAATTTGATACCCTGTGTTGAAGGATTACAGAAGCCTGTGAAAAGAAGACAAAGTGTGTTTTAAGGAAGCTGCCAATCAGGTTGGTGCCGTGACCTCCTAGGATTGGATGTGCCGGTACTTGCCCTCAAACAGTCTTCTGGGCTGTCAAAATGTTTAGTGTAATGCCATATTTTCTTTATGTCACTGACACCTCATGCTTTTTTTTTCTTTTCTGCTGAAGCTTTTTAAAAACACAAAGAAAAAAATGAATATTGGCTCTTTATTTTGTCAGAACATCTTATTCCACAGTGATCAGTATATAAAAGGACCTGGAGTCCACATGCTAAGGAGATGGAGATTTATTTATTAATTAAAATTACTTTTTAAATGCCTTTGAGAGTCATTTTACACACTTTTTTCAGCTCAACAGACAGACTCCACTGTCAAAGCACCGACAGCAGAGGAGGGTAACTCACCCACCACTGATCTGTGCCTCATATAGCAATGCAGCCAGAGGTCCATCCCTGAGTGTCTCTCTTCTTAATTTGGAGGAAAATTACGTTTTACTGTGAGTGACCTCATAGCAGGCAGACAGTGGGGACAGAAGTGTGTAAAACAAAAACAAAAAAAAAGATTTCTGGAGCATGGAGATGATCAAATACCAGGAAAGGGTTATACAGAGACACTTTGCCATCTCTTACTCCCTCTACTCCTGTCCGATCTTCCCAAGCAGAGGCAGCATCCACTTGAAAAAGAAGATTAAAAAAAGATACCCTGATCAGGAAGCTCCCACATTCGGTTGCTCCAGCTGCCCCCTCAACTTAATAAAGTGACTTTGTGTTGAACTCTGCGTTGGCACTCTCTTTTCATGTGCATAATGATTTGAATTCTGAAAGGCCAGACAGCCCACATGCTGCACAGTAGTAGAAATCAGTCCATGTTCAAAAACTCAGATAAGAGATTAAGCAGAGTTCCAGAAATGTGTAAAATATATACATATGCACTATTTGAGTTTGGACAACAGATCATTGCCATGTTGGTGTTGCATCATGCAGCTGTTTGAACTCCATCTGAAGAGAAATATCTGGCAGTCTCTTGGTTCTAACCCATCATATTTGCCTAAATTAGTAACCCCCCTTGAAAGGCTCAAATATTTTTAAATGCCTAAAACTCTTGATGGATTTAAATTCTTAATGAAGACTTTCTGCAGAGTTCGTCTGCTGAGTAAGACCCTGTGCTCCACGGCACTCCACAAAGTTTGACATGGTTTAAACATTTTAAAAAGCAGCATGTTGAAAGAGCACTGCTTTCTTTCTTACTTTGATGCATACTTTGGCATTTTGAGAAATTCAGCCATCGCACATAGTTTACCAAGAATGTTGAAAATTTGACACTACAGCCGTAGTCGCTTAGCTTAGCATTACAGCTGAAAATGGAGAGAAATAGCAAGGCTTGCATAGGAGTAACAGCATGTGCCCAAAGGTACCTCTAAATCTCAAGTACCTACCTGTAAAATTTGATTATAAAAACATTAGATTACATGCAGGACTATATGCCATCGCTTCACCATGTATCTTTAAGCTAAAGGCTAAGTTTATTGCTAGCTGTAGCCAGCATCAACGTTATGAACAGGTTCTGGGAGTCCAGGCTTACCTAGTAAAGTCGCTGTGTCCCCTCAGCTGAATTCCACAATTATACTTCAACTGGTCAACTAATTCATCCAGTCAAATATTGCAAAAACACACAAAAACGTGTTGAGAATACTGTATGCTCACAGTCAGCTTTCCTACTGTGTGGTGATTTTACTTATCCACTTTGGCACCAAGAGAAAATGCCTCTCCTGATATTTTTGCACTTTTATAACTCTAACTACATTTTTCTCTGAGTGTACTATGCATATATCCTTCCAAATATGTATAGGGTGTTTGGGAAGTGATTTGATCCGAAAGTCCCCTGCTGGGAGGGGGCAAAGTTGGTTCCCCATCCAGTTGTCATGGTCTGCTATTGATCCACGTTAGCTGTATCCAGTGTTGCCAACTCCTCAGTAAGGAAAATCGCTATTGGCTGTCCTAAAAGTCGCTAGAAGTCGCTAAATGACGTCATCGCCTAATTTGCATAATTGGTCATGCTAATATAATTGTAAGCTACATTGTTGGAGAGAGAAATAACATCGTGGAAGAGACATAAAGTGAGTAAAAAATGTCCTAAATGCATTTAGAATTTATTTAGAATTACGAATTTAGCAATTATTGTTTTTTTTAATGTCACAATTCCAACCCTGCTCCTTTATCCGGGCTTAGACCGGCAAAAGTGACCCGAAATAGGCACTCTGGTGGAGTTACTTTGTGTGTGTGTTTATAAGTAGTTTTAAACCTGATCCACAAAACAGCATAACAGTAAAAGAAGAACTGACTGCGTTACAGTCAGTGCGGAGCAGCGGCTTCGCTCATGCGCGATTCATTTGCAGTTTGGACGCACAGGTGTGAACATCACCTGCCCTGATAGCAGTGGGGGGAGGACTATCCTCCGCCCGTGAGCGCTTTGGCACGGGCGGGGTGCCCACGGCGGCACCGCTGCTTGTTGAGAGTAAGAGCGATACGCGTTTTCACGTCAAAAAGTCGTCATAAATAAGTCTCCAATGACACCAGAAAAAGTCGCCAGATTTGTCGCTAGTCGCTTTTTAGAAAAAAAGTCGCTAATGGGGTCTGAAAACTCGCTAAATATAGCGACAAAGTCGCTAAGTTGGCAAAACTGGCTGTATCCTTCCACAGACAAACTAGTGTGCAAACTAGTGAATTTCTCAACATGTGGAACAGTTCTATTTAGCCTCCCAACCTTGTGGTCAAGCTGGCAGAAAAAGATGCAAATTGAAGTGCTCATGCTGACTTCATACTAAAAAATGTATTTCTTATTGATTCGTGCCATCGTGGAAATAGCACAAGAACATGCAGTTCATTCAATAACTGCTGGGAATCTGTTTTCAGTTACCCACGACTGCTCACTGAAAATAATGCAAACCTGTACACGGTTAGCAAACATATCCAAACCTTGTTTTTCTATCTGTCTGCATCAAAGAACAGCACAGAATAAGTTGGACTGATTCTCCACTATTAGCTAAAAAGTTGCTGACCAAAGTTTGGAATGCAGTCATGAATGCAGGAAATTTATTGACAGACCCCTTCTTAGTAGTCGCATGCTGAGTCAGACCTCTTAAGTTTAGTCAGGATCTAAACTTAGCATTTAAAAACACAGCTCACAGTACAGTAAAGATATATATTTATATATCTATATTTTACACTTGGATGTATCTTCTGAAGAGTGTAAAGTGTCCGTTCCTGTCTGTTCAGTTTTCCCATTCAGATTCCCCCATTCCCAGTTTATAAAAAGTGTGAAAAGCAAAATAACATTACGATCTGCCTTTAGTCAGCATGGTGCTGACTAAAGGCAGATCGTAATGTATTTTTCATGTCTTTGTAATGCTGTTGACATCTATTACCTGCATATCTGCTGAATGAGGACTAACAGCAGTGGAGTTCTTGATTCATCAGCTACGGCTCAACAGCTGAACTCCATTCACTCCAAAACAGGTTTTCTCAATTGTGAGAAAACTACATGGAGCAGATTTTTGTCAAACTTCAGACGGAATATAAAGAGTTTCAAAATTAGAATCAGGTCCCAATAGTGAACAAGTGAAGTAATAGAAACTGATGTATGAACAAGAAATGAAATTGCTCCGTGCAGTGCTGTTTTTCTACAGCAGCTGCATTATTCCCATACTTGCTTCTTCTGTTTGCCATCAGGAGATACTTTCCATTGCCACACGAACGGGGCCAACGTTTAGCATGCTCACATATGGGAGTGCAGGAATCATCTGGAAGAACAATCTTACCTATTCAAAGTTTGGTGCAGGGGATCTCCAGCAGAGCTGCACCGTTGGCCTGCGTTGCTAAACATTTTTCTGCAGTTGCTCACCAAAGAGGGAAAAAAAAATCTAACACATACCCCACTGATACATCATTATTCCCTGAGCTGACTCCTTGAAAATGACTTCTGATGAAAGGCTGGATCTGCCCTGCATCCTCTGCAAGCTGCTGTGTGGCAAATCATTTCTATTAGCTTTCAATTTTTATGATTTTTCTTCTTTTTTTTTACCGTATTTACAGATGTATCTTAGCTCGGGTCTTTTTAGATCTCAAGATATACACACCATTCCAGCCATCTACAGCCTTCTATAGGGCAAGTACTGGGAGAAAAACATCACATTGAGAAGAATGCATAAAGGGAAGGAGGGCATGCAAAAATATGTGTGCTTGAATTGATGAGAAATACAGCCAGAGATGAGCCTTTTTATAAAGAAAACAGTCAGTCACTCTGGTACTGCTGCTCCACCTTACACATTATTATTATGGAAATATCAGAAAGTCTAGCAGTAATACAAACAGCCTGAAAAAGGCCATTTCTCCAAGCTGAGCATCTTGAGAATGCTGCAGTGGATGGGTGAAAGCTGATGGTCTACTGAGCAACCAAATTGTATTCAAAGAAAAGAACTGTGAGTCTTGATTGAAAGGTTGACCCACAAAGACGGGATATAGCCAGTATTTACTGGCAGCACAGAAAACCACCGAGCACCTGCCAATGGGCAGTATCCATTTTTCTACATCAGAGTGGAAGATACTTTATTAAGTCATTTTGTCTCCATGTGGAATCAGCATTACTCTGCTCTCCCTAGTTTTCAGTGAGCCTTCTAGTCAGGGAAGGAACCACACGATGCTATGCAGCTCTCTAACAAACAGTGACAACTCTCTGATTTATGCCACCTCGCAAAGATTTTGTGGACACTGCTTAAATTAAAAATGACTTTGGACATTTGGATTTTGTTTCTGGAAACTTGTCAGACTTTTTTTGGCTCAAGATTTGGACAAGAAGGTGTTGCTTTCCCAAATGTTCCCCTTTTCCCAGATTGTCCACTCAGTGTCTCACATACCTTGAACTTTGGAGATTTTTCTTTAGTGAAAATGTTCAAATGCCAAATTTTTCCATCTTCTTTTACTACTTCCAGCTTCCCTCTCGCCCTATATATGCACACGTATACACACGCATACAGGAGTCACAACGAAACTGAGAAGCTTTACAGTTACCCGTGTTGTGCATCACAAAAATGAGTTTTCTAACTAATTGTGCCTCTTTGTGTGGGTTTGGTGTCATAGGAAAATCTGTCCAGAATGTTTTATTATTATTATTATTATTATTATTATTATTATTATTATTATTATTATTATTATTATTATACATCATATCAAAGGAACTAATTTGTTAGTTGCAATTTGTTATATGCAAGCTGTATTGTTTGATGCCATGCACATCCATCTTATATACACTGCAGAGGTGTTTCCAGAGAATACTGAAGCATCAAACCTGCTAGCTCTGATGCTAAGACGTGCAGTGGCGATAAGCTAGCTAGAGATTGAGGATGCGCTTTGTGCCCATCAGTGTCCTTTCCATAAACTCAATGACTCAGAGTGTACATGTGCGACAGTGTGAAAGAGAGTTGTGTGTATACTTTAAAAAGCTGTATAACGTGTCCTTGGAGAATCCAGCCTACAGTAGTGCTACTATCTCAGCTTGTTCAGAGTGTGATGTAAAGTGTTTGGGGTTTTTTTTTTTTTACTGCCTACTATCTGAAGATCGACACTTTGGGAGAAAAACAACAGATCACTAGATGCTAACTTAAGTAAAATGATCTGAGTTTATAAAACGTGGTGACAGTTTCAATCAAAACTTTCTCATTTTACTGTTTTTTCTTTCGGTTGTTTTTTTACTTCTGCTGCTGCCTTTAAAAATTTGAGTATCCTACAAATCTATTTATTGTATCGAACAGCTGGGTATGTTCAGTATCTATTCAGAAGGTTCTGTATATAATTTATCGCATTTTCTGTATGTTTAGTTGGAAACATTTCAATGCATTTTCTGTGCTAAACATTTGAGTTAAGTGCTATATGAATGTTAATGTTGAGAACAGTCACTGGTGATGTTCCTATGGGCCAATTCTTTGTCCTTTTTCCCATTTTTTTTCAAGGTTTTGCAAAAATTTTCAAACTGTATATACTGTATTGTGTTGAAATAAATATGCAGTGAAACGGTATTATTTGTTGTTGCTCTAGGATACAATCAGTTTCCTTTCAGATTAGCTAAACTACCCTAAATCTGGTCAATTTATTAGGTACCTAATCAGCCAAATACGTAGCAGCAACTCTACTTCTGCTACTACTCCTCTGGGTATTTCAGAAGACGCTGATCTACTTCCACATAAACCTCTCTACAGTTTACAGAATGCTCTGAAAAAGAGGAAATATGCAGCGAGCGGCAGTTCACTGGGTAAAAGATCCCCTGGTGATGCCACAGACTGACCAGGCAGATTTGTGATTTGGGGTAAATAGAAATTCAAATCACCACTTGTTACAACCAATTTATGCAGAAGAGCATCTCTAAATACATAGCACATCAAATCTTGAAGCAGATTGGCTACAGAAGCAGAAAACCACACCGGGCACCACCAGGAAGCTGAGGCTACAGTTCACACATGCTCACCAACATTGGACAACAGATGATTGGAGACTTTGCCTGGTCAGAATTTGGCATCTATAATATGAAAGCATGGATCCAGTCCGCCTTGTAACAGCAGTCTTTGGCTCTTTAGCACCAACTATGTATCACAGCCTAGCCGAGTATTTCTGTTGGCCAAGCCCATCCCTTTATGACCAGTATAACCATCTCCTGATGGCTGCTTGCATCACAATTATTTGTCATGTCACAGAACTCCAGGCATGTCAGACTGGTTTCTGAGCTCACTGTACTCGAATAAGCAAAACTGAAACTCATCACTAGTTAAAAACAGAAATGAAAGCTTCAAAGATGTCACTGGAAATAAAGCTTGTGATTACCTGAAAAAAAAGAAATCCAAAAAGGAACCAAGAAATCCAACAAAATCAAAACTTCAGGCATAACAATAAAGCAATTCGCAAAGAATTCAAAACCGCCAAAACAACAACAAACCTGAGGACGATGACAGGAAGAGCTTACAAAGAAGGAGAAATTCGCTTTCTTTCACAATTAACAAACTTGTTTTGAAGGATTTTATAGTCAACATAGAAAAAAAAGTATGAGGCATTTGTAAACAAGCTTATTGATAGACACAGCAATGCTGCATGCTACATCCTAACGTCTGGATCCTCACATGCACAACAACAAGAGCAGCAAGAAAAAACTTTGCTGCAGTACTACTTAACAAATAGCCACTAACTTTGCTTAGCTTCACAGCTTGGTAGCATTTGTTAATCACTATGAAATAAATGAACAGATGGATAAACCTTGACCAAGATGGAAATTCAGGGGTAATTCCAGTAAATCATTTTCACTCAGTACTGCAGTGTAACAGTTACATAAATATAAAGTGTTGAAATTGAGAGCTTCAGCAGACAACCATGAGTAACACTTGAGTATACTGAGTTGAGACTACTGATGCTAGTTTATAGCTCTAATACTGAAAGCGGTAAATGAATGAGAACTCGTGCTCCCATAACACTGAAATAAAGTCCAAATTCATTTAAAACCTATATACCTCTGCTCTATGTGAACATTAATATTAAACATTAAACACTGCTGTTTAATATAGAAGCCTATAGGATTTACTGTGTTTTATGAAAAGCATCTTGGTGCTAATGATTCCCCCCTTACTCTAAAACACAGGTTTGTTCTAATAACTACTTGGATCAAATAATGGTTGTTTGAAGATTGAATACCCTATTATAAGCCCACTAACTTTCACTTTATAAAAAAGTAGTTAGTGGCAAATTAATTTGCAGCAATGCACAGCTCACTGTGCTGCAGGAAGCTCTAACACCAGGTAGGGAACACAGGAAAGCTGAGAGCTGAGCTCAGTGTGATGCATTACTTTTAGTTCTGCATCTACATAATTGCAATAAACAATAACATAAATAAATAAAGGAACGCTGGACTAGAACTAAAATTTGTCTACTGCCATTGATGAATGAACTCTCCTCCTTTCAGGAAGTCTGTTCTTATTAAAAAGAAGTTCTTCCTCCCCGTTATTTCCAACAGCTGGATTATCAGATAATTGACATTCTCTGATATTTTAGGTTCTTTATAATATAACATATCACTGTTAAATTTAAAAAAAAAAAAAGATCCATCTATATGAATTAAATCAATGCCAACAATGGCAACAATCAAACCTCAGTCCAATCAGCAGATGGCACTGTATGCTGTCTTCCTATTAAAGGTTATCTTGTCTAGACATGCCTCAACATTCTCTGTGTGCGCATGTGCACACAGAGACAACTGTAGCTTGTTTCCATGACATGAGGCAGCCTCACTTGTATGTGCCCCTTCACAGTGTAGGTAAGGTCTGCTCAGGCCTGGCAGTCAGCAGGCAGCTACACCCTGTCTGCCAACACCAGCAGTGGAACATTCACCCAAGAGGCTGCAGTAACTGCAAGACTCTGTGAAGCACAACTGTCACTTTGTCCTTGCAAATCCTGCTTGATCTGCATTACTTTATACTTTCCCACAGCAGAGCTCGAATTGTAAGTTAATTTTTATCTATTCTAGTTGAGTATCGTCACTCAGCCATGCAAGCGATCTCCCAGCCGGATGTCATCTGTCCCAGGAAGGCAAACAGGCAGGCTGCAGGCCTTCCCAGCAGGCCTCTCTTCCCCTCCAGACACCACACACACACACACACACACACACAAATCCCTGGCACAGCCATAGCCCTCTCACCCCTTCTATACCATGCCCCACCCACTCTGTGTCTCTGGACAACTGCTCTGACTCAAAGTCATTAAAGATGACTCTCTTCTCGCACTTTCTTTTTTTTTTTTTCAGCCCCTCTCTCCACTTCTCTTTTCTTTCCATGCTGGATGAAAGGCCTCCCAGACACCCACTCCATGCACATACCATTCAGGCCAGGACACACAGGAAGTCTATGTGCTGCGCTGAGAAGGGGCTAGGGAAGGGGGGGGGGAGTGACAGAGGAAAGGGGATGGGAGGAGGGGGGTGAGCGTTCAGCACAGAGGGAGAAAGAAGGGAATGAAGAGAGGAGCGAGGGGGGGGGGGGGGCTAAATGCAAGTCATGTGAAGCTCATGAGAACTAACCTACAAAAGTTGGAATCTTATTTTCCTTTTACCAACTCTTTTCACCCTCCGCAGGCCCTTAATCTCACATGTGTTTATTTGCTGCTAATATCCCAACTCCATCTATACTTTAAAGAACATTTTTTTGAACTTTGAGCTTCAACTTGGTACAAAATGTTTCTCTCATCTCAAACAGCCTCAAACAGATCAGTTAAGTTGTTGTCAAAGACTGATTTGGACATTGCTTGACCCTAAAAGTAGTGCACAGTGATTATCACATATTAAGTTTATTGAACTGTCCTAAACTTTGGTTGATAGGAAGCCAAGCACAACTGACACCAGTGAGCTGAATTCCTCGCAGTTGTTTGGAAGATCTGGGTTTTTCTTCTCTTTTTTTTTTTTTGCAAAAGGCGCCATGCCTTTTAGTTATGAGATTAGCTTCAGCCAAAATTTGCTATGGAACTGTGAATAATTGCATCACGTGGAATGGAGCACTCAGTGCATTTGTTACTTTTACAGGGTGTACTGCTTCAGTGTGTGTGTGTGTGTGCATGAGTGGGTGGGTGACTGCAGCTCCAGCTAGCAGGGAACGGCGTCACGTCGCATGCTTTGAATTACTGTACATTTGCGGCTGGTAGACAGGCTGCTGCCAACTGTCTCTGAGTGGATCAGACAGCTAACATCAGCACTGTGGGCTCTGCCACGAGTCCCACTTTAATTCCCTCTCACTTTTTCCAGAGTGCTCTCCTTTTCTGTCTGCTGGAGTTCTCTCGGCGCTCTGTCTCATTTTTGCGTGCTCTTCTCCATGCCTCTATTTTTAATCAACTTCACACTCTCTGCCATTTTTTTCCCGTTTTTCTCTCAAATCGCAAAGTATATACAACAGACACACAGACCCTGACACCCACACACATTCCTATAACGCGGCTCAGGCAAACACCCACATTTGTCGGAGGGTTTACACGGTTCACCACTCAGCTAATCTTCGTGGCCTTGCACACAGTGAAGTCTGCCTTCTGTCGAAATGCGATTATATAAATGTAAAAACAAAAGCAGACTCAGGTGACTACTTAGGGCGCATTACAACAGCGTGATTGCTTTTGCTTTAAACTGGCCTCCTCCTGTGGATCCTGCCACAGGTGGTGCCAGGGAAAGTACTGATGACATCATGGGCAAAGGTTTCAACAAAGACGAGCATTCCTCACTCAGTCATAATCTGCGGCCTTCATATACGGCTCGTCTTTAACCAGACAAAACCGGTCAGGACGCTTTTCTCTCACACCTCCTTTTTGCTCTGTGACAGCTCCTTTATTTCGCCCCCTCCCTCTCCCTTATCTGCACCACTATTAACCCTTTTTTCTCTAACTCGAGCAAAGTGTTAATTGGTTTGACACAAAGGCACTTGACACTGTATTTCCAGTGTATTGAGCCAGGAACTCCCACACGACGTGTCTTCTGTTTTTGTCAAATGACTTTAGGAATTTGGCATGAGTTGATTTTTTTTTTCCGGCACTACTAAGAGGACATTGATTCACAAAGGCAATTTTCACAAGACCCGTGTCCTTACTTATCCTCACTATTGCAGTCTAATCTTGTATCATATATTACTAGCAATAGGATAAATTGTCCTTTTTATGTAAATCTACTTCATGGGACATACGTTACATGCAGGAAGTGGAAGTACATGGAAACCAATGCCATGAAGTTCCCAGCAGAGTTTCTTTGGTGTTAATGCCAAGAAGGTTTGGAGCTCTTCAGTTACTGAGTCAACAGACTGCCGGAGACATTTACAGACTGTGCACCTCAGTGCTTATAATACCACTTTACACCTGATCGTGGAATATCGGGGGGAAGAAAGTTCACGAATAGACTTGTTGCAATGATGGCTTCCTGTTACAGTGCCACACTCAAATTCACTGAGCACTTCAGCGTGATCCCTTATTTCACAAATGCTTAGGTTAAGGCGCTGGGCAGCATGCATCTGAGGCAATGAGACTGAAAACACCCAAATCAAACATTAAAAGTGTGGCCCAGTACTTTCGTCCATATATTGTGGGTCTACGGTGTGTTATATTTCCTACAAAGCTCACATTGTCAGTGTCAGTGTTGGAGTCAAGGCCTACACACATTTTGTCTGTAGTTTCTCAAGGTGAAACTTTTTCCTTACCCCTACTTTTTGAACAACAGCAAAAAATATGCCTAAATAACCATTGCCCAGCATTTATGCGTGGGGGAAAAAACCTTGAGTCTTTTTAAAGCACACTGCTTTCATCTAAATTAAATTTGCGGCAACTGATTTTTTTGGATGACTTGGGAACAGCACTAATAAATCAGCTGATTTCTTGATACATAAACTGTTTATTTCTACCAGTTTTGTCACCAGCCGAGCTTCTGCCTTAATCATGCAATCAGTAGGTTTTCTTTACCTGTTTTCCAGTCTGTGACTAGGATTAGGTGAAAACTAGCAGGTCGATTGCCATTAAACTTGGTAGGTAGGCATTGGCTTTGATTTACTCTAATTTACACCCCGATCTAGCTCTATTACTCCTAACTCGTCCGGTGTGAATCGAGCAAGGCTGAAGTGGCAAATAGTTAGCCATCTTATTGCAAAATCATTGACTAACAGTAAGTCAAGTTCATTTGTTGAGTGTCTGAATTCACGAGGATGCCCAAACTAGATGTCGTAGGGTTTTTTTTCTTCCAATTTTCAATGAGCTACGATCCAGAACTGCAGTCAGATTGGTACTACGAAGCCACGCTGTTTAAAAAACGTGCATAATGTGTCCCTAAAATGCAATTAGACAGCACCATATGCTGCTTCAACACACTTTTGGTTGACTGTTCTTTCCCCACAACAACCCTTTTATATAAAAAGTAATCCTGGTATGCTTTCTTATATGTAACATAGATTATAGCTGCTATACAGCAGGTTCATTTCTTAAAGTGTTTTGAATACATAACACCATTCGTGTGAATGCATTTCTTCTCCACTGCTGTGTCTGTAATGAGAAGGAGGACTGTAATAGATGAAGTTCATTTTCCAATCCTCCACACAGATGATGGGAACATAAACACAACATTCACAGTACAAACTTTCAGCTTTGATTGAACACAGTAACCACCCTCTGGCTGTTGCTGTTCATGCTGAAAGCTCTTAAAGAACACCACTGTATGTTTAGAGTGCAGTCCTTAATAATGCTAGCCTCTCTTACAAATATTAACGCTTTATTTGTCTTAATTCAATCTATATAACAGGCGTCAGAGGTTAAAGTCCATCATTAAATGATTAAACCAAGTTTGATGTTCTAATATGTAGTATAACAAATAAGAAGTGATGTAAGGCCGCATGTCTCTGCTCTCCGAAGAATGTGGATCACATTTTTAGACAATTCTGTATCCAGAAGTCACTGCTATGCATTTTTTTCTTTGAAGTTTATAACAAAATCAAATCAGAAACAATTACAGGACACGGCAACAGTCATGCTGCAGTGACATAACAGCTCTTCTGTTGCTTTTCAAATAATCTGATCTCAGTCATCTTCACAAGGCTTACATCCTCTATTTCAGCTCCTTGTCACTTTTTTTTTTTTTTTTTGCTCATCCCTCATAAACAACAATTGAAACAATGCACAGCCGGCGTCACAAGATAAGTCACTGACGCTCAGGAAGGTTTCCCTTCCCTTTATTTATTTTTTTCGTTTTTTTCACCCATAGGTCACTTCTCTTAAAAAGAAAAAAACAAACCTCATCTGTTGCATACATACACCTACAGATATCCAATACAGTGCACAGGGCATTGCTCACTTCTTTATATTTTGCTTCCAAAAAGTTCGATTTTCTTTAATTTCTCATTTTTAAAGCGATCCCTAGCTTTGAAGGTCTTACAAAGTTTTATTTTGGACACTGACTCACCGAGTCTTTGTACATGACCATTTTCAGAGCTGTTTTTTCTTTTTTCTTTTTGTTAAGCCACTTAACACTGACCTATGAGTCATTCAAGCATTTAAAAAGACACATAACTCAAGGGATGAATCAGTGTTGTATGTACACACAACAGACAACTTAGCAAAGAAACAACTGTAATTGTATTTTTAGGCACTTTGTTACAAAAGCACGTCACTTGCCTTGGCGTGATATGCAGTGCGCCCTCAAAAAATTTGAGGATGCACTTCACCTGATCCATCTACCAAAGCCTTATCAGAAAGGGTCTCAATGGAAAGGATCGCAGCCAAGAAGGTATTTTTAAGGAAGGGAAACAGGAAGAAAAATGTTGACATTTTTGGTTGAAATCAATATCAATATGTACAGAGGAGATCAGGAGAGAGCAACAACAGTGGGTGTCTGCAGCCATCTGTTATACGGTGGAGGCTCTGTCGTGGTTTGGACTGCTTTTCAGGATTTTGTCGACATCTGTGCAATTATGAACGCTGAAAATATTGTCAAATTTTACCTATTTCTGAAGACCAATTAAAGGCTGTGTTGAAAAATAAAGGTGGTCATACCAAATACTGACTTTTAAGCTCATTAGACTTGTACAAATGGTGTTTTTGCTTTACATCCTGTATGTTTATTTGTGTTTGCAGATGTTTTATCTGCTCCACCCATTTCCAATTTTCCTATAGCAAAATATAAAGAAATGAAGGGTAGCTCAAGACTTTTATGCGGTACTGTAAAAACAGAAGTGCTATATCACACTACTCCCACACAGGCTATGCAAATGATCCCTCAGCTGCACATCTTTTTATCCAGCAAAGATCCCTTTCTGAGGAGGTCAAAGATTCTCCCTTTTTTTTTTTTCAAGATGACAAATTGGAAAAGCTGTGAAGAAAAGAAAAGTTGTTTTTCCACAAGTTTGCTATGTGAACTAATCAACCCAGTAGCCATTAATACAGACTCGCTCAGGATAAGCTTGCAAATAACTCAATCACACACTTCCTGTTTTTCAGCACGTAGCCTGTGACCTCAGAAGGAGGAGCACAGGATGTGCTCCAAGTGGAAGATACAGATAGAGATTTCCTAGACAGTTTTAATTGAAACACATGTTGAACTTTGGGGGAGCAGATAAGTTGCATCTGTTGGACAACTGGATGAGTGTTATGGTGTTTGTTCCTGTTACGGTGATTGAGTTTCAAGTCCGATCAACTTCTAGAGAAAACTACATGGTTTATTTGATAGTTCGTGTTTATTTAATGTTTCTGTCTATACACAGTGAAATATGCTTCCATTTGGAACTTTAAGTCTCACCACTTTTCAGCAGCTTCCTGTGAATAAACAACACAGCTGGGAGAGGACTGTGAATTCTGTATTTTTTTTCTCAGATGTTCTGCCAGGCGTGAGAACTCATCTGTGACCAGATCACTCGGTTTTTAATCAGCAGTTAATTTACCCAAGCGCTTTTTGTTTTTGTTTTTAAACCAAAAATCTCCTCTCTGCTCCCCACTTTCCTGTAAAATTCACGAGTGCGCCGTTGGTCACAAGACATTTAATTAGTCACTGTAATGTTTCAAAACACAGCAATCGGTCTGTCCGCTGGTGAATGAGAAGTGAGACACACGCCACACAGCATTTACTCTAAATGTCTCTAGAACTTGCCCAATCTTTCTTTTTTTTTTTTTTTTTTTTTTTTTTTTGCCTGTCCCGTTTGGTTCTTTTGCCATCAGAATTATTGTCTAAAGGCGAAGAAAGATGCCCAACGGATTTTCTTTACCAAATTGACCATCCCAGCTTTGCCGTAATGGTCCATTTGATTCACCTTTTATTCTTTATTTTATTTTCACTTGCTGAATACGGGACAGACTTGACTGGGGGAAAGAAAAGGGAGAAAGAAAGAGGGGAAGAAAAACAGTTGAGAAGAGGGACGGGGGAGAAGGGCAAAAAACAAAAACCAACAGAATAAGCAGAAAAAAAAAAAAAAAAAAATACATATATCGATCACCTGGATCACCTGTTGAGAAAGAAAAAAGAAAACAAGCAGAAGAAAACGAGAGTAATACAATAAACCACATCACAATGATATATGGGAATATGACAGTAAATACTAAATATTAAACATTATTGTGCAGCACGTAAGATCGACAGCACAGTGTGCATTGAGGTAGGAGCCAAAAAGGGTGTAGTTTGTGTGTGTGATCACCCGTGTGTACACCTGTGAGCATGGACGCGCTTGTTTTCTTAAAAGGTTCCCTCATGTAATGATCTGCTAGAGGGTGTGGGGGGCCACTGCCCCGTCCTCCAGGGCATGAAGCAGGTATGGAGGAGATCAAAACCCCAGACATCCAGAGGCCCCCAGAACACAAGAGACCAAGGAAGACCAACAGAGGGGCAGCCGCGCCACTGTCCCAGAAAGAGCTGAGGAGAGTCCCAGATGAGGGGTCACCCAGCAGCCACGGAGCAGAAGCCAGGGGGGGCTGCAGTGACGTGCCCGTGAGCTCCGCCGGCAGCCAGCTGTGCCTGAGTGACCGAGCCCCAGGCCGAGAGGCCGGGGGCACCCCACCTCCGAAGTGGCCCAAGCGAGCCCCAGGCTCCAGGCCCCGATAAGCAGCCGCCAAGGAGTGAGCCGGTGTGTACCCGGACGCCCACCCCCGGACACAAAGAACCACCAACGCACCGACGTCTGAGGGAGTCCGCCCCCGGCAGGGGAAGTGGTGGGGGGAGATAGGCCTCCAAACCTTGGAGGGCCTGAGCTGTCCTCAGAGAGGTGGCATCTGATACCCAACCTGACATACAGACACAGACATACAGGCACACACAGATACAAACATCCATTCCCACCCTCATGCTCTCATATGCACTTACTCCACACTCAACCAACGTGGAGACAAACATAAAGAGACGCTGTACACACAATCACACTCCCCAAGCGTACTCTACGAACCGGGTCTAGGTACCCTTGCCCCTGGAGGGGGGAACTGCACCCAGACCCAGGTTGTGTTACCCTTTTCCCTGCAGTGGGGAGAAGCAGACCGCCCCGACTCCGCAGCAGCAGGGAGGCCCCACACTCCGGACCCCAGTCGGACGGCCAACTCCTCCTCCTAGCCCCCCTGCTCCAGCAGAAAGCAGAGAACGAGGGTGAGAGAAGACTCCTAACCTCCCTCCACCCGCTCATTGTAGTGTTGATGTATGTGTGTTCTAAGGTGCGTTTAAAACCCAGGAGGGCATGGAGCTACCTGCCAGAGAGCAGCAGGTAAGCGCATAGTCCCTCCTGCTAGCCCTCAATGTCTACGTGTATTTAAAATTGAGAGGTGGGCAACGACGCCGGGGGTGAGGTGTACACCCTGATGGTAATTGGGATTCCGTGTAGCGTGCCCACCCCCAAGATCCTATATTTATGTGTAATGAGAATGTGAGTAATGTGAATGTCTAAGTTGCGGGATAAAATTGAGGCAGAGGCAGCCAGAAGGGGACAGAGGGGGGGGGGGGTTACCTCCTCTGCACCCTGGTGACACACCCCCACTCCAAGGCCCTGCATGTGTGGGTGGTTGTGGTGGAGCGGGAAGAGGGAGGCAGCTGGAGATGGGGAGGGAAGGAAGGGAGGAGCAAGTGACCCCTCCCTGGGGCCAGCTCCCCCGCTGACCCCAGTAGGCACCCCCATACTCCGCGACCCACCAGGGAAGGGGGGCCCAGGCCCATCCGAACCGGGGCCCAGCGCAGCGGCGCCGCCCGGCCCCACAGAGCCCGGGGCAGTCCACTCAACCCCACAACAGAGAAAACTGCACCCACCCCATCATCCACTCATCTTCCAGACTACATAAGACAATAGACGCCCAGGCTGAGATCTTCCTCCACCTCTCCTGTATCTCCCCCTCTTGCAGAGAGAGTTCCTGAGAGAGGAAAGCCCCTGCAAGATGTGACAACCCCCCCCCCACCAGTTGAAGAGCCCCCCAGCTGGCTCGGCGCACCGGCGGCACCCTGCGCCAGTGGCGGGCCCCCATATACCCACCGGCCCACAACCCCGGCAACACACCAACCAGGACCCAGGCCCCCGAGGCCCGGCCAGGGCCCCAGGCCAGAGCCGGAGCGCCCCCAGAACCTCACGCCCGTCCCGGACCCACCCAGGGGCAGCCAGGCTACCAGGTCAGTAACCCCCGTCCGTCAGCACAGACCCTCCCCTAGCCCCGCTGCACGTAGCCACGAGGAAGCCGTCACCTAAGAGCCAACAGAGCCCCTAATTGGCCATGACCGCTACCCCGGGTTGAGCCCCCCAAGGAAGATGCTCCTGGGGAACCCCCCGACGCCCCAAGCCTGACCCTACCCCCACACCAATCACAACAGTGAAGGCGAGACCAAAATATGACCCCCCACCCCCACTAGGTGATGGAGCTGATCAGAGGAGCCCAGAGCGATTGATCTGATGTGGTGGCAGAGGCTGTATCAAGACTAATGTAATCTAATAGATAATTTCTATATTGGTTAGAATTAAGATTGTTTTTATTTTTCCAGTTCATGAGGACTGTTTTCTTGGCTATGCATAGAGCAGTGAAAACCATATGGGCTATATTCTTTTCTGAAGTGACATTATCTAAGCTGCCCAACAAACACACTAAGGGGGAAGTTGGAATGTTACATTTCAGACACTTTGATAAGTCTTCACATATCTCGCGCCAAAACTTCTGAACTGGTGGACAGAACCAAAGAGCGTGGATATAATTGTCCGGTGAATTGGTTTGGCAGTGTGAGCAGTTGTTGGTAGATGCAAAGCCCATCTTGAACATCTGATGACCTGTATAGTGCACTCTATGTAGTATTTTGTATTGAATTAATTGAAGACTGGGATTTCTGATTAGATGAAAGGTTTTTAAGCAAATCTGAGACCAGAAGTTTTGGTCTAAGTTAACTGATAAATCCGCTTCCCATTTTGCAATAGGAAGTGATATTGATTCATCTGTTTTAGAAAGCATTCTGTATATTTTGGATAGTAATTTGGGGGTTTTAAGAGTAAAAAATTGAACCACACTTGGTGGTGTTTGTAGTTCAACTTGACCCAGTTTAAATTTCTTTTTTATTATGGATTTAATTTGTTGATATTCTAAAAATCTTTTCTTGTTGATCCCATATTGTGTAACTAGTCTGTCAAATGAAATAAATTCTGTTCCTTCTAGTATATGTTCTACATATTTGATTCCTTTACCATTCCAATCTGAAAAGTTTATCATATTATTGTTTTGTAATATGTCAGGGTTGTTCCAGATAGGTGTACGTTTGCATGGGATTAATGAAGACTCTGTCAACTTCAGAAACTCCCACCATGCTGTCAGAGAAGAGCTGATGTTGATGCTTTTGAAGCATTCATGTCGTTGGATGTTTGAGCTGATAAATGGTAGATCTGAAATCTCTAGATTATTGCAAAGTGCTTGTTCTACATCTAGCCAAGGTTCATCTAAGAGGGTATGTTTTAGCCATCCTGAGATAAACTGAAGCCTGTTGGCTAAGAAGTAGTGCTGAAAGTTAGGTAGTTCTAATCCTCCTTTATCCTTGGTCTTTTGTAGTGTTTTTAAGCTTATACGTGGGGGCTTATTTTTCCAAAGGAATTTGGACATATATGAATCTAGAGATCTGAACCAATCTTGCGGCGGTTTAGTTGGGATCATTGAGAATAAATAATTTATTTTTGGTAATACCATCATTTTTATAGCAGCAACCCTTCCCATGAGTGATATGGGTAGACATTTCCATCTAGCCAGATCACCTTCTACTTTCTTTAAAAGTGGGGTATGGTTTAATTTAGTTAGATCTGCAAGCTTGGGAGAAATATTAATACCTAAATATTTTATATTTCCCGATTGCAGTGGAGTAGAAGAGGAATTATGGAAGCAGCAATTAATAGGAAGGACTGTAGATTTTGACCAGTTAATTGAGTAATCTGATATTCTTGCAAAAGAGTTTATCAATTCAATCACCCCAGTGATATTGGTTTGTGAATTTTGGAGAAAGAGTAACACATCATCAGCATAAAGGCTGATTTTATGTTCTACGTTCTTGCATTTTATGCCCTTAATTGCTGAATTCTGTCTAATTGCTGCTGCTAGTGGTTCGATAAAAATTGCAAACAGTGAAGGGGAGAGTGGGCATCCCTGCCTGGTGCCCCTCAGGAGACATAAGCTGGAGGATGTCTGGTCATTTGTTCTGACACAAGCTGTTGGGGAATTATATAATATTTTTAACCAGTTGATGAAAGAAGATCCAAAACCAAATTTGTGTAAAGTTGCAAATAGAAATTTCCAGTTAACTCTGTCAAACGCTTTTTCTGCATCTAAGGAAAATATTGTAGTTTCAAGGTTTTTACTGTATGAGTAGTCTATCAAATTAAGTAATCTACGTGTATTTGTTGATGAGTGCCTACCTTTTATGAAACCAGTTTGGTCAGGATGAATTAAGAGGGGGGTTATTTTCTCTAGTCTCTTCGAGAGAGCTTTGCAGATTATTTTGAGGTCTACATTAATAAGGGATATTGGACGATAGCTTGAGGGATATACAGGGTCTTTGCCTGGTTTTAGCAGGAGATTAATGTTTGCAGAATTCATATTTGATGGAAGTCTGCCCTTTTCTTTGATTTCTAACAACGTTCTGTAAAAAACTGGTGCTAGAATCGTCCAGAATTCTTTGTAGAATTCTGCAGGAAAGCCGTCTGGACCTGGAGCCTTATTATTGGACATATTTATCAGGGCTTCCTGGAGTTCACCTGATGTCAGTGGCGAATCCAGTGCCATTGCTTGAGATTCTAATAATTTTGGGAGAGTTATGTTGTCTAAAAATTGATCAATTTCCTTTTTAGATGGGTTTATTTGTGGTGAATACAACGTTTTATAGAAATCCCTGAAAATGTTGTTTATTTGTTTCGGTTCATATATTGTGTTCCCAGATGAATCTTGAACAGCACATATAGTTGTTTTTTCTTTATTTATTTTTAACTGGTTTGCTAGAAATTTACCGGATTTATTACTATGTTCATAATTTTGTAAGCGTAGTCTTTGTACTAAGAATTTTGTTTTTCTATCAATTATCTCATTTAATTCTAGTTTTGTTTTGCGTATTTTGTTCAATGTTTCCTGATCTTGGTGGGACGCGTAGGCTTCTTCTAGTGATTTGATGTTTTTTTCTAATTCCTGAATATTTTTGTTTTCTTTTTTCTTTTTATGTGATGAGAAAGAAATTATTTTACCTCTCATCACAGCTTTCCCTGCTTCCCATAAAACAGAAGCTGATGTTCCGGGAGTGTCATTAAAGTCTAAATATGAAGTCCACTCTTTTTTAAAATATTTAATAAAGTCTTCATCATTAAGCAGTGATGTATTAAATCTCCAGTTTTTACTTGGCATAGTATTATTCTTGTGCATTAGTGTTAGAGATACAGGAGCATGATCGCTGACAGCTATAGGATGAATCTCAATGTCTGAAATGTCGCTCAGCAGTGAGCTGCTGACCAAAAAATAATCCAGACGAGAGTAGGAGTGATAAACATGTGAGAAAAAAGTATATTCCTTACTGGTGGGGTGAAGGGAGCGCCATGCATCGCAAAGACCAAAGTCGCTCATATACTGTTTGATTATATTTGTGGACTGCCAATTACGCTGAGTTCCTGCTGTATTGAGCCTATCCATTTCTTCATTCAGTCCAAGGTTGAGGTCGCCTCCAAGCACAAGTGTGCCATCTAAGTGTTCAGAGAGTGCACTGAAAAAACCGTGAAAGAATGAGGGATCATCAACATTTGGACCATATACACTTACAATACATAGATTTTTATCAAGTATAGATAGTTTAATGATTAAGAATCTGCCCTCTGGATCTATAACTGTATCGAGTACTGTGAAATTAATTTTTTTATGAATTAAAATTGCTACTCCCCTTTGTCTAGAATTATAACAGGCTGAGAACACATTAGGAAACTCAGGTGTTTTAAGTTCATTCGAACCTCTAAGAGGTCTGTGGGTCTCTTGTAAAAGGACAACATCTGCCTGTAGTTTTTTGAGTTGGTTAAATATTTTTAACCTCTTTTCTCTGGAGCCAGCTCCATTTACATTCCATGTAACGAATCTTAGTGCACCCATAGATGTCTGTGCATAACTAGGGGTGTACTCTGTGTGTGTCGCTTAGACAGGTGGAGAGAATATATCACTTGTTCATAAATAAGGAGAGGGAGAGAGAGAAAAAATGTGTGGCGAGATGCTCCCCGAGTCTGACTATGTGTTTGCATATTTACTAATATGAGTATGCTTGGCTTAAGTGTGTGTATCCTGTAGGTCTGTGTGCGCTGTCTGACTGATGTAAATGTGCTGCCGTTGAGCGCATGACTGTGCGTGATCGTGCAGTGAGTAAGTGTCGAAATAAATGATGTTGTTTGTGGAAGAGTGTGGAAGCAGGTGATCGAAGCAGTGAAAGAAATAAAGAAAGAAACCAAGGACGAGGGTGAGCAGCATAAAAACAAGAGGGGGAAAAGAGAGGAAAAAAAAAAAAAACGAGAAGAGAGAAAAGAAAACGTAAACATTCCAATTAAATCACTGACGGAGAGTGACGGTGTTAATATTGCTATGAAATCACACTTAAGATGTGATTTGATACCGGTAAGTTAAACAAATGTTAATCCAAGTTAGTGTGAGTGGATAGGGAAAGGGTGTAGCGGATTCTTATCTGGTCTGAAGTTAATACAGCCACGGAGTGATGTTGGGGTCGCGGTGGAGCTGTCCGTCCACGTACAGCCGGTCCACAGCGATGACAGCGCGGGAGCCTTTCTGGATGAAGCCGCGTCGAAGTGGGAAGAGGACCCTGCGTCGTTCCAGGATCTCTTTGGGGAACTGATCGTTCACGCTGAAGTCCGTTCCTTTTAATTCCCTGCCGCGGCTTTTCACATGTTGTTTTTGTTTGAAGTGGCCGAATTTGGCCACGATAGGACGTGGTCTCCCGGCCGTAGCCCGAATGGGGCCGAGGCGATGCACCCTATCGAAGACGATGTTCTTCACCATGTCCTCCGGCAGCTTCAGGTGGGTTTTGATGAAGCTTTTTACCGTGGTCTCCGCGTCCTCTCCAGCGGCTTCTGGAATACCAGAAAATACTAGATTATCACGCATGCTACGAGCTTGTAGATCAATAACCGTTTCTTTTATTTTTTTATTTTCTCTATTTAGCTGAGTAACATTTTCTGTGAGAGATTTCACCGACTCCCTTAGCGTGGCATTTTCAGCAGCGAGCGTTTCCACTTGCTGCTGGCTGAACTCCAGGGATTCTCGCAAGCATTTAAATTCCCGGTGAAGAATCTCCACCAGGGACAGCCTTGCGTCGAAACTGGACAATCGCTTGTCGATTGACTCCAGTATGTCGGCAATATCTTTGCCAGCTGGCGATGTTGTGCCGGGGGAATCTGCCGGGCGTTGTCTTTTCGACGACGGCGTCTCAGATTTGGCCGGGGAAGCTGTACTCTGGGCCTTCTTCATCACGAGATCCTGAAAGCACTGATCAATATAATCTTGGAGAGCGTCTAAACTCTCCCCGTTGTTCTCCAGGGTGTTGGAGATAATTTAGACAAATATTGTTAGTTATGAGACAATTGATAAGTGTATTTGGTAATACTGAAGCTTAAAGAAATTTGTTCAAATCTAAACTACCATTTGCTTTAATTTTCCGCCAAAATCTCCGGCGTCTGACGTCAGTTACAACATTAGTCGCTTACCTTGACTGTCACTTCCGCCTCTGACTGCCCTTCCGCGACTCTTGCCCAATCTTTCTTTCGTCACATGCCTGTCTGAGTGAGTGGAGGGCATGTGATTTATTTATACTAGTTGTTCGGCTCTGTTTCTTTATTTGTATGTGTTGCAAATTAACCCGGCAAGGTCTAATGTAGGTACGCCTCAATATCTTCTGCTCCCCCCCCCCCCCTGCTCCCTAGACATCAGGCTTTAGACCACAGCCCCATTCCAGATAAGATGTTGTCAGCAGGAACCACATTTGAGAGGATGTTTATTGTTGTGATGTAGTCTAAATGGTGGAAAAATGTTATGTTGTCATTAAAAAGTAGCTGACTTTCTCCATAAACTGCAGAACTGTTTGGGTTTCTTTTCTCCTCATTGTATTACATCCCTGTTTCCATCATATATTACTCCATATCCTCATATGGATTTGGATGCCAGTTGAAAACTTTAAAGTCACACATGTTTATAGTATTTTATTTCCATCAAACTTTCTTTTAACAGCTCTCTGGGAGCATGTAGGAACTCAGGACCTATTGACATAGTTCTGAAAAAAAAGTATTTTGCGTACTTCATTTATTCTATGATTGTGCTGCTGTTTTTCAGACCGCTAAGATCATCTTTATTTTACGTGCCAAATGTTCTCAGGAGGGCAGCAGGGTTCTTTGAGTCCCGTCCATCATGCAGAACATGCTTTGGCTGAAATGAGTGAGCCGTCTTTGAGAAAGATGATGGATAATAGCATATGCTGCTAAGAAACCTGTATGTATCATTTCGTATTAACTCCCTATTAATGTTTCCTTTACCTTATCTTTACCTATATTTCCTCACTGCCTCACAAATGCTTGCTTTTAAACTGCAAGCTGATAAAAAAACAAACTGATTGTCCATAGGAAGCAGTGTCCATGATATCTAAAAACTATTTCAAATTTTCACAGTCCACAGGACAGTTTTCCACATCAGCCTACTTAAAATAAGATGCTTAGAGAAGGCTCCAGCTCTTCTTGAGCTAACTTAATGTGTTTTATTTCTCTTCTTATATTGCAGAGTTCTAATTTGCATTCTCAGACACAGCATTTGTTCATTTCCACCACTGTTTCTGAGCCCATGCAGACTGCAGAGTCACCCAGAGCTATGCAGGTCTGCTTTTCAGCCTTTTCCCTCGCATACAAGGATTTCTTTTCATTCTCTAAATCTTATGGTTGACTTTACATGACAAAAATTGCCACAAAACTATTTCAGTTTGATTTTTTTATATAGCAGACAACAGTCGCCTCAAGGTGCTTTATATTGTAAGGTATAAAGCACCAATCAGATGACCCCCGTAAGCAAGCAGTTGGCAACAGTGGGAAGGAAAAGCTCCCTTTTAACAGGAAGAACCAGGCTGCGTGTGCAGGATTAAAGACGCACTATGAAAGACATCAAGAGTTTAATAATAACCAACAATTAAATGCAAAGTGGTGTATGCACACATGGCAAAAAGAGGTGAGTAAGAATAAACTATTTGCTGGCCAAGTCTTTTGGTTAACCCCTCCCCAGCTTTACTTCTCAAAGATTCATCCTCTGTGGTATGCTCTTTTATTCCCAGTTATTTTACTAATTAGTTGGGGGGGGGGGGGTTTCCACCAGATGTTCCATAACTTTTCCAAGCGTTGAGTCCTTATCCTATTATGATGTGCAAATAAATAATTACTAGTAAAATTTCCATGTGACAGTGCAGTTTATCTTTTTTGTAAACAATCGTTAAACTGTAGGTTTAATAGACCTTCTGATTAATCATCAGAAATAAGAGCGAGTCCACTTCAGTGCTCTGCACGCATGGAGGGTGTCACACTTTGGGATCACTCATTTCTTCACTTGAGTTCCAACTTGTTGCACATTAGCCGGTTGTTACTAGTAAGTTACACATTACATACCCAGGTTAATGTAGCTGGAGTGTGATACCACTACACGCTGATCAAAGTCTCGTAGCGTGATGATTTGCAGACTTCTAAGAAACCCCCTCTGCTTGCATGGAACAGTGTTACACACTTCACCCAGTAACAACACACGGTCTTCAGCGAGCAATGCAGTGAAATGCGTTAAAATGTTGCTGTTTTACTTTGCTTTGCAAAGCTTCGCAATTTCCTCCTTCATTATTATTCTAGGGGACGGGTTGTGATTGGCTCGCAGTCTGACGTCACGCGAAGTGCTCGAAGCATGAAAAAAAGAAAAAGCTCCTCGCTGGTGCTCAGACCGTGTCTGTTTCTCCTCTCTCAGGAAAAATCCGTAAAGTTTGAACACTAAAAGAAAAAAGAAGAGTTAAACTCATGAAAGAAACCGGGCGAAGGAGCGAGCGTAGGTCGAACTCGTGTCACTGTTTTCTTTTTCGCTGTATGTGTGGGTTTTTTTAAAGACTTCAGATTAGTTTGGGTTTTGTAAAGCGACTTTCCAGCTCTCTGGGATTGTCTCTCAAAGCGAAGCTCCCGAGATGAACTTCGATCCGGTGGTCGGGAAACTTCATGTAAGTAAACACGACACTTGCTTTCTAAATACGCTCTGTGTTGAATGTGTACCACTCTATTTGCGTGTGTCCTGTGGATTGTTGATTCATTGACGCTCCTAACTTGATAGTTTCTATAAAAATCATTTACCAAAGTAGCCTCTTAATTCAAGCTGCCGCTCGGATAATCTAAACGTTTATAATCTAAAAGTATATATTTTTTAAGAAAAGGCTTCTGTCTCATTAAGTTAAAGCGAAGAGCCGACACAGATAAGAGTGTCGTGGAAGCTGAAATCACGTCCAGGCCTGTGAACTTGAAGATGAAACAAGTCCGTGCATTGTCCCAGACACAGGAAGCAACACTGTGTTTGTTGTTGTTAATTATTAAAGTGTTTATTTCTGGAGAAAATGCAGAAATACTTTGGTTTTTGTATCTTTGCTCTCTTCAGTGCATGTGCTGGATCATTCACTCACTCGCCCCCCTCTCTCTTCCAACACTACAGCCACCATCTGTGTTGGACATCATGCGGTCACACTCCTCAGACATTCAGCATATGACGGCTCTTGGTCTGTCGCAGCGGATGTAGCTGGCCCTCTAGCCGCTATTAATGAGAGCTGTGCGGCAGTGGCCCTGCTGCCTCAAACGAGCTTTAAATCAAATTGTGTAAAATGCGAGAAGCATGACTGAATGTGTAATCAGAAAGCTAAGAATTCATCTTATCAGTTAGTCCATAACAACTCTCAGCTATTTCTCTCTTAGAGTTTATTCCACTCAGACCTTCACAGAGACGTCTTTTCATTCCTCCCCTGTTGTTTTTTCCAACTGTGCCGCCTATACTACCAGCACTGTGAGCAGACTGGAAGCCTTTGTCCTGCATTAAAAGTACTTTGATTAATGCAAAATACGCATTTGAATTAGAGGAGATCTACTTCCTTTCTCACAGTTTACTGGATTACACCAGGATAACGCTACATGAGATAAGATGTGGAAAATGATATGAGTTCCTAATGACGGAACAAATCAAGCGTTGGCATCTTGTTTGGCTGATGAGGGTAGTGGCGTTTGTCAGTGGCATTTCATCACACATGCCCACTGTGGCTCTGCTCACTGTACATGGAGCTGTTTAAAAGTAAATGTAATATCTTCTGATGGGCCTGGAGCTCCAGTGTTTGTTTTCCCAGTTGTCTGATCTGCGTTTTAAGTTATGCAGTGTTCCATTACTGAAATCCGATTTACTTCTCCGGGTGGCAAAGTCAATGTTTATCTCTTTTGTAAACCACAGTACATTCTGGAGGCCTCGCCAGCAGGCCTTGTTGCTAAGGGACTATGAGGAAACTTCAGCCCCTCCTCATCTCCTCCTCCCCACCTCTCTAATCCCCCCCTACACACACACACACGCACTCCTCCAAATTGCCCGAGTGTACGTGCCTGGCTGTCCAGTAAACTTCCTGTCTTGAGTATACAGATTTGCTGATATTAGTGGCATCAATTTACTTCTTAGAATTGTTATGCCCATGCAAATGTACACTAGATTTTTATCTGTGATTGTTTACTGTGTGTCTGGGTGTTGGTTCACACAGGAAATAGTCCTCTCCGTCTCTGTGGACTACACAGACAAGGGCAGGACAGGCATCTGGAACAAGCGGAGGCCAAACTATGACACTGGGGACAAGCAGTGGTCGGCAACACTAGTGTTCCTAATACTGTAGACACTGCTTGTTGCCGCTCTGCTCTGTGACCATGTGAACAGTTATAACCATGCCTGTGGCTTAGAGAAGTTGTAGAGAGGCCAAATGATGCAATGCAGCGCAACTCAGTGTCTGATACCAGGTGGCGTCTGTGCCTTTTAATGTGGGCTCTTCAGAGAGCCCAGGATGTTTTATTGTTAGTCAATTGATTATCCTGTGTGGACCTGCAGTTGCTAAGGTGAATCACCCTAGTCTTATCAAAGGGCTCGCTGACTCATGGAGGGAGTGCCACCTGTTCAGGTGCTGCCTACCCACGTAATGCATACCAACAGAGGCGAGTCACCGCTCACATCTGAATGGTCCCGAATTGAAACAAGTGGAGATAATTGACTCCGCGTCAAACATCCCCACTATCAAGATAAACAGAATAACCTCATCTAGTTTCAGTTTGATATGTTAGCTACTAATTACATCTTTCATACATGGAAAACATTCCTTTTGCTAACCCTGTGTCACATTGTGAGTGCTAAAAGGTAATCTTTACTGGAAGTCACTTTTTTTCATGTCAGAAAGTGCTACGAAGGATTGTTGTGGACATAGAAGCCTGTTTCTAGACTTTACCTGATATAGGTGCCCATTAAAACAGTTCATTGTTATTTATATAGCAAGAAATCACAACCACAGATCCCTACAATAGACCCTAAGATAATACAGAGAAAACCCCAGCAATCAGACGAGCGCGCACTTGGTGACGGTGGGAAAGAAAAACTATTTTTTTAACATGACGAAACCTCCAGCATATCCATGTGATGTTTAGTTATGCCTATTTGAGAATAGCACATGTAATGGTCCAATGAATGCACAGAGACAAAGTTTTATTATGGATAACCTGTGTCATCTACGGAGGCAGTCAAAATAAAACGCTGTGTTTCATTAGTAAAGATAACCCTGGAAAAGGCTATGTCAGGGGTCCCCAATCCCAGTCCACGAGGGCCGGTGTCCCTGCAGGTTTTAGATGCATCCTTGATCCATCACAGCTGATTTAAATGGATAAATTACCTTCTCAACATGTCTTGAAGTTCTCCAGAGACCTGGTAATGAGCTAATCATGTGATTCAGGTGTGTTGACCCAGGGTGAGATCTAAAACTTGCAGGACACCGGCTCTCATGGACTGGGATTGGGGACCCCTGGGCTATGTCCTCATCTGATGCTAATAACTGTCTGGAGTTCAAGTGAGAACATGGCTTAAAATAGCTAAAAGAGTAGAGTGTGTTGTATGAGCACATGGCACATAAGTAGCTGTTCATATATACAAGAACATCATGAAGTGAAAGCAGCACTGTGATGTGTCTCTCTCCAAATGTTGCTAACACAAATTTGGAATTTTCCTTATGGATAACTCAGTCATGCAGTTACTCCTCCACTGTTTTATTGCTCTTTTCAGTCACTTTTTAAACACAGCTCCACATGGTCCCTGATCCCAGCTTCTGTGGCGTGACGGACAGTTTGGCATTACTGATCAGTGATTCCTTTTGGTTTTGTACTGGTTTAAATAAAGCTCGAAAATTGCTATACTTTTATTTTAAATTTTCGGCTTCCACCGAGTATAAAGAATCATTTTGCACTATTCTATTTTTTAATAGTGCCACTGTTGGTTTCGTGTTAAAATTTTTTACACCGTAATTACTTTTGAATTTCAGAGAAATCCCAGAGTAAAATTATTTATTAATTTTTTTTGAAAGAAAATCCCGACTGATCGAACTCATATTTTTTATTTCTGTTTGTTTACTATGTTTCTGTTGCTATTTCTTTACTTCAAAATTTGCTGTGTATTTAATGTCGGTCATCTTTTAACTTCAACGCCTTTGAGCGTTTAGCCAGAGCGAAGTGTTGTCACACAACAGATCGATGATGACATCGCTGATTTTGATCTTGTTTGCCGATAAGCCAATATCAAGGTTGATATCAGCTGACAGCATTCCTTTTGATTATTGAATTATTCCATGATTTCCTTTCCTTAATAGTCGATAATAATCGATTAACGTAGTCAAAAGTACAGTCCTGGCCTAAAGGCACCTTTCAAACCTGACATACCATGAAGCCAGATCAGGAAAAGGTTTTGCAGGGGTGCTATATCTTCTGATTTCCTGCTCTTCTGGAATGAATGAGCAGATTATAATAAAAGTGTTGAGTCTCGGAACAAGCTCAACCTTTGTCTAGAAAATGAAAGTCTGTTTACAAAGACATAAATCTGGTGCAAATTCCAACCGTTGATGGTCACTTAAGTCCTTGTTGACCCGCTACACCAGTCAAATATTCTACATTTTTTGCAGCGGTGTGTTTATAGAGAACTCAATAAACCGCCAGCACTTCAAACTGCCCCCCTCCCTTTTACACAAAGATGAGCTTTAGTGAAGCTAATGTGATTGTCTTTAAAGCGAGGTGATGGATTCCTGCTCATTCTTAAATCTGTTAGTCATCCTTTCTTTGCTCTTTTTTTTTTAATTCCCTCCCTGCAGGAGTTGTCTTGTGATTCACCGCTTAGCTTCCCTGTGACAGGCCTAATCACGATTTGAAAAGGCCAAGTTAATCGCCCAGCAGCACACAAATGTGATTTGTGGATTGACATTCAAATTGGATGTCCGTAACGTTCTGGATGAGTCACAATGACGTGGAGTACACGTACGAGCAGTCAACCTTTACAGACCACCGAGACCACATCGACCTCGCAACAAAATAATTAGAACGAAAAACTAAAGCGCCACGCTGCACCTGCTTACAACTGCGTGGAACCTTTTGAACTTTCAGCAACCCACTTTGTTTCACTCATCAAAACAATGCAGCCATTCTTTTGCGGTAAACATCAACGTCAGGGTATCAGTAATTTCGACAACTTGTGGTCAAGAGTCTCTCAGGAAATTCAATACAGCTGTCGTCATCACGGATCATCGTTCTTTCTTTTTCTTTTCTTTTTTTCTTTTTCCCCCTGGTAAATGTCACCAAACCTGCTTGTGACACACTGTCACCCTCATCTAATCAGTGGTGCGCACCTCCTGAGGAAACTCAAGAATTTGTGCTATGGAGCAGCAGCTTCCCTGAGTTATAAATATCCAGCCTAGCGGATATGCTGTGGGTCTAATCGGGTGCTGGGCCTGCTCTAAGGCAGGCTGCTGTGCAGGGAACAGTTTGGAGCTGAACCCTGCATGAAGCCTCTGTATTGTCTCGAGCTTCCTGTGCTCCCTGAGAGGAGGGGGCAGCCGCTTTTCACACGCTCCCCACACATGCACTCTATGTGCTTGTGTGCTATATTATATGTGTGTGCGTGTGCATGCGTGTACTGCGTATGCAGCCTAACAATGTGGTTTTGAAACTGTTAGCGCCTTCTTGTTCTTAACTGTATTGCACTGACGCGGGAGCCATTCTCTTTATTTTCTATCATTCAGCTTTATAATGATGAATGTGTGTGAGCTTGGCTGAACTTTGAATTTATTTACAGCCATGCAGCGAGTGTCAGACTTATTTCTCCTGACAGAAGCTGGGCTGTACTTGTCTTCATAATCTAACCCAAAATGTCAGCGTAATTTATCACTCAAGGAAAGTTGTGCATGATCAACCCCCTTTCTCCAGGCAATGCCAGGATTTATCTGTAAAGCACAGAGCGTTCACTGTCATGTCAAGGTCAGTCCTGGGGGATTTGAACTGTACAATACAAAACAGTTTCATTAAGACCCAGAACCCCTTATTGTAACATGTAAAACTTATTAAATAAAGTTTAATTTAGGACGGCGTATACGTGAAGTTTCATCTTAAATTAGGAAGGGAAATCACATTAAACATATTTTGAGTGATAATTATCAATTATATACTCATGACATTACAAAAGAAATCAGTATTTCTGTTCTTAAATGACTACGTGATGACAGAGTAACACCAGACATCATGAATTACACAATCTCACATCTTGATCTGGTAGATCACATATTTCTGAGTTCATCGCCATTAACTAAATAAAAGCACTTTTCAAGTTCTTCTGCATGAGCTAAACAAAAGTGAAACTCGTCATACAGTAAGGACAGCGCTCTAGACGCAGTAGAGGTGCATCGCAGGGCAACTGACGGACAAAGCTACAAGCAATGAGCTACATGCAGAGACCTCCACTTCCAGTCAGAATATTCAGACAGGAATCGGAGCCAAAAATAAGCCTGAAGTTAAAGCAGAAGTAGGTCTCTGGCACACATTTGACTCCTTCCAAAGTTAATTGAGCAGATGGAAAAAGCCTTAAGAGGTCAACACTCCAGCAACAGTCGCACCATATAGAACAACAAGGCGAAACATGCGCCATGTTGTGCTCCAAGTCTAGCTGGAGCTTTGTCCTCTTAAGCCTTGAGCCAAAGTGACAAGCTTTTTAGTAAGGCAACCCTATGCACAGCTAATCATGTGATCTCATGAGTTCAGCTAAATCTGTGGGGAAAATTGTGATTCTATCCCCCCCAAAATTGTCATATGATCTTTTGGCCGGTTTGGTCACCACTGTAATACATTATTCCTTCAGAAATATGTTTAAAACATACGAGACAGTGAAGCGGTTACATTGAACTCTTAACCCCATTTTATTGTTTTGGGTTTTTTTTTCTATTTGTTTGTTTTTTTCCTTTTGCAGTCATATGAAACCAACCACAGGAAAATTAATCACTTAATTTGAATAAATTGGGGAAAAACAATCAGGAGTAGTTGAATCATCATAAATCTGACTGCTGACTGATATTCTTTGTGGTAAATGGAGTAGTTAAGTTTTTTAAATATGATATATGTTTGACTTTTTTTAAAAAGGCATCTTTATTTATTGATTAATTTTCAAAAATGCAAATGTAATTCTGTAAGTAACATGTATCTGAATGCTACAATAACACGATGAACAAGAGATCAGTTATTGTGGCTTGTTAAGTAGTGGATGATGGTAAAGGGCAGAAGAAGCCACGTGTTGAAATATGAAATTAAATTAATGTTTGAGTCAATTTTGATGTGCTGCAGAGCCTCGGCTGTCGCGTGCTGAGGTTCTCAAACGTTGTCAGGGTGAAATGAGTAAATTCCTGCATTCAACATGGAGATAAAGGAGTGGTGGTTGAAAATCAGTGTTGGTTTACTTAGTTGCTCAGAGCCTCCAGCTGCTGAGCGTCTATAATCCAATCAGATGATTAGGCCGCTATCAGATCGAATAGAATAACCCTTTATTGTCATTGTACACGAACAACGTGTACAATGTGGGTGCTTCACACCAACTGTGCAGGAATAAAATAGAAATAGAAGGACAGTAGAAATAAATGGCAAACAGGGGAAATATATACAAAACAAGAGAAAGGCACACAATAGAGAACAAGTTGCAAAGTGCTTGGAAGAAGTGCGATGGACTCGATCTGAGAGTTACTCAGACCATCAGGCAGCCGTTGGGTGTGTGTGTGTGGGGCGGGGGATCAACAAATCAGTGCAAGTTACTGTAAAAGAAAAATCAACTTTCGATTGAAGTGATATAAAGTGACAACTACAACTGGTTTCCTTTAGACTACACCAAAGAAAAGTGTAGGCGGCTGAGTTAAAGGTGTGCGTATTATGAGTAACAACATAACTGTGCTTTTTAATCTCAACTCTTTTCCTCGTCAGCCGTATTTTGTGCATGTAGTGTGACGTCGGCTGCGCGGTGTCCAAGCTCTCCCTTAATTGATGAAAGAAATTTATTTTCTAATAAGAAAAGCATGATATGGAAAATCAGGTCCTGCTCTGGATGCAGGACTATAATGAGGTGCATGATGTCTTTGCTTATCAGTTGGCTATGATTGAAATCATCTGTCCGATATGAAATGAAGACGCTATCTTAGTTTGTTTGTACGTATTGTGCATGTCTGCGTGAGAGACAGGGCGAGAGAGAGACCCTCGCATTTTGTGTTTCTGCCCATCTTTATTTCTTTAATAAAGGGACTTACTGTAATTTCCTCAGGAATACAGGGTGATCACAGCCGTCTAAATGGCCCATTGATAACCTGGGTCAAAACTGAAAGGATGTCCTGTCATTTAGTCACAAACGCATTCTCAGTGTACATGGCATGTGCAGAGTTTGTGCCAAGGCAATTTGGAGGAACCCGGGTGCTTAGAGGAAGTGGAGTGTTGCTCCTGTTGTCGATGCACAGAAAGTCCCTTATTATTGTATTGCAACTTATTAGTTTAACTTGCATCCACCCATGTAGAGTATTAACTTATCATACATGCAGACTGTATAACAATAGGACACTGTTTTAGCAAATTATCTGTAGCCAAGCTCTCTCATTTGGCAGGGGAAAGAGAAGGACTGGGCCACTTCTGCTGAAGTTGGAGTGTTTCCAGGAATTGGAGGGTTTGGAGGGCTTGCTACGCTGAGGTTACGGTCACTCCACTATTCCTCCTCACTTGGTTTGTGGAGGTTAAACCAAGCCACATTGTGGCTGCCCATAGTGTTTGTATATGCTCTACTTTTGTGCCAGTGTAGTTCAGAAGCTTTAGGATATTAGTGTGGACGCGTGGCCTTGTTTCTTTTCCTTGTGTGCAGGCAAGGCTGTGTTCAAGAAATACCACAAGACTCATGGTGCTGTGTTTGTAGCCCTGTAGGTGCAGCACTCTGTAGGCTCATGTTTGCATGTTGGAGCTTTCTGCTGTGACTTGGGTTGCTATTAAAGTTATGCTTTTGTGTTGTTGCCGGTCCTTTAGCTTGCAGCAGAGAAGATAGCAGTCATAATAGACAAAGAACATCTTTGTAGTGTGGACTAAAAAAAGAATGTTAAACACTAAAAACTGCAGCCATTGTTTGTGCTTTTCTTTGGTATTTGATGTTCCTTTATGCATTTCTTCCTCCTCATGGTGAACTCCACTGCGGTTTCCTTTGCTGGTAAAGCTAACTTTTAAACCAGTCAATATTTGACTGACGTACTGCACCATCACTGTTGGGACTGCGCATGTACTGTAAGTGCATGTTAGCAGCTTCTGTATTATCTGAAACCCCACAATTGCACCAGTGCAGGGCCATAGATCCAACTTTAGAGAAAAAGATTATATTTTTGATTCCGTCATTTAAACCCTTTATGGTTTGCTGAGCAACAATCAGTAAATAAATGTATTTGTTAGAGCTACTTCAGTGTAAGAGTTAGCTATTTTCTCAGTTTTACGCAACTGCGATCAGACCAGTAAGACAAAGAAGGTAAAGAAGCAAGACATTTGTTTGGACTGTGAAATTAAATGAAATGGCAGAGTCAACAGTTTAAAAAAAGAAATGTTGCATCTTTTCTTGTCGTAACCTTGCCGATCATAACAGGTTAGCTACTGAGAACGGCTGCACCTGGGAGTGTTTGGAATCGCAGGCCTTGAAATGAACAAAGCCTGGAAATGATGTAATATCAGCACTGTCCGTTCATGTTTACTGTCAGAGAGGCACCCTTTGATGGGCTGTGCTCTGTAAAGACACTCTATTAAAGATATTCCTGAATACCGAGCACAGCTTCACAGTCCGTGCCTGCGTTGTGGGGTATAAGATTACCTTTAGCGCAGCTCCTTCATTTCTTTAGTTTCCTGTTTTCTTTCCACTGTTTTTGTCTGTAGCGTGCGCTTGTGCACAGATTTCTCCGTCTCTCCACATCCCCACCCACCCCACAGTCTTACACACAGTATATTCAAGTCTAAAGACTCACCCTGTGTCATGCAAGCTGTTAGTTTCCCCCCCTCTCACTTTCTCTCCCTCTCTCTTCTGCCTCCCCCGTTCCCCAGAATGTTTGGATAGATGTAAATGGTGTGATTGTAACTGCTCTGCCGGCCGTCTGTAACTCCACGTCTGCTTCTCAGCGTCTTTGGAAAGTCTGACGTGAGCAGAGGGAGAGGAAGAAGGGAAAAGGCAGAGGGAAAGAGAGAGGGAGGAAAGTTCCTTTGAACAACAAGGCATGGCGGCCCTCCAGAGAGTCAAGTCTAGCGTCAGGAATCGGTCTCTTCCCCAGCCCGTTCCTCTTTCTCTACCTCTGCCTATGTGCTCTCAGCTTTTATTCCCCTCATTCTCCCACACTGTCCTTTTTAGAGTGCCTATTCCCTGTAGAACATCCCATCTTCAACCTGCTGTCTACAGTTTCTGCTCCCCCCCCTTTCACTACTCAGCCCTTTCCACCCAACCTGTCCCATATTCTCTCTCCTGCTTTAACAGAGGTCGGGGTGGGGTGGTTGTGGGGGTGTGCACACGGGAGAAGACAAAACCTCCAAATCTAGGACTTTCATTTACCCACGAGGTGTCGTGTTGCATTCGAGGCGCTTCATGTCGGTGTCGCATGTCCCGGCATTCAAAGAGTCTGGCTTTAAGAATGTGGGTCATTTGAAGTAGAGCCACTAAAGTGCGTTGTTTGCCAGTGAATGGGGCCTTCTCACGTTGACACGGTGAAAAGCGTGTGAATAAACACCAGCGCCCGGGGGCCGCACTAAAGTGTTTCGGCTGTATTCTTCTCAGTACCCCACCTATACAAGCCTGTTATTATCCAGCCCATGAATGGATTTCTGAACCCGCATTTGATATGGGCACCATGCTGCTGTTAGTTAAGATACCTTATCAGACTCTGTCTTTTACATCCACAGCAGAGGAAGCAGATTCTCTGCCTTTTTTTTCCTCCCCTTTTTTTTTTGAAGTAGAGGAAAACCAGATCAAGGCCTAATTAAGTTTGGCTGCCTGTTGCGCTGCATGTAGTTAGCGTATAGCTCTGCATCCTCCACACACGAGTTTGTGTTGCCTCTAGTTCTGACCGGCTGCACAGCTCCCTTAATTGCTTCCCACGGCAGATGTTCAGATCAGATGGTTCAAATTAAGATGTAGATTGCTCACACAAGGTTTCCTATGAAGATAGATTCTCCTCTTTGCTTTCCTTTATCTTATGAGTTTGATTGCGGGTTAGTCGGCCTACTGTGGATGCACAAAAATAACCCAAATCTTATCTTTTCTTCTTTCTCCCTGTTTGTCTCCCAGACCTTGACGATGCAGGTGAAGGTGGCAGCACTCTTCATCTGGGTTGTGTGTCGTGCAGCAGAACCTCCAGCAGCTCAGTGGTCCAATGAAGCACGTGTAAACCGAACACTTCGACTACACAAATCCTGCGTGGAGAATGAACAGTACTTGCACCAGGGACTCTGCTGCCTCAATTGCAATGCTGGTAAGGCGGATAAGAGGAGTTACACTCCCGTGTCACTATATCTACAAAAATGATACAAACATAAGACAAACTGACACGAGGGCAGTTTGTAGCCAACGTTTAGATCGGCATGGTGTCTTCTTTGTTTTTGTTTCTAACTCAAGGTAAATGTCAAAGCCGTAAGCGGAATTTGATCCCAAACTAGTTTTTAAAATATTCCCCCAGCCTGATCTGGAAAGAATGTGTGATGGCCAGGAGCAGAAAGCAAACCGCTCCGTCTCAGCAGATGAGAGTGAAGCAAAACGTGAAGTGAAATGTGCGGGGTGTGACGCAGAGGTTATTTTTAAAGCTGTAGTCCTTAAAAGCACTAATCCTTTTAATTTATTATGAATAAAAATTCAATAAAGCTGTTTTTTTGTTGTTGTTTTTTTGTTTCTTTTTAAGTCTGAGCGTTTAGCTGAGACACAAGCACTGCATGGTTCTGCTAACTGATTGAATTATTTTATTTGCCACTGTGGATTCTAAGAAATGCCTTTTTTTAACTATTTGATCAACTCCAGTTTGTTTGTTTTTTTACATGAACTTAGAGATTCACAAATGATTACTTGTGAAAAAGCTGCAAATTTAATCATCACTGTCTGCCACTTTGAAGTAAGAGTTAATAGATTATCAGTTCACAGTTAATTAATATAGTAATGAGAGGTCGTCATTGTTTGACACTGTTTGGCTTGTGTTTGGTTCAATAATGTGTGATGTTCCTCCCTCATGCATTATTGTGTTTTCTCCTCTTTATCCCAGTTGCTCAGCTGTTACCACATGTTTTAAAGCCACAGTAATCATTTAATGGTGTGGAATGATAGCTTTCTGCTTCTTCTTGTCAGTATAAACTATTTTTATTTATTTACGAGCAAAGAGATTTTTTTAAAATCAAAAATTAGTTTTGGATCCAGTTAAGTGTGGGTGAAACGGACTGCACTGTCTCTAAACCTAAGCACAATACAACGGCTTTATTTACTGGATGCTTAGAAAGTCCAACCACAGATGTTTTTTACTTTTTTTTTAATTGATTTTTTTTTCCTCCTGCTGTTTTTTTTCCCATTCATGCATCAAACAAATCCTGAAGACACATGAGAATCAAGTGGTCGTACTCACAGCGTGCATGAATCAAGTCTAAAACTGCAAAGCGTGACAGTGTGCGAGTAAAGGAGATCGACTTGATTCGCTGCAGTTCAGCAAATCTGTTCTCCTCCGAATTCCAGGAAAAAATGATGCAGAAATGTAAAATAGTGATAATCAGTTTCTGCGGCATGGGTCAAGCTCTTTTTGTTTTTTTCTACGATGATGCCTCCTTTGGTTTGCAGCTTTGTGAACCTAACGCGTTACTTTGCTGTGCTCTGCTCTGCTCTGACGTCGGCAGGAAACGCAGCATCACTAAAAGTTGGCATTCACATATTAAATATGCTCTTTATATGGGCGTGCAAAGCGTTTATGTTTTGGGCTAGTTATGTGATGGTTTTCTCCTTTATTTGCAGGAACATATGTGCATCAGCCCTGTGAAAGAGACCTAGAACTCGGGATCTGTCTTCCATGTGAACATGGACAGACCCACACAGAGCACAACAACGGGATGTTCCGCTGCTTGCCGTGTACTCACTGCCGCTCAGGTAATGAGACTCTCCTCCTCTGATAAATCAATAGTGAGGTCATTACTTGTATATAGACTATAAGTATACTTTGTATATAGATTGGTTTTTAGGTCTACACTGTTTTCCACACATAGATGTTTTACATATTGTAAAAATTTCGTAATATTAATTGCAGTATTATAATACTGAATGCTTAGACAATGTTATTGGTCAACTACAATATTGATCCTGGGCCAACATTATTATGATGGTATAGGAACAACACCAACACAGGCATATATATGTCTGTATGTACCTGTAAATATCACAAAATACTCAACTATTATTGACTGAGACATTTTACTAATCATTTGCTTGATCATTTATCCCCTTATCTAAGAAATTATTATCAGCAGCTGCACACAGCCATGACGTCAGGTCGGGTACCAGGAAATGGAATAGTCAAATCTGAGTACTGACAATAAATCTGAGGTTATAAATAAATACAGAAGGCTTTTTTTTTTTTTAACCTTAAAACAAACATAAATGTCGAGTGTTCTGTAATCCAGTTGGTCGGATATATCATTTTAGGAAATTTAATACCTTTTTGTCTGCGCCCCCGCCTTTCAGAGCCACTCATGACAATGTGATCTTATGATGTTACACCAAGTGGCAGGGTGTGTCTTTGTTGTTTTTGTTTTCGTAGGCTGAATGTGAGTGTGTTCCACGTCTCAGGAGATTTGCCTGTGTGTCTGTCTTACCTGACTGAGCTGGGTGTGGCTGCATCTCATTGTCTCCCACACTGCTGTCTTTGTGTCCAATGAAAGGCAGGAGCTGCAGAAAAGAGACTTCTGTTACATAGGATGTGCTTTGTGCTCATTCATTGCGGTTTTAGGAGAGTTTTTTAATATGTGTGGGTGTGGATGGGTTTGTTTTGCTCTAGTTTTAACGTATTTATGACCATGTAACAATTAAAAGGAACACACCAAAGGAAATGTGAATGAAATTTTTAAAAGATGCCTATTTTTGGACTACTTTTTCTTAAAATGAACTGCGGTGTTATCTGGAACGCTTTAGAACTTACTGGTCGGAAAATATTTCATAATGACAAGGCTGCTGTTGATTCAGTGAATCATTTATGGAGTAAGATGGAACTTAAGTTGCTTGGAGCGGAGGCCGATGTTTGGTTTTTTTTGTCTGTAAAAGTTATCTCACAAGTAAAAGATGTTATGCAATCGTTTAAATCAGGGGTTATCAAACTTTTTTTATAGGGCCAAGCATCCTCTACAGGCAAAAAATGGCTTAAATGGCCTCATTTTTGCACCGTTTTATAATTTATAGTAAATGACCGTGTGTCCTTGACCCTTCCCTTTGTAGGGTAAGCTTTTAATAGTCAGTTTGGACCCATGTCTCTATCTGACTTTGTGGCGCAGACTCACACAAATGTTTACCAGTTTAATGAATTAACCAAAATCGAGAAATCACCAGCCTCTTGGTCTATTTTAGGCTTGGACTATCCCCATATGGAAAAGATATATATAAATCTTATAAGGTTTGTATCTGTCTTGTGTGAAACTTGTATGAAAAGCATACAAGAGTGAAAACAGATATAAGATCCCTTGAAAAATTATATAATGAAACTTGTATGTTTTGGAAGCCTTATATGATTATATGATTTACTCATGAAAGTGGCCACTTTCATGAGTAAATCATATAAGTTTTTACTATTTCTTTTCTATATGGGTCTCCTCGTATCTCCTTTGTATGTGATGATCTGTCACTATGCCGAGGTACTACACCATCATTGATGTTGTATGTAAAAATTAGCCACAGTAACAGCGAATGCTATGTAAGGCTGCCACAAACGATTATTTTGATAGTCAACTAGTCACCGATTATGTTTGCGATTAGTCGACTAATCAGATCATGCATCCATTGGACATAAAACGTACAGCTTATTGCACCAGCAGCATCTGCTCTTATATAACTATCATTAGCTTACAGCTTTAAGTGTTTAAGGTATGTGCTAACTAAAAATAAAGACAAGATGATAGTTTATTAAATTTTAATGAAATCTGCAGATTGTTTCGGTGGAGTTTAATAAACTCAGTCTCGTCTGCTCCTTGCTATCTAAAATATAACAGGACACCGGAGCATATTCTCGAGCATCTCACACTTCTGATAATCAGTTGTCTGCTTGACGTTTATTCAGCTGTGTAAAAACTTTATTTCTCAGCCAAATTGATTTACTCAGGAACAAATAAAATACTAAAATAAGCCAAACAATAACATTTTTAAGTTATCTTAGTGACTTATATATCATGTTTAACCTGAGTAGCGAAAGACGGCAGTGGCTTTGAAAACGATTTGCCGGGTGTCCGGTGTTCTCACCGGCTCTAGTGAGCCTTGCCCCCGGCTAGCTATCGAGCTGGTGGGTAACAGACGCCCCCGAAAACGTCGGAGCGCTTTTAAAAATATGTGGTGTCTTGATAAACTGAGCAGATATTTGAGATTTAAGCAGCTACATTCTCGCCTGAAAATATGTTAAACGATATTTTGTGACCCAGAAAGAATAATAAGAGTAATATTAAAACTAACTAGCTGCCGCCATTGTTGGCAACTGCGCTGGGCCGCGCTATGAATTCTGGGACACAGCTTCTTCTTCTTCAGGGTTTAATGGCAGCTAGCATCCTTGTACATGCAGTGCTGCCATCTTCTGTTTCAGTTCGTTATTACACTCTTAAATCCTACTAATTCCTGCATCTTTTGGGATCTTACAAAGCTTCAAACGACGCGTCGACTATTAAATTAGTCGTCTACGATTTTAATAGTCGACGTAATCGTGACTAGTCGACTAATCGTGGCAGCCCTAATGCTATGTTGTCAGCCACCTATAAAGTGTCATATCAGCCATACTTAGAAAACGGAGCAGATTAAATCCCCGTCACCAGCTTGTTTAAAGTGCAACAAAGTCAGTTTTGGTAAAGTGGCAATAGACGGGCTTTTTAATACCTTGTTTTGGTTGTGCAGTTGGGCCTTCACAGCCAAGCCCAATGCTGATAGTCGTGTCTGATACATTCTTTGTGCAATTATGACACTTCACTCCGACAAGAAACACAGATAAATTTTCGCCATTTTAAGCAGCTTTTGTATTTCAGCTCATTTTAAAACTTCTCTTCTTTAACAGGAAAAGGTTAAGACTATAAAAATCTTTGATAGTTCTTTTTATGCTACGTAATTTCACAGTTAATCCCTTTTAAATATTTGTGTGCTCTGCCAGAATCAAAGCTTCTAGTGTGCCGTGGGGTTTAGTGTTTAACAAGCGTGCAGCGAATGATATCCTACCAGTGTCTTTTTCATGCCCTGCCGTTAGAAAGGAATGAAACAGAACCCGTGTCGCTCTGTATTGGAAAATTGTAATTTCATTTTGATTGTTACATGTCATTAATATAATAACAGTGAAGCTTGTTGTCCCACATACTTGGAATAAGTAGGAGTAGATGTACTAAACTAAAATAGCAGCTTGTTTGTGTTCAGACTCTAATCAGAGAAATGCTTAAAAAACAAAAAAGCTATTTGTTGGTTTGGAAATCCAAACCTTGACTGAGAGCTTTACTTTTCCAACTTGTCTTGCGTAAAGGGAAAAAAATAAGTGAAGCACACAGGCTACAATCCAAGTTGTTGCATTGAGCCATCGACTCATCGACGACAGCAACTTGGTGCATTTAGGCATGTAGACGCGGTCAATAAGACCTGCTGAAGGTCAAAGTGAGCATCTAAATGGGGAAAAAATGAAAACTGTGTGACTTTAAACATGACATGGTTGTTACTGCCAGACAAAGCTGATTGGAGTATTTCAGAAACTGCTGATCTGCTGTGATTTTTCCCGCTCAACCATCTCTAGTACGGGCCTCTCAAAAAAAATCCTAAAGCAAACCTGCATTGTGAGATTACATCGAGTTGATAGGAAAGTAAGGGTAGCTCAAACAAGGACTCATACAATCATTAAACAGGGGTTTCTGCAGTAACTGTGTGATGCGGTCATGTCAACATGGACCAAGATCTCAGAGAAATCTTTCCAGCGCCTTCTTAAATCGATGCCATGAAGAATTAAGTCAGTTCTGAAAGCAAAAGAGAGTCCAAACTAGTAATTCAATGAAATTCAGTTTTATTTATATAGCGCCAAATCACGACAGCAGTCGTCTCAAGGCGCTTAATATTGTTCAGTAGATCGTACAATAATAGTACTACTAAGTTATTACTAATGAAATGGGAAATGAGTGCAGTCTTGCATCAGGGTAAGGTTGTTTTTTTTTCTTGCGTAACCACATTAAGATCATTATGATCTTTACACTGATCATCATTAACACTTACGGCAGAACGCACATTTGCCTCTATGGGCAGTGTTGAAGCAAACAGAAAATAATTGTGCCATTTCAACTCCAGCTTAGATTAGTCATGATTGTTTAATATTCTGTGATTTAAATAACTGCAACTAAATACACCAGCAGCAACATCATCAGTGACCTGATCAAGGTGGCAGTTCTCACCTGTGGCAAAGTTGCCTTTATTTGGATCACATTAAAATATGCAGTGAATACAAAAAAAATCCTCCTTACTTAGTTCTATAAAACTCTTTAAAATATCCATAGCTTGTTATAGAATGAGCTTAATCGCCTGTATAAAACGATAGGAAGGTTAGTGTGAAAGACAGTGTGCACACATTTTGCAAACCAACCTAACAAAGCCATTTTTCTTTAATTGGCAAGCATGAACATGAGATTTTATATGAAAGGGCGTCCTGTGGAGTTGGACTGCTGGCTTGTTATTAATTTTGATCATATCCTAAAGGGCAGGGCTACCATCTATTAGGTCTCATTTTAAGAAATGAACCGTGGCAGATTCCCCGTTCCTTATTATCCCGTTAAAGTGAAGCAAAATATGTCTCAGAGGGAGATAAAATTAGTAACCTAATTGTCTAACATCTTTTTTTTTCTTTGCAAAACATTGCCACATAATTGCCGGTGTCCAACAAATTAGTTGAAGGTCTTCTATTTGTTCCATCATGTAATGCATGCTGATGGTCGTGGGAATACGTTTTTTAGAAGTTCACTTGTTAAAGTCTGTAACTGTTTACGCAGTTTGCAACATTCAGAGTTGAGCTTTGCTTAATAAAAGCAGACATGATGCCATGTCTTGAATTTTTTTTTTTAATTGTTTTTTTTTTTTTAGCTGTTTATTTTTTCCCATCGTGTCCTGTTAGGCACTTTTTCACTTTGTTCTGAAAGGTGCTACAGAAGCCTCTTTGTCTCACAACTTTCCTAACTGTCCACAGATCAGGAGGAAATTGCTTCCTGCACCACAACTGCAGACACCAAGTGCCAGTGCAAACCGAATACCTTCTGTGTTCCGGACCAGGCCTGCGAAGTCTGCAAGCGCTGTGTCAAGTGAGTGTCACTTACCTGTTTCCTGAAATTATTCTGGATTGTTTTTGCGTCTGCGTCTACCCTACAGTCAAAATTTGGGACTCTGTTTTACTGTTACTTAAAATGTTTCTGTGCTTCAAAATTGCAGGTGTAAACCTCACGAGGAGGAGGTAAAAAAGTGCACACCGTTTTCTAACACAGTGTGCCGAAAACGCCCTCTGTCCCCCACACGAATCACTCCGTCCCTTTCGCCCACGTTGGATCCTCCGGCGAGCATCGGTAAGTTTCACTATCAGTTTCAGATTCTGCTGCCGAAAGTTTTTTAGCTATCGTTGCTTAAATAAAAATTTTTGTGTTCGTGGCATTTTTTTTTCTTCAGTTGTTCCTCTGTGCATTTTCCTGGCCATCGTTATCATCATCATTATCGCACTGGCTCTGTGGTGGTTCATTTTCAAGCAGCGTTCATGTGAAATACCATGTGAGTTGATATCAAGTCTGTGCGTCTGCAGTTAATGTTTTGCTCACCAGATCTGTTCCTAATGCTATTTTCCTGCTTCCGAAATAGGCTTGAAGCTCCACTGCGAGTCCAGTGAAATTGTCAAGATTCCCATTGTAAGTTGTTTGTCGTTATTTTACACGTTTAATTCAAGCCATTTCAAATGGACATTGAACAAAGTGCTGTGCTGCTGAAGGAAGAAAAAGCAGATGGATCTGCTCAGTGTACCTCAGTGATCTCGCGTGAATAGAGCAGGTTACAAGATCAGGGAGTTAGAGTGGTGCCACTCCACTCAGTGACTTAAAAACAGACAAAAAAATATTGAAATCAATTCTAAAACTGAATGGGAGCCAACAAGGAAAAGCTAACGTAGTTGATCTCTCTTATAAGTGCCTGTTAAGAGCGCGAGGGGGTGTTTTGGACCATTTCCAGTCAAGAACGTAAAGACAGGCTGACACCTGAATAATAACAACAATAAAGTAATCAAATAGACATAAAATAAAAGCATGAATTGTGTCTTAAATTCAGTGAAGAAAAAAGAGAGAAATGGTTTAACACTTTTTTTTATATGTTTTCATAACAAGATTCACAAGTGTTTCACATTAGCAGATTTTCACTTCCCAATACTTATCAAAGATTGGGGGGTGGGGGTTAATTCTGTCAGTGAAATCTATCTACAGAACACACTCATGGAAAAGTAAAATGAGTCATTATTATTAGTATTATGGCATGATAAAGCCTGGGCCAAGCATGGACCCCTGAGGCACACCTCATGTAAGGAGATTTGATAATACGATAGTACACCCTGTGTCTGTCAGTGAAATGAGATTTAAAGCATTTATTGGAGTTAAATACCAGTGGAGCTTTTCATCCACTAATCAAAACTTTGATGCGTCAATCTTCAACTCTGTCCATTTATTACACCGTTTGGACAACATATGCCATTGTTGTGTTCACGTTTGCTATACACTTCCTTTTTTCTGCTCAGGATGAGAGTGGAGCCACAGCAGAGGAGCGACAGAATGATCAAAACGCGGGTCTGGAGGGCGAGGAGTCCCGCCCAGACTCAAGGCCGCTCCTGCAGGAGACCCAGGCTGGGATGACCAAGGCCTCCCCGCCCCTCGAAGATGAAGACCGAGGATTAGGGGACAGCTTGCCCAACACCACTAGTTCCTCTCAAACTAGCCTGTCAGCCCTTCCCACGGCGGTTTCCAACACCCCACACCAGAGCCCCGCTACCTTCAGACAGCTGCCTGCAGATCTGGTGAGGAGTAGAGTCAGAATGAGCTCAAATGGGTCACACTGTATTTTAAAATTTTCATCACGCCTTAAACTTTCTGTTTGGTCTCGTGTTGCAGGATGATCCTCTGCGATGTCGACTGGTGCCACTACAAGGTAAGATTCACACAGAGTCTTGTGTGTGTGGAGGGGGGAAGGGGGGTGTCCACTTTAAGAAACATTTTCACAGAGCTCTTTTCCCACTTGATTTACCCTAAGAGCCAGACAGCTTTACATAAAAACAGTACAGTTTAATGCTGTTCATGGCAATCCAAAGGGAAGTCACAAAATCTCCTCCAGATCTCATCTTTGCTGCTTGATAGATTAATAATCTCATGATAGTCAGGCCATATCTGAGCCTCTAGGGCTTCGGAACATGCGGCCTTTTTTACTGTTGTTTTGTTCTCATGGTGAATTAAAGAGGACACGGCTTAACTAATTTGTTTGATCCTCTATTAATAGTATTATACATGCCTCCCCTGACAGAAAATGTATTGAAACTTGCTGCTTGTTCCTTTTGTTGGAACAATGCCTATACTGTTATGATTTGCACGCTAGTGTTCACAGTCTGTTAGGAACAGTCCGTAAAATAACAAGATGCACATGCATTTTACACGTTGTGGCTTTCTGTTTTCACAGTCTAAATTCTTCCCTGTCTTCATCTGTGTGTTTTGTTTGGTTTTTTCCCCCCAAAAGGTTCTGAAAAATCCCTGAGGAAGAGCTTCGATTTGTTCGACGAGTACTTGGACGTGCGGATCCACAACAAGTTCTTCAGAATGATTGGAGTCAGTGACAACCATATTCGGCTTGCGGAGAGCGGCACTTCCAGCGATAAAGTGTATGAACTGCTGAAGAACTGGATGCAGAGGCAGGGACTCCGAGCCGACATCAACGACCTGCTAAACACTTTGCTGACTATGGACCAGCGACGTTCAGCCGAGAGCATCGCCTCCGAAGCCCTCCGAAGGGGCTACTACAAACACGCAGACACGCCCTGAAAAGCAGCGGGGACTTCAAATGAAGTAAACACATAGTACTTAATACAAAAAGAAAGCAGACAGACACTGCCAGTGGACGTTATGTCTCATGAACAGGCTTACCTCTTTTGTGGCTGATCGGCCACGTATTCAAAAGCCAGTAGTTAAAAAAAAAAAAAAACAAGACAAAAAAGATAAAAGCAAAAAAGGGGAAAGTCAAGCTGTTTTGATGAACGGTCCGAGGATACTAACCTCTTGCCAAATGCTGAAGCGTAACCATGGAAACAAAAAGCCTGGTGTAACAATTTTTAATTTAATTTAATTTTTTTAAAAAGAGCACAAGAACATGAAGTTGTCATCTTCCGCAGGCGCCGCGGCTGCATGGTTTAAGCTGTAGAGAAGCGTAGCCAAGTACTGAAAGCTAAGACGTTTCTGGCTTTGTGTTGGTCATCCGCCCGGATGCTAACACACTAGCGCGAGACAAGGATATATACACTGGTTTGTAGGAGTGGCATTAGCTATGTCACAAATACTGTGCCGCATCGATGCACTGACCTCAGGCACATGTAGGATTTAAAGCAAAAAAGTCACGCTGAAAGTTGTCCTGATTTCAACTTCTGTATATTAGTCCATGAACACTTTTCCGACTAATGATTGGAAGATAGCCTCCGTTTGTTATAACAAAGGTTAACTTGCATCCTTACTAATCACAAGCTTGACCTTTGCTGCGCTGTTTGAATACCTACATTTACTTAGGTGTCTTTTTGTTATTGTTTTCTACGACCTGGTCACATCAGAAATGGCCTTCCTCGTCATTCAGTCCTGTTCAGTGTTACTACTCACACACAACGCTGAAGAAGGACTTTCACCAGCTCTTTCTGCTGGGACGACGATGAGTAGCTTAGTAAAAAAGTGTGTCCTTGTAACTTGGAGAATTTCAAAAGGTCATTTTATTTATTGATATATTTATTGTAATAAATAAATAGTTATCTCTTGTTGTTTAATGCCATTGCCAAAGTGACCCCTGGAATACACACGCAGTATTAGTACTGTCGGGGTTTGTAGCACCAGGGCAAAACGACTGAAAACAAATGTTTCAGGTTGTAGTTTCAGCTCGTAGTGTTTTCTTAGAATCCGTTCGGCTGCGGGCGTGTCAGTGATTCGGTGCCATTTCTTCCACCGAGGCCACGTTGGGCACGTTGTCGAAGCGTCCGTGATGCCCAACGCTGAATGCGTCTTTTTAAATTGGACTTTGAGTGAGCCGACTGACCAAATAGTCCCTTCATATCAGCAGTGACGCAGGGTGCAGGTACGGATTGTTTTGTCTCACTTAGATTCAGACAAGATGAAGGAAACCTTTTCTGGTTTCAAAAAGAAGACTCCTCCCACCCAATTTTCTCGCATGTATATGTGTAGAGAGCATAGAAGTCTCACAAACTATATATATGTATATATGCAACTATATTAACAGACTAAAATGAATATAGTGACGTATGAAGTTATTGAGGATTAAAAAAAGACTATTTTTAACTAGATTTTGTTTCGCCCATTTTTCTGCAGTTCCTCGTGTATAAAGAAAAGAGTTACAGAGTTATATATTGTTGCTAAAGAATGATGCTACAGTGCTGGCACTGCCATCTACTGAAAGACAATGAAAATACAGCCTGCATCAATTTCTAGGGACCCTGTACGCCCTTTTCATGCTCCATTTGGATCCAGTTTTTTCACCTGATACCATTTTAGTTCTTTTTTAATCCCCCTCAGCCTTTCCTGGTGTTGTATAGCAGTGAATAGGCTTCAGTGCATGTTTTGTTTACTCAGACAAATCATGTTTTTGTAATATTTCTGTGGTTTTAAATATTTCATTGCAATTCCTAAGCTGTTCACATAACTTCCTTTTCCTTGTATAAAAAAAAACCCTTCTGTTCATGATTTCCATTAAGCCATGTCTCCTTAGTTATTGTTTGCTCGTCGTGGATTTCAGATATGAATGATGCAAATACATCAAAGCTGTTTTTATGTCTATTTCAAATAAATGTTTTGTACAGACATTGAAATGATGTTTTCATTGGGTTTTTTTTTTACAGCAATGGCTCAGTGTGGCTTTCGGGGATCTGCATGTTTTTTTATTTTTATATTTTTATTATGAGTCATTCATTGATTGTGTAAATTCTGTCTTCATCATTTTTACTTTTTCTGATCTGACAATACGTTACTTTAAATAGCTCTAGTCTAAAGTTGTGCTGTTTCCTAAACACCCAGTGCAAGCCGTTTACATGTCATAGTACAGCATTTACATACAAATCCTGGCTTCAGACTACGGTCACCTAAAACACTGTGGCAAACAAGTACCAGTATTTCAGCTTACAAGCATCGTGTGCTTCCCCCTCATCATGCTTCCAGAGGACAGCCAATCAGAAGAAAGTGGGCTTTTAGCCCTCTGGAGTCTATACGTCTGTATTTTAGGATGACCTAGCAGCAAGACACAGCTGCTCTGAGTGTCAAAAGTGTTAATTTCAAACTATGTTAGAATTAAAATCTAGTACAATCTAGTTATGTGGATTTTATCAATAGTGTGATGCATGTAAGTCCTAAACACTTTTATTTTAAAATAAGGCGCTAGACATGACCCTGGAGGTAGTATTTAAAGAGTCAAATACTACATTGACTGAATATGATCAGCCTGAATTTCTGCATTATCATTAACTCATTAATCCAAAATAGAAATGTTTGTAGTCATCATGCAGCAGTGAGACAATATAATAGTTATTTTTTTTATGGACAGTTTGACTAGGAGATACACAAAACCATTAAAGACGCCCTACCATTAAGATGTTTCATTTCGCCAACCAGGTGAGAGTGAAATGGAAATACAGTACTTAAAAGACATTAAGGTTTTCTTAGTCATGTACAGATGTTAAGGCTGATATTAAATCTTTTTCTTGTTGTAATCACGCCTCCTGTTCATAGATCTTCTTTAACACACTTTCAGTAAAAAACATGAAGGACATGCAACATTACAAATACATTCGTGAATCCTAAGACAGCGTTTATGAGCTTAGTGAGCACTTAAGGGGGGGAGGGGGGGGGGGCAAATTATTATTAGAAAGGCTATAGTTTTTAATTACTTCATTGTAGTCAAATTGCTGACACTCATGGCTTTAAATGAACTTGTTTCTTGCATTTTGTAATAGCCAATATGAAAAGAAGGAATCCTCATAGTGAGGGAAACCTGTTTCACTGTGTGCAGACAGTTAGATCCAGACGTTTTCATGCAATTACACAATATTTGTCTTTGTACACCACCTTTAACCTCCTAGGACCCTGCGTTCACATATGTGGACATCACATATTGGGTTATTTAGACTAAAATACTCAATTTTGCTCTACATGGGCCTGATATGCACTTGCGAGGACATTAAAAATGCATGCCATGGAAGAGTTTGGGTCTTAGGAGGTTAAAATAAAACTGTCAAACAATTAAGATGTGTAGATTTTGACTGAAGAGGTTTAACAGATGACGCCTTTTCTCTTGTCAGTCTATGACAGAGTAAGCAAATAAAAAACGTGGCACTAATTCCAGTTGAACTTGATTTGCTTTCATAGAAACTCTCAATATGAGGCCCAAAGAGATGTTGATGACAGCAAAGGAGATCCTCAAAAGGCTGAAAAACTCAAATAAATGTGTCACAAAGATAGCAAAAACTGTAGAGAGTGGCCAAATCAAAGGCCTGGCTGCAGTAAAGGCCTGGCAGAGCATCTTAAGGGAGGAAAGAGCAATTTGTTATGCCCATGGATTCTAACTTCGGTGCTTCACTGACTCCAAAAGCATTTTCTTCCAAGAATTAAAAAATAAATAAATAAACAAACTAAGCCCACTTCAAACACATGTTGAGTGTTTCAGTAGAAATCCACTGTGGTGGTGTACAGAGGCAAAACTGTCTAAAAACATATGGACCTAACTGTACATGTTTCACAAACTCGCAGTTCACAGAAAAATCTCCAAATTCAGGCAACAAATACTAGAAATATCCAGTCTAGACAATTTATACACAGTAATTGTTTTATTTTGTGTTCCCACTTACCCAGTACATTCAATCACTACAGGTAAAATATCAAAACCACAAGTCATGTACAAAGGCTGTGGTGAAAATAAATGCTCTGTTTTGTTCTGCTAAACAGAAAGGCTGATTAATTATATTATATGAATTAGAATTACTCTGTGAAGTCTTTTATAATACATAGTGCAAACTTCAGGCCCTCTTGGCTTGTGCACAATTAAGTGCATCAAGTCAAAATGTGAACACGTTTAGGCAAACCTCTCTACATTCTTATAAGTTATATTCAGAGGTAGGAAATACATTTTTTTTAAACAGTAAAATTCAGGTTCACAGTATCTTCACTGTGAACTTCACTTTCTGTCCTGTTAGTTCCTCAGACTGTCAGTATTTATACTCTGGATATAAAGAGAAGTTAGAAGTTTTGAATGATCCAGCATACTTCAAACAGGACATTGCTTTCCACTTGCTGTCCTGTGGATAAAGCTCTTGTTATTGCATGCTTTTTCGTTCAGGTCCTTTGGTCACCTTGTGGATTTCACTTATTTTCAGACATTACTGATCATGTCTCTAGAAATCATCTTCAGCACCTAATCTTTTGAAGTCACTGACCCCTATTCCTTAACGTAAGTCGCAGAATATAACTGAGAAGATTTTCACGAGTGTCTCTTTTTTGTCTCTGCGGGAACGCCACTTTCCGTCTCTCTCTTGTAGTGGGGGTAAAAATTGTTTTGAACTCTTTTGAGGACTCCATCAAAATAATAGAAGTGTTCGTTTTCTTCATAATTACGTCGGCTGTTGTCATCGTCTTTGATAGGGTCTGTCTGCAGCTCACCTGGAACCATAGGATGCCTTGAAGCAAACATCTTTATTCCTCCGAGTCTCTCTTTGCAGTGTTTCCAGCCAGCTTTCGTGCGATGTATTAAACCTGTGCAGAGCGGCACAGTGTCCCCTGAAATCTGTTGAGAAGATCTTTCATCAGCACCGTCATTGTTGTTCATCGTGTTATACTCAAAATAAAAGGAATGCCCAAAATAGTGAGTTTAAGAAATTTGAGTACATGTAAATTTCCCATGCAACGTTATTACATAAATACAATGTAAAATCTTAAATATAATTCAACCCAGTTAAATTAAATTCACTTGACTGATATACATTCAGTTTATACAAACCACATTTTCCTCAATGATTAATTATTTAAATAAATAAATCTTTCAGTTGCATTTTACTCAAAACTATTACTTACAACTTTATCAGGGCTAATAATCATTTTTGGCCAAGTATTTTCCAACACCATTTTTTTTTCAAAGGTAAACATTTACTTGGAAAATACTATATAATGCAATAAGCTATCTATTTGATGGCCTGTCCTGAAGGACCACCTATCACTTCATTGCACTGCAAACCAAAATAAATTTACAGGCCTTAAAAAATTAATGCAACTGAATGCCTTATTTTTCTTAAGTTGTAGAACTTAAAAGTTGAAATACTGTTGGATTAGTATGTTTAAGTACTGTAATCGCAATTTTTTTTAGTTAAGGTTACTTAGTATTTGTTCACCTCTCAAATTGGATTAACTCTAACTTTTCATTTCTGCAAATATCTGTGAATAAAATCATCATTAACCCATCAACCCACTGCACCCCTGGTGTCACTGCTTCCTCTGGCATGGAAGTAAATAAAACAAATTCTCAGCCTCTAAAAAAAAATAAATCATTGAGCATCTCAGTATGAGATGTCGGGGGACTAAAAGCCAACATTAATGGTTAAAAATAGTTAACCCTTGAACTCAAATGATTTGTTGAGTTATTAAGACATTGTTTTCTCCTGAAAAACCTGATGTTTACAATCAAACTCATGAGGCCCTACTGTGAGCAATAAATTGCACAAAATATCAGACGTAGCAAAAACAATACAAATTAAAATGTATTTGCAATTTTAGAAATTTTTGTTTGTTTAATTACTTCATTGTTCAGGCATTACAGCGTTAATCAAAACTCAAAAGGGCGAATATCTCACAGGAACTCAAAATATTTCAATTGGTTGGATTTGAAAAGAAAAGGAAATTTCAACTCCAAAATTTGGGGTTAAAATGATTGTTGTTTTAATATAGTATTTCATTACTCGTGAAATGTAACTAATTTAAATGATAGATATATGAATCTAACAGTCAAATGGGACATATACTTCCCCAAACATTCAACTATTTATTTAATTGAATCTAAAATTTCATGGAAATCTTGAAGAAATACTTACTTTTGCATGCTTGTGTGCAGGCTCCACTCGTGGATGATTTTGATCTTCCTTTCTTTCAGTTTCTGTCCTGCTTTTTAAAGCTTCTTCTTCACTCTGTGCGTCTTTCAGAAATTTGGTTAGATTTTCTAGGACGTCTTCTCTCATCCTGAGGCCTGAGAATGGCTTCACGGTCGTTGCTTGCGTAGTTTCTGTTTCATTCTTCAAAAATCCTGGCTCAGTGTGTGCCTCGGGCTCTGGACTCACTCCAGTTGTCGGTCTCTTCTCTGCGCTCGGCTGTCCATCATCTTTGCGTGTGCTGCTTTGAGTGACAACTTCCGTACTTATTGTTGTGTCTTTAATCTTCGTGTTTGCTGTATTTGAGTCTGTTATGTGTTCTGTTGTTATCATTTTGAGCGGGCGAGGTGAGGGTGCGACTGTCTCCTCTGGTTTCAGATTTCCTTCATGTTCAGTGTGGTTTATTCTTGTTGTTTCGTCGTATATATTAGTTGTTTGTGAGTTCTCTGGTTTTTCTGTGGTTTCCTTGACTTGTTCCTTTATAGTTTTTCCACATTTCACTGCTTTCCTATCTAAGCTCTCTATTACAAAGATTTCTAATAAACATATTCTTCCTTTCAAACATTTACATTTTGAGTCGTATTGTTTAATAGCGATGTCCTTTAAAGCTTTAGTGATGGGTGGCAGGTCACCCAGCTCAGGAATATTCACTTTCCATCTAAAGTCTGTGTTGGAAATAAGCTTTCTTTCAGATCTTGGATCCGTTTGTATTTCCATCGCTGCTTCTGGCAGGAAAAACATGATTAAGGCTTCTTCTCCCACATCAGACAGCATTTGTTTTTCATTGAAATCATGAATATCTGTTTTATGCGTGGAGCGTGTTCGTAGGACGTATGCAAATCTCTTTTGGTTTCCATTTTCCATAGGATTCATATTTTGTTCTGCTTTACTATCTCCTTCTGGGTGTCTGAGCTCTGGTTGTTTTGTGATCATTTTCCAGCTAAATAATTCATTATTATCGTCCTGAGTGGGCCTCATCTTATTCAGTGGTCTATTTCTGAATCCTTTCTTCTCCTTCGATACCAAGAGGGGTTGCCTCGTAGCATCAAATCCAACATCATCCACACCAGATGCTGCTTTTAAAGAAAGTTGTTTCTGAAAACTTCTTTGGCGAGTGGAGTCTTCGTTCAAGTTCAAAAGTTGCTTTTGCTTCACAAGAATGTTTTCATGTCCTTGTGTCTTTAACTGTGACACATCTGACGTTTTCATTGAAGAGGTGCCAGAGTGCAGAGTAGCTGCATGGAAAATGTCACGTTGACCGACTGAAGTTCTCAGAGATCCTCTTTGATTGTGCTGCATGAGAATTTTAATGTCCATTGGTGCATTTAGTTTCGTCTGTAGTGGTTCAGACTCTTCCTTTGAGGTCCTCCTGATGTTCATTTCTGCAATTTCACTAAGTTTTGGACAGCAGGAAACAATCATAATTGTAGTCGCACAGATTTTCTCCATCAGCATTTTTTGCAAATGAGCAGTGATGGTGGCTGCCCAAACCTCGGGTTTCTTCATTAAGAGAGCCTGAAGGTTTTGTCCTGAGACAATGGAGCGGTGGAGCACTAACAATGAAGGTCTAGAATCAGGGCTATCTTTAATTATATCCATGGCAATGTGACTGGTTTGACTAACAGTCTTAGTTTTTGGAGCATCGCTAATAGGAAACAGGGCTGTGTTTGACTTCATCGCGAAAGCTGGAACAAGTTTTCTTTCACCACAATGAAGAATGGTCTAAAGTGACAAGAGAGGAAGGCTGAATTAGTTATATAAATGTTTCCAGATAAATGCGTGAGCCATAAAAACAACTTCCATCACCATGACTCCAGTCCAGATGGAAATATCCATCTTGGAGACTTGGACACTTTGGGCACTTGTTCTTCTGAATGAGACTTTGTTAGTGAGGGGCAACTCTGACAGACCGCAAACACTGCACACGCATAGAACAATTACCAAGTCGGATCAAATAAGACTTGAAAATGTAAGCTGCTCAAAAAATGTAAGTAACACTTTTTGATCAGAGTATAGCATTAAGACAGTACGTACGTAGCAGAGGGGGTTGTTGTTTCAGCTGCTTTTGGAGTTAATGAAACAGATGCACTAAATGGGCAACAATGAGACAACTCCCAACACGGGAATGGTTTTACAGACGGAAGCCACTGACATTTTTTTTCCTTTTCATCTTTTCCAACAGTTTTTTCTCTAGTTTTGCATTTGGCTAGGGTCAGTGTCACTACTGGTAGCATGAGGCAATACCTGGACCCTACAGGGGTTGCACAGGTAGTCCTACTCCTCGAGGATGGCTCATGAGTATGTGCCACTGCCAGAATGTTTGCTGTCTTTTTTACTTTGATTTCTGAAGTGTCTTTGAAGTCAATCCTCCCTAGTTTGATTCTTTTCTTTTCCATCAAACTGTCATGGGCTTGTTGTGTGGCAGTCAGAGAGAGGACCAAAAATAAAGGACCTGGCAGACAGACTTAACTTAAGGCACAGGTAAATGGCTGATTGAACAATATAAGAAGCAGAGCTGAACTGGAGTAAACTAACTGAAACCACAAACCTTGAGTAACAGACATGACAAGGAACAGATGAAAACTAAGGACCTAATTACACAGGATCACAAGAGGATGGGCAACAGGTGGAAAACACAGCTGAAACAAATTCTGACCAAACAGAGGAAGCAAAGTTAAAAGTAACGCACATGAGACTAGGGACTGTCAAAATAAAACAGGAAGTAACAAGCACTCAGAGAGTCACGTGACATGTCAAGACATGTAAACTTGACACTTGGACAGGGGATAATAGATATGGAAACAGATGATATTGGGGTGGCTGTAGCTCAGGTGGCAGAGCGGATCAGCCACTAACCAGAAGGTCCGTGGTTCAATCCCAGGCTGCTCCAGTCTGCATGCCAAATATCCTTGGGCAAGATACTAACCCCATGTTGCTCTCCGATGCATCCATCGGAGTGTGAATGTTAGATACTTAGCACTTAAGCTTAGAAGTGCTTGTGTGATTGGGTGTGATTGGGTGAATGAATTAGCTGTATAAAGCACTTTGAGTGCTCGGACAGAGTAGAAAAGCACTATATAAGAACCAGTCCATTTACCATGACAGACCGGGGAGAGAAAACAGTCTGGACCAAGTCCATAACAGCATAGAAATCTACCATGATTTTTTTTCCTCATTGAAATCTGCTTTCTTTACCATAAAGTGCATTTGTGAAATTTTTGCAGCACTGCAAACACACAAATATGCTCCAAGCACACGCCCGACTGTGCAGCACATCCATTGTTAACTGAGCAAGTAGAGGGAGAACAACTGTTCGAACTGTTCTTCCATGAAATCTATTTTTAATATGCCTGTTTAACCCAGTTGGTCACAAATTGTGGGGCAGGCCCCACTGGTGGGTTAGATGGGCCACACATAAGGAGGCAAAAAATATTAAAAATTAATTAAATTTGAAGGGGAAATAAACCAACAAGGATTTATTTATGTAAACCTCAATTTGGAACGTTTTTATTGTAAATGGTCGAGTGGCGTTACGAGTAAAATTTAGACATCTGAAGTGGGACGCACGTCTTCTATTTGATAAATGTCCAGATTGTCTGGAGTAAATATTAGAATCACATGCTAAGAGACTGTCACGGTGTCACGCTTAGTTAAAAGCATTACCCAAAAAGGCTTTTTCTCTCTAATAAATATTGTAATCTGGCACAAAAACACGCTGCATGTCAGATATTCTTATTATCAGCAGCATGAAATGGGTGTAAAAATAAAGCAGCTTGTGACTGAGTCAACAGCTTTGTGCTTTTGAGGTAGTGTAATGTGGGAGACTCTTGGCTGCTTTGCAAAATGTGACATTCCCACCTGGTATGCTGATAATTCATGCACAGAGGAGCTAGGGAGCAGCATAAGAGGGAACATGTATAAATTAAAAACAAATACAGATGATGGTGGGAGTAGTTTTCCTAATGAAGAACAAGACATAAAAAGGAAACCTTTTTTTAACAGCATTACTGAATAAAATAAGCATACCAATACAGGAATCTGATCCCTTTGCATTATTCTTCTCAAGTCTTTGAAAGACAGAGTGTGTCCATGGTCACTGTGGACTGTGAACGGCCAGCAGAAGGAGTAGCTCCTCTGTTTGTGTAGCAAAACAGCATACATGTAGTTTCTTTTGAAGCATGTACACTCATTTTGGCTCTGAAGTATCTTCAGCCCTTTGGGAGCCATCTGTCCACCGAGGATCAGTTTTCTGCACAAAGTCCAGCTGAAGTAATCCATAACCCAGTTCCCGTGTCCTGGGGGAGTCAGGTCAGAGACGAGCAGAGACAGCAGCAGCCAGGGCCTCATTGTGCTGAAAATAAGTGCTGGAAGGCAGCCTGAAGCCAGCAGTTATGCTTTTATCTTTCCTGCATTTCTCTACTTTGTGTATGCAAAACACAGAGCAAATAAAAGATTCTGTTCTGTCTCTAACAATAGGCTGTAATTACACAAAGGCAAGTTTTCATCGTCTCACACTTGTAGAAGTGTCAGGTTATTAAACCTTAGTGGAAACTGTAAGCAGTTCTGTAGTTTCACAAATAAAGTGGTGCTGGTTGTTTTTGCATATATGCACTCAGATAGATGTAATACTCTTGGTTATATGTATTGTTATATCTACCACATTGCAGCAATAGAGGCCTGAGGATAAGTCTGTTGTTCTAGATTTCTTCCAGTGTTCAAAGCCCACTGTGAAGTAAACCTACTGTTTATTTCTCTGCATCCAAGACCCGACAGAACTAATTCCTGTGCAGTGCCAGCTAGGGATGGGTATTGATAAGATTTTCACGATTCCATTTTCGATTCTGTTTAACGATTCGATTCTTTATCGATTCTCTTATCGATTCTTTTTTTTTTAAAAAAAAGGAGAACACTAAGGTCTAATAGCTTAGAACTTTGTTTTATATCTTCTCTTTGAACAAGATAGAAATTTAGGAGTAACATGGCCTTACAAACCCAACAGTGAGATCTTAAGAGATCCACAGCCTACGGCTCTTCAATGGGGTATCACAGGGTCCCCAGGAAAAAAAAAATTGTAAATGTAAAATAATAAAATAAATATTCTTCTGTAGCAATAACAAAGTATAACATCAATTATTCTGTAGCAATTACACAAGAATATCCAGTAATGTCCCTGCCTACAATTAAACACATTCACTTACTGAAAATCATCTGCTGTGGCAAATGGGTGCAAGCCTTTGACCACAAACTTAGTCACTGCTCGGTGACATTCGTCTATCCTGGCCTGAAAGGAGACGCTACCGGTAGACTGCAGCGAGAACTGCCAGCATCTGAGCCAGACTCTGTCTGTCTCTCTCATCATGGTCACCTAAACGCACAGTAATGGCAGGTTTTGTAATAAGGCAGATCGCACTAACATAATATGCACTGTTAGTTGATTATTTACCTGCCGCATTAACGGGAGAGGACGTGCAAACGTTACCGCTGCTGCTGGGTTGAGATTCACGAGTCCGGAGCGGAATTAAAAACACGACATTCATTTAAGGTTATCGCGTGTTTTGTGAGCAAATGCTTTTGCATATTCGTAGTGTTTCCTTCCTTAAATGAAATATCTACTTTACAAGTATTGCAAGTTGCCCTGTTGTCATCCGTTCTCGTAAAGTATAACCAAAGTTTTGAGCGTTTGAGCCGCTTACGCGCCATGTTTCCTGCCAGGTAAATGACGCTCCGCAACGTGGTGACGTCATTCGGGGCGACTGGAATCGATAAGGGAATCGTTTGCAAAAATGGCAAACAATTCCAAGGAATTGAAACAGTGGGAACCGGTTCTCAACAAGAACCGGTTTTCGATACCCATCCCTAGTGCCAGCCTACATTGTTCTCCTACTTTCATTATTTCATCATTCTACTTTTGGACTAGACTAAAATGTTAAGTGGAACTCGTGATTGCTATTGCATAATTGTCGTTTAGTTTACATTTTTCACATAAAAAAAAATCTGAAAAAGCTTTTTTTGTATGTGCCACTTTAGTCTTGGAGTGTGAAACCATTACACCCGGTGCTTCTAATCTTTAAAAGCATACAGTACATTACCTCATGTTCATGTCTTTTCATCTTTTTGCATATTATCAGACTTTGTCCGTAAGACACGCACAGCTCAGGTGAGCAGCTACAGTAACAGCTCATTATTGTCACCTGTCCTTCGCTGAATCAGCAGGTAAGAACTCAGTCTATATTTGATTTGTTTAAGAAACTGCAGGGGCTAGCTTATTTTGGTACCTAAATTGAAAGCACTTGAGCATTTTTAAATGTATAAAGTTAAAACAGTTAAAGCATTCCTGGCTGTCATATCAGAGATAGTGAAATAAGCGTAAATGAAGAGACATATCATAGAGACTCAAAGTGCAATAAAGAACTACAGTTAGAATAATTGTCAAACTGTTATGTTTAAACAGTTATTGTGAAAGGAAAAAAAAATATTAAGTTAGACTTGGCTCCATCTTTATAAGGTCACATAGATGTGCACATTTTGATAGACTTAGGGTTAGGTTTTTTTTTTTTTTCTTGTAAGCTAGTAAGGGAGAACAGTCTTTATTGTGTTTATATTGGTAAAATAAAAAGAGGAGAGCATCAGTCATGGATGTCACAATGAATAAAGATGTAAAAATGTCAAGATTAATCCACTCCATAATACCAACAATACTAAAATGTCATTACCTAGTGCTTCAGTTACTTAGAGCATAATATTTTATTAGGTTCCTGTAAGAACTTATTTCTGGTGTGTCTATCTTTAATTATGTGTAGGCAAATATAATTACATTCTAATTTCAAATAAAATACATTTAAATTCTGTTTAATTACAGGGGAATTATGGTCTTGGTCATGGGACATATTGTGAAGTGTTAAAGTATTATGAAGTTTTTGATCACAGGCTTAATTTGTTTAAAAAAAAACATATTTAGGAACAAAAATGAAATATAAAGAATGAAATATGGATCAATACTCCCCACACATGTGGGTTTTTAGATAATGTGATGCTCAGAATTTAAGCAATATGTCTGTCTCATTTCAAATTTCAGCCTCCACTCAGCCTCCTGACTAATCACACCTTTGGAAAAATGGGCAACATCAGCACTGCGTGTCAATTGAGCAACAACAGCAAGAGGAACGTTCGAGTGTTCATCACAGAGAAGGCTGTGGAGATTGATGCCTTCATCGTTTCCCAATCTGGTGAAGATGCCGATAAGGAGATGACCCCCTCTGTGGTGAAGTTCACCTTCAAGAAAGACATCGACTGCATCCGTGTGCTGGCATCCGAGACCAAGGAGGTGCCCTGGAGCCCTCAGCACTTTCTGTCTGTCCTCGTGGAGGATGAAGACGATGAAAAGATTTGTTCTAAACAAATCATTCTAAGCAAGGCGTTGAGAGCTCGGGTCGCTGTGCTGCTTTATGACGTGTAGACTTCTATTCATTACCGTCTGCACGCATACAGATAATGGCTTAAATGCAGAATTGTCATGTTGTTGTCACAAGAAAGTCAAATTGAATAAAGAAAATATCAAATTCTGCTGTTAACACGTCTCTTGTGATGCCTTCAATAAAAATGCCACTCAGCTTCATACTCTTCTGGCCTTTTGTCATTGCGAAGATGAGCTCATTTTGTGTCAGTCTGCTTGCATGACTGGTCCTCTGTGATCATCTGCTTCAGTCCAAGCCGCAGGATCGTTTCTACACTGCAAAGGCTTTATTCATTTTGGAATCCCATGCTAATTAAAATGGCATGTCACACACTCTGTCACAGTCATTTTTTTTTTTTTTTTAATTGTTTCAGTCAACAAGTTCAAGTTCTAAAAGTGCACAAATATCGACATGTTTTAGATGCTGGGTGTTATAAATAACAAGTAGCTCTTGACTGTATACTTGCTTGATGATGCATCATAAATCATTCTCAACTCGAAGACGTTAATTATTGTGTTTTTGATTTGCTGCAAAGAGAAAACAAAAGTGAGTTTAAATTGTATGGCAACTGATTCGACATCAGTTCATGTGAGTAAAGTGTTCACAGAAAAAACTGAAACAAGTTCTCAGCCGTGGAGAAGTAATTCCCAGAATGCATTTCCTCCTTATACATTAGGTTACCCAGCAGGCCCAGTCTAGTCCTTCCCTCCCTCTCGCTCTGCCCTTCTCTTTTCCTGTCAGGCTTCCATCATCTCATTGCTGCTTTGTACTGTCTCTTACCTCCATTTTCTGCTGAATTGTTGTCACTCCAGTGATGTCTACTTTCCACGTTTTGTCCTCTTTTCCTAGTTTCTCTATGGTGTGTGTGGCAGTCAGGGTGCCATTGTCTACCCTGTAGAGGTCTGTGTGTCCCTCCATGGATATGCCTCTCCAGACAATCACTGATCCCATCACCAAACCGGTCATGCTGAATAATGTCATTGGCAGCATAACGTTCTCCACAGCTTCAACGGAGTCTTTCAAGTCTGTCACATGTTCAGGGTGAACCTGCTCTCATCTGTGAAAAGCACAGGGCACCAGTGGTAGAACTGCCAATTCTGGTATTCTGTGGTAAGTCGGACTTCACAGTGCCCGGCAGTGAGCACAGGGCCCAGCAGAGGACGGGGGCTCTCAGGCCACCCTCATGAAGTCTGTTTGTGATTGTTTGCCAGAGAGATTCACACCACTGTCCTGCTCATCAGATCATTTCGTAGCTCGGGCAGAGCTCATTCTGTTCCTTCTTGCGCAAAGGAGCACATAGCACTCGTGCTGGTGGGTTAAGGACCTTCTATCCAGCAGTGTCCTAGAGTAACTGCCTGTCTTCTGAAATCTCGCCCATGCTTTTGAGACTGTTAAGAGACATATCAAAACTTCTGGCTATTCTGTATTGATCTGGCATCCTGAAGGAGTTGGATGACCTGTGCAGGTATCTCCTCATTCTACAAGTATTAACACTAATCCTAGCCACAAAAAAAAATAAGCAGTCAGAAAATATGATGAGGGGAAAAATGTCAGTGATCTCCACCTGTAAACCCATTCCTGTTTTGTGGGGTGTCTCATTTTTGCCCCTCTAGTTCTGCTACTGTTACTGTATTTAACACCAAAGCGGCTGAAACTTATTAACAACCCCCTCTCTTACTTAACTGATCACATCAGTATCCCACAAGTTCAACTGACTCCATGCTGTACTCTGATTAAAAAGTTCCCTTCATTTTTTCGATCACTATACTTTCCTGTTCCAGGTCTCACTCACTGTGGGATCTCCTTTGCCAGAGTCCTCAGAGTGGCCCCTGTAAATAATCCTACTCTTGCTTACCAACTCCAGATTCTAGTTGAAGTTCTCATGGTCCTAATCAAGACTAATACACTTGTGACTGTGTCTGGGTCTCGATGTTCTGGTCTTTATGACTATGGATAATTTGAAAAGTGGTGGTTCAAAAAAAAATTTGTATTTGTTTGCAAAAACTAAAGTTCTTTGTCAGTGAACAGTTTATTGAGCTCAAAATTATAACTTAATTTGAAATTATGTGAAGCAGATCAAACTGGTCTGGTCTTTGGTCAGAATAACAGCTGATTTGAAGTGTGTCCTCATCTTTAATTTCCTTGCCTGACGTGATTTCACTGACACTGAACGGCCACTGTATCAAAGTCTGTTCTGTATCAACGCAAACATGACTCAGCTGCTTATGTTAATAGCACAAGGTCTTGCAAAACACTTGCTTTTGCATTGATTGTGATGGTGGAGAGCATTTTTGGTCACACAACTAAAGTAAAAGAAAAATTACTGCAGAGAAGAAAACGTGTAACACTAAATAGTGCATAGTGTGCAAAATGAGCCTAATAACAAAACAGTGCTGAGAATTGTTCGATATCCTTTCACTTCTGTGCCTTATTTTGTTTTCTGTTGACACCACAAGTGTTTCCATGAACACAACTGTTGTAACTTTGTCACGCTAAGGCTCATTAAATATGTTTTGCAATAGTCATAACTAACAGCAGTACACTTGGCAAGTTTGATAACTATGGGGAGTATTACTGTGCATGTGAAGATTTACACAGTGAAAGGATTCTGGCATGTTTTGATCTATTCTAAATAAGTGGAGGCAATATACAAGGAAACTTTATTCAAATTGTTCACCCTTGCGCTTAGTCATTCATGTTATCTTGTGTCCATGGGAACTCCACAGGATATAAACTCTATATATACACCGATCAGGGATAACATTATGACCACAGGCCTAATATTGTGTTGGTCCCCTTTATGCTATCTGGCACCAAGATGTTAGCAGCACATCCTTTAAGAGGTGGGGCTTCCAGGGATCAGACTTGTTTGCCCAGAGCATTCCACAGATGCTCAATTGGACTAAGATCTGAGGAATTTGGAGGCCCAGTCAACACCTCAAACTCATTGTTGTGCTCCTCAAACCATTCATTTTTGCTTCGTGGCAAGGCACCGTATGCTGCTGACAGAGGGCACAGCCATCAGGGAATACCGTAATTAATGAAAGGGTGTACATGGTCTTCAGCAAGGCTTAGGTAGGGGGAACTTGTCAAAGTAACATCCACATGGATGGCAGGACCCAAGGTTTCCCAGCAGAACATTCTCCAAAGCATTCCTCTAACATAGGGGATCCTGGTGCCAGTATTCACCTTGTCAAATCCTTATGCTTGCTCATTTTTCCTGCTTCTATCTCATCAACTGTGAGAACAAAATATCCACTTGTTCCACAATATATCCCACAACTAACAGGTGCCATGATCAAGAGATCATCAGTGTTATTCACTTCTGTCTGTGGTCACAATGTTATGTCTGATCGATGTATATATGCTACATAACCATTATCAGTGAGAAACTGCGCAGTAAATGCTCATGTATTCACTTGATGACAGCACAGTGCCTTCTTTTTTTAAGAGGAAAACTGCCTAAATCTCATATCATCTTATTTGACACTGGAATTGTTGCTCTATAAATCAGAATGCTGACAAATTTGTAGCTTTTTTGTAGCTCAGCTTCTCCGTTTGCTGCATGCAGATGAAAACACTGGTGCTGCTTACAAGCTGTGCCTGTGGAAGCAAAACTAACACATTTCCTGTGTGTGCACAATGGGCTGGTTGTCTTCATAATCTTACCGAAAAGTGACTTGCAATGCCCAGAAGCAGCAAAAGTTTCTTTATAATTCTAAAGGTCTTGTATTTTCTAGCTTTTATTGTAGCTCAATAATTCAGATTTAACTTTCTAAGAATAGTCTTATTTTTTTTTATTTAATAGTCTTTTAATCAAACAAATATTTTTAATAAATTGCAGCAGCAACTTTATATCATTGTGACTGCAGCCACTGAGACAGATCCACAAAATGACAACTACCACATGTGTAGATTGAGAGAGACACACTTCTTCTCCTTCCTTGCAAAAAAAGAAAAAGAAAACAAATTGAACAGAAGAAATTCATACAAAAAAGAAACAACATAAGCAACAGAACATGTACAGATGCTGTTATTAGCTCTAAAATATTAGAGACTACTAGGCACTGGATCACAAGTATCCGTGAAAGAGTTATAGTGTTTAGCCCAGGGGTAGGCAACTCCAGGCCTCGAGTGCCGGTGTCCTGCAGGTTTTAGATCGCACCCTGGGTTAACACACCTGAATCAAATGATTAGTTCATTACCAGGCCTCTGGAGAACTTCAAGAAATGCTGAGGAGTCATTTAGCCCTTTAAATCAGCTGTGATGGATCATGGACACATCTAAAACCTCCAGGACACCGGCACTCGAGGCCTGGAGCAGAGGTTATGGCCGAATGTAATGCCTCTTCTCGCCGCTAGATGTCAGTGACGTTTATCATTAATATCACGTTTTATCTATTTATTCGCGGTTTGGATTACGAATAAAACATATGGTAATATAAATTAAATTGACTAAAGTACAACTTAATATCAACGGTGACGAAAAGAAAAGAAAAGATTCTCTGTTGTTGTAACGCCCATCTCGGACTATTGGAGGCAGTATAACATGTCAGGGGCGTCCATCCTGTCCCTAAATGACACGACGAAGAAGAAACTGCCTGTCACACAAGCAGCTAGCAGAGTGGCTAATATCACCCTGATTAGGCTGTTTTCACTGTCAAAATGGATGTAAATCAGGCGAAACAGGAGCACCTGCTCGCATTAAAAGGTATTTTACTGTTAACATATATGTTGTGACTACAGAGGTTGTCTTTGTGGTTAGATGTGTCAGTGTATCGCGCTGTTGTCATTTGCTGCTGCTTCAAGTTGCTAGTAGCGCTAGCTAATGCAGTATCATGCATTTACTTTTGTGAAGGTGTAAACAAGGCTGATGGCCAGTGATGCGACTTTAAAGACTTTTCTTTTCGTTTGGGGCGCTTAAAACATATATTAAAGACCCTGTTTAGCAAAGTGTAGCTTAAGGAACTGTGTCATAGTGTAAGCTAACTCTCTCTTGTGCTCTTAGTAGTTGCAGCTAATTTATTTATTGCACTAATTCGTTTTTTGTTTGTTTGCTTGGGTTGGACTTTTTTTTTCTCGAGGTAACATTTTTTTTGCTTCTAGTTGCTCTAATCTGAATCTGACTCAAAGAAAGAACTCTGGGAAGTTAAAGTGTTCATTTTCCTGTTTCTTTTTGTTAGCTTTCAGCTCACCACCCGCAAAAAGAAATTCTGAGCATAAGTGATATCCTGCAAACTGTGCAGCAGTCAGAATACTAACGGTATTGCTCAAGTATTAGCTGCTACAGCTACAGGTTTTATGCAGTAGCGAAGGGAAGATTTTATTCCCTGTTTTTTAGAGCACTTCGTGGACCCGGGCTTTGACATTTGTGTGAGGACTGCAGAACATTTTATCTGTTAGGCAGTTACAATTTTTATCAGTGAACAGCGTGTAAGAAATGCATCTTACAACAGTTTTGAGACTATTAAACAAACTTCTGCAACTTTAGGCTTACTGCATTTACCTAGAGAGGGAGTTGTTAAAGTTGTATTCAGATAAGGTAACATAATTGTCCTTCACACAAAACCTGTATAATTTGTGCGTTTAAATTTTTTTTATGCCGTCCCAATTAAAATGTCAGACCACCACTTTCCCACTCGGAACTTCTCTTTGTCAGCAGATTCATTCTTTATTGAAATAATCTTTAGATACACACCTGTTGTGGGTAATTTCAGTAACTGGTAAGCATTCATTCTTGAATGCAGGCTCCTGAATCCATGTGAAAATATCAGCTTGGTCACTAATTGGCTGCTAACCAGTGTCACTTTACTTTACAGTGATGCGCTTAACGAAGCCCACACTCTTCACAAACCTGCCGGTGACGTGCGAGGATCGAGATCTGCCAGGTGAGCCTGTTTAAACTTGCAGACAGAGTTCCACCCACCGAGCCTGAAATGAATTTCACTCCATATTCTTTAGCAGAACTGTAGCAAACGAGAACAACAGGGGTCAGGTCTGTGAGACTGAGCATCATGATATTATCAGGAAAAATCCAATTAGTTCAGTTGATGTTAACCAATCCAGTGCAGGACGTGGGATAGTAGGAGGAAACCACAATGGCTGAGCCACTGTACCACCACTCATAGTAATGACAGTTTATTAGGTCTCATACTCATGTTTATCAGGACGCAGAAGATCAAATAAGGCATGAACAGTAAAACAACGGCCTTGTGTCCATGGTATAATCCCTTGCCTGTGGGTTGTTGTTGTTGTTTTTGTTTTGTTTTTTAAATTGGTAGTCTAATGCTTTTGTTTGCATTGTGTAAAATGGAAAAGTTAATTCAAGGAGAAATCTGTTTGAAGGCTTAAAAGCTTCATTTTCATTAAATCTCCACCTTTTTACATGCATATACAACAATCTGAGAGATTTTTCCCAACTTCTGTAAATTCATGATTGTGTTCGAGAAACTCACAGTCAAGCATTGTGAAGCTGAATGCTGAGTGATAAGTGTTTTTTTGTTGTTTATGTTTTGTTTTTTTAAATGCTGTTGTTTTTCAGAGGTCCACGTCAGCATTGCACTCCACTACAGGAAATAACACAAGTATTGAGGCCAAACTTGGTCAGGCAGCTTCCTCAATTTTTTTTTACACTCATTTAAACATCCTCTGTGGTTGCACCAGGAAATCCCACTCAAGTCAGCTTACAAACGAAAACGAGATACTGTGTCTGCAATAGAGTACTTGTTGGGCAAGAAAAAAATGGTTAATATTTTCATGGCGTCAAGCTTGTCCAAATGCTATAAAACAGAGGTAGACACATTAAAGTTGTTGTTGTTGTTAATTTATTTCAAACATGTAAACGATATACAGTTACATTTAGTAAAGAAAATAAGAGAGAGAGAAAAAAATACTATACAAAAGTCAATACATTTCAATTTAGCTACTGTTCTGATTCATTTACATGTTGAAAGGGAGTGGGAAGAAGTACACACTTATTTAATCCCACCCCATTGCCACAAGTTATCAGTTAATATTTAGTCAGCTTTATTACTGATATAATATGTAATAAAAATAGTGAACAGATTTCTGATATATCAGAAGTTTCTGTTGTTGTTTTATTATTCCCTATCAGCCACTGAGTTATGTTTTCTGAGTTTGCCCATACAGTGGATATAAAAAGTGTACACCGCTGTAAAAGTGCCAGGTTTTTGTAATGTTAAAAAATGAGACCACAGTCATCCAGTCCAGCTCTTTGCAGTGTCACTGTCATCCCATATTTTCTTCACTTTTTTGATGACGCAGTCTTTACTGTGCTCTGTGTTGTGGTATATTCAATGGAATTTATTTCTGTAAACGTTTGGCGACTGATAAGATCAGTGTGATGCTTTGCAAGCTCTCTGCGAAGCTGCCAAACTTTTCATGTAGCAGGCAAGTGAGTAAATGTCAGGCGAATCCTACTAGAACGCCTGAACTTTACCTGGGGGTTAATCAGTCTCTTTAACTGATGTCGAGTGTGTACCCAAGAAAACTGAACGCTGTGATTCAATAACGTGAAGTAGTTTAAGAGAGTGCACACTGTTTTATTTTATTTTTTTTATTTCTCCTCGAACAGATTTGTTTCTTTTTTCAAATGATTGTACGGGTTATAGCTCACATTGAAGGTGGGAGCATTTTGAAATCATTTATTGTTGTCTAATTAACATCACAAAAACCTGGAATCTTAACAGGTGTGTCTGTGTTGGGGTGGGTGTAGTAGTTTATAGTTAATTTGCTAATTATGTCAAAATGTTTGCAAAAATGTCTAAAAGGATTAAAGTGACAACTACAAGGTCAAAGGTTAGCTTTGCAGCTTTGCAAAAATTTAGCAAGATGTTATATTTGTGACAATAATCTTCCATCTTTAAACTACAGTTATTTAAGACCTTTTCTGCTGCTGGGTTAAAAATGTGTGTGCTATGCATCTGTTTCTGGCATTTTTGTAGCAACATCCATATTTGAAGGATTGCCTGCTGTCATTAGTTAAACCTTTATTGGCCAAACATCAGTATAGTTTATACCTTCTTATTAAACCTCTTCAGAATCATCATTATATTTATTAAATGAGTTACTGACTGGCTGGCAGAGGCATTCAACAGCTAAGCAGTAATTCTAGTTCCTTCTGGTTGAATGCAGCACAGAGCAGTGCAGTGGTAATTGAAGTCCATATAAATCAAAAATGGGCTGACGAGTCTAGGTTGTAGTAGTAGGGAAGTTATAGTTTATTTTTAAAGAGATTTAAAGATGAATTGCATTAGTATAAAAACATTCCTTTTTCTTGGAAACTTGTTGGGTCAAATGAAAAATCATTCGGTACCTTCAGCTGACCCTTTTAGAATTAGCAGGATTTTTTCTGGGACCATAACTTTAGTATATTAAGTAAAAATTTACCTCAATATTATAAATAAGTATTTTTACAACTGCAGCTATTGCCATCTGGTGGCCTTCAGATAGAATACAGGGTTAAGGGTTCAGTGAAGTAGCATATGTATGATGTCTAATGTTGACAGAAACACATATTGGTACTCTCAATGTTTAATCTGTTTATTAAAATTCAATGGAGGAAAAACTTGAAAAAAATGTATTTGAGCATATTTTGGAAGGGTCAAAAACCCATGTGGAATAATGGTTGCTCAAAAAAAAGTAACAGTATATAAAAGATCTCATCTGTTAGGCTCGTTTTGACACCAGGCTTGTCTTCTGTTACTTTCTAGTCCATATTTATATTGTAAAATATTGTATTATCTTACATTATACATATGGACCAACAGGCGACTGTTGTTGTGATTTGCTGCTATATATAAATATAATTTATATATTATAGAAATATAATATATATATAAATAAAATTGAATTGTAAATTTAATCAAATTATTTCTGTATTATAATCACTTTCTAATCTAGTCCTTTTCTAACACACATAAATGTATCCTATAGCTGTGAAATGGAGAAACACACTGGTGTTCTGTGTAATAGTTTAGTTTAAGTCTTTTTTCTTTCTTTCTTTCTTTCTTTTTTTAAATCCAATATGAACACACACATCACTGGGTGATCTGAGTATCAGCAAGGGACACTGAACTGAACACAAGTTCTGGATTTCCCCATTCAGAGTTGAGTGAAGTGAATATGCCAAAAAAAAAAACATTGTCACAAACTGTGAGTCCACTGAAACCCCGAGACCCTCTGTGATCAAGCATGTAGGAGTTGATGTGAAACTGATTTGGTTACAGTCTTAAAATGTATTTTTCAGTCCTTTAGAAGTTATGACAGTTAAAAAAAAAAATAACTGTACTCAAAAAATATTAATAATATTCAGGGTAGAATCTTACATGTCTTTATTAAATACATTAAAGTTAATGAAGAGAAAATGATTCTCAGGGCATCAGGTGGAAACTTATTATATTAAGATGTTAGAACCTGTCACAAAACTAACCACAGTACATATTATTCAGTGAATTGAACACAAGATGTTTGAGGCGGAGTTATTAGAAGGAAAGAAGGAGACGCTGAAACCTAATGGTTTTACCTTTCAGGTTCAGTCTGCTTTGAAACTTCATCTTCAAAGCGTCTTTCTTTAGCTTTCTCATTCTCCTTGCAGCAAACTGAGCGCTCACTTTGTGCGGTGCTGCCTTACAGCATCAGAAGAGCATCTGCCTGTTAGATATCCACACATTATGTTTCTCCAAAGCTAATTCTGTTAGTGTGCAGGTAGATATATATCTTATTGTTTTCATATCACTTATCCTCTAAATAGTAAATCTTTAGTGAGGACTCAAATTTCATGTGCGGGAGCCAAATTCTGGACTGCTTTATACATATCCATGACACCTACCTACCCATGTTTTTGTCTCCACAGGGGGCTTGTTTGGTCAGCTTATGAAGCAGGATCCCTCCACCATCAAAGGCGCAGAGACCTTAATGCTGGGAGAGATGCTCACATTACCACAGAACTTTGGGTAAAACACCAATCAGCTGTAACTCTTTAAAGTTAAAAACAGCAGCAAGTGCTTTTTTTAAAAAAAAAAAACCAATTGTTGTCTTCACATCATACAGAAATATATTCCTCGGCGAGACCTTCTCCAGTTACATAAGCGTACATAATGACAGCAGCCAAGTTGTTAAAGACATTCTGGTGAAGGTACTGTAAAGAAGGAATACCTGCTCAGTTCAGATTGTGCGCTTTGTCTTCCATTTGCACGTAATCACGATGTGGTTCCATATGTAGGCTGATCTACAGACGAGCTCGCAGAGGCTGAATCTCTCCGCATCAAACTCGGCAGTCGCAGAGCTCAAACCCGAATGCTGCATCGATGATGTCATTCACCATGAAGTCAAAGAAATTGGGACACACATGTGAGTGTTCCCACTCCCGAAATGTTCTCCCAACTCACCAGTAATAAAAAGAAAAATAATAATCCTGTTTGTTTGTTGCTGTTTTCACATTTCCAGCTTAGTTTGTGCAGTCAGTTACACCACCCAGCAAGGGGAGAAGCTCTATTTTAGGAAGTTCTTCAAGTTCCAGGTAAGTTATGGTTCAGTGTTCTAATTAGGAGATGGTTGTCAAGTCACGAGTGAGCTTAGAGATGAGTGGAGAAATGCCACAGAGCTACAACAGATTGCCTTCCTCTGTGTGGGTTTGGTGTCAGGCAATCTTCTGCCCTCAGTTCAAGAACCAGCTGTAGCCTTGCTGCCTTTCCTTTAGATGAATTTCTGTCACTCTGACTCCCACTTTCAGTAAAACTCCAGGACTAAACAGTACTGCATGGAAATATTATTTTCAGCTCGATGGCGGTATCTTATGAGAAAACTTCAGTGTTCAGCTTGCAATCTATTTTTAATCAGGTTTTGAAGCCTCTGGATGTGAAGACGAAGTTCTACAACGCAGAGGTAAATTAGCTCTTCTCAAGCAGCATTGCGAAGCTCTTATTTCATATCATATTTCATTTCATAGTCAGGAACATTTGCAATAGAGGCAGTTAGCATTAGTTAGGCCTCCATGAAAACCTGTGTGCCTCCAGATGAATAAATGATCCTGGAGATAAGTGGTTTTCCTGGATTAAGCTCCTCCCCCCCCCCCTTTTTTTTTTTTTTAATTCTCTCTCATATCAGTAGCTTTGTGTATTGCAAATATTCATTGTCATCAACATTGGCATGTAACTCCATTTGTTTACTGTGTCTTGTCTTGTATTTTATTTTCTCCATTAGAGCGACCTCAGTTCTGTGGTAACTGTTTCTTCTGTTATCATCACTGAACATTAGCTTCTACTAATCATTTCTGGCGATGGACACTCTTTCTTTCTGAGCTCATAAAAAGGTGCAAAGTAAAAGAATGGAAGAAAGTCTGAATATAGAAAAGATCTTCAGTGACTCAGTTGTTTGTTACCCCTTGACATAAACTTCCATTCTTTTTCTTTTGCCATCTCTTTGTTTCCTCTTCTTTCAAACTGATCCTGCACAGTGTTTGTGGTGTCACATTGTTGTGAGTGGGTACGGCATTGATTGGGGTTAGCATCACAGAAGGTGCTATGATTAATCTCGTATCTATTCGTCTATATGTGAATGATTATGTAGCAGCGCAAGTTCAGCGCTGCTCGTTTTTAAAGTGGACCTATTACTCTTTTCATATGCTGTTCCTATTAAACACCAACAAAAAACCTCTGCAAAAAGCACACACAACAGTAAACGGCTAATAGCAAGCATGTATCTACACTATGATATGAATCATGTGATTAAAACGCACGTTACTTTACAGTGTTTTTCTGTTAGCTGGTGTTTCCTTAAGTTGCACTCCATTTGACCTTTCAGGGCTGCCAGTGTGCAAAGGTTTTTTCCTTTGTCATAGAGAGTGGACATCCCTAATGTGGCCATCTAATCAAACAGCTCAGACTATAAGCGCAGAAGCCCCACCCACCTGCTCTTCAACCTTCTGTTTGCAAGGGTCAGCCAATCAGAGCAAAGTTACTTAATTTGTGCTGTGAATCACGAAACGCTGCCCTAGTGCAGTCTGAGAATAAAATATTGAGCTACAAAAAGCAATTTAATAGGTCCACTTTAACTTTTGTATCACTACAATTATGCTCTCAATAGTTAAACAGCCAACAATGACAGAAGTCTTTGACTATAAGCACTAAAATGTGAGGTTTGGCTGATTTCACACTAACTTCACTCAGAATGATCAAGTCACTTATGAATAACAGGCACAAACGAATCCACGCTTCCTTCTTTTTGTTTCTCACTTTACAGTTGTGGCTGCACAGACAAGTTTACTGTTGTAAAGACAACTGAGTGTTGATCAACCAGAACATCAAGTAGCTTCCTAATTAAAATAGGAAAGCAGAACATTCTCCGCATTTCAGGCATCTAAATTCTTACTATGTGACAACATAATTTTCTCAGGGATTAAGAAAATACTCTGATTCTACATTTGAGATGCATTTATTATGCCTCTGCGCAAGTAAATAACTGTACTCTTAACTGGTAATGATTGCTCTCAAATATTAATAAACTTATTGTTTTAGTTACTGCTGAGCGACTGAGCAGCAGTATTGAATTTGGCTTGTTACTACACAATACCAATACTTTTCACCTTTCCAATTGGTTTCATTTTTGAGCTGACCAATTTTATAGATTTATAAAATCGGTGTACACTTGCAAAAGTTTTCTTTTTCTATTTTTTGTTTCTAGTTTAAGCCTCTAAGAACTTTTCTGAGCTTTCTAAGAACCCATAACTAGGGTGGCTCAGTGGCCCCAGAAGTATAGTTGTACACCATAAGATCTAAACCAGTACAGCCAAACATTTACTGCCTGGCGTTACCTTGCTCCACATTTCCTGTCTTGACAGCACTGAACAAATAAAGTCGAACATTTCTAAACATACTTTCATAAGCCAAACTTTTTGATGTTTGATAAACGAATGTTTCACTGTGCAGCCCGTACTGTGCACCTGCTGACCAACAATTGTACTAATGTCCTCAAAGGTACACTGAGCAAACTTAATAGGATTCAGTTATAGTTTTTCTTTTAATGCCAGTCTTCTCATTGACATTCAATGTATAACTCCTATATGACCAAAGAAATTTAAGGTTCACATTTAAGTCTGTCTTAAAACACCTCTCAGATGTCTGTAAGAGTTACAGCTTCCTGTGATCTGTGGTGTCCATGCTGGCTGTGAGAAACTTCCATACGTTTCCTAGAAGAAGACAGAAAAATCTGATTGCTCTCTGTCATTTTCAGTGAGTAGAACATTAATTGCTTTCAAGAGCAGCACTCGCAGCATCTGTGGTCTGTCTTTTCTTTTTACACAGCGTCAGAAGTTATATTTTTAGTATCATTCCTCAAAGTCTCAGAGCACATTTGTGACGACAACGGGTCACAGATGTGCTCCCCGGTAAAGAAGTAACACGTGCTGTGAGAACCAATGAAGCAAGTGTGCTTGCTGGAACAGGAGGTTTTACCCACTTCCCTCGGGGAAATAACCACAAGAAACTCTAACAGCCTCTGTGAGCATGTGAATATTGTTTTAAGACAAACTTTAAAATATGAGCTCATCCTTTTGAAGCTGGCACATTTGCAAAAGCCCTAACCCGCCTGTTAATACCTGACATGTTGCTCAGTTCACCTTGGAGATTATGCAACTTGTTATAAAGGCTAACATGAAATAGCCTGTTAGTGTGACGCTGTGCTTCTGCGCTCAGACAGATGAAGTGTTCCTGGAAGCGCAGATTCAGAACATTACCACCTCGCCAATGTTCATGGAGAAAGTGTCTTTAGAGCCATCCATGATGTACAACGTTACAGAGCTCAACACGGTCACACAAGCAGACAAAGGGTAAAACAAACACACACGTGTCCTTATTTTTGATAACATTTTACACTCAATACTCAGCTGTAACTTTTCCTCTGCAGAGAGTCCACATTTGGGAAAATGTCCTACCTGCAGCCTATGGACACACGGCAGTATTTGTACTGCCTGAAGCCAAAGCCGGAGTACGCAGAGAAGGCTGGCATCATCAAGGGAGTGACGGTCATAGGCAAGCTGGACATTGTATGGAAGACCAATCTTGGAGAAAGAGGGAGGCTACAGACCAGTCAGCTGCAAAGAATGGTATCTTGATCTGTTAGCCTACTGCTAGAACAGAGGCGCTCATTTCACTTATCCTCTTATGAATACGTTTAATACAGTTTAATCCCCACGTGTCCTCCAGGCTCCAGGGTATGGAGATATTCGGCTGTCTTTAGACCTGATTCCTGACACTGTCAACCTTGAAGAACCTTTTGACATCATCTGTAAAATCACCAACTGCAGGTAGAAACCCCTGAAAAATGAAATCGCCCTCATAATACAACCTATGCCATCACTGCCAGTGTGGCAGAGTCACAGCAGCAGACTCAGCTGGTCAGTGTTAAAGCTGGGGAGAGTGTCAACCTCACCTTTGACCTCTGACCCCTCAGCTGACCAAACCTGTGTCACTTCAATAACAACTGACCATTGCACATACTCTTTGTTTGTTTCTTGCTTCTTGTATATAGATTTTTGCATCTATATACAAGATGCAAAAATCTTGTATATAGATGCAAATTCAACCCCTTCAGTTCACTGAGGGGTTGAATTAGCCCATAATAACCAGCTTTTCTCTGCTTTTCTGATATTGCAGTGAAAGAACTATGGACCTGGTGCTAGAGATGTGTAATACTAGTTCTATCCATTGGTGTGGTATATCAGGACGACAGCTGGGGAAACTTAGTCCTGGCGCCTTCCTCTCACTGCCCCTCACAGTCTTGTCTTCTGTCCAGGGTCTGCAGGTACGATCCAGACTTTGCAATTGACCGTGTGCTCAGATCAAAGTGCTCTTTACCGACTTACTCGTGTGTTTGCCTCTTTGTTTCAGAGCATTTCTGGTTTGAGGCTCACAGATACATTTCTGAAGAGGACGTACGAATACGACGACATTGCACAAGTGTGTGTGGTCTGCCCGTTTACGAGCATCGAGTGCTAGGAGTGTTCTTTACCCTTTTTTTGCATTTTACATATGAATGGACCAACTGTGGCATTCTGCACATGACACTATGTTTTTTGCAACTTAATGGAAGAATATTGTATTTTACAATTAATTGTGAATAATATAAATCACTTTCTTTGAAAATAATGATGTAAATGTGCATAAATGTTAATAAATCTGTCATCTTTGATTTAATATTGCTTTTAAAAAGGTGCTTCATGGCATCTGTGTTGGCTTTTGTTATTAAAACTCTTACAAAGGCACAGACATATATTTACCGACTTGATCAATGAGTTTTTTGGACATTTGTATTTAACTGAAAATTTCTAATTATATTTTTAATGTGTTGATTCACATGGGAATAATCTCCACCCATCATCTACTTGGAGCTGCTCATTTCTTGCGCTACTAGTCATATAGAAAAAAAAAAAAAAGAATTAAATAAAATGTCAAGGCTAAGGTTAAAGATTTCAATATCTAAATTCATGTCACTGAATTCACTGAAAATATAAATATTCAGAATAAAAATACACATTTTTAATGAAATGTGACAAATTTATGTATAATTTGCTTATGTGTTAAAGCAACATTTCACATCTTTAAAAGCGGAAGGTCAGCCTCTCCATCTGTGTAGGAGGCTAATTGAAACACTGTCAGTGTCCAAAGAAAAACATAAGTCTTTAAATACACTGATCAACAAAATTAAAATAACTCTTTGAAAAGACATCAGATCTCAATGGGAAAAATGCTGATATGTGTGTAATGTGTTAGGAATGAAAGGACGCCACATTGTGATGGAAATAAAAAAATATTAATCTACGGAGGACTTGATTTAAAGATTACTCTCAGATGGAGCAAAACATAATATTTCTAATAATGTCCTGGTCATGTAGGCCCAGTCAGTAGTATCAATTCCTTCATCCTCCAGGAACTGGCTGCATACCTCACCACATGAGGACGGCACCAGAATGAATCTAGGACCCACTGTGCTAGCATAAGGTCTGTCACATGTGCTCTCCTGTGTTAAAAGCACAGGGCACTAGTGGTGGACCTGCCATTTCTAGTATTCTGTGGTATATACCAATCGGCCTTCACAGTGCCGGGAAGTGAGCACCGGTAGCAGAGGATGTCGGACTCTCGGGCCACTCTCATGAAGTCTGCTTCTGATTGTTTGGTCAGACGTTCACACCAATGTCCTGCTGGAGGTGATTTTGTAGGGCTATAGCAGAACTCACTCTGTTCCTCCTTGCACAAAGGAGCAAATACCGATCCTGCTGATGAGTTCAGGATCTTCTCTGGCCCTGTCAAGCTGTCCTAGTAACAACCTGTTTCCTGGAATCTCCATGGTCTTGGGACTGTGCTGGGAGACACACAGCAAACTTTCTGGCAGTGGCACACACTGATGTGGCATCCTGGAGAAGTTGGACTACCTGTAGGGTCCAGGTATCCCCTCATGCTACCAGTGATGACACTGATCCTAGCAAAATGCAAAACTAGTAAAAAAAACAAACAAAAAAACATTCCTGTTTTGGGGGGTGTCTCATTTTTGCCCCTCTAGTTCTGCTACTGTTACTTTATTTAACACCAAAGTGGCTGAAACAACCCTCTCTTACTTAACTGATCACATCAGTATCCCACAAGTTCAACTGACTCCATGCTGTACTCTGATTAAAAAGTTCCCTTCATTTTTTTGATCACTATACTTTCCTGTTCCAGGTCTCACTCACTGTGGGATCTCCTTTGCCAGAGTCCTCAGAGTGGCCCCTGTAAATAATCCTACTTTTGCTTACCAACTCCAGATTCTAGTTGAAGTTCTCATGTTCCTAATCAAGACTATTACACTTGTGACTGTGTCTGGGTCTCGATGTTCTGGTCTTTATGACTATGGATAATTTGAAAAGTGGTGGTTCATACAAAAACTTGTATTTGTTTGCAAAAACTAAAGTTCTTTGTCAGTGAACAGTTTATTGAGCTCAAAATGAAAACTTAATTTGAAATTATGTGAAGCAGATCAAACTGGTCTGGTCTTTGGTCAGAATAACAGCTGATTTGAAGTGTGTCCTCATCTTTAATTTCCTTGCCTGGCGTGATTTCACTGACACTGAACGGCCACTGTATCAAAGTCTGTTCTGTATCAACGCGAACATGACTCAGCTGCTTATGTTAATAGCACAAGGTCTTGCAAAACACTTGCTTTTGCGTGGATTGTGATCAGGGAGAACATTTTTTTGGTCACACAACTAAAGTAAGAGAGAAATTACTGCAAAGAAGAAAACGTGTAAACACCAAAAAGCACATAGTGTGGAAAATGAGCCCAAGGGTATAGCATTACTCATCCTGTTCCTCCTCACACAAAGGAGCGGATACCATTTCTGCTGCTTTTAAGGACCTTCTACAGCCCTGTACAGCTTTCCTAATAACTGCCTGTTTTCTGAAATCCCCCCATGCTCTTGCAGCATACAGCAATCTTTCTGGCAGTGGCACGTGATGATGTGGCATCCTGGACGAGTTTGACTACCTGTAGGGTCCAGGTATCACCTCATGCTACCAGTCATAACACTGACCCTAGCAAAATGCAAAACTAGTGAAAAAACAGTGGCAAAAGATGAGGTGGAAAAACTGCACCTGTAAAACCATTGCTATTTTGGGGACTGTCTCACTGTTGCCTCTCTAGTGCACTTGTTAATTTAATTTACACCAAAGCAGCTGAAACACATTAACAACCCCCTTCTGTTAACTTCACTGACCCGATCAGTATCAAGTTCAAAACACTTGATCTTGAAGTATCCTTGGGCAAGATGCGTGTGTACAAGTTGGGTGTGTAAATGTTTTGTAAAAAAAAAAAAAGTGCTCAGGCACTGAAAAATAGCACAGTATGAATATATGTGTGTGAATAGGTGAATTAGCCATGTAATAAAAAAGTGGTTCACTGACAGTAAACAATGATTCTTTTCATATAATAATGACATTAATTCAAAGACATAAAGCCGCATGTGAGTAGCTTCGTTTCAAGACATTTATTATTTATATGGTTTAGACAAAACAATGTGCTGCCTTAGCATACCTGTGTTTCCATAAAGCATCTGATCTCAAATACCAGATTCAACAGCATGCAAACTGAACAATATGAATATGCTGTAAGTAGTTAATCAGAAATTAAATAGGCTTAAAGTTAGGATGTTAATTTTAGCTAAAGTGCTGTAACAACATAATGCAGGCGGCAAACACTGGTATACAATTAGACTGTTGTCTTAATTAAGTTAAGTAGTACTCACTGAAAACCACTGATGTGAGTCTCAGGAACGAATGGTGTTCATCACCCAATAAACAAGTACAGTGCATTCTGTCTACAAAAATAAGACTAAACAAATAATATAAATCCGATGTGTATTATTATGAGGGAAAGCCGAAGTGCTCCCCACAATGCTGTAAAAGTACATTCCTCTCAAACCCTCCATTTATCATGACTTGACAGAAGGAACCCCTAAAATCACAACATGAAGAGGGCGGTCATTTCAGCACACAGAAAACATGATCTCTGAAGGACGGAAAGAAGTTCTGAAGAAAATAGTTACTCGTATTCTGTCGGTAGGCTGAATGCATTCGTGGCTCTTTTTTATGGTTAGTGTTTACATGTGTTGTCCTAAATGTATGAGATGCTTCACTTCATGGTCCAATCTCCAGGCTCTCATATCTCCACTCCAGAGCCTTTAGTCACAGTAAAGTGCCTAAAACCCCATCCTTGTCTCTTTATTCCAGCTATGCCGGGGGCCTGACTTTAAGAAATGGGTGTAGAGATTGTGATCGCGCCATATGGATGCCCTTCCTTGGAAAAACAAAAAAATCATGAGGCTGAAATAAAAACATTAAATGTTAATAAAACAAATATGATCCAAGTTTGTTTTTTTTAGTTAGCTACAGGTTTGATTTTGAAATATTAAATAAATACCTAAATAGAACATGAATAGAACATTTTTAAAAAAGAAAATACCTGACTAGATCATGAGTGCTCCTCGGCGCTGCCGCTAAAGGAACGGCTCCGGATGTGGTTCCTCAGCTGTTCAATGAGCTCTGGGTTCTGCTGCTGGATCTGCTGGGCAAACTGTTGTCCCCTGAGAGAAAGATAACTTAGCTGAATTTTTTTCAACGAGAACAGGAACAGCACGGCGAATTGTTCTGTTCTTAATATACAAAAAAAATAATGCCTGTTGCCTGGTCATGTCTCTTTACTATATGTATGATATTGTACCAATATGTGTATTGCACACTAAGTCAGCACCACTGTGCTGCCCTATAACACTATATAGTGATAGTATTATTATACTATTGTACTATAGTATTATGTTTGCCAACTTTCATAGGTTTAACTAAAGAAGTGGGAACAAATTCTGTGTTTTTGTGACAGGCTGCTAGCAACAATCTTTCCAAGTTATCTGTTGTATGTTGACACAACACTAGTTTAGCTCTTGAACTACGAGTCTTTTTTATGCTTGAAGGTCAGTGTTAAGTAGCTTGAAGGTGGTCAGGTAAGAGGACGGGAAAGAAAATGAGTGAAAACACCTTTTCAGACCTTTAGGAGAACTACTGCTCAAAACCAATTTAAAAATTAAAAGAAAGTCTGGCTCGTTGGAAGAAAAATATAAAGAAATTAGGCGTGGCTCGAGGCTTTTGCACAGTACTGCAGTGCAGCTTTTTGATGCCGAGTTCCCAGTTAATGAGTGATGTCTGTTTAGGATTCTGTAACATGAAAATATCACATCAGTTAGATTGTAGCAACTCTAACAGCTGTGCCTTCTGTCCCTGCTTTAAAATCCTTTCAATCATTCAGAATCTGCAAACAGGTACTTTAACACCCCAGAGTGGGTTTGCACATCCAGACAAGGCAACAGGGATAAAATATTACAACCAATATTGTCAAAATTGCAAGTATTGTTTCAGAAATGTTGAAATAAATCTCGGTACAATTTGGGGAATTTACTGCCCAGCTGTCCCTTGCCAAGAGTCAGATCAATATCAGTAGCTACAGTAGCTGGCACAAAAACCACTCATAGGTAACAAGTTCTCCTTAAATCCTCTCTACAGCTGACAAGTAAACACATTTTATCTGGTTTGTTGAATGTGTCAAGTTGATATGGTTTATCTGGGGAACTGTACAGCGCATATCTCTACAGCGAGATGCAATATAAAGACTTTACAAAGAAACTGCCACATCTTTCAGTATAAAAAGTACATATAAAAAGGTCATTTAGCTTAACTAAATAATGGTGTAATTAAGCAATGCTTTTAATTTTTCATTCAGTGTACTTACGCTTCAATCAAGCTGGAAATGTCTGAGAGCCCTCCTACTCCTGCTGCAGGGCCTCCCACTGCATTAGACATCATTCCTGACATGCTGAGCACAGTGACACAGTTCGTCAGTTCACGGTGGGACTCATATTTTGAAACTACACTTGAATGCTGAAGTAAATGCATAAAGTTCGACTTACAGCTGTTGTACCTGCTGGTTCTGCATCACGCTGGCAGCCTGCAAAGAGAAATCAACAGGAATTCGTGATGTGTTTCTCATGTACATAATAAAAGGGCAATTTGTTTTTTATCACACTGGCAATTTTGTCAGAAGAACTATCTACCATCTAGCGCTGTGGGGCCTGAATGCGCATACACAGCTATCGGATTTAGATGTGTCTTGTCCTTGATGCTGCAATAAAATCCTGGCGTGATCGGAAAAAACATTCTCGGCCAAACGGACGCTCCCATGTGTCATAATTTAATGAGCTCGGGTTGTCAGGGTCTCATTTCTACTAGACAATTACTGCGGTTGTTTAACAGGCTAACTATCACTCCTGGGACTAATCCAGTAAAAAATAAAAACAATCCTAAGACTCCTAAATGGAAGCTGCGCCTGTTAGAACTCATGCTCTTACCATGCTGATGAAGGCTGGGTTGTTGATTAAACTAGCCATGTCAAATCCCAGTCCAGCTGCTATCTGTGGCAGAGATGTGTAAACGACAGTCCAATAAGAAAATATCATCAACATTAACCCCAATTACATTATGCTACACGTGTGGAGAGGATTAAAAGCAGGAGGCTTGTTTCTACTCACAGGGCTGGTTGCTTCTTTCTGCTTCTGCTCTGCGATTTTCAGGTTGGATTTGTACGTGTCATTCTCGGGGTCCAATACCAAAGCTTTCTTGAAGTAGGTAATTGCCTCTGGATACTTGTTCATAGCTGTCAAAGCCAACCTGAAACCACAGAGGAAACAGTGAGTAGTCATTTTTGGAAAATATTATGGAGAGAGCAGGTTATTTCAAAATGACTTGTTAATAGTAAATGACCCAACCCCATCCTCCCGTATGCTTTGCTGTAGGTCGGATCAATCCCAATGGCTCTCTCACAGTCACTAGTTGCTTCGGTATAATTCCCCAGCTTACTGTGAGCTGCAGCCCTGCAAGCAATAAATTCAGAGCGCTGTGTAATGTTTGTGTTCAGGTGGGTAATGAAAAAGGGAGGGAATCGGTCAGCAAGCACTTTCTCGAACAGTTCAAGCATTACATCACACTTGGCTCTGCTTTGTTTGTCTACTGTCTGCCATTATGTACAAATGTGCAAATCATGATTAAAGGACAAAATTAAGTTCAGATAAGTAACAGCGTAAAATATCAGTTCAGTAAATACCTGTTGCAGTAGTACACAGCATTTCTTAGATCCAGATCAATGGCCTTTGTGTAGCACTCCACTGCACTCCTGTAGTTCTCCTCCTTCATGTGATTGTTTCCTAAAGAAACAAAGTGTGTAGTTATAACAACGAAGTTAACATAAAGCTCATGACTGGTTCAGTCAATCTAATGGAAAAATAGGATGACAATTCAGCTTTAGGGTGATAAATTATAATATAAGGTGTCTTTTTCTTTTCTTTTCTTGAGCTTTAGAAAAGCATTGGCAGGTTTTTAAAACTTGTAGGTGAAAGCAAATTGACATGTTTCATGTGTCACCAGCTACAGGTTCAGAAATCTGAACACCACCCTCCACCTTTTTTAAACTTGTGAACATACATGCATAATCCTCTCCAACATCCAACCACCAGAATAAAACCCCGAAACTAAACACTCAAGCAAGGACAGAGAAACAGCAGAAACAACAGAACACGCCTACTCCCATCAAGGCCACCCAAATCATCAGAGAGCAATCATCCATACACACCCACCCAGAAACCTGCAGTCGCCACAACCAACAGCAAAGACAAAGTGGACGCCAACATGTCGACACAGAAACATGCAGGAAGGCCTCCACCAGTGTCTGGAGCCCTCACTATGACCCAACAGAGGCCAGACAGCACATTCCAGTCCCCAGGCAGCATGTACAGCCAGGAATAGGATCCCACTGCACTGATGAAGCCTGAGCTTTTGGCTCAATGAGGCCTTTTTAATATGAGCATCCATCACTTTAACAGTATATATATGATAGATAATGAGGAAAATAACACAGAATTAGATTCAAATGCACTTGAGAAACATCAACTGAACTTGCACTGCTACATAATCATTTACATCTTGACAAATAGAATTGAAACTAATCATAGTGCCTCCAGTGATGATAAATGTAATCAGCGTGGTCCCCACCCACAACAATTTGACAGCACAATTCAATAAAACATTCCAAACCCTGTGGAGGATGAATTTACAAGAAAGCAAGAGCAGACACAGAAAGGTAGAAGTTTAGGGATTATTTCAAACTTTGTCCATGTTTAATATGATCAACAAAACAGTAATAATAGGAAATTATAAATTAAGTACTAATAATACAAAATAAGATAATGCATACATGTCCACTATGAAGCGCATCAGAGCTGATGCAAAACATTTAATATAGAAGCTCACCATATTTATTTATGAACCTAATGTAATTAGATGTGAAGTGTTTCAAGATGGGCAGCACGGTGGCACTGTGGTTAGCACTGTTGCCGCACAGCAAGAAGGTCCTGAGTTCAATTCCAACATCAGGCCGGGGTCTTTCTGTGTGGAGTTTGCATGTTCTCCCCGTGTTTGCGTGGGTTCCCTCCGGGTACTCCGGCTTCCTCCCACTGTCCAAAGACATGCAGCTTGTGGGGATAGGTTAATTGGATAATCCAAATTGTCACTAGGTGTGAATGTGCGAATGAATGTGAGTGCGAATGGTTGTCTGTCCCTGTGTGTTGGCCCTGCGACAGACTGGCGATCTGTCCAGGGTGTACCCCGCCTCTCGCCCTATGACAACTGGGATAGGCTCCAGCCAGGGCCAGCTCCCGCGACCCTGAAAAGGATAAGCGGAAGCGAATGGATGGATGGTGTTTCAAGATTACCTTCATTCTTAAGCAGCTCTGCTCGTTCGATGTCTTCAGGAGATGGGGAGCTCTCTGGTATGGTTAGATTGTCATTCTGTGAAAATGAAAAATAAAAGAGTCAGTGAATAAACACACAGGACATTCTGACTTGACACAAAAAAGCACCGGTGTAATTAAGTCGTCATAATTGTACTATGTATTTTACAGTACTGTAAAGTGTTCACTACCCACCTTGAGCAGGGCATTGAGGAATATCTCTCTAAGTGACTGTGGCACTGCAAGATGACAGTCACTGGAGCTGATCTTGAAGGTGGTCTCCAAGCACTGTATAGCAACTGTGGTGGAGAATCAGCCAACATATGACAGAGTAGTTTCGAGTTAACTGGACAATCATGTTGAGTCAGAACTTGGCTGTACGCTCAGAGCAAGTCATTTGAATAATTCTCTTCAACAGCACTGCTTATCAAAGCCTGATTTTGGTTATGTTTTCTTACTACCTTGACACTTCTTAGCTTACTATCAAGAAAAGGGACATAATGTATGTACAGTTTGTGCAGATTCAGAACTCTGAAATGGATGAGACAAGGCAGAGTGCCCAATGTTTGCACAGACACTTTCTAAGGCATAAGTGCAGTGAGTCGACCTACCTTCGAGGCTTTCCTGCTCATCAGAATTCAAAGTACCACAATGTGTTTGATCTCGTAGGAACTGCACAATAGAGAATGCCAAGCGCTTTTCCACAGCCATTTTTACCTAGAAACTGGTAGAGACAAGAAGGGGTTTGGAATCAAATGGAAAGGAAACCACTCAATGGTGACTGAATTACTAATTCACGAGGTGCCATTTCATAATAAAAATAACAAACACATGCTTAAATAATACATAACTGATATATAAGTCAGTATCAAATACTGTAATTGTGCTTATTTAATCCAACTCAGACAGACTCTATGCAGTCCTCTGAAGTACACACCTACTGCTTCCATAGGAATTATGAGGATAAGCAGCAGGCAGATGCGACTTATCAAATGCACTTGATTAACTTTTGCAGCTTGCTGGTCTGGAGCATTTAGATGTGTATTCACCTCAAGGCCAGACCATGCAATGCTTAGAGAAATGGCAAAAAACTCAAGAGTCACATCTCACACTCTACAGGGCTCAGTAAGCATTTTAAATGGTAAATTTAATGACAGTACACTTGGAAAAAGACTAAAATGCTTTGGAAGGCTTGCCATGAGAAATCTTCTTCTCTCTAAAAAGAACATGGCAGCATAGCTTTAGTTTGCAAACTTGCACATGAACAACCCAAGACTTCTGGGACAATGTCCTTTGGACAGACAAGACCAGAGTGTCGAATTTAAAATGAGCACAAACACTTTTTACCAACTGTCTGGTGGTGGGCTGATGATTTCGGCTTGTTTTTTATTTGATTTGTTGAGACAAAAAACCTCCACAGCAATGTGAGAGAGTGACACAGTTATACATTAAGGTGGTTCTACCACCTACTGAATTACAGCATGTACTTAGTTTTTCAGTAGAGTGCATACAGTCCAGTGAAAACGTTATTTTTCAAGACTATATTTCCTGGCTGATATAGCAATCAGACAATTTTATTGAATGATGCTGTTCTGCCACAAGTATATAAATAATGTAGAATATTTAATAAAGATTAATGAAGAATGACCTTTTCCTTTTTCCAGTTTAATTTTTGATTTATGAGTTACATGTTTATATTATTGAATATTTTTTACCCCCAAAAAACAATACGGGCATTGCTATGCAAAAATTCAGTATCAGTGTGACTCTATTAAAAGTGGGCACTACTTCAAAACAAAGAAGCTGGCTTAGGGAGTAGATTTTTGGTGCTTTTAATATATGCATTTCATTTTTTTATTCAACAATACATTACTTTTTATATTCTCAGGTTTAGAAAGAGGCTGAGATAGTAGTTATGACCTAATTATAAACCTGGGCTCAACTATCCCAGGTTATTTTTTGGGTGCCAGTAGTAATCTTGCATTTGTTAAGGACTCTGTAGCAGTGAAGGAGAATATCAAATGACTGCATTGCATTTTATTAGTAAATCTCTACAGCTACAAAGTTGCACTACAACTGATACTGGCGATCTGCAGTTTCGTGTCATTTTATTGCCTATAACCAAAAAAAAAAGCCTTGCCCCTCAGAAGACTAGTTACTGCTTGATTTTTCTAAGTCGGACTGAGGCAAAAAGTCTGTGGGGAAACTGGGGCAAAAAACAAAACATGGCCACAGAATCACAGTGCGGGATGCTACAGACACAAACGCTATTGCCTCACACGTCTGTCATGTGCTGAAACCAAGCGTTATGTTCATTTGAGTCTAGCTAGCACAGCTACTCCTCCCTTCGTGTGTTGACACACGTAAATGCAGTGATGCAGAAGCTGTCATGTAATAGCATAATGGGTGTTTTCATTCACTGCACTGACTTTATACGTTTATTTCAAATAAATGCTCAAATAAATTTATAATTTAGCCAGTGGCGTTGGCAGGCGTTTGTCTTTAAAGGAAACCTACACCCTTACGGTCCGGACAAACAAGGCTCGCGCGCTGCTTGTGTGATGCTGGCTAAAACAATCACAACCCAAAAACAAAACAAGACAGGAAAACAGGAGGAGGAGAGGAAACAGAGGTCATCCTCGGAGCCCTACAAACATCACGAAGTCATATTAAAAATAACACTCTATTAAAGGATGCTGTTCAGCGTGTGTCCCCCCTCCCGCCCACCTACCTGAGATCTTATCCAGCTGTCTGCTGCTATCGCGTCATGAGTAGGGCTCGAGTCGGATCGATCGCGTCCTCCTGCTCTGCGCCTGCGCGTTAACAACGGAAATAAGAAGCGGTTCCCACGCGAGAAACGGGGAGAGATACCGTTCTTTGCGGCGACTACAGGGACTGAGCCACAGTAAGGGAGGAAGAAACGGGTTAATTTTTATTTTTATGTAATTTTTTTTTTTTTTGCTGAAAGAAATCGCACGATACTGCTGGCATGTATCTGCTAACAGCTATAGTTTGCCGAGCACATTTGAGGTATGCTAAACATAGTCCACTATGGACTAGTCCACTAAATTGAAGTTGTTTATTACGTATGTGTGACAGATTGGTAAACTACGTTCAACAACTTTAAATTGCTCTCTTCTGCTTCCACGGACACCGGTCCACAACTAAAAATAATTGAAATTGACAAAGTGTCATCTCCTGCTTATTAGCACTTTAAGGATAACTGAGCTGTTTTTGTACGTTTTGGCTGCTTGACAGTTATTCCACGCTTTTATGAACTTCGTTTGAAAGGCTTCCGCTCGCACTGCCATGGCATGAAACTCTACACTGATGGATGAGGGAAAAATATCACCGGTTATAACATGGAAAGAAGTGTGTCGAGTGTGTCCATGAAGATAGTGCTTACATTAATACCACCTATTCGAGCGGATCGTTTTCTTGACTATGGAGCAACAGAAAATATTGTACGTTTGGGGGGCGGCGGTGGGTATTAAAAGGTCCGGTTTTCTTACAGGGTCTGTAAACATCTGAGAATGACCATCGCTAGTGGGTCAGTGCTGTCTGCCAGACACTGCGCTCAGGCAGGACATGCAAGGAACACACTGAGGTGGGACCTGTCTCCAGATGAGATCAGGACTATGACAGACAGCTTGATTGCCAGAGTAAAGAAGGTCTATGACGACGTTGGATCCCTAAATATAGAAAATGTCTCTGTTGAAAACACCCTGATGACCTTGGCTAATGCTAAGATGGATTATGCATGTAAGTCTACTGGTGTATTCTGGTTTACAATTCCATGAAACCAACAAACCCAACAATGTTTGAATCCCACTAATGAGTATACACACACACACACACACACACACACATATATATATATGTATATACACACACACACACACATATATATATATATGTGTGTGTGTGTGTGTGTGTGTGTGTGTGTGTGTGTGTATACTCATTAGTGGGATTCAAACATTGTTGGGTTTGTTGGTTGTATATACATATATATAATGTTAAATTATATATATATAATTTAACATGCAAAGTACTGCACATTACATGGACTCTGTATCAGGGTACTGGCAGTAAAATGCATCAGGTATCGGTGATATCACAGAGAGTTATGTTGCACATGTGAAAATTCTTTAGTTCTTGCAGCAATTTCTTTGCTTACATTACTCCTAGCACTGTCTGCAGCATAAGAGTCAAGTTGTGTCTTCCTGTTACACTTCCTAACTAAGTGACTAGTGACATTTCCTATCCAAGGCCTGATGAGTTTATATAATGGTGAGGCATCCATCCATCCATAGCTCACATGAATGATTACTGCTCCCACAGTATTCAAAGCTACATGCAATGATCAGCTAATAGAACTTCCCCAATTTGTGCTCAAAGTCAAGGTCACGTTTGTGGTTTTACAGGCAGTAACATGCAAACTGTGATTGATCATGAACCTGATGAGCTACTACGTCACTCTGGAATGTATATTTGTTTACACATTTTTTAAAAAATTAATTGATATTGGAATATTTTACGCCCTTAAAGTATGTACCATTATCAGAAATCTAATTTAGGTATTCTCTTCTATTTTTTGTCTTCATCAGGAAGGAATACAAAGGCTTTTAGCCGAATAGAGACCAACCTCTTCATGGATTTGAATTCTTGCATAAAATGTTGTTCTTGTTGTTGTTTTTTATTATTCTGTTATTTTTGTAACGTTCACCGTTGCTTCTTTTTTTTGCTTTGCTCCCTTAGCATCACACCACGTTCTCGCCTTCCCTCAGTATGTTTGTCCTTCTAAGGAGCTTCGATCAGCAAGCACCGAAGCTGACAAGAGACTGTCTGAGTTGGACGTGGAGATAAACATGCGGGAAGATGTGTTCAAACGAGTCACTGCCTTGCAGGTACGACTCGAGCCACATTCACTTCAAGTAAAGTGAGGACTTTTGTAAAAACTGATACCTTTATGAGGCGACACAGATAATGACGTGTTAAAGCAGTCTTAATCATAAGGCTAGTGTGTGAGGATTGGCTGCATTTATGAAAATCTTAAACTATTTTCACACTTCATGTCAGCCAGAGGCCAACAGATCATAGAGGCACAAGGACTATTAGCCTGGAAATAAAATGTAATCTCATCTGATCAGTGGCAGCCAATGCCATATGTTATTTCATGCTGTGCTGGCTCCCTGGCATGCAATATATAAATAGGTGAATAAATTTAGCAGAATGCCTGCTACTCTACCTGTATGAGAAGATGTTTAGTGTTATAATTGTGTTTTGGTAGAATAAACAGAAAGACAACTTTTCAGCTGAGGAAAAAAGATTCCTGGACAGACTTGTTACACTGGGCCAGAGGAAAGGATTGCACCTGTCTAAAGATATACACGAGGTAATGTAATGTGTGATCTGATTATTAATGTGGAAGTCATTTGTTAAAGTTACAGGTTAAAAGAGTTTAGAGATTAATTCCAGTGTTTCATAATTGAAAAGAAGAAGTAAGCAAATAGAATCACATAGAAAGTGCCTGTAAATCTTTGCTCATCTTATTAGATAGTAAAAAATTAAAATCTCTGTGATGTCTTTCGCTCTGTGTTCTCTCTCCTAAGGAAATAAAAAGAACTTCCAAGCTCATCAGTGAACTCTCCATCGAGTTTAACAAGAATCTGAACGAGGAGAGCAAATTTCTTATTTTCTCTGAGCACGAATTAGGTGAGCTTGATACGTGAAACTCATGAAACGCTGCCTTGAGAGCCACGCTTTAACCGTATTCACTGATTCTCTTGTGCCATACTTGCTCAGGTGGGCTAGCTGCCACTTTTCTCAGTGGACTGGATAAGACAGCTGAAGGACGGTACAAAGTGACCCTGGAATATCCCCATTACTATCCACTGATGAAGAGGTGCCATAATCCTGAAACAAGGAGAAAGATGGAAATGGCTTTTAACAGCAGGTGTAAAGAGGTAAACCGCAGGCTGATGATTAATATTTATACCCTGTAACGCCAAGCGGATCATATTTGATATATGAGTTTCTAAGACCTCTAACCATCTGATTCTTTGGCCACTTATAGGTTTTTGTTTGATTAGGATAAGCATACTATGAGCAATAATGCTCATATTCCAAGAATAATACAAACTTTTTCTTTTTTTTTTAGTTTTCTGAAGGTTCAATAAACACTCCAGTTTAAAAAAAAATTAAATAACTACAAGTCACGTTGATGTTGGACAGCTATGGATCCATACACATGTGCAGGTGAAATGAGAAAATGTGTGATATAAAAAGCTGCGGACAACAGGCCCTGGTGTTGTTGTGGTAGCTACTCAAGCCACATCGGGAAGCTTTTTCCTTTAATTTGTCACCTGCTCGTATGTCTAAATGACATACAAGGATACAATCAGCGATTGCTGTCACTTTAGCACATTAATGAAACAAGCAATGTTGCATATCCCATGTCTTTAGAGGGCTGAAGTTGCAGCCCAGAGAACCTGCTCGGTGAAACCACATATTACTGCTGGTTACCAAATGTGTCACAGAATCTACTCAGGCTGGAAACCCTAAACATTATCATTCATTTTAATAAGCCTAATTAAATGATTTCACTGATCCGCGTCTCCCGTTTTTTCCCCCCCAGGTAAACACGGAAATCTTAGAAGAGTTGATACAGCTGCGGGCGAAGGTTGCACACTTACTTGGTTACAGTAGCCATGCTGAGTATGTGCTGGAGATTAACATGGCTAAAAATGCAAGCAACGTGTCTGACTTTCTGGGTATGGTCTCTTTGACATCTGACCTCGCTGGCACACATATCCACATGGAAACATTCCCTGTCATTTAAGATGAGCTCTCCCGCCTCCTGATAACTGCCTTAAAGTAGGAAAAGAAACTCAATAGGACAGATGAATGGCTGTGCAGCTCCACACGCAGTCACATAACATGCAAGGTGAAATGTAATCAGTTACTAATGACAAATTACACAACATCAGCTTTTTATAATTAGTAGTATAATCAACGGCTGTGATCAGGTTGAACAACTAAAAGCATGTCTTTAATCGCAAAATCCAGAGCTCACAAAAGGACCACAAGAAGCACTAAAATTCCAATCCAACAAAGGAAAAAGACAAGACTGTATACATGCAGAGAGATGCTCAGTAAGAAGAAATCATAGAATAGGAACAAAAGCAAAAGGTTAAAGTACACGAGGCACAAGGAAAAGTTTTTCCCACAGTAAAAACAGGAAGTGTAAATTAGAAAGACAAGGGAACTAACAAAGAGACAAAGACAAGGAAGCAGTGGGATACTACAGAAAGAAGAAGAATAGAAACATAAGAAATGACATAAATAGAATCAAAACAGGAACCAAAACTCAAAAAAATATCACACAGGAACCCAGAGCTGCAGAAATAGTTTTCAATGCAAACAACAAATTTTGAATATTCAGCATCTGCAGATTTAAAACAGATTTCCTTTACAAAAATGCTCAACTTTCATCTTCTTTTTTTGAGTGTGCAAAGGGAGTTAGTTTGATTTGGGCTTTAAAAAGAAGATAAGAAAAGTAGACAGCAAAAGGTTCAAAGAAATTGCATGCTTCACATTACGACTAAGGAGGTTTTCTTTTTCTGCCTTTATAGACAAGTTCCATGAAGCACTGAAGCCCGTGGGAATCAAAGAGAGGAAATACATTCTTGCGCTGAAGAAGAGGGAGTGCCTGATGAAGGGCTACCAGTTTGATGAGAAGATTAATGCCTGGGACTTGCCCTACTACATGAATCAAATGGAGCAGCGCAAGTTTGCTGTGGACAAGGACAAACTGATCGAGTATTTCCCTCTTGATGTGGTGACAGAAGGGCTGTTTGGTATCTACCAGGAGCTGCTGGGTCTCACATTCACAGAGGTGGAACAGGCTGACGTGTGGCATGAAAATGTCAAGCTGTACTCAGCCCGGGACACTGAAACAGGGGAGGAGATTGGTCAGTTCTACCTGGATCTGCATCCAAGGTAGATTATGTGTCATTTTTTTCAGAGGCAAGACAAGATCCTGTGTTTGATGTTTTTATGAAGTGTGAGCTCACTAACATTGACCAGAGCTCTTGATCTGTGTGATAGACTTCAGCCTGACTGTGACATTTCACCAGGGAAGGAAAATATGGCCACGCAGGTTGCTTTGGACTCCAGCCTGGCTGCGGAGGCCCTGATGGAAAGCGCAGGCTACCGGTTGCAGCCATGGTGGCAAACTTCACCAAGCCCAGGAAAGATTGTCCTTCTCTCCTCCAACACCATGAAGTGGAGACCTATTTTCATGAGTTTGGTCATGTCATGCACGAAATCTGCTCAAATGTAAGTTGCTATATTCAGTCAGGAAGTTAGTGATATTTGTATATTGTGTGCTAATGAATAAGAATGAGTTTTTCCTGTGTATGCGTCAGACCGCTTTTTCAGAATTCAGCGGAACAATGGTGGAGACAGACTTTGTGGAGGTGCCGTCTCAAATGCTTGAGAACTGGGTTTGGGAAAAGGAGCCTCTGAGAAGAATGTCCCGTCACTACAAAGATGGTACCCCCATCCCAGACGAGCTGCTCGACAAACTGATTGCCTCCAGAGTTGCTAACACTGGTCAGACACTCAAACTTTGCACAAAGAAAGTCTGTGTAACATTTATGTGTAAGTGAAGAGCCTCTGTTGATGTGTTCACTTCAGGGCTTATGAACCTACGTCAGGTAGTCCTTAGTAAGGTGGACCAGTCGCTTCACACCAGCCCATGTGCAGACACTGCTGAGGTGTTTGCAAAGCACTGCCAGGACATCCTGGGTATTCCTGCTACACCAGGTCAGCTTTAGCTTCAGCTATTTAGAATATATTTGAGCACTTATTGCATTAAGCTTTCTATCAGTGATGAAGATTTACATTTTATAATAAACAGTCCACTGTGGGCATTAGTAGTTTGTATTCAGTTTTTTGTATCATTTTTCTTTTTTGGAGTTTGTATTAGTGATTTGTAACAAAGATCTGCTCTCTGCAGGAACCAACATGACAGCCAGTTTTAGCCACTTAGCTGGTGGATATGATGGTCAGTACTATAGCTATCTATGGAGCGAAGTCTACTCCATGGACATTTTCTTCAGTCGTTTTAAAAAGGAAGGCATTATGAATCCAAAGGTTGGTTTTCTGGATGAACATTTCACTCTAATGATGTGTCTTATCTTCCTTGAAACTGTCTTTATATGTGCATTTATGCCCTAAACACAGGTTGGAAAAGAGTACAGAAGAGTGATACTGGAAGCTGGAGGCTCTGTGGATGGGATGGACATGGTGAAAACCTTCCTCGGACGTGCACCATGTCAGGATGCTTTTTTCCAATGCAAAGGACTGGTTAACTCACAAGAAGCATCAATGTAAACTGATGTGCTCTTTAACTGTTCTTGTCATTATTATATTATATCTGGATGCAGGTACTATACAGGTACTGTACAGGTAATTTACAGAAAAGGTTCTGGTTGCTCATTGCCAGGACTGTCCTGTAATTATAAAGCAGAAAGCTTTTGTTAGTTCAGAGAAAATGATCTGTTTCTCTTTAATTTGTCTTACTATGAACCCATTGAAAAAAACATTTGTATTGTAGATACTGAAAAGATGGGAACTACTTTTCTGTCATTTAATTGTTTTTCTTTTACATAATTACTTTGGTGTTGTATGGATGACGATGGTGAAGTTATTTATAAGTAGGAATTGCTGTAGAACTCATGTCCATAATTTAAGCCCCCTTCACATTTTCCAAAGCCATCCAGTGGGCAGAATTGGACTCCTTCCAACGATTCTGGCCCCCGGGCCTTATGTTTGACACTCGTGCAATGAAGAATGGACATTTCTTTATATTAAAGAATATGAATAATCTGATTTCCACAGTAGGTCTTTTTGGAAACATACATTGTCATCATTAATTTCATTACTTATGCCATCACTTATGCTGTGACGTGTCAGAATTTCCTTCAATGCAGTGATCAGATACTATGTCAGTGGTACAAAAATACTAACAGCAGGCTTTAGTTACAGGTATCCAAGCATAGAAGCTAACATACCCTTACTAGATTCACAATATAGTTAAAATCCTCTTTTCAACTGTTTCTTTCTGCTGCCTCATAATATTACATTTATCAGCTACCTACTCTTGGTGGCCTGACAACTTCATTAAGTCGTTTAGAGGGTTAACACTAGAAGTTAGACTGTTCAAGCCTTTTACATTGAACACACCTGTTTTTAAGTTTCAAACATTATGAGGTAAATTCTACGCTTGAAAGGCACTTGGCTATTTTAATGGATATATCTTTGGGCTATCTTTAAATCTCCATTAAAAATAATTAGAAAAAAGGCCAACATTATTCTATTTAATTTAAATTTCCAGTGAAATGCAAAAAACTTCTACTTACGCCAGAGGGCGCCACGACATAACAAGAACGATGAAGGCTGCTGCAAACCGTACAAACACCTTTTTTGTACGTTATATGTAAATGGGTTAATAAAATACCTTGTCGGTCTGGTTTGTATACGTGTTTGCAGTCTGTGTGAATATCCTGTAGCCTATTTGAAAGGGAAAACAGTGTCAATAAGTCAATGCACAGAGGAAGATAAGCGGAATCACTAGCAGTGTCTGGGTGAGATAGTGAAAGCGTCGTCCCCGGGGCTCGGTAAGGCTGGAAAGGCGACTACTGGTGGACAGCTTTCTCCATGTACCCGCGGAGGTCGCAGAGAAGAAACTCGCCACTTCGTGCTGTGCCCCACAGCCTCAATGTAGCTTCGTTCCAGTCTGTAGAGCTGCGCCTATTGTAAATGAGCAAAGACCTGGAAATTATGAGCGAAAACATCTGGGTGCGGCACACTTTAGAGGAAAAGGTTTCGCTGTGCCGGAGGTGGTTCGCAGTTTTGCCTTTTGTATTTCCTTGCTGAATGTAGTGGACATTTTGGATTTTTTTAATGTTGTGTCATTAATTTTCATCAGTTAAGGACCATTTTTGCTCTTGTCTTCGTCATCGGTCAGTCTGGCTGTGCCACAAGGCAATATTTTTATGTCTCAAAACAACTGAGAGGGACAACGTTAAACTTGAGGGTGGCTCGCTGAGGAGAATGTACGCACTGGGCCAGCTTCGAGTTGCTCTCTAGGGCAATATTAGCTAGCTGCTAACACTAGCCAGACCCAATTGAACTGCCGTGAAGCAAACCAGTGAAACCAGCTAATGCCCACTCCTCAAGGTGTTTGTTGGGTAGTATCAGCCTGCACATAAGCTGGATATCATTAAATGAGACGCTGACCCGACAGTAACTCAGGTAAGTGTCTTTGTTTGCGCAAGTTACTGCTTCTCTGCGGGGCCCCACACAGCATGCTAACGCTAGCTGTAGCGTTGTATCGCTGAGGTCCCATTCTCAGGTTGTCCCACTTGAAGTCTCGCATTAATGCGGTTGATTTTAAATGTGGAATTATACGATAATGTATTATCTGAGTGCTTGTAGTTTAGTAATGGCTGTGAGAGCATTGTTGGTTTAAAACAACAGGTTTTAGACTGTATTAACAGACTTGAGCAGCTGTGTTTTCGGAAGGTTTCGCATCATATGCTTTTGCCCCTTTGCGATGTGGCTCGCTTGGCACTAATTTATTCGCTTTAGAAAGCGGCGTACTACATTTCAAGCTGTCAGTCTATAAGTGTTGATGATACTATTCTTATAACCAGCCATTAATAACTGCACCGCAAGAGCAACACTCGCATCTTTTGTTGCGCCTACACCGTATAGGACAGATTAGCGCGCCGTACTTATCAACATATTGGCGTTTTCATTTTCTCGCCGCTTCATTAATCAGATTAGTGTCCTCACTTAACTCCACTGTAATTTAATCCCGTTAAGATCCGGGATAAATTCAGGACTATTCTGAGGAATTTCAGCAGGTCTGTCCTAGCCTGTCGACTTGTTGTTAGTGTTCGTCATTCACCGCTCTGGGAAATGGTGTCAGGAGATGCAATCAGGTTGAGTCTCGGGGCACCATGAAGGCAACGCTCAGGTAGACAAGCAATAAGACCGGGGTCGAGTGTCGTTAGTAAGATGCCCTAGTTTAAATCCGCAACTTCTCACTGGAACGTAATTGACTATAAAGTACAGTTTAGAGGTGAATCGGAGATATTTATGCATCTGTGTAGATTATCTTAGATTTCATAACATAACTTTACAAACTTACTGAACCAGGTGGAGTCTTGTCAGAGATAATATTTAGTAGTAAGTTGAGATACTAACTATGGATGTCATGATAACAGATTTTTACTTAATGAAAAGTATTATTTAAACTCAAAATTCACGTGCGTGGAGGTGTCAAAGGCTACTGCAACCATAACTGTGCGAATACATACACAATTGCGGTACAATTACACGTTCATTTTCAATACTATACGTGCATTTCGGGCACAGTGTTTTGTAATTGAATTTTTCAATCTCACAGGTGTTGTCGGTGGCTGGCACATGAATGTCTTCCAGGGTGATTTAAAAATCAACCGTTGAATTAGGTATTTAGAGCTGTCAGTCAAGCAAACAGAAACCTTATCAGATCAGTCTTTAAAGGCTCTCCCAGCTGTAATAAAATGTAAACAAAGACTAGGCTCCATCTTCCCCTGCTTGTCAATGTTATGGGCCCTTTATCTACCAGCTGATATTCAGCTGTTTGGAGAAGATTATTCAGGTATTGGTAATGAAACTGACTCAAAGTATATATAATGTAAGCAGAGAATTGCCAGAATTTTGGATGTTTTCCCAAAGGTGCTTGTGTACACTAATTTTGTATTCTTGTAGATACAGTTCCACTCATTGGGAGAAGCTGTGTATTGAGTATTTTATATATCACTAACAGAAGTGTGTATAGTATTCTTACAGTACACTGGTTTCATGGAGGTATTGAAGGCCTGTCATGGCATTTTGGTTATCAAGTTCCTCATGTGATCATTTACAACAGACCTTATCTAAAACTGAAGATAAGGTTCACTGTAACAAAGGCTCTTTCCTTTACTGTTCTTTTCTCGCACCGGTGTCAAAGAAGTGTTGTTCCACTTGCCTGAAAGTTTGTTGTGTCAGTCGGAGACAAGACGCTGCCAAAAGCAGTAAAACTGTGTTTCTTATCTTATGGGTATATCATGTTAAAAGCTTTTCTTAAACAATGAGTGATCCTGCTAAACTCACAGTCAGTGTTATATCTACTGATGGAAAAGTGGCTGTACAGGCTTATCTATTTTTGTTTACATCTGGTGTTGGCTGTTAAACAAGTACGTGACATGGTGCTTTTCATTGTCACTGGATCTTAACGTGTCTTTTCTGATGACGTTTTATACCACGTAGGAAACCTTTTTTTTTCCTTCTCCCCCCTCCTTAATCTTCTGCTTCTGTGACCATACAAGTGCTCGTTTCCTCATCAGCGTGTCTAGCCTTGATCTGACTCGTATCCTTATTTCTACCTTTGTTGTTAGTAGGTAACATGTAGTGTGCTAGTCCAAAGAGCACATGTTCGGTGACTAACTGCGCATGTGATGTTGTTGACGAGTTGGTGGCTGACCGACGACTGAGACACCCTGTGAGAAGTGTTTACCACGTTAGGAAATTAGCTGATCCTTGCTGTGACAGACTTTCCTGTGTGAATGTGGTAGAATTTATGTTGTGTCTCTAATAAATTGCTCCTGGCAGGTGACTGAGTCATCATGTTAGAAATGTAGAGTATTGTTGGAACAGTTGAGGGGAAATAACTTTCCTTAATCTAAACTGTGTTTGTAGTGGTTACCTGAGAAGTGTTTTCACATTCCTCATCATTCATTTACATGCAGACTATATTGATTGATTCAGTGCTCTTGTACTTGTCCCATGTCTTCAGGCGTTTTGTGAAATAACAGAATGCAGGGAATACTTTGTCAGCATGTGCAAGGATTTCTCCAGTGTATTAAAAGTCCACTTGACCATTTTTAGACATAGAAAAGTTACTAAAGAACTTGTCTAAAATTTGACTTAATGTTTTACCTGTTCAGCTCATAAACAGGCCCGACAATTTGTAAAAGAGGTTAAATATGAAGTGCTCGCCTTGTGGTATAGAGACATCTCACCTTGAATGCGGAAATTAGAAATGAGTGTCTGTCTCTCTCCGTCTCGCACTTTTGTCCTCCTGTGAGTAAAACTACACACACTCAGTTCTGCCGTTCTATCTGAGCAACTGCACTCTTAGCAGCCTGTAGGTTTTGTGGTGGAAACCCTGGTGTGGGAATCAGTGGCATCATTGCAGAGATGTGTTGAAAACAGTGTTAGAAACCAGTTAAGTTTTGGGATTGTAATATTAGATCAATATGTATATATTTTTTAACCTAGTTGATGCAATTTATGTAGAAGTCGTTGTTAGGTTGGATGAAAAAGCTGAAGGAAAAAACGGGTAATGCTTACAACCTAAAATGACAAAAAAAGTAAATGTTAGACTTTAATTGTGATACTTTGGCAATTTAAGCTTGCTGATTTAAAAACAAAGACAAGGACACTGACAGATGGATAAATTAGTTTAAATTGGTGGTTTCAGATCCACCAATCACATGATGAAATTCAAATGACTAATGACCCATCAGTTGTCAATTGTTTCCACCTGTGTCAGCTAAGCAGCAGTTGAAGTTGCTATGCTGATGGGCTTCTGTGTGACTAACTGTAACCAGCTGTGAAAATTTCTCTAATATGGGCTGTGTACACCACTTGCAAAATTGCTAATACACTCCAAAGCATAACTGTTATTGATCTAGCCTAAAACCCATAGCACCCCAAGAAGTTGCTATACAGATGTTTTTTTTTCTTTGTGTGTGTGTGTGTGTCTATGTATGTGTGTGTTCCTGGTGTTTAAACATGTAGTCACTTGAGTAGGATGGAGGTAGTTTCTGTGTCTTCTTCAGAAATCCTTGAGAAAGTTCTAATTGATCTCTGTGGGGTAGTTACATGGCTCTTCTCTCACTAAAATGCATACAAATGAAAAAGTGTAAGCCTGCTGGCTTTAGAAAAGAAGTTGTTGAAAGAAGACAAAGTTCCTAGTCGTGGATGATAAGATGATAATTGTAAAGTCAGGTCAGAGAGAAGATTTTTTGATTTTTCTGCTTCTCACTCTCTTGCTTGGAACATTTTGCTTATAAAAATTAAGTAATTTATTATTTTTTTTTCATTTCAGTTAATGTTTCAGAAATGGTAACAGTGCAGAAGAGTTGATAGCACACATCACGAGCTGGTTGTCTTGGTGTATTAAAAAAATGTTTTCATGGTAAGTGGTGCGAGGCTAGTTGTGTTCCATCCTTTAAGAACTTTTATTTTTTTGTAACATAGCGGGGCCTTTACTTTGCAGCAATCCCAACAAGGCCAGTTAAAACATGATCATCACAACATAGTATTGATGAACTTCATTCCAGTAATTTGTTGAAATTATTGTTGGTATCAACCGCTGTTTTGTTTGGCTATTGCATTATCCAGAGGCACCTTCACTGTTATGGATTATAGAAGTGTTTTCACTTCCATGTGGAAGCTGAAGTTAAACCTATAGGAGTCCTACAGCCAGAGTGTTAAATGTCATCTGTGTGTTTATTTTACTTTAGACGTGACTGACAGGGAGACGAACCGCTTTCTATTTTTCATGTGGGTCTCATATGTATGTGTTTTGTTTTGGTTTAGATTTTTTGTTTTATGACCATCAGCCTTTGGGCCTTTGCAGTTTTCCAGGATAACTGTGAATCCCTGAAAAGACCAGTGTTTTGTTGTTGTTGTTTTTTATTCTGCCAAGAAATGCAAGAAAAGCACGCAAAAGCTTGTACCAAAGTGGGACAAAAATGGTTGATTTGATTGAAAGCACGGACCACATGTTTGAGGTTAGAAGTGCAGTCACGTAACAATGCAAGATCATGGGATTCGTGCTACCTTATGTGAGCCAGTTCTGGTTAAACTGTTATCATACTTGTGCAGAATTAGAGGATGGCAGTGAAAGAGACTATAGCTGCAGATGTTTCTTTTTCAAACATGGTAGAGGATGATTTTTATGGGGATGTACATGTCTGTGCTGATGATTGCATGGGATTAATTGGAGGGAGTGTTATCTATGACATGCTCTTCATACAGTAACTGAAGCAGCTAATTTGATGTGGAACAGGCTATATTAAGACTAGGGATGTCCCAAGCTGATATTTATAATTTATGCCAGCTTTTCAGTCCAACTGACCTAGGTCTAGCTGTATAAAAAACACTTACGCTTCTCTTCGAAATTAACTCTAGAGTAATATAGAATTGGCTAATTTGTTATGATTGCTGTTGAAGATGCATCAAAGCGTTTAAGAAAGATTTTAGTTTTTTCTCCATTGGGCACCTTATTTTGACATCCTAAGGAAGGATTTTGGGACAGTGGCAACATAGCATATATAGTCTACATTTATGGATTTCTTTTTTTTTCTCTCCCCTTGGTCTGATGCCCAGGGGTTGTTAAAAGCTGGCTTAATAAAATGGGAAGTAATGCAATGCCTCTAGACATCAATATTTAATGAATAGCCTATAAAGTAGAATGTAGGCTTCTCATAGAGTGGATGGATGGTCCATAACAAGTTCAGTGAGTCTGTGTATTGACTTGTTATGTGTGAAAAGTGTAAATTTGCATACCATTTGGCATGCTGGTGTGTTGGCTTTAAATACATCTGTGTATTCAGCTTCTCCCCCAATGATTTCTCTGCTTCTCTGACCCAGTTAGCACAGCGTATTTCTGCCTCATTCAGTTCTGGTGTTAATCAGCACAGGTATGTTTAGTAAAATGCATCTTTAGTCATTGGTACCTAACCATTAAATGCTCCAAGTTGCCCTAAAAATATATGGGGAAAAATGGCATCAGACTTCTTAGTGGTGTGAAAATGTGACATTCTTTGTAGAGGAACTTGTGTAATGGAAACATTTTGAAAGGGGTTTGTTTATCAAATGGAAAAGAGGAAAGAAAGAGGTTCTTAGAAGTAAGTCCTGCCATGCATGGTCTGTTGTAATAATAGCTACAGATAAGCTTGGTATTATTGCCATAAGCTGCCTTTATAATGTACAGTATAACTGATGTGCAGTAGGCAGAGCAACGCATTGTTTTCAGAATGTCTGCATATGATAAGATCCTTTGCGTTTGGTTGAGGGAAGCTGTACGGCTAGTGTCATGCATTAAATATATCTTCCACACAAGACGCTGAAATATTAATGCGCTAGAAAAGTATGATATAAGGATTAACGATTGGTCGATTTCAAGGCACACAAAAGTATTAGTCCCTATTAAAAATGGTTAATATATACAATTATTTGTGGATAGGAAAGTCAAATGTTGTATACCCTTTCAAAATAAACTCACTGAGATTTTTTGTGTGGCTTGATAACCTGATTAGGCTCTTTGCAGCTTGGCACATTCATATTCATGAATGAGTAATGCTGCAATGCATGAAGACAGGAAAAAGAAAGAAATTATACACTTATAGGTTCTCATGAGTTTTTCTCCAGTAATCCTTACTTGGTGGTAGAATGTGTTTCTTTTGCACACCTCTTTCTCAGCTAATCACGTTGGTTTTGTAACTTTAATTAGGGACTTCTCCCAAGTGACCAGTTTAGACTTCTCTAAATTATTCACTGTATGTTGCCAAATAGCTTCCACATATAATCCAAAGTTTTCTCAACATTGAATCGGGATACACTGCAGCTCATTGGGTATACAGCTCATGCAGCTCAAATGACTTAATGTTATCGCTTCTTTTTCCCTAATTAATATTCAGAGTAGTGCATATATTATCACGTATTATGTTTCTTGTGCCACAGCTGGGTATTAAAGATAAACTAATGCGCACTGTCAGTATTGTAAATAGAATACAGTTTGTCTTGTTTATTAATCATGTAATGGAATGGTAAAGGTAATACAGTAATGACTCACCTGCTTACAAATACTACATAATTATTGTTTTTGATCCATTTATATCCATATTAACTGCACACATCTGTATTTTAATAATGTACAGTTAACAAATTCTGATATGATGACCTAACTGCTTGGTCTCAGATGAGATATCAATAATGTGAAACTGAGTTTTATTTGTTTGCACAGGCAACGTTTGGAAACGAGAGAAACTCAGTGTATGGGTTCCAGTCACCTCACTGTTTTGTTATTTAAGCACACAGCAGAGGCTGACTTTGATCACTGACCCCAATACACTATAGTCTGCCTACAATGTCATATGTCCAGCTACAATTTTAGTTGTTCTTTTTGCCAGTTAAGCACACACTAATTAACCAGCAGTGCATCCTCAAATCCTTGTGTTTGGTCACAGTGTCATATTTGACAGCAGGCTGAGGACCTGCTAAATTTGATTTGGGGTTAGTTCTCCTTAGGCTGATAACAGAAGAAACTGTGTGGTGTGGACAAGTCACAGAGAAATTTATATTGGAAATACTCAATTAGACCAGCCGTCAGATCTAATGATATTATTTCCACAGTAAACAAAACAAAAAAGTGTCTCTGTAAATGGGCTCTGGCTGTGTGATTGACTTCCCGTGGAACTGCCCTCTGTAAGCTTAATGGGGAAGTGAGACAGTAAACTTTTTATTGTACTACTGGATACTGTTATAGTGTTTCCTGTAATATCTTGACAAAGCTTTACAGAACATAAATGTATAAATGGTTTTTCCGAGGAACAGTTTGAGGGTCCACTATTATTTGCAGTATTTTATTTGAATTGAAAAATTTAGGTTAGAGCAGGAAGAGATTGAGAAAGTGAGAAAGTCAAAGCCACCCATTGCTAATCGTTTGCCAAATGTACTCTCGTGATGTATCTCATGTTTATTAATCAAACTTAATCGTATGCTCAATAGGACTTCAGGAACTTCAGCATAAAGTTTTAGATCTCAATATATAAACTGATACATTTAAGTATAAACTCATTTGCAGGTGATTTCCTAAACCCACAGTGGCACCAATGGCAATGTTGCTTTCCGAATGAAAAGTAAAGGGGAATGGAAAAATGCCCAGACACGCCCCCTTGACCCCCCACCCCACCCCAGCCAACACCCCCAATTTGAAACTGATGCTTCCTTTGCTTTATTGAAATGTGTGACAGTGGGAACTTTTTTGTTTAGCAGGCTTCAGTATCTCTTATAGATGTAATGAGGATAAAGGCACCCAAAGGGGAAGTGGAGCAGAAACTAATGAGTGTCAGTGCAGTCCAATGTGTTTGCAGCTGATTGGGAGATGCTATGAATAAGTCAAAATCCCCCTCCTTTTCCTCCCTCTTTCCTGCTCTATAGCTCTGTTGTGCTCAATGAAGATAGCGGCGGGATGATCCGATCTTTCTAGCTGGCTCAGTTTGTCTCAGATCAGCTGGCAAGACTAATACTTTTCCAGCCACGCAACAGTGTTGTGTTCTGACCTGAGAAGCAAGATCATGTTACATTTGTTTTTATTGTTAGTCATACAGGTTTTCCCTAGTTAAAGAAGAGTATTTTCAATGAATCTTACAGTGTGTTATTTCCTTAACATGAAAACAGGTGAATCATTCTTTTATTAAGACATTAAGATTATTGTGACAAAACATGGTTTTTTAAATATTCTTTTATAATCTGATCTAAAATTGAGTTTTGTGTTGCTGTCTCTCATGAGTCCCAAGGCAGGAAAAACCTCTTCAGTATGTCCTTTTACTAAGTTAATAAAATGTTACAAAAACATTTGCTGAGGAAGCTGCTTTTTTTTTTTTTTTTTTTCCCCCAAATGAATATGATGAACATCACTTCCACTGCTGCTAAGGCAACCCCTACCAAGCATGGTTCAACATAATGACCAAAAAAGAGGTTCTGTTAACCTGAATTTGGTTACTTAACATGCACCATGATGCCCCTTTAAACAAGCCTGGCTGTTTCCAATAAACCTTTAAAAAGTGTTAGACAAATAATAAACATGGCAGTGGTACTTATATAAGAAGTCGTCTGGTGTGCACACATTGTGATGCTAAATAGATGATTGCCTCAACGTCTTAAAGGGTACCTTACTGCCTCATAAGGACGTAACCGTTTTGAATTCCAATGCCTATAAATCTAAGAAGCTTCTCGTATCTACTGCTATTGGCTAAAAAGTTATTGCAAGATTGTTTCACAGTTATTCTGATGGTTAAATCACAAAAGGAACAGTTCACTGTCGGACCATTTATTTACTTTTTTCAGTCTTTTATTTATCGTAAAAATCGTTGCATGTTATATAGCAGTTTGTAGTGTTTTCACCTGCTTTATGTCAGCGTGGTGGCATCCCTGGCCATTGTTATAGGCAAAGTCCTGACAATGTCAGAAGTTTATGGTGGCCAACTCACAAATTCAGTGCTACTTTGAAATACTTGCTTACCAGCCAATCACAATGCCTCATGAGATGCAACAGTGGAATGAAACAAATGAATAAATAAAACAAAACAATATAGAACAGAATCAAGACAAAAACGTTCAAAACCCAATATTTGTAATTCCAAAAAAGCAATGAAAATGCATTGCTGCAGCAGAAATCTTGTTTATGACTGCAACAAGGAAATGGAGGAATAACACGTGTGTTGTAGCCTGTCTTTCACAACGTTGTGTGCTAATTTTTCTCAGCATTGCACTGTCCATCAGATTTAATGTCTAATATCTATCCCTGTAGGATAGGAGACGTGATACACCTGCCAGACTAGCTCTGTGTGCATTTAGCATTCTCAACTCGAAAAGGTCAGAAAATATACCAATCTTAGGTTATTAAACAGACACATTTAAGCTAAGATGCATATATATTACCCTGCAGCAAAACATTTTTTTGTTTGTTTTTAATAGTCAAGCGTATGGCAAGTGTTTTTTTAAAAAAAAAAAAAAAAAAAAAACCTGCAATTATCATCATGTACCTAATGTTCTGTTAATTTGGTGGCAAATTGACTTTGATCCCACTGTGATGTCATGGGTACAGGTTTCACTTACTCTGCGCTGGGAGTAAATCCCACCAGTAAACATTGTAAAAACGCCTTTACAGTGATTGTTAACAAACAAATGTCATTTTTTCCACAAAATTCATCCAGTTTCACAGGCTTGACAAAGGTCTGACTTTGACCAACAGTAGAGCTTCTTCTAGGTTTGAAATACAATAAATTGAGTTTGTATTTTTTTAGTTGCTCCATAAACGATTATTCAGTTTGTCTCAAGGACACTATGAATGTACAAGTCTTGCAACCTGAATAGCGATGACAGGTGACACTTCGTAACTGGTTTCTGTATGAGAACAGGTTTGACCTTCAGGGCTTTGTCCGAAGTGCAACATTTACTTGTTTGAGTGCTTGGTTTTTCCCACTCTGTTTGCATGCAGGGCTTTTCTTGAATGTGCATTTGATACCTGTAACCTAAACCAAGGTCAGCAAACAAGTGTCTAATTTCCGTGGTCATTTTCTATCCATGATAAGTACATCACATTACAAGGGACAGAAGGCTATTGATGTAGAGCTGCATAATGATGATGGAGCTACTGTTTAAGCAGCCTTTCAGCACTGTGATAAATGCATGGTATGCCAAAGTTTGCTGAGGACTGAAACTATTGTTCAGTAACGAATTAGAAATGGCTGCTTACTGCTTTTAAAGGCACATCTACTAAGTTCTTTCACGGTGTATGATAAAACCTTAAGGAGTATAACATATTTTGAAGAAATTATATAGGCATTGATTGACAACTTTAACATTATATAATTTTTTATAATCTATATTTTGATGTGCAGCTTCTTTGGCATTATCTTTTCACTTACAAATGTGTTTATTTGAAATATGATGTGAACAAAGTAGAAGTGACATTCTTCTGTGAATTCAACTTGTTTGGCAAAATTCACTTACATTTGAGTTTCTTATAGAAAGAACAGCTGTAGTGAACTACGATTGCATTTGTCCTTCAGCATGTGATCCGGTATTGTAGAGCATCTGCTTAGTTGTGCTGTTTGCTTTGAGGCCACTTTTAGACCATCAAATTTGTCTGCAGGATCCTGTACAGTACTGGATTTGCAAGATAAATCAACTAGATGCAAGAAGCCAGACTTCTGCTTGACAGTGTGTTTTAACAGCTTGGTCTTTTGTGGTTTTTATATTGTAGGTAGAAATGTTTGAAAAGGAAGTCTACAGCTAGTCTGTTCTAGTAGTTTTGATAATCTGTATTTTGCAATCTCACCTTTATACATGATCTCATAGTTTTTTTTTTTTTCAAGGGGAAAATGAGCTATTTTTTTTCTTCCGTACAAGATAAACTGATAACAGTGCTTTGCACAAGGTTAAGCTGAGCTAATGAGAGTAGGGGAAGCATGTATGTTTCATTTTAGTCTATCCTCAGTTTCATAGTTTACTGGGTTTCTGTTTTTTATTTTTGTTTGTTTGGGGTTTTTTTTTGTTTTTAATGGCATTTAATGATCAGACTTTTTGACTTTTAAAAAGACAAAGGGGAATGTTATCCACTTCCGTGCTTTGCAGAAGGAAAATGCGGCAGTTGTCTACATGGATACATGGCTCTGACCTGAATGTGTCTGACCTGGTTATTGAGACTTGGCAGACTGTATCACCCTCCCCTTTTTTCCCCTCCCTCTCACATGGCTAAATACAAACAAAGAAGTGACTATAGTGGATACTTACCTTGCCTTAGCCCTCTATCTGTATTTACTGTGGAAGTACCATTTTTCACTAAGTTGTTTTAAAAACAATTGCCATAGATGTTCTCAGTTACTGTGATTGTTATCACTGCATTAAAGAATAATAATTCACAGCTGCCTAGTATATGAGCAGATAGCCCTCCTGCTTTTCATGAGTTGAGCACAAGCCAATGTTTGTCCCATAGCACTTGAACTCCTTGTTCAATCAACATGCTAACTCTAAGGATCTGCCTGTACCTCATTGTAAACCAGATAATCTAGTGTAGAGAAAAAGGTAGCCGTATGTATTCAGACTGTCATGTGAGATTTATCTTTGCGTAGAATAGATAGTTGGCATAAAAAGCCCAATACGTTGGGCCAGAGCGCCATGCGTCTCCTGCTGTTGATGTTTGTTCTTGTGTGTCACATGCTGTTCTACAGAAAAATGGTACTTAAGCCAATCCAATATACATAAAAGAAATTCCAATTTTTAAAATGTACATTTGACTTGCATTAAGTGTATTTTGCATGAAGAAAAAGATGAACATGCATAGGGTTTTTTTTTTGTTTTTGTTTTTTTTTTGTTGTTGTTGTCAGAGAGTTTGTATCAGTATTTTCTCTGTGCAAAGGATCTCAAAGGTTCATATTTAGCTGGCTATCATATTTAACTAAATACTTACCGGCAGACAGGATGTTGGAGCAGGCAGCTATTTATAACCATAAGGATTATCTTCACATGCAAATGCATTGATCTTTGTAAGAGTTTTCACATGCTGTGCACAGGAAAGAATTACCTCTGTTGTCCAGTTTGGATTGTATTACATTTATGTAGCCATCTAGGCAAAACCTTTAAGCAGGTCAGCGGTGGACCTTTTTATCTTGCAGCTCTTTGCTAATCTCATTCTGGTCTTAAAATTGAGTAGTTTTTGCTGATTTGTGATACAGCCACATCATAAATGATCCTGTAATTGTTTTTAACAGAGTTATAGGCTCCTGTAGAGCAAACATTAAAAGGAGAGACGATCTAGAAAGTGCTTCTTCTCATTCTGGTTTCTTTGCTTGGGGTTAGACCTCTCAGACATTATGTGCATTGTAGAAATGGGGTATCAAGTAATAAGTGGGGATACAAAAATAATAAGTTAAAAAAATAACAATTACAAGCAATTAGATGGAATGTCATGCAGGTGATGCTTAAGAATAAGCTGTATTTAACTAATTTTTTTACTTTATTACATTTGTGTACTAGTATACAGATGTGACTCAGAAATAGTCTTTGTTCTCACAGTAACAGTTAAAACACTTTGTAGTTTTAGTTTACTTATTGTATTAGACAAGTCTGCTGTAGAACTTTTGCAAATGGCGCTCACTAGGAAATCTTGCACTCCGTGGGCTGGTATTGCGTACACGGTGAAATAGAAACCTGACGTCAATTAACGACTGTGGTGAACCCATCTCACAGGATACCCACGTTGTTGCACATCTCAGCAGAAATGTTGTCAGTCTTTATGTTGCCAGGAAGTGGCTTCCAAAGACACAACAAGGTAGTTCTTAAAAAGTTGTGGCTTTTGTACTGATTTTGCAACTTGCATAATTAACTCAAGAATTGTTAGATTGTAATGTAACATACATAACACTACTGCTTATCATTCAGATGCTCTATCTGGGGTTGTCGTTGATTTGCTGATACATGGCCACATCATGTTTCATCTTGTACTCGGTCAGAGCAGAATTACAGTCCTCTGTAGAGGACACTTTTAAAGGAGAGATGGTGTAAAAGAGTGTCCATTTTCTCATTCGTTGTCTTTTAATCTCCTTAAAGATCTCAGCTTATATATGAAAACTCATTTTCAAATTCCAGTCATACCGTCTCCTTTCATTCATTCTCAACTCTTGTGTTCTTCATGTTCCCACACCTAACTGATGCCACGCCTTCCAGTTCTTTCAGTTGCACAGTTAAGCCATATCTTAAGACTGTATGACATCACCTGATGAGTGTCCCAGAAAAAATGGGAGGGTAAACAACAAAGTTGTCTGGCAAAAACACCATGCACACAACTTCAAGAAGTCTGGGATTTGCTGTATTTACTTGATCACTGTTACACTCCGTTGGCAACAAATTGTATTACTTTCTACACAATGGCTTCATACTAAACTACACTGAATATCTTCTCAGGGGCAATAAGATTTTAGGACTTGTCATTGTTTAATTCTAAAACATCTTCATACATTTTGTGTATTGTTATAAATTTTTAAAGACTTGGAAGCCCAATAATCATGATGATGATATGTCAAACAACCTACTAATGCAGTGAAACCATACCTGGGCCTAAAAACACACAATCAAACACTTTTTTAGTCATGGATTGGCCTCCCAAGAGCCCAAACATCGACTGCATTAAAGCAACGTGGGATAATCTGAACAGAAGAAAACCCAGCTCACATCTGAGAGAAGCTTTGGACACTGGAGGACTATTCCTGAAGACTACTTAAAGAAATGACAGGAAAGAGTTAAACAAAGGTGGTCATACCAAACAACATTGTTAGAATTGTTTTCGCCTTAGATATTGTATTCCAATGTATGAATGCACATTTCAAAAAGTCACTGCACCGTTTTCAATTTTCCGAGCAAAATATAATAAAATGAGGGAGGAATTGAGACACACTACTTGACATTCTAACATTTAAAGGGAACAAAACAAATTGTAGGACAGATTGTTAGTAGCTTACGCAGAAGGCAAGTTTCTGAACATGCTTCTCCCCTGTGTAAGGCAGAGAAGACACCATCTTTGGACGCGAGTTACCTTTTCCCTGTTTGTCATTATTCTTCTGGAGATCCCGCCATCTCTTTAGTTCTCAGTGTCTGAATAAATGAGTTGAAAATAAGACTACCTCAAGTACATCTCCATTTGTATATTTAAAGGATTTTTTTGCGTGCGTGCATGTGTCATTTAAAAAAATAAAATAAATAAACTTAAATCGACACACAGGGCACTAAATAAGGATGAAACTTGAAGGGATTTGCCATCCCAGAATAACACCCATTAAAATCAACTTAAATGCTTTCTGAGTAAATATCCTAGTAGACTTAGCTGGGGTGGAGGCATATAGCTGTGTAACATAGTATGTGGGAGGATTGCATATTTAAACAGTGTGTTGTTAGTCAATAGTGCAAATTGTTGGGATGGTTGAAGCAGACAATGGCCTGAGTTTGTGCAGATTTTTGTCCACTGCAGTCATTACATATATTTAAATTCTTTAGTTTTCTTGAGCAGTTTTGTGTCGTTTACTATAAGCACGTTGTTTAACAACTGATTCACAGCTAAGTGTTCCCATTGAGTGTTTTCCTTCTAGAGCTTCAGCATGTTTAGCAGTGATAATGGACTGTTGTGTTTTACATTTCCAAAGCCTTCCAGTATTCCAATTTTGAGGAGTTTTTGTAGGGCGCATGCAAGTGTTGAGATTGATATGCTTCTCGTTAGTATGAGTGTATTCTGTCAGAGCCAATCTGTTTAGAGGAGAAAATTGGGAAGATGTTGTAAAAGCTCTTTGTTGGAGATCAGGTTGCACTGCCTCATTTCACCAGAAATTCAAAGAAAACAATCACGGTTTTGTTTTCAGTTGTCACGCAAGACCACTGAGACCTAAGATCGCTGGTGAGAACCAAAAGCAAAGAGGGAGCAAAACTGGAAGTTCAGGTTCCACTTAGCTGCTATAGATACTGACAACAGGCTTGCCTTTCTACCTGTCTCAGCTGTATTTCTAGTCTGTTGTTGTTTTGTGATTTGGAAAAAAAAATTACACTTTTTCTTGGATTAAGAATATGTGGGGTAGAAAAACTTGACTGTGTGTCTTAGTCAGCAGCTTGATTTTTGTTGTCTTAACTCAACATCTATCTGCATTATTGACAAGCAACACTTCTCTTGTTGTGCCTGCTGGATTTAAATGTAATGTTGTTAATGAGGTGGCCCGAGGAAAGGAAATCTTGAGGGATTTTATTGTGATGTTTCTTCAGTAAAGAACACAGTTTTACCGTACCAACTTTAATCTCAGCTGTACTTTATACTATGAGTTCATTGTAATTTCAAATTTACAGCTAACAAAGGTTTGGGGTTTACAGAATTAAAATTGAAAGGAGTCTTGCTAGATCTTAGATCAAGTTTCAATGTTTTGCAAAAATTGTGAACTAAAACAAATTCTTTGATGGTGTTGTAAATATCAATATTAGTGATCATCTTGTTTATGTGTCTATATTTATACAAGCATGAGATCATGACTACAAATCTGAGTAGTCTGCATTTAGTCTACAGATGTAGAAATGTTTTAAGTGTGGTTTGAATACTGAAGTTGAATTTCACCACAATTTGTCTCATGCTAGTATGTGCTTGTTCATGTTGAAATATACAAGGATTGTAGTTCTTTTAAAGGTTGTGCAACTTGACATTTGAGAAAATAAGCATTGTGTAAATCTCGCAACTTGCGTTCTGCACTTTGTTTTTCCACTGACAAATCGAATGGTAAAGAATAGGATTCAGTTTTAAAAGGAGTTAAAGTTGTATTTTAGAAACGCATCTATAAATGACTAGCACTCCTCCCCAAATTAAGGAAGTGACCTTTTCCCTTTCCTTTTCCATCACAGTGAGTAGCAGTTCAAATGTATCCCATGGGGTTTGCGGGTCATTATGTGCCTCTTTTCCTCGCTGCTGTATTGTTTCTGTCGCCATAATCTCTAATGTAAAATTTCAGCTGTGGCTCAGAAATCATGTAACAGTTCCCTGCAATCTGGATCAAAAGCTCCTTTCATAAGGCAAGAGCTACCCCATACTAATCACATTCTGCCATATCAACCAGACAAGTACTATAAATAACACAAGCCGTTTGCTGCCGTCAAACGCTATACTTGCATTTCAATTGAACTCATGATACATACAAATGCACACGAAGGTGCATCAACAATACCTGCTGTCTATTTTGAGAGTTGATGTGCTCACAATTAATTTGATCTCCTATTGTTGTTTCTTTCATCAATTTCAATTGAAATTGAAACTCAATCAATTTCTCTAGAAACTCCAACAATGACTAAGGGCTTTAAAAGCTCAAAAAGCATTGCTTCATTTAAATGAAAAGAAAGAAAAACCTTTTTGGAAAAATATAAAATGATGAGAATTGGTCCGAGTGAAAGTTGAAAGTTAGTATGTGAATTCTAAATCATAAATGCTTTATTTTCTAATTGTGTTTTCAATAGAATATCTAAGTGCAGGTGCACAACCTCCGTTTCAGCTGCCATTGTGCTTGTGTTCCTGTAGGCGTGGCAGGAGTGGAGCTTCCGTGATTGGCCCTAGGTTGTTCCCCATAGTGAGGCTTGCTGAGTAACAAAGTAGTGAAGTTGACTCATTGAGTCTTGAGCATCAGCATCTTTGGTTATGATAATGATTTCAAAATGTCCATCATCAAATCATTTTTCTTAGGAAACTTGTGAGAGTGTTCTTGTTGTTTCCGTGTGAAAAGAATGAAGATTTCATCCCATACTGTGTACTAGCTGAGCTGTGAAGCCTCTGTTTCCCAATCTTAGGCTGACAAGTACATCACACTCTATTTCTCTTTTTATTCCTGTTAAAGCTAGTTACGCTTTTCTGTGAGAACAATATTTCCGTACATACAGTTGGATGACGTTCAGCTTTCTGGCAGTGTTTTGCAGAATAGCCTTTATTACACAACAGGAACAGTCTGAATTTCAGAATAAACTCATCAGATGTTTTGCAGTTTCATTTTCAACACTACAGTGTTAATATTGAAATGAAGTTAAGGATTACATTAATGCTCACGATCCTTAAGCAACGATTCAAAGACAGTTTTTGGGCTGACTGGCACATAATGTAGCTGTGCCTCAAAGTTTGAAGTGAGCTGCTCAGTTTGTAAAATGGGTACAGATGCTAATTTGACAGAGGACAAGAAATGAACAGAGCATGCCATGGAGATGAGAAAAGTTAGTCACCAAAACAAAGACAGACGGAGCATAAGTTACTACAGTGTGGGTACTATATCTGAGCTTAACTGCTGGTTACCTCAGAGTGTATAAATCCTTTCTGTGGAAAGCATTTGATGGGGAATTACCCCAATTATTTTCAATTGGGACTTATTAGTCACTAAAGCAAACTACTGCTACTACTGGATAAACTAGAAGTTGGCCATTGAATACTTGTTGGCCACAGTGGAAGACCTTGGTGACCTTTTACAGAATTCACACAGATATTTCTGGCATGAAATGGATGGTAAAAACTGAAAATGTGCCATTTTCACAGTTTCATTGTACAGTTCTCTTGCATAGACCTCTTTCTGTACAGCCTTTTCTGTATTTTATTAGTGAGACGCATTCACATACGCAGTTAATAAGTGAGCTCAGCTGTGTGTTTTGTGAATGACTTTTTATGCCTGAAAGCTGCTTCTACAATTCACTGTAGTATCTATAGCAACACCACTGACCCGGGAGGCACTTAAGTTACAGGGAGAGGGTTGTGACAGGGAAGTGGTTTTTTTTTTCTAGCTCTGAGTGGGAGAACTAAGTGGGATTCTGTGACTGGCTTGCCCTCTAGATTGTTTCATTTACTGTTACACAGAAAGTGTGCCTGCAAAGTCACATGCTGACTATTCACACACACCCACACAGTTTGAAAATCTATGAATAAATATAGCTAGTAGGTTTTTTTTAGTTTTTTGCTTTTTTTACTTTTTAACCTTTTCCGTCCCATCAGCCTAAGCACTTACTAGCACGATGGTTCAAGTAAATACTTTGCCGAAATAAGTAGGCTAAGAAAGAAAATGTCAGTCAGCCAAGAGCTTAACATGTCTGGAAATCTCCGTTGCATGTCTTGAATTTTCTTAGTTAAGAAGTCAAAAGCTCCTGATCGACTGAAGTTGGGTGAGTGTGGTCAGTCATCAGTCCCCTAACATGTAGGTCAGTGGATAAACCTATCTGTTGTAGACAGTACGGTTCTCATTAGTGTGCTGCTTTCCAGATTACTCTTTGGGCCAGCCAGCCCTGCAGTGCAGCATATCTTGTCCATTTCTGTTCGTCTTCACGTCAAAGCAGCGCACCACTTTGAATAATAGAGTTATTAAGAAACTGTTTTTACGTGGCAGTACAGCTCTTCGGCTCTGATAACTAACACTCCGGATGCATTAAAAAAATGGTTTTGTTTAAGATACAAAACAAAGTTTTTCAGGTATGTTGTCATAAATTCGAATACTGTAAATATTTGAATTTACTGTACTGTAAATTAAGTAAAAAGTCTCACTGATTGCCTGACCTTTTTGTTTGTTTTTTGCATACCTTACATTAACTCATAATTACTACACCTTCTCTGGTAATTCATGCTGCATTCCCTCCTCCCTCTCTGACCACTCTTAATAGCATGCATCATACATGTGTTTATTTCTTCTTGCTTTGGTTGAATGGAGGCAGGCCCTCTGTCGTCTCCTCTGCTGATGGCCCAGATTACTCTAAGTACTTATACATGAGCTGGCCTCTTCCATAGAGAAGATGTGTGGGAGGCTGACAGCCTTTTACATGTGCATACTTCATGTGAGTGTGGGTGAGTGCATACATGCAGCCATTATTAATGAGTGGGAAATGGAAGAATAGATGACTGGTTCTGCATTTGGGACAACTGTGAACTGAATTGTCAGAAAAGCTGTGGCAAACAAGTAGATCATACTGCCGTCTTTACTACTTTGCACTCTCTAGAAAAAGAGGTCTGTCTTTTACTTTTTATTGGCCCAATATCACCCCTAAAATAAGTATGCTGTTGCTGTTTGTAGCAAAGTCTAACTGAAATACTTGCTCTCACCCACATATAGCATGCAACGAAAATTTAAAGTCTATCACACTTCGGCGGCTCTGTCAGCCAGACAAGATACAGAGCGGATGAAGTATTCTGAGATGATTTTGTATGACAATACTCAGATTAAGACAAGGGGGAGGGAAAGTCATTCTCTGCATGGTCCAAACAAAGCCCCTGTTGACCAAAGTCACATTCAATAGTGTGTACTGCACTTTGATGAAAAATTGTGTAGATTTGATCTATAGAAAACATGCATTTAATTTCCAGCATACTTCCCAGCAGTGCTTAACAACACCCCTCCTATCCACCTTTTAATCTGTTCATCCACATTGAGAGCAGAAAAGATTTTCTGGCTTATCGATATCAGTTTATTTTGCTGTAGAGAGCTTTGCATGAAACCAGTCAAGGACAAGGATTTCCAAAATAATGGCTGACTCATGGCTTACTTTTTGAATTTATATCCTCCACTTCATTGAACAGCATCACATTTGCCATATTTATGGAAAGTTAGATGTGAAAATTGGCTTTTCCCAAATGGTAAACAGAAAGAGTCCGTCTTTTCCAGGATATTTACTGAAGACCTAAAATAAAAGTTATTTTTGTTCAGTAAAAATCTGTGTGGATTGATTCACTGGCAGTGATTATGTGCAGTGTATGCAAATTTGAGGAAAAAATTGGCAGCCCACTCCCTTGGAAGAAATAATAGTATTGAGTGTGCATGATGCAGCTTGCCAACTGCTTTGAGAGGTCCGTCTGCAAAAGTGCCTGGAGAGCCGTTACACACCAGACAGTGTACAGTGCTTTGGGACAGATTTTGGGCTGCATTATTATTTTTAAGTGTAATTCTCTAGTAACAAGTATTTCCATTTAAATTCCAGTGTTTGTTTGCCTTGTCCATTGTGACAGTTTTACCGTCCTCCTCAGATGTGGAGATGGGATTTACAGACTAGCAAGAGACAGCCTCCTACAGCTTTCCGGGGAGGTTAAATTTATCAGATATCGCAGACTAAAGTAAGACGACCAAAAGTAAGACGACCAAAAGTAAACATAGCCAGCAGCCCCGTGGCTATTGAAAGAAACAGAATTGTAAATCAACTGGGTACTACTTCCTCCTACTTCTGTGCTTTATTAGAAACTGTGAGAAACAATAATGACTAATAGTTATATTGGATTTAAATGTGAGAGCCCAGGTTGACAAATGTTGAATTTTCCCTTTTATGATGATCTGAGTGATTTGTGGAAGTCGCACCAGAAGCTAAACATGACCGTTGTTTCACATCCATTTTTCTAATCTATTTAAGTCTTGATCGTTACACTACGGGCTGATGCTGCTTTTTCGTTGTGTCATACTTAATCAAATTAAATGTGCGATTTTAATCATTTCCATTTCATTAAAGTTGATCAAATGTCAACATCCTTGTGTTACACAGGAAGTGAAGCGGGAAAGTAGCACTGCCTCCTTATCGTCCTAGTCTCCTTCTTCATATCTCTCCATTTTCCCTCCATAGTGCCTCAGGATGTCCAAGCGGAGCCTGTTTGTTCGTCTGGTACCATGCCGCTGCTTGCGGGGCGAGGAGGAGATCGTAACATCGCTGGACTACTCCCACTGCAGCCTGGAGACTGTTCCTAAGGAGATCTTTAACTTCGAGAAGACCCTGCAAGAACTCTACCTCGATGCCAACCAGATCGAGGAGCTGCCTAAAGTAAGGCATGCATTGTGATGTATAGAAACCTTCAGTGTGTGTACATCTTTGTTGCTAGGAGTCTTTGAGGGATACAGTTCAACTTTATTAAAAGTCGGGACATTTGTACATTTCTCATGGGACTGTATGTGAACCACATGTTAAACCACACGGTGTTTATATTTTCTTTCCCCCCCTCCTCATTCTACAAGCAACTGTTTAACTGCCAGTTACTCAACCGACTGAGCATGCCAGATAACGACCTGACAGTGTTGCCAGCAGCGATCGCAAACCTCATCAATCTCAGGGAGCTTGATGTCAGCAAAAACAGTAAGCAGGATGATTCCTTTTTAGAACCTTTTTGCTTTAAAGCCTGAAAACTTTCCTTTGAAATTTCAAACGTCGAAACTGTCTTTTTGTTGTCATGACGGCAAGAAAATATATGAACGCATTAATACCTTGTTTAGATTTGCTTTTTCAAAGATGAGACGAGGCGAAATGCCACAGCATGTTTAATTTGCTGTGTTTACGTCACAACATGACTCAAAAAACTGATCAATAGAGCAAGTGGACAAGCCCAGACCTGCAAGCAGCTAGAAACTCTCTCTCAAGTGAAATGGAAAAAACTGAAAGGGCGATATGAAGCTTCTTTGAGCTGGTTCTCTCACACACACACTGTAACAAAATATCTACAGGGTGAATTGTCAACTGATTTGTAGAGTCGGAAGCAGCGGCATTTGTCAAAGTTTAACATTTACTGCTTTGATATTAAACATTTGCACTGTTGAACATGACAGGGCTTTGTACTTGAAGCCCTTTAAATGTTGCCTGTTTGATGAAAGCTTTCCACAGACACACTTGGTGCTCTTCTAGGGTGACATTTAGAACAAAAAACAGATGCAGAACAAAGTGTGTGAGGCTGCGCACCGAATCAGTCAGATGACTCTGCTGTTTAAATAATTTCTGCCTTTTTTAAAAAACAACAACAACAAAATGTATCTCAGGCTACGTCCACACGTACACGGGTATTTTTGAAAACGGAGATTTTCCGTTTTCGTTTTAAAAAATAATCCCGTCCACCCGTAAACGCAGAAATGAAGCAAAACGCTGCTAGGAACATGCCAAAGCAACAGGTGGCGAAATGTTCATACCGTGTAGAAATGTTGGCCAATCAGAAGTCTAGAAGCCTCAGTGGGAAATAGTAAACAAAGCTGGGGCATAGAAGCAGAACCGAGTTGTATGTGTGGAGGGACAGTAACTGTGTGTGTATATGTAAGCATTTAAACACTGCAGAGAGTACAATTAACAGTAACAGTATTGTAGAAATTCATTTCACCGAAACAATAACGTGGCGCACAGTGTGACGTCAAAAAATGCGCACACCTTTGATGCTGCGTTTTCTCCGTTTTTCTCGTCCACACCTAAATGCAAAAATGGAGTTTTCAAAAATATCCACCCTGGCCGGAGTTTTTAGAAATCTCAGTTTTCAGTGACCAAAAACGCCGTTTACGTGTGGACGAAAGATGCAAACGCATAGAAAAATCTGCGTTTTCAAAAATACCCGAGTACGTGTGGACGTAGCCTCAGTTTTTATATCAAATACATCTGCAATAAATTGACACAGTTTTAGCCTCCGTATCACAATCATTATTTGTAAAGTAGACTTTTGTAAATTGAAAGAAAACCAGCACCATGCAGTAGAAAAATTCAAAAGTATGATATTAAACAAGGACAAATGAACATCAACAAAGAAAACCTGACAGTTTTTAAAAAACATAATGGATGACTTCCAGTTTTAATTCAAAGAATGTAACAAAAATATTGCATTAATTGTCCGTTCACTTTCTACATTTATCCATTGAAGCGGGGCTTGAGCCTATCCCAGCTGTTATAGGGTGGGAGGTGGAGAACAACAGATTAAGGTTAATTAGTGTTTCAAAACTGACCACAAGGCGTGATTTAGACTTCTGTGGGGAATCATGCAGTGCCTACAATGTAACCTAGTAAGTGGCAGACGTTATTGCCAGTATTTATGCTTGTGCTGGACAATTATATTTTTTCCCTCCTGGGACTCTTTGTTGCGGTGGGGTTTTGGGGGGCTTCTTGTTTTTCCGTTTCTTACTACATTCGCTAATATCCGTTACGAAAGTTTCAGCAGTCTCCCTCTAGGAATTTGCTGATGTTTATAAGTCCTTAGATCGGTGTTATTATTTTTTCCCCCTATATTGAGGCAATGGTCATTACTCGATCACTAATAAATTCAAAAACTGCCAAGAAAAAGCCAATAAATGCACAGCAGTAATCAGTCATTGTGTAGTTATATTTCTAGTTAGGATGTAGCAGCGGTTATGTGCACAGATTTCCCACCAAAACATAAATCCCCAGCAAGTGTGAATGTAAGTGAAAATTGCATTAACTGGCTGGTAATTACACCCATTTTTAAACGGTCTCTTCATTACTTGCAGCTCAGAAGTAGTTGGACATTTGAATAGTAAGCTGCTCCATCAGCAGGTGTGGTTCCCGATTGTTTCCTCATTGTTTAAAATAAATCTGGAGCTGACTCTGGGGTTTGACTTTGCATTTGGTAGCTATTCATATGAACTCTTAACTAGACCAAGGTGTGGTCAGTGTAAGTCAAGTGTGGGAACAGAAAGGCAAATTTGAAAGAAAAACAAAAGGCCGTCTAGTTCTGGCATACCCAATTTGTACCAGGAAGATGTTAAGAGAAAAAAAAACATATACAAAAGGCAAGGAAGAGCTCATACTACATCCTCTTTCAAAATGACATGGCATGTATGTTTGCCAGAGGAACTGGTTCACTAGTGTTTCTAGATGAAGTGACTGTTGAAGCAACAGGATGAATTTTTAAAACGTATAGCTTACACTGTGCTGAAAAGCTGCAAGACTAAAAGGCTGGTGCTTTACAGTGCAGATGGATAATGACCCAAACCCCAAAAGTTGTTTAAGGCAATGAAAGGGAATGTTCTTAAATGGCAGAGTCACTCACATGACCTCAGCTGAGTTGAGATGCCTTTTAGTGAAAGCAAAGCTGAAAGCAGAGAGACTCACAAACAAGCAGCAAAAGCCTGGCAGAGCATCTCGAGGGAGGACATGCAGCATTTAATGATGTCTGTGGAAAGGATTGCTACAGATTCCCATTTAAGTAATAATAATTATATTTATAATAATGCTAGTTTGTCCAATTACTTTGGCCTGTGTTAAAGGCAGGACTGTAAATTATTAAAGGTGAATGCAAAAAATTGATTTGCATCTTGACTGCTTCATTTTAAATCCATGAGTGTTGTACAGATCCAAAGTTAGGGAAAATAGCCTGACTGTCCAGACGCTTCTCTACCTGACTCCATAAAGAAGTTTGCACAGTCGGCAAAACCCTTTCAGGAACAGAGAGGTTGAAAAGGTAGTTGGACTATAAACGAGCGCAAAAGCAGCCTTGATTAAACAGACATTAGAGGATGTAGTGGCATTTTCATGAACCGGAGCTTCATGTCCCGTGTTTACATTAAATGGAGCTTATCCTTCCACACAAAGCACTTTAGCCTAAGTGTTGTGGGCATAAAAGAAAGTAGGTGGAAATAAACCGTGAGACTTGGTCACAATGCTCACCTTGCTGTGAAGGTTTGGTGAGAAGTTGCAGACTTCAAAACAGATCCCTCACCTTCTATTTTTGTTTTTGCTCTTTGTTTCCTGCTCTTTTATTATGTAACCACATGCAGTTCTGCACTTTTCTTCTCTCTTTTCAGTGAAGACAAAAAATAAGGGCGAAGAAAGGTGCAGAGCTGCTCTTATTATACCACGATCACACACTGTTTAGTCAGAGAACCTTTCTGGTTGTTTATTTGTGTTAAATAAGATGTCTTTCATTATGTTTTATCTTTTTTTCATTTGACAGGAGTTATTTGTTTTGTGTCAGCAGTAACAAAGCAGCTGAGATACACTGAGCAGATGTAGCTTTGTAGTCGTACTCCTGCCCTGCTGATGATAATTTTTGATGACTTCTGTTTCTCTCCAGGCATCCAGGACTTTCCAGAGAACATCAAGAACTGCAAAGGCCTAGCAATTGTAGAAGCCAGCGTGAATCCCATATCCAAGTGAGTTGGGCTTTCCCTCACCTAACACATTTTAGTTTAATGTTCCCTATAAAGTTTGGGTTCCTAGTGTTCTTGCAGAGGCTTACGAGGCTGCTTGTGTGTTCTCATTCGCGTTCTTGCATTTGCATGTGTTATCAGGCTCCCTGAAGGCTTCACTCAGCTTCTGAGTCTGACGCAGCTCTACCTGAACGATGCCTTTCTGGAGTTCCTACCAGCCAGCTTCGGCAGGTCGGTTTCTTCTCTGGTTTGTCACACACTGTACTTGATGGAGTCATGATACTGACATTTGAATTTCTAAATGCAGTCAAGTCATTAACAACTGCAGAAATGCAACACAAAATGATGCTAGCTCGATAAGATGACCCAGTAGAAGTGATTTTGATTCATACTGTGGGCTACACTTGTGCTGTGTGGCACCAGGACCAAGTACTAATTATGTCATGTCAACAGCACAAAAGTGATGCAGCGAGCATTCACAGACCTATTTGTCTGTCTATCTCTCAGACCTGGCTTACTATTAATTCATTAGCATTTACATTTAAATCATACTGGAGAAACACACAGCTTTAAAAAATGATCACTTTATTTAAAATGATCATGTTGTCTTCTTAACATTTACTTACTATGCTTTTCAATATATAGTTAGGCTACACAGATTATTAATCACTTTCATTACTTGCACGTTACACAAAAGTTGGTGTTGAGCCTTCTGAATGCAGAAAACGTGATGTGATCTGGTGCTGATTCCATCTTTATATTTCTTCCTTTTAGTACTAGTTCTATACAAGAGAAGATTACATCAGACTTTTTTGCTGTCATGTAACTGCACATCATAGCTGCTTAGTGAAAGATAAGCCGGCTGAGAAAATCATGGCTGCTAAGCTTCAAAAGCCATTTCACATAATATCCCTTTTGGGGAAAATCAACTAATTATGACAATGATTTTTCCTGCTTGCAGGTTGACTAAGCTACAAATCCTGGAGCTGAGGGAGAATCAGTTAAAGATGTTGCCAAAGTAGGTGGTTTTTATTTAGCAAACCTTCCAAATGTGAAATATGAAGAATGTTCATTTTAATTAAAAATAATAATAAAAGCAGAGTCTCTCTGAAATTCAGTCGCTTTATGCACTTTATGAAGATTTATTTTTTATTTTTTTTAATCCCTACTTCCTCATTGTCCTCTTCCTCTTGCACCCCCTGCAATGTCTGTCCTTTATCCTTTGTTTTAATCATAGACTCTTTCTCTAAACCTCTAACTGTAGTATTAAATTCCACTGTGTTACATAAGAGTCCCCTTTACTTGGCCACTTGCGCTGACAGATTTTATAATCCTCTACTGAGACAGTGGTGAAGGTCTTTTTGCTATTTGAGAAGTGTGCTGTGAGACTGAATGTCCCACAGATATTAGAGAAAGCTCCAGGTGATTTTTGGGGGAAGTCACCGTCTCCCTGGTTTCTCTTTAATTTCTGTCACACTTGACTAGCTTTACCATCTTACCATCCTTAACGATACTTGCTGTTTTTTCCCTTCCCCCCTCTGTCTGAGTTTCCTTTTATAATCTCCCCTTTATTATTATTATTATTATTATTTTTTTTTTTTTTTTTGCATTTATTTTTCACTGACTGATGTTCCAGCCGGTGTATGAAGTGCAGTACAGTCAGTGCCACAGCTCAGAGCGGATCCCTTTTTTCTTGCTGTGTTTATGTGACAGAGGCCAGACCTGTTAAAGTCTGGAGGCCTGACAAAGAAAGGGACTAATGATCGGGAGTGTTGCCAGTGCAACACACAAGCATTTCAGAGATGTAAACAGTGTGTGCAAAGTGGTGCAATAGAAGTCTTCTCAGGGCTTTCATGTAGAAGCTGCTCCCTCTATTCTCCATCTCTCTCCTCTGGTGCACAGACACACACTGAGCACATGCATAAACCAAGTGTTTTAAAGAAGGCTGCAGTGTTCCTCGCTCAGGGTCATAAGCCCCTTAGTGCTGTTTTTTTAACTGGTGAACTCACTTTCTAGATTAGCCAAAACAGCTCTTTCTCACCCTTTTTTAGCTGTTTGGTTTGGTGTGGGTTTTTTGTTGTTTTGTGGTGTGGGGTGAAACACTGTTCGTTCCTTGGTATCATTTCTGTCCCACAAGTACATTTCCACTAACACAGTTTTCACAGTGTCTTGGTTTGCTTTAGGGTTGGGATTATACTTTTTAATCAACTTTTATATTATATGGAATTGGGGATCCCCACATTGTGAAATTGACAGTCAGTGGAAATGTTTTATTTTTATTTTGCTTTTATTTGTGCGTGCGCGTGTCTGTGTACGTGCTACGTTTTTGTTTTTTGCTGCTGGCAGTAAAGGACAAATGTCCTCAAAGGTGTCTTGTTATTCGATCTGTGAGGAAAGAGTTGTTCTTAATCACTAATAAGCCTCTATGAAATATTTTCTCTCCAGTTGTCTGTTGTGCTGTGGTCAGTTAAATCAGTGTTGTAAGCAGTGCGTGTTTACAGTGTAGGGGAGAATGTGAGCCTGTGGCCTGAATGTGCGAGAAAATTTGGAGCAAGGCTTAGGGCACATTTTCCATTATTTAGAGCATATTTCTATCACGCCTAAGCTCTAAAAGGTATTTATTTCCACATAAAATAATTCAGTGACAGGAGTGAAGGCGCAGCATGTCTGCTTTCCAAATCGAACAGCATGAAAACTGACTGACAGTGGCATAGAGGAGGAATTTTCTTATGGCTGGTTTTTTTTTTCTTCTTTAATATGTAAACCATGAAATTCATGTGTTTTTGTTGTTGTTGTTGTTTTTGTTTTGTTTTTTATGTTTCCTCCTTGTGTGTCTGCAGAAGCATGCAGAAGCTCACACAGCTGGAGAGGTTGGACCTGGGGAGTAATGAGTTCACTGAAGTGGTGAGTATCTTTCAGTCAGTCTGTTACTGCTCGGGGCTCTCACCTCCTCCTTCCTTAATCTGTTCCCTGTCCTATTTTCGTTTTTTAAGCACATATGTCGAAAGTTTTCTTTTCCTTACAATCTGAACCATCATTTATACATGATAATGTGATTCATTTTTTTTAGCTTGCTCACAACTACGTGCTTTCTCTTTTCTACATGTGCAGCCTGAGGTGGTGGAGTGGCTGACTGGACTCAAGGAGCTGTGGATGGACGGGAACAAACTGACCTTTTTACCTGGGGTATCATATACGCTCATATTCCCGTTTAGTGACTGCTGCGTCTTAACACATCATCTTGAGATTATTTCCCTCGATTCTCCCCCAACCCCCCAAAACTGTGTGTCTCCTCAAGTCTTCATCAAAAAGAGCTGCAGTCAGTTTACATCAGACTTTGAGCTCTCTGAAACCAGCAGAGAGGGCTGCGCTTTGAACGCGATTCTGTCGTAGGATGAACTCACACAACAAAATGCATAGTTTTGGGTTTGCATATGTCCCCCAGAAAAAAATCAGCTATGAAAGAATTCTTATGTCCATGTGTTGACAGTCAGGATTTGTTAAATGAGGTTCTTCTTTCATCCAAATGACCAGCTTGTTTGTAAGTGGGTCATAATTAAAGCATTAGTTCTGCTGCCAGCATTTCAGTAGCATCAGCTGTAATCACAATCTGGCCTTTTATAAGCCATGACGTCTGTGGAGTATGAAACAAACCATTAAGTGTTACTGTTCTGCTAATGAAATGAGTGTTTTCAACCTAAAATAAGTGTGATATTGTCTCCCACTGTGGGATTATATTATGCCTGCATATATAGTTAGTTCACTTCACTGCAGAAAATGTTAGTTAACTGCTTTTGTGTGATCATTTTAATTTACTGCCACAGTCTGCATCTCATACTGCTGCATAAATTAAGGGTGACTTTTTATTTTATTTTGTGCAGATGTTGGGGACATTAAAACAACTGGTGTATCTAGACGTGTCGAAGAACAACTTGGAGATGGTGGATGAACAAATCCGCGGCTGTGAGAATCTACAGGACCTCCTGCTCTCCAACAATGCTCTCACACAGCTGCCAGGCTCCATCGGTAAAGATCTGTCTCACACACACACACACACACACACACACACACACACACACACACACACACACACACACACACACACTGTATTAGAAGACATGTTATGAAACACCTTAACTCTCTTTTAGCTGTTGCCAGCTTTTAAATCTTTCCAAGCCCTTCATCAGTGAAAAAGCCTCTCTTGTCTCTTTCTATGTCTCTTTTAGCACTTGCAGTGTGAGCCGACAGGACAGTACTACCACGAGACTTTATTTTTCTGTGTCATTTTCTCTAATAGAAACTGATCTATATATAATTGCAACAGAGAATGAAACTGATGTGCTGCATAATAACCTTTTACTTATTTTTCAGTATTCAGTTTTATTTTTGGTTTTTGATGAAACCAAATTATGCTAACAATATAAAACTGTAGGTGAAGTACACAGTGAGCTACTCATAACATATTGTGATGTCCGTAACAGAAGAAATACAATTATTCAAATATTTCTACAGCTCAGGATTGCTTTTACCCAACCCTTATTAATCTCTAATGAATTAGGTTCCAATTACTCATGTATTCAAAATCATGTCACGGGTGTGAAAAATTTAGCAATATCAATGCAGCTTACTCATTTATGATTCACTGCATCTTTTTGTTTAGTTTTTCTTTATAGACAAATAGAAATGAAACACCATATTCAATTTGGGTTACATTTGTGACAAGTTGTTAAGTGACCAGTAAAAATAGATAAATTGCTCAAAAATTAAGACCTGTACATAGAAACTGAAATTTAATATTATACATATTAAGAATAAACTTATTTGTGTAAAAAAACAAAACTCCACAGGTTTTAAACCAATGTAAAGACAGACACATTGGCTCACAAAGGTAAATATGATTTAAACATGAAGTTAAAAGTTCTGTAAAATAAAATCATTGAGTACAATAATGTAGACTGATATTGGATGTTCTGGGCAAGCCTAAAAATAGCAACCTGGATCAGCAGTTATATTTTCTTCCAGCCATGAGGGACACAGTTAACTCAGCATTAAGGCCTCCGTCGCAACCGTAGCAACCATCTGGAAAATGTATGCACCAGTTGGTGGAGGTTGCTGCCAATTGCTATGAAACCAACGAACCCCATTCCATTCAATTTCAATTCAGTTTTATTTATATAGCACCAAATCATAACAACATTCACCCCAAGGTTATTTATAAAGACAAAGACCCTATAATAATAGGGAGAAACCCCAACAGTCAGATCACCCCCTATAAGCAAGTAGTTGGCGACAGTAGGAAGGAAAATCTCCCGAACAGAACGTGTCAGTGGCAGTGATGGTGCCCCATTAACCCTCAGCAGTGCAGAGCCCGACAACTTCTCTGTGCGACTGGGTGACAGACAGCTGACAATTGTGTTGGCTACTTTCTTTCCCTTTTTCAAATGTTAATTTTGACAAATAGGTGCCTTTTTTTCAAAATAAATTGTAAAGCTACATTTATAATATTTATTGACAGTCATAATTTTGAATGGCATACTTACTCCCATCCCTTTTGCAAAAAACAAGACTAATAAAATCCTTTAAATTCATGCAAACACTGCTGTTGAAATCATGGTTGATGACGACTGCTATAGGCATTACTGTATTGACAGTATGAATGAATCTAATTAACTGGTGTGTAATGGATCTTCCTCTTTGCTGCGTACCAGCAAGTGATAGTCAATAACTGATCTGAGCTGTTGTCGACGCCTTCCTGATCCTAGCTCTCTGTTCCTTTTTGTTTTAAAGGCACCCTGAAGAAACTGACGGCACTGAAAGTGGATGAAAATCAGCTGATGTACTTGCCAGATTCCATTGGAGGGTGAGCATCACAGCAATAGATTTGATAACAGCAGAGTAAACCCTGAGCTCAGTGGATTATTGTGTCGTGTTTTTTTTTTTTTTTTTATATATCTGGAATCCATTGATCTGATAAAACGTTTTTCTGGGAAAAGTAGATATCCCCATTAAAGAGAATGCAACCCCTGCTCGATTTGTTTTGGTCTCGCGCTGATGATCGGTAGCTTAGTAATGGCTATGGCTATAAAGAGTGGTTATGAATGTCATGTCTTTGAATCTGCCATAGCGATTTAAGGACACAGTTCATCCATTTGCTTCAGTGTGGAAGGGCTGCTGGTAAACACTGGTCTCATGACCCTCATAGGCAGTAATGATATGAAATCCTGTGTTACTATTCAGAGGTTTTTCTGCCTAATGTATACAGGTAAACCCTCAGTCACCGGCTGCTGAGTACCGAGCCAGGTCCACACGCTGATCCTCTTTCTACTCTGAATCATTGACACACAGTTGACAAAGATTAGGTTCCATTTAATCCATGCTTTTATTTTTTAATCCGTCCCCTCCAACATCCATGAGAAAGACAAATCGACATTAACTGATAAAAACAATTGTATCTTTGCAGTTTTTTATTACTGTTTTCAAACAACCTCAATTGCCCCTTATGTTAGAATGTGCTGCCTTATGTACTTTGACGTAGATTATGTGACAAAGCCTATGGTTTAGCTTAATCCCATGCAAGGGTTTTAGTTTAAGCAAGCTCATTTCCTCCCCCATTTATATGTAGCTGGTTTCGTTTTACTTTGCCACTTGTCCACTGGGGTTTTTTTGTTTCCCTGGTGTATTTTTAGTAGACAGGCGTCAGATCCTTGTGGAGTTTCATGGTACTGTAGCATATGAGCTTTCTAGACGTGAGGCTGCTTTGCATTAATATGAAACCCAGCGTGCATTTACATTTTTCACTCAGCAAAATTCCACTTAAATGATGTCCCATGACATATTTGAGATTTGCATTTGCATCAGTCTATTTGTGTTTCACCGTCACTGTACAGTAACTTTGATCCAAAGTTGATCAGAGCTTTTCTTATTTAGTTACTTAGCTGTTCATTATTTAATAGTCTCTGTGAAGAATTTAAAGAGATCAGAATGCACTGACCGTTGTAAGCAATGAAACCAGATGCATATGAGTATGCTTAACAAAAAGAGCCACCTAAATGTGGTAGCAGCGCTGTGTTCAGTTTCTTCAGCATGTGTTTGAAGCCCAGCAGCTGCCGTCTGAAAGAGCTTTTTCAGAAAGAGCAAAACTCCAAGTGAATCTTGTGCTAACATCCTAGACATTACATGGCTGTCTGCTTAACATCCTTCAGCCATCCTGAGCTTTCTAGTAAGTAGTAGCTTGCTTAGCTACAAATCTTAATATTGTTATTGAAGCCCTGTCCACTGGCCGTTCCTTTGGAGTTGATGTTGCTCTTGGTAATCGTCTTAAATATTTCCCACCCTGTTATGACTGTCTGTGGCAGTTTAGAGCTAAGATGACCACCAAGTACCTGCCCACTTGGTGGTGTTAATGGCTTTTTCACCTGTTAATAAATTGATATTGCAACAAGAGAGCAAAGAAATTGTAGCACATAGGAACAATAATGTACCACAGACAGGGATCCTACCATATCATCCTTCTTTCCCTAACCCATCTCAACCTAATTTTCTGTCTCTGCAAACAGTGTAGGATATGTGACTGTGCAAAGGACCGCAGAAATAAGTTCACCACGTCACACACAGTCTAATCCCAGATTGCACGCATTTTTATAATTTACATAAATTAGATAAACACGTTTACTGTATTTAATAAATAGGTGTGTGTGTGTGTGTGTGTGTGTGTGTGTGTGTGTGTGTGTGTGTGTGTGTGTGTGTGTGTGTGTGGACATACAGATGTCCACTCAGAGATGAGCAAAAATGAAATTAAATAAAAAATGCATTGGTGTTCTCCATTGCAGCAGTATGTTCAGTATTTCTTTGTTTGTAAGTGTCTGACTGCTGGTGGTAACTTCTTGGCACTTTAACTGCAAAAAAAACTGCCATTAAAGTGCATTTTTGGCAACCGCATGATTCCCATCCTCCCATGTCTCTCTGCATCAGGCTGACATGCATTGATGAGCTGGATTGCAGTTTCAATGAGATTGAAGCGTTGCCAGCCACCATTGGCCAGTGTGTCAATATGCGCACCTTTGCTGCAGATCACAACTTCCTTGCCCAGCTTCCACCCGAGGTGAGTGTGCGCATCGGTTTGGAGATTTTAATCCGTGTGTTCACTGTGAGAGTCATTGGTGTGCTCGCTTCACAGATGGGCAACTGGAAGAGGGCAACTGTGCTGTTTCTACATTCCAACAAGCTGGAGTCTTTGCCCGAGGAGATGGGCGACATGCAAAAGCTCAAAGTCGTCAACCTCAGCAACAACAAGTGAGCCTTCTCTGCTTGTTGTATTTTTATTTATTTTTATTTTTTAGAACCTCTGGCCTGATTTTAAATATTATCTAAATCTAAATCCAAACACGAAATTGCTGTAGTCTTCTGTTTTTTGTTGTGCATCAGATCTATTTGCAATTATTTACTTTGTTCAGACTAAACAAGATGTTAACTATGAAATCTACACATTTTATCAGAATTACACAACATAACTGACAAAACAATTGTTGGATTAGTTGATAAAATTAAATAATATATAATCAATTTTACGTACTTTAAATCCAGGACATTCTAAAAGCAGTGATTCCTTCACTATGTAAAGCTACCAGTTAATAGAAGCAATTAAATGTCTTGTCTTACGCTTATTTTCAAATGTGGAGTTTGAAATTGTACCTGCTGATTACAGTATTGTAATGAAGGCTTATTAGAATGAAAAAAGGGTAAGGTCTTGATCGTTTCCTTTTTTAAGAAAAAAGGGACATTTTCCAGGCTTATCTTTTATAGTCGGCCTGCTTAGATCAAATTTGCCTGACAAAAAGAATTAAATTGACTTTTTTTTAACTCGCTCAGGAAAGCAGTTTTAAGCGTTTTGGTGACTGAGTTTTGTTTTTTTGTTTTTTGTTCTACTTCAGGTTGAAGAATCTTCCGTACAGTTTCACCAAACTAACTGAGCTGACTGCAATGTGGCTGTCTGAAAATCAGGTAAGACTGCACAAGTATTATGCATAAAACAATAAGGCCTCTGGGTTCAGAGGTGTCAGATGGGGACAGCAATAGCAGGAGCGTCTGTGACTCACACTAAAAATTCAGCTGTAAATCAAGAAGCCTTCCCGGTAGCTCACAGGAAGGTACCACTTCCAGGACATCTGATCTAATGCAGGTCAGATTGGATGACCAGTCTTTAAAATGTGGAAACAGAGTAGAGGTTTCTGGCATAAGTTCATTTACAGCTAACGAGGTTAAAGCACTAGTAACACTTGTATTATAAAAAACCTCTGTATTGCTTGATCAACACATTTGGGTCATTCTGTATTTCAAACTTAAAAGGATCCTAATGATTCTCAGAAAATGCCCCCTTTACCTAATGGTTATTTGAGTGGCAATCTACACAAGAAACCTTGACCACTGAATGTGTAAACCTGAATGACAAGGAGGGCATTTGTAAGACGAGACTGCAGCAGCCAGACGGAATTAAAGTGGTGTTCAAAATTACCAGGCAAGTTGAGGTGCATGAAATTTGGACTTCTTAACAGGAAATGTCTGGTCGGCTCACATGAGAGCAAAAGGCTTATAATCCCAATTTGTCACAGCAGGGTGACTTTCTATGGTAAAGGAATACTTGACCTGGTCATATTGTCAGTATACAGAGGCAACGAAAGGATGGAGAACACTCTGTGGGACACTGTGGATTCAGTGTGTTGGCTTTTGTTCAGCTTATTTCCAAATTACAGTCTGACTCTGACTGCATTCTCAAATCAATTATTCATGCCTTTTTCCCTCTCCTGGCTAGACTGTCCCAAGGTTCTGTTTGGATGCCTTAACAAATTGTCCCCAGGAAACTGCAGCTGTTTGAGAATGCTGCAGAGAGAAGATGTAGAGTCATCCACACAGCATCCATCACTGCTGTCCTGCTCTTATATAAACTGTCTGATTTGTAATGAATAAAATCTCAAAAATTTTGTGGTCCTTATATCTTTCCACAATCACTTTCCTACCTAAATAACTCCTAACAAGGACACTGCGAAGACAGGCAGTCTGCAACAGCTACATCAACACTAAGACACATGGATGCAGTTGGACAGGTGCAACAATGCAGACGGGGGCCTAAGGCAAGCTTAGAGCAGCCTCATCAACGAATGGATGACAGGAAGAGGCACCCAGATGTGTTAAAGTAATGTGAAGGCAAATTAGAAGTGAAGAAAGTCGGCGTGAAATAGCTGCGTAGAATTCGGGGAAGACGGGTTAAATTTATCACGGCTCCATCTTGTGATGTGTTATTTTCCCCTGCGGTTAAGTGTTCTCTTCCATATTTACGTTTTTCATGTCCCATGTATTTGTCAAAGAACTGCTGATTTTACATGGCACACTCAACCCCATATTTTGTCCACACAGTCAAAACCCCTGATCCCACTCCAGAAAGAGGAAGATCCAGAGACTCAGAAAACAGTGCTGACCAACTACATGTTCCCCCAGCAAATTAGGATTGAGGAATGTGAGTAACTGCTCTTTGTTTGATATACATTTCCAAGCTGTAAGTGGCACACTATCAAACACTTCACTCACTCACTTGGTTTTCAGCATCAGGACTAAGTACTACTAGCACTGACATAAACCCTAAATTCTCATGGACATTGTTAGGTGTTAAGAAGACTATATTATGTTACCCTCACAAAGTTTGATGACCTACAAGGATCCCTAAATGCATATTTTATAAAAGACCTTGTTATCTGAGACTGAAGCAAGGGAAACACTAGCCATCGTCTTCTTGTCAAGCACCTGTTTGTTTGGTTTCCTTTTACAGCAGACAGCTCACACTGACAGTGTTGTATCTTTACTTTAGAGTAATTAGTGGTTCGTGGTCTGCGTGCTTGAGCTACTGAAATTGTCTTTTTTGAGACGTCGGGGATTTCTGTCACAGCCTGAACAGTTACGGCCCTGTGGCGGGCTTTACACCATTTGCCATGTTTATTAGCTAGGGCTTGTTTCCGATCAAGCTTTTTCTTTTGCTTGGAAGCTGGAAGTATTCACAGCCTGACTGCAGTTAACATGTTTTACAACTTGTTGATATGGAGAGTACACAGCAGGTGACTCAACGGGTTCACTGTGACTTCACGCTGTGGGGTGTTGTCAAGTGAGCTACAGTTGTGTATGTAATCTTTTGAGCTGATGTTGTCAGAGAATTAGTCAAATGGGATATCTTATCAGAAAATTCTACTACACACCTTCACACTTAGTCTCTCTATTGCTAAATCGAGAGCAGTAAGCTTCTTACAACAGGAAAACCACACTGATTGACACCTTCACAAATATTTCACAGTGTCTAATTGTCTGCTTGCTTCATTTCAGGCAAGTCATACAGGAGTTATGGTTAAACAGAGAGACTGAGTTGAATCTTTCATGCTTTTTTTCATTACCGATTAACCACAAACTTGCTTCTTTGCGTTTACGGTGGAGTATTCATACTGAAGATTAGTACATAGTAGCAAAATATTCTCTTGGAATTTTTTGAATGCCATCATAGAAAAGGAATTTATTGCAACATCAGTTCCAGGGTTTAACAGCACTGTTTGGTTCTTTTGGAGTTTTTTGGGTTAACTCCCAATTTTCAAGTTCCTCCACAGCTCCCTTCAGTTTATTGGCGTTCCTCGTGTTTCCTTTGCGCCATCTTGTGGTCACATTTATTATGTGACAGATTTAGGTTGAATTAAAAAGTCCTCATTTGGGTGGGGAAAAAAATACAAAAAACGAATTTTGATTCACTGCCTGGCATTTTTATTTTTCCCCACAGACATTCCAAACTCTGACTCTGAGAGCTTTAATCCAACTCTGTGGGAGGAGCAACGCAAGCACCGAGCTCAGGTGGCCTTCGAATGTGACGAGGACAAAGATGAGAGAGAAACGCCCCCGAGGGTTAGTGCTGCACATTTGTTACTGCTTATATAATTGGAAAAGGAAAAACAACAGTGGCAACACGAATTACCGCAGCAGCAGGGGCTTTTTTGGACACAAATCTTCACTTTGTTTCCTCCTCTGCGGGGATGGGGTCTAATAAAATGGGATGTAATTTCTGCTTAACCCTGTCATCTCTAGCATGAAAGCAGTCTTATTTATTTCAGCATGTTACCATTTTTGGTCAGCTTTAATTTTAAACTCTGTGTATTCAAACTGTTGTAGGAGGGAAACCTGAAGCGCTACCCTACACCATACCCAGACGAGCTGAAGAACATGGTAAAAACAGCCCAGTCGGTGGCTCACAGGCTCAAGGAGGATGAGTCGAGTGATGAGTCCAGCAAAGAAGCAAAACCTGTTGAGAGAAACCACATTGGAATGCAGGATGTGGGGGTAAAGGTCAGTGAAGGGCTCCACTTGGAAAGAAACCAGCCTCTTTCATTTCTGGTGTCTTGTTGTTGGATTCATTTAAATTCCCTTTTTAACCTCTCCATAAGGTTTTAATGCATAACTAATCACCTGGACTGTTTTTGTGCAGGTGATTGAAGCCCCCTGTCCCAATGGTGTAGCGTCAAACATGGAGGCCCAAGTGTCTGCCGACGTGTGTGGCCAAAATCTCTCTGCACCCGAAGCAAAGGACACTTCTGAGTCTTACAGCTCCCAGAAAATCCCCCTCAAGTCTTCAGAGGACTCAATGATGAACCACGAGGACACACTAGAGGTAGTCCAAATAATTCAGTGCTTCAGATTTTTAGGACTTCTCACAGTTACACAAACAAGAAGTACAAAGTGCTTCCTCTGTCTTTAGGATTCTGAGGAGCTGTCAGATGAAGAAGACGAGATGAAGATTGCAGAGCTCAGACCCCCTCTTATTGAGATTTCCATCAACCAGCCTAAAGTAGTGACTCTAAGTAAGGATAAAAAAGGTAACTATGAAGGATCTAAAGTTAAAATTGAAATGTCTGGATGCAGAACACTGACAGTAATTTATGATTAACAGACGATGGGAAAGATGCAGATTCTTTGCTGGATGACACCGTGGCTAACAGCAACCAGAACAACAGTAACTGCTCATCTCCATCACGCATGTCAGACTCTGTGTCTCTGACCACAGACAGCAGCCAGGACAACTCTTTGTGCACACCTGAGAGAGAGGCAAAGATGCCTTTCCTACCAAAAAGCCGGTTAGTGCTATTCCGTATGGTAATATACACTAAAGAAGGGAGTGCTCCTCCTGCTCTTATTTTACTCTTTCAGTATTTGTCCTCATTTTAGGCAAGAAGATGAGAATATGAACCAGCCTAAAGACACCACCCCTCTCCTCCATAATGGCAATGGCTCTGAAACGTCCCTCCAGGCCCTCTTAAAAACCCAGCAGGCACCACCAGAGAAAATGGGAGACTACGACCTGTCCATGGAAGCCAGACTGGCCTTCATTGAGAAGGGAATAAACAATGGTATGGGAGACACGTACACCAAGTGGGACCAGATTAATATGAATGTGACCAAGCTGCCAACTGACAACATGGTTCAGCTGGATGAGTTGGATAAAGGCAAAAATGGTTCGTTAGCTCAGGAGGAAGTGGACAGCAAAGAGGGTTACGATAACATGGATCATTTACAGAATGGAAATCGACAGCCAGGTGACTGCAACGATAGTCTGGGGAATAAAAGCCTAGGGATGAGAGGAGAAACAGCTGCTGTGCACGTGGCCTCGACAGGCGTGACAGCCTGCAGTGACATGTCTCTATCTCGCAGCACTGAGGAACTGTCTCCAGAGAAAAGGTGCCATCCCCCGCAGGTGTTGAAGTCTCACAGCATCAGCAACATAGAAACAGGGGCCATGAGGTTGTACTCCTTTGATGGAGATGATGACTCAGTGGGGACTAGGGTGGCAGGGGCCGGGCCAGGGCCAGGAGCTCAGGGCCAGAGCATAGTCAGGAGCAAGTCAGCCGGCCAGTTGCTCAATGATCAGACTCTCCTGGTCTACCCCAACTCCTCTGCGTCCTCTTCAGACCTGCTGTCCTCTTCTAAGCTTCCTGCCAACACAAGCAGACATCCAGTCTCCTCCAGCATGGCCATGGGAATCCCTCCTCCTCAGTACAACATACAATACACAAACAGTGACATGTCTAAAGAGGGTCTCTGGGGCCAGAGGACAGCCATGGCTTCAGAGCAACAAGGCTACCATCCTGCTCCTCCTCCACACTCACTAGCCAACACCAATTACTCAAACCGTAATCAGGCGCCTCCTTACCCTCTGCAGCCCCAGCAGAGAGGCTCTGCGATGGCTTCCAAACCTTCTGGGGAGATGTGGGCTATGGAGAGACTTCATTCTGCTGCAGGCCAGCCTAGAAGCAGCACCCTGCAGAGGCAAGGCAGCACTAGCTCCACAGCTTCCATGTCTGACCCAAGGCGTATGCAGTTGTCCGAAGGAGACTACATGACATACAGGGACATTCACACCCTCGCCAGAGGGCCACTAGCAATGAGTCACGCCATGCAGAGGCCCCTCTCAGCTCGCACTTACAGCATCGATGTACCCGGAGCTTCCAGGCCTCACAGCAGCAGGCCACCGGCCCATGAGCTTCCAGAACGGACCATGTCTGTTAGCGATTTTAATTACCAGCACAGCAGCCCCAGCAAGAGGCCCAACACCAGGGTGAAGTCTGAGCACTCACTCCTCGACGGACCTGGACAGATGCAGGGAGGAATGGGAGCAGGGAGGGTTCCAGTAGACTGGAGAGACCAGGTGATGCGGCACATCGAGGCCAAGAAGATGGAAAAGGTAAAGAGTTTTATTATGAAAAAAGAACTGCTTGATATCTATTTTTGTGTGTGTGTGTGTGTGCCTGCGCTTTGTTTTGGGTGGGAGGGGTTAAAAGTTTATGTTCATCCATAAAAGCCCACCAGCATAACATGACCACAAATGAACTCCTAATATTCTTTAGGTGGAAGACACTTTAAACAACAGGATCTCACTCTGCACATAGTTTTGGTTTTTGTTGGTGCTTCTGAATGCAAACAGAAATTAAGACTGTAGTGTCAAATAGAGGCTAAGAATACATAAATGAAAGCAACCACCATCACCATAAAGAGCCCATCCCTACTTTGAGTCAACTCAAAACCTGCTGAAACAAACCAAAACCTAAATGTTTGTGTGAATCAGCTATTTAGATGTAGCCTACTAACCCAGCTATATGCAAACTATACGTGATTCACTGCATGTTTGTCTGTATATGCTTTAAACCTCTTTGTTGTGTGTTTTTTATTATGTCATCACTCATTTGGTGCATTGCATGGCCACCACTGACTTGTTGGTGCTGGATGTTCCGTGTCATCAGAACGCGCTGTCTCGCTCCTATAATTCCAATAACGCTCCGCTGAGCTGGTCTCACTACGGCAGCTGTAGGGATATGCATGCCAGCCAAGGGTCCCTGGTCTTTAGTGTCAGGGACGGACAGCCCTACGGAGCTCTGGGCTTCTGTGTGAGTACTGTCAACTCATAGATCGCTCCTGCAGCTCATACTAAAGCCAGGGTATCCAGTTCCTGCAAGTTTCACATCCTTTACAAGAGAAGGAAATGTCTGTTTCCTTCTCTCGCCAGTGTTGAAGTGATCACAGATGCTCGGAAGCCATGTTTCACTTGTCCTTTTATAGGCAAGGGAAAATATCATTCCCAACGTATGTTTTTCATGACCATGATCTCTGTTAGTGCCTAAAATATCAGAGTGAAACATGGATGAATTCTGGTTTTTGTGTTGTTTTTTGTGGTTAAATACAAGTAGAGCTGTTTAAAAGGGGTCTCCTTCTTTATTTGTACCATCATTAGTTGGTTTACTTGGTTTCTCATTTAGAAACTTTACTACATCTATGGTAGAATGAGATTAGTGTGATTTCATACTGAATTTTGATAAAAAATAAATAAATATTTGGAAGTAATCAAAGCTGAAACTGCTTCCTAACAAGATTTAGAGGCCGTGTGAGGAAAAAAATATCTGACAACATGAAAACAAACTTTGTTTTGTTCTCTCTAAGAAAAGTCTACTTTCATTTATTCATGAATATTAAGTATGGTACAAAGCAGCTCCTTTTAAACCTACCAGGCTCTAGTACATCAGAATCAATATCGCCGTGCGTCATCTGTCTTCCTTGTTGCTCTTGCATTTCACAAACCATTCATTTTCTTCTCCTTTAATTGCACTTCAAATGCTTTCTTTCTCGTCTGCCACCTTCTTCAATCCAAACTTTTGATCACTTCAGAATCGCTTCATAACCTCTCATGGTGTGTGTGTGTGGGGGGATGAAAGCTATGTTTGTGGAAGGTAAGTAGTCAATGTGTGTGTCTAAATGATTTAGAAAGGGGGTATTAGATCTGTAGAGGCAAAACTAAAGCTGTCTGAGAGTGTTGTGTAACCACTTTACTGCTTAACATTCAAGATTCATCTCATCTCCTGGTGGCTAATGTTCCAAATTATATTCTGCTTGGTGTTTAAATAGAAGCTATGCAGACTTTAATCTCCGTTTTTTGTGTCTTAGTTGGTGTGTTGATCGCTCTGTGGTGTCTTCTAAATCAACAGCTTGTGTGATCCCAGAGTCTCAGTAATCAATGTTTTTTGTTATCCTTGATTGCAAATGGGGTTAAAGTGGGCAAGTCCTTAATGGTGTCCCAGCACCTTAAATCCAATAGGCATGTCCTTCCAGCTGACTGCATGGAGATACTTGCTCAAGAAGAAAACAATGACATCCCTCCTACACCTTCGACACATCCTTTTTTTCTTCCCATCCTTGTGATGTGTTCGGGGTGCAGATGTAAAGTTGTGGCCAAGGTACTTTAGCGTCTAGTAAGTCATGTAGAAGAAGAGTGTGCATAAATGGATGGGCTGGGGGGGCGGCATGCTAGTGTGGACAAGAGAGGAAGATGAAAGATTATTTTCAAAGGTAAGGACTGCCCAGCAAGTGAAATTTTATAAGCTAAAAATTGGAATTTTACTCGTCATTTTCTAAAATCATAATTTTGAGAGAGGATAATTGTCATATTTGCTAAATCCACAAAGAGAGCGAATATCAGAGTAGCAGTTGATCAGTGTGTACACAAAAAATCAGCTGGAGCTCACAGAGCAAATTGATATGCGACTTCTTTCTAAGTAAGTCTTTCTACCATGCTGCTCGGCTGCTGCACCCAATCTTAGGGATTCCCCTTTTGCCAAATCCCCACTTTAACCCCTGGTTGCAAATCAATTTCAGTGGATTGAGGTTGAGTGCAATGTTGGTAATCGTTCCTTTCTTCCCACCCAGGATGATGTTTTTGGTCCCCAAGGGATGCAAAACTACACTTTGGACCCTGCCAGAAAAGTAAGTCTACTACCGCCAGACTGTGGTTAGCAAATACAAGTTTGTTTAGAGTAAACAAGATGTTATGCATCTTCTATTCATCCAAACTGATAGTTTTGCTACATGGGAATTAGGGATAGAAATACCAAGCAATAAAACCTGCTGATTGTGTGTGATTATTTCTTAGGTGCCTTTGATGAATGGTCAGATGGGTCCTTCGGCTCGTCCTCCGATGAGCCAGTCGTCCATGGCACGTCACCCTTCCAGAGAGCAGCTCATTGATTACCTGATGCTCAAAGTCTCCCAGCAGCCCCAGGGGCCTTCACGAATTCCACTTGAACCCATCCAACAAGAGGTGAAGGATGGATTATTACTTAAAGAAATATGCGATTCAGTATTTAAGGGAATTACGTATTTTCTTAGAGAAGCCTCTTTCCATTAGCTGAGGTGTTGTCATTATGCCTCATCGTGACTGGCCCAGACATTTAAGAATATCAGACCGATTTTATGACTGGCTAAATTCCATATTGAGCTTGTGCCAGCCCCTTTTTTTGCAACTTACACTGCTGTTCCAAGTTAAGCTTGTTCCTACTCCCACAAGTCTGAACTTGGCGTTCTCAACCAGAGACGGTCCAGTAAAAATCCAACTGTTGAGCCTGAGGTTATAGTTTCAGTTTTATTTAGTTTCTCCTTCATCCTTTATGGTAAACTAAGCTAACCGCTAGCTGCCTGCTGAATTGCATTAAATAGGCCAGATGTTATTACACTCAAAGAGTCTATGTTAACCTTTTTAGCATATTGCAGTTGATGTGGTCTGAAAGTGACCTAGACTTCTGCACCTCCTCTGAGCTGTGATGGTAGACTCTGACTGTACTCGTCTGGTGGTTTCATTAGTTTTTCCCCTGCCACTTTAAATTAGTTCGGTGTTCGCTGACATTGAGAACCTGATATTCTTGTTCACTCCAACTGAATTTTAGTAGCTTTCTTTTGTTTACATTTATCGTAGCTGGCACTTTAAGTCGAGAAAACTTTCTCCTTTAATTTTACGACTAATGTCAATATATTGTATCGTAACAGTGATCATGCGTAATGAAAGTGTGTGGGTGTGTTTCAGATCCGTGTGAAAGTGGAGAAGAATCCTGAGCTGGGTTTCAGTATATCAGGAGGAATCGGAGGCCGGGGAAACCCCTTTCGTCCTGATGACAATGTAAATTAATACCTTGATTTTTATTTTAATTTTTTTTGTCCCCCTCTTCCAAAGACATCAGTTCTTTTCTGAGATTTTATATCTTATTGTTATAATTTCAGGGTATATTTGTAACAAGGGTTCAACCTGAAGGACCAGCATCAAAAATTCTTCAGCCTGGGGATAAAATCATCCAGGTACTCTGCTGTCTGTAGGAATCAGTGTTTTGAGATTAATGTCTTTGGAATATTAACCAATAATCTAATCTACCGTTTTCTTCTCCCTCCTCAGGCAAACGGATATAGCTTTGTAAATATCGATCACGGGAACGCAGTGTCCCTTCTGAAGACTTTCCCAAACACTGTGGACTTGATTATCGTAAGAGGAATCCAAGCATAGACTGAAACTGACCTCAAATAGAGTGTGACATATGGGAGAAGAACTGAAAAGCATACGTTGACTTGTCATATTTTTGTACTCAGAAACTGATCCATTGCTACCTATCGGGACTATTTATAGTAGAGATCATGGGAGCCTTGATTAAATGGGAAAACCACTGAATGTAGTGGATCAAAGTGAGACAGCAGAAGAACATCTGCAAGTACGAGTCCTCAAAAGGCCATCACTGTGGAAAATATATATATATATATAATTATATATATATATATATATATATATATATATATATATATATATATATATATATATAATTTTTTTTTTTTATACAAAAGAAGCTGAAGATATGACGTCACTTACTGTGGTCTCTGTACAGGTCATCTTTTTTTCTTTTTTCTTTTTTTTAAACCCCAAAACTCGTCATGAGTGGATCAGGAGTTTGATTTCACTTCTGCAGATGGATATTAATCTGACCACTAGGGGGCAGAGCTCCTTCTCTTCTGCCATCCAATTTGCCTTTTTTTCTTTTCTTTTCTTTCTTTTTATTTAAGATGTTGAAACCATTTTCCAGTCTGCTTGCGATCTTAACTGGAGGACAGTGTTACGTGCTTGCTATGTAGAGACGAATGTGGATCAAGGAGGCGTTTGGCTTTGTTTTTTGTGGGAGAGATGCCCCCATCCCGTTTTTCTTTTGTTCTTTCGAGATCAAACCCTTTGCTTCCACAAACCTGCGAATCTCCACCATCATACAGACACTTCACTATTTCAGCTCATCCCTGACCTCATCACTCCAACTGGGCATATCATATTGCCACATTGGATTGTGGAAATCTGCAATATAAATGGAGCTGAAGAAATGCACCCCGCATGCGATCACATAATGGGACAGGAAATTGAAGGCATATAATAGTTGGGTTTGGTTAATCTGCTTTGCTAGTTTTTCATTTAAAATACAGAAAAACACAGATTATTGGGAAATATTCATATTTGGTTAGTAGGTAGATTGCTGCAGATGGATACATCGAAGTTGTTTCCCTGTTTTTAGGTGCATTTCTCAAATCATGAGAGCTGTTTGACGCGGAGGACGATGTGGCGGTTATGCTAGTTTAACCAAAGCAAGTTTGGAAACCGTGGACAGACGGTAGAGAAAAGCAGGAGGTATCTTAAGAGAGACTTGAGTCATGTTTTTAATTTTTATTTTTAGGGGCTTCCTCTTTCAGGCAGCCGACAGTGAGCTGAGAGGGTTTCAACATCTGGCAGTTTTATTATAATTTTTTATTTTTTTTTAAATGGACCATAGGTTGCCTTGTGTGTCTATAAAAATGTTTAGCCATTGTTTTAATCACCTTTTTGTTTTGTTTTGGGGTTTTTCTTCGCTGTACAGAGAATAGATTTAGGAGAAACCAGTTGTCAAGTGCCATAGACCTTGAACTGTTTGAACAGGGTGGTGGGGGGACCTTTGACGCCAGAACCCAAGCAATACTCACATATTCACAACCTCCTGAGTACGTTTGCAGCATAATGGCTTAGAAGCAATATTTAAAGCCTTTATTTTCATTCACACAAAAAAATTCTTCTTTTTTTTAAAACAACACAACGTTTTAGTATTCCCTGATGATTTTACATGATTTTTTATATTGTGAAAAGAATCTTTTTGTAATGAAATGGCACAGGAAATAAATATATGGTAGTGTTTCAAAAAATGATTAAAAAAAAACAAACAAAAACTCTGCGTTGTGTAAGAGCAGGTTTTAGCGTGTGTTGCGTAGCATACCGTGTCTTCTAATGTTTTAATGTAGGTCGAAACATTTGTAATGTTAGTCACCGAAGGAAAATTGTGGTTTTTAAAGCAGTGTCGTCAGCTTAAAAAACTAGGCTCTGATTGGGACAGTGAATGCGTCATTTGCAGCCGCACATTTGTGACCACTGAGTTGTACAATATAAATTGCATTTTAATCCAGCAGTGTTTGAACAGGAAGCATTCCCTCGACTCACGACGGCCGATTAGATTAGGAGTCGTCTGCTGTGCTCTTCTTGTACGTGGCAACAGTGGGAAAGTATTTGATTCATGTGGCACTGACAAACCAAAATGACAACACTGTGGAAATTGACGACATTTTTATCCCTTTTAATAAAATAATATTTAGAATATCACGCTGATCTAAATGAAGCTGTACCATTTTAGTTTTTAAATTCAGTCTAGTTTTGGCAACTTTTGTTTTCAAGAAAGTGACAACATAATGTGCTTCTGACATTTTTAGTTTCTCACAACCTGTTTTTTGTTTTCACACTGATGAGATTATTGATTTTATTTGTTTTAATTTTGTGGGTTGTTTTCTGCTCTGTCTCTGACTTTTAATGGGAAATGGTTAATGGTCACTTTATAATCATGGCAATAAATAAAGTCTGACATTGTAGACAATCTAGGGAGATCAAACTTGTTTTCATGCTTTCTTCATCCATGTTGGTTTGTTTCTCACGCTCCAGTTTTATTTATTTAGCAGCCTTCTTTGGATTTCAAACCTTCCTAATCAAACTGTAAATACCCTTAAAAAGTTTTAGAAAAGAGGTCATAATGGCATTAGTGACTTGCGATTGTAAAACCAGCAATAAATTGCAATTCAGAGGCACCAGTTTTAATGTATAGCTACTCTTTCTAAATGGTCACGGTGAGATGATGATCATGACGATGATTGATATGCATTTATCCAACATTCCAGATTTTGTACATAATTACCTGTTTCTGAAGTAACCTGTGGAAAATAAACTAATGCTGTTTAACACAGATTTCTGTGTCGTTTTCTTTTATTATCCTGCGAGTTTATATAAAAGGATGAATGCAAAACTGGGATTAGATTAACTGGATCACTACATAAATAACAGACTGTACTGTTAAGTTTTTGGGGAGTAATTTTGCCTCCGTTTAAAATCCACTGGGATGGTAAACAATCAGTATCATTAAAGTACAGACCTTTGGCTTACATTGAGTAGGTTTAACAAAAGTATTGATTGCATTGCCTGACATTTTTAGTGCAATTCTAACGTAACTACTAATTACTTTTTTGTAGTCAATGCTCCATTTTCAAAAGGCTCAGAAGTAATTGGACAGTTGATAAATGGCTTCATGGCCACATGAGGCTCGTTATTTAATGACAAATTAAGCAGATAAAAGTTTAAGTTGATTCCATTTGTTGAACTTGTATTTGACAACTCTTGGTAAATGGACTGGTTCTTGTATAGCGCTTTACACAACTTACCTCATACACACAAGCACTTTTCTTCCTATGCTCTATGTAAGTGCTTCTATCTACCATTCACACGCATTCAGAATCTGATAGATTCATCTGTGAGCAACTTGGAGTTAGTATGTTGCCCAATATTTGGCATGCAGACTGGAGCAGACAAGGATGGAACCATCACCTTTCCAATTAGTAGGTGACCTGCTCTAGCACCTAAGCTACAGCCACCCCACCCACTCAATATGGGGTCCAAAGAGATACCTATACAAGTGAAGGAGGCCATCTTTAGACCAAAAAACCTAACAGATTTTTTTTTTTAGAAGTGGTCGAATCAACAATCTGTTACTTGATTAAAACTGAGAAATGCACTGGCCAGAAAGACCACCGAAGACACCTGGTTACAATCAAAAACAAGAAGGTCCGATTAGATTTAGTAAGAAAGCATCTAATAGAGTCAGCACAGTTCTGGAAACTGTTCTTTGGATCGATGAAAACAACATAACTTGTACCAGAATGATGGGAAGAGCTCATGATCCAAAGAAGATCACATCATCTAGCATAGCGGATGTTTGCTGATGATGTGACTGCTGACACAAGCAGCAGGATCAAGTTGCAAAACTAGTGGGATGGCAGCACAAGCCAGGATTTTCCCATTCAAAGACGTGGGATTTTCTTCAGTGGCCGAGCGTGTCACCAAATGTCGGCACAGTATAGCATGCTTTCCAGTAACTGAAGGCAGCTGCAGTAAGAGCCTGGCAGCATCTCAAGGGAGGATGTGGCAACATCTGTGGCTTCTACACTTCAGGACTTTTATCCAAGTATTAAAAACAATCTTTATATTAAAAATGATGTCAAAGTTGTCCTCTGAAAATGGGTGCAGTGTATCAAAGTGTCATTCATAAAGAGTCAATGTAGAATTTTTGTAAAAGCCATTAAATTAACGGTAAAAATCTGCAGTTCACTCACATCTTGATTGTGGACCTCACTGTACAGTATAAATACATGTGTGTGTGTGTATGCGGACCTCACACGTCATGTCAATTACACACAATGACATCATAAATATATGCTTCTTTAATGCTTTTGTACAGATATAGGTTCGGACTTCATAAAAAACAAAATTGCTATACATGTTTATTTTTTGAAGGTTATGTTTTTGGCTGCACTTAGGTGCATTAGTGTCATTCTGTCTTTAAACACAATAGCCCGAAAAGTTTTTAATGAATTCTGAAGATGTATACAATCACACTATCTGCATTTAAGTTGTGTTTCAAACGTTTAACTTCATCTGTTATCCAGTGGACACTAATATTCAGTACTTTCTAATTTAATTATTGCTGTGGCGATTTCGGCACAATATTTTACATAATTTCCTTAGGGATTCTGGTTATAGAATATTTTGAGAAGCCCTGGCTTCACTGAGAAAGTTAAAAAATGGAAATACAAATTTCAGTCGTTCAGTATGTACAAAGGTGCTATGACGTTTGGTTAAAGATGGTGGAATTTAAAATGTTTCACTGGGAGTGACCAGAATGGACAGCATTAGAAATGAGTACATCAGAGGGACGGCTCAGTTTGGAGAAAAAGTTAGAGAGACTCGGCTGACGTGGTTTGGACGTGTGTAGAGGAGGGATTGTGGTTATGCTGGACAAGAGATGTTGAAAATGGAGCTGTCAGGCGGGTTAAAAAAAGAAAGACCTCGGAGGAGGTTCACTGATGTAGAGAAGGAGGGCATGGAGAGGGTTGGTGTGACAGAAAAGTATGCTAGGAAAAGGTTGTGAAGGAGGCAGGTGATCCACTGTGGTGACCCCTTAAGGAAGCATCCAGAAGAAGAAGAAAAAGATAAATGAGTAACTAACTAACTAACATGGACACATACATTCAAATTTGTTGGCTGTATTAAGTGAATGTCATTGTCTCATGTTATTGAAGTGACCCATGAACTCCACTAAAGTCTATAAGTCTTGTCGATGACCAAGTCATTGTGATATGCTGCTTGGCCCTAAATATTTTATTCCTGTGGATGAATAACTTGAGCATATCAGATCCAACATGCTGTGCTACTTCCACTTTGAACATCAGTTGCTTGATTCCTTTTCTTCTTTTCACAGCCTGCAAGGTTTCATTTTCCTATAGGTACAATTATGCTAAAAATTGTTATCATTGACATTTACTTTATTTATTGAGGTGAGCAATAAAAGTTAATTTTGAACCAGGCCAGTATTGTTCTAAAATAGTGACTTCTATATATAATCGCTTATACTGGTAACTGTAATCAAAAGGATTTGCGAAGGGCTTACATATAAATGACAGATAAAACCTAAAAAAAGACCTGTTTTTGCAACTATCTTTAAGATTATTTTATATTTTATTATTTTTATGCATTATTTTACCAATATTAGAATCAATCCTGTCCTTTTTGGCCACTTAAAATATCTTAATAGGACTGTAATGTTATATTTCTTGCGATTTCTGCTGCCTTCTTCGTCAGTTGACAGAAATGACTAATTTTTTTTTTTCTGGCTTGATATCGACCATGAGCGATATGGTCAACGAATCATTTTAAACGGGTTAAATGCAGTGTACTATACAATGCACCAGGGGGCGGTGGCGGACCTCAAAGCGTACTGTTCACGCCTGTTGGGAATAAAGAGGAAGAACCCCTGTCGCTCCGCCTTCTTGGATGCTCTGTGTATTTAACACAGTAGGGTAACTGAAAAATAAAAATAATTTTAATTTTTTTTTAAAAAACGTTATTTATTGCGTCGCGTTTAGTAGTTTGCACAATGAGCGGGATACCGGGGACACCCGTCGTCCAGATAACCAACCTGTCCTCGGCCGTGAGCAGCGAGCAGATGCGCACTCTCTTCGGTTTCCTGGGAGACATCGAGGAGTTGCGGCTCTACCCGCCCGAGTAAGAGCAGTCTGCCTCGGCATGGCTAGCCAAGCAACTCTGCGGACCTGCGGCCTTGTCGCGGTTCTTAAATTATAAACTAAAAAGTCCCAGATGAAACAAAATGAAATGACTAACCCGCGTTCCCACGCTTCTTTCTCTCTTTTCCTTTTCCCTTTTTTTGTTTACAGCAACGCCCCCCTCTCTTTCTCGTCCAAAGTGTGCTACATAAAGTACCGAGACCCCTCCAGTGTTGGTGTGGCGCAACATCTCACTAATACTGTGTTTATTGACAGAGCTTTGATAGTAGTACCATGTGCGGAAGGTGAGTGCAGGCCTTTACGTTTAAAGAAACAACTTTGACTTTGTTATGACCTCCTTCCCCTGAATTCAGTTGTTGTGGTTGAATTCTGGGTTATTTTTTTGTAATTGTGATTATTTTATTTTATTTTTTTAACCCACATGAAAAATTGTCGAGTTGTGCCACTGGTTAGGTCTTTTTTTAACTGTTTGTGTACAATTATTTGGTACAGGTTAGTGGTTGTATCGCCACAGCATTTACACAAAAAAACAACAAATTCCCATAGCACCGAGCTAGGGTCTCTTGTTTGGTTTCACGAAATGGTTTCCACACAGGCCATTAAAGCTAGGTTGAATGTTTTTGAAGCTGAATCCACACTATAAACACTGGACTGCCTGCAGAAAATAGTTTTGTGCATATTTTAAATACTGTTTGATGGATATTACTCAATAACTCACCCTTTTCTCTCTTCATTAAAAAACATAGATACATATTTTTATTTGTTTTTGTTTCGGTGCTTCTTTTCATTAAATCTCCCTCCCTCTTTGGTGCCACTGTTGTTCCTTGTGTACAGTCAAAATGATATCACCTCTGACTTGATGCTTTTTGTCCACGTGACTTGGTGCTGGATGGCTACTGAGTTTATTAATTTGGTTTTGTATGTTTTTTCTGTGTGATTATGTGTGCATATCAGATGACTAGAGTGGCCCAGCTGTTACACTACTACACTAGCCTGAGTCAGGCATTGTTTTCCAAGCCACTATCCCCGATCGGGCCAACGCAGCCTTCAAGGGGGGAATGTGACCAGGAGAATAGCCCGCTGAACCTTCCAAGATGGACACCTTGTCTCTTTTTTTTTTTTTTTTTTTTTTTTCCTTTTGAAATTTTTTTCTTTTGGTTTGTTTCCTTTCATACTTTCCCATGTTGTCCACTCTCTACTGTCTCTATCCAGAATACTACAATATTGCTTATCTCTAGCGTTGTGTTTATATTTGTTATTTTGGTTTGTTGTTTTGATTATTGTCCAACCCCCCCACCCCCCTCTCTCTTTCCGCTACAGCTGCAGCTTGTGTGTGATTGAGTTCTGTCCAGGTTGCTACGGCATACCGATGGGGATGTGTGTCACACATGGGATGCTAGGAGGATCCCTAACACTTTACTCTCTCGTCCACTACGCCTCGTTGTAGTGAGGGGCTAGTCTTTGTGAAAAAGTGAGAGTCGGCAGTGAAAACTTTACCTCATCGGAGCATAAAATTCTTCAAGCTATAAGTGCACTTCACATCTGTAATTCAAGTGTGTTGTAAAAGGCAGCAGTTAGGGCTTTTTCCTCATATTCCTGCTCTACGACTCTAATGTGGATGTTTAGTATTTAGCAGTGAGTCGAACGCATTAATGCTTTGTGACATTAATGCTCCTTTTTTCCCCTTCTAACATTAGAAGGGGAAATGTGTCATTTTTATGCTCAGTGCCACCAGCTATGATGTGATAAACCTGTAGCTGTTTTTTTTTATTAACTTCTGCACCAAAGAAGGAGATTAGAATGCAGAGAAGAGAAAAAAAAAAATTCTAATTAGTTGTTTTTTATAGCTAAGTTTTGGCTAACCTTTCCTACAGTTCTTAAAATTGTTGTTCTTTTCTGTATCTGATGTTCTGTGTGCTATTAGTGATGCAGCCATTGGGGTTGTCTTGTGTTGCACACCTTTCCAACACTCCGAAACGATCGCCCCCTCCCCCCACGGAAAAGCGTCCATGCTTGATATCGTATGGTTCATGACCAATATGTTTCCAGTACAGGTGACCCATACATCAAAGTGTTGACTCATTCTCTGCATTGTTTTGTTTCTCCTTTCTTCCTTTCTTTATGTTTTTGAAAAGAGACCAAGGACAAAATAAGTTTTCTTTTTGTTTTTGAAAAAGTAAGGATTTTCATTGAGAATAATTCAGATTCACTGAGAGAAATGTTTTTTTATTTCTTTCTTTGTTTTATTTTTTTTTAATAAAAGCAAAGTAAGGATGCTCGGTCTCCAGCATATCATGAGTAGACAGTAGAAGATTTGTAGGCTGTATGGGAAGTGTATGCTCTCTTTCTCTCTAGAGTACAGTGGGCTAATTGTGCAGACATAGAGGAGACAAAGAGGAGAGTTTTTCTATTGCCTTCACTAATATCTGCTTTTGTCCTGCAGGGAAAATCCCAGAAGAGGCCAAGGCTTTGTCACTTTTGGCACCTGCCACTCCAGTACCCAGTCTGATTCCTGGTGGGGGATTGCTGCCAATTCCTACTCCAGCTCCACTTCAGAATGTAAGTCTGGCCACTGTCATAATTGTTGTCTGCCTGTTATTCATGCAAGTAAATCATAATATACAGTTGCATGTCATCAGGTAGTGATTTAGGGAGTGCCTCATTCGGTTTTGCTTTGTGGTCTACTGGTGAAGCATCAATTTTCATTATCACACAGTAGCAGTCATTAAATTCAAGAAGTCAGAATTTTGATCGAGATTAACACTAGGAAGTGTCATTTTGACCCCATCCTGCAACAACAGCAGAGATGACAAAGATGTCAAAGTTGTTAATTTTCATCTAATTTTAACTAAAATTGGACAATACGAGTATTTCAGATTGTTGAATGGTTTGTATGCCATGAAAATGTGAGAGGGTGGGGTTTATTTTACCAGAGTTGCATGATTTTTTTTAAATTTCATGAGGTCAGAATGATCCATTCTAGTGTAAATCATGATCACGATTTTACTTCACACTGTTGAATAACTATTACCAACTGATGTTTAAAATGTGTGCTTCACCAATAGAACACAAAGCAAAAACAAATCAGGCACTCTAAATGATACGTCATGATACTTTCCCACAGCGTGCAGTTTTAAGTTTCCTGAAATAATGTGGATGAGTAACTCTATGCTAAAAGACAGATGTGCAACATAATTCATATGTGGAGCCGAGTAGAAGAGCTTGTCTCCTGAAGCAGATCATCATCTGCTGTTTAGAAATACTTTGGCTTTACTGAAAACTCACCACAAACTGCAGGATAAAGAATGCATGACTTAAAGAAAACAGCGGTGTGGTTGCTAACGTGGATCACCTGCAGTCGGATGTCCGTAAAAGCGAGCCTGTGCAAGGGTGCGATGGTGTGGCTAACAAATGCATTGAAATCGCCAATTTGATGTCATTGTGTGTGGTCAAACATGTGAACTAAACATCGTAGAGTCACCGCGGCTTTAAGAAAATGGTAAATGGAACAATAATTGCACGTGTGAATAACGGCTCTCTGGTCCAAAGTGTCAAAACCTTTGCAAAGGTGTTAGTGTGATGATGATCTTAGTTTTAGTTTTAGTCACGTCCTCCGTGTAGGAAACAGTAAATTGAGTTATTTTGTTTAAAGGTGTTTCTAGGTGATACACTTAAGTCATGCTAACAAATAGGGCTGGGCAATATGGCCTAAATTCATATCGCGATATAATTTGAACGTAACGATATATATCGTGATATATTCTTTTCTTCTATGTAACGTATTTTCCACACTATAAGGCACACTTAAAATCCTTTAATTTTCTCAAAAATCGAGAGTGTGCCTTATGTATGAATTCTGGTTGTGCTTACTGACCTCGAACCGATTTTGGTGTGCAGAAATATGTTAAAAAATGTTTTAGTACAACTTTGGTAAGCCGCACTGCTTGATGGATTGTCAGAGCATTACGGCTGTCGTAGTGAGGAGCTTTGCGGAGTAATCTGGGTCCAAAACTCCGTCAGCTTCAGGTCCCAAAGTCAAACGAACACTAAGAGTTAAGAACGGTCTAAATTATTTCATCTTTAATAAAATCATCAGTGTTGCTGCTTTATCGGGTGTAACAATTAAGTTTAATATCCATGCATCCATGAAAACAGAATTTATTAAATTTAACGAAGTTAGAAGTTAACAGGAAGTTAGCTCGCTAGTTTCCACCTAAACATGACATACCATGTTCTGACTGAGAGATTTTTGAAACTAATTAAAACGTACAGCTTTGCTACCACTTCCAACATAAATGAAGACAGAAAGCTAAACAGCAGTGGCGTTTGTAGGGTTACTGAAGTTGGACTACCTGCCATATAATGTTGTGCTACGTGATTGCTAGCGACACAGCTATGTTAGCATAACATTAGCACAGTGAAGCTGGAGGATGAACACCAACTTTTTTTCCACTCGACAAAAGTTAACGTGAGGGATTCTGGTGGTCAGGGACAAATGCAATCGTATAGCAGGATGCTATACACGGGCCAAACTTCAGTCAGGAGAACAATACGAGGTTAGATATTTAATACACTGCAACAACATGGGAATAGAGCAGCTGCGAGAGAATTCAACATTAATGAATCAATGTTACGGAAGTGGAGGAAGCGCAGTTTTTGGCTTTCCCCATATTTCATAAGTGCTTCATCTCTTTGCTATGACTGTCGCCCGCCATAATTTGCAGATGATAATGGTTGTAGCCGCTGCGATGCTTTTGACCAAAACAGGCGCAGCTTGATGACATCATCAACATGCGCTATCGCGATAGAGCGGTATAGAGATTGACAGACCACGTGACTTTCGCGCATTGCATGCCGGGAACTCGTGGCAAAACAATCCAAGTACGCATCAAATGCAAGCATTTGCAGCACCGCAAAACGTTCATTCTCCAGTTCCAATACCTTCTTGCTTTTTCTTTGTCCCCCAAAAAAGTTATGTACAAAACGAAGGAGAACAATGCCGGTCCGTACAAAGACAGACTTGATGAAAAGTCAAAGAAAAGATACGAGGAAAAAATCAAAGGAGTGAAAGGGTTAGACCCTTACGAGCACACAGTGGACAAAATACGTTAGCGTATAATACGCAAAATACGCTCATATTTACAATTATACGGTTCTTGGAGTGAGGGCATACACTCATGAAGTTCAGTAACTTCAGGTCACTGCAACAAGCCCAAGTACAGTTTACCGACGGATGGGTACAGGACCTTGAAATGCACCATGTAGAATGAAAGACCATCGTACGTATGATAAGTTTACCAGTCTCACAAATCGTCTTCATAAATACACATTCGTTAACCGTTTATTAATAGGACCTTTCAACTCAACGGTAATTAATTAGTAGTGGAAATAATTTCTGGTACGCGTTACAGAAATGTAGCAGTGACAATAATATTGTATGCTGTAATCGTACTGGGCAATTAGCAGAGGTGGGACCAAGTCATTGTTTTGCAAGTCTCAAGTAAGTCTCAAGTCTTTATCCTCAAGTCACAAGTCAAGTCTCAAGTAATGTCAGGCAAGTCAGAGTCGAGTCTCAAGTCACTGGTGTAAAAGTCCGAGTAAAGTCACAAGTCTGAAATTTTGAAGTCCTTTCGAGTCTTTAAAAAAAAAAAACGAAAAAAGAATGTTGCATTTATATGCTAAATGTAAATATTAGACCATGTAATTTTTAAATCTGTGTTTTTCTCAACACATGACAAAATAGTGAACTTAGAAAATATACACAAATTGTGAAATTGCACCTCTATAAAATGCAGCTCAATTAAACTTAGCTCCTAGAATAATTTTCACCGACAGTTCTGAGATAAGCTGCATGTTATTCTTGGATGCGGTTGTAGGACCGGCTTTAAAATCGCATGACAAAAATATCATACACATTAAAAAAAAAACTGCATCACCAACGTAGCCTTGACAACATTTGCTGAAGATGAAGTCAGCTATCTCATCGTAGCAAAAGAGAAGCACCACCTACCGTTCTTTATGCAACTTCAACTGTCGGAGAAAGTTGGAAGTTGTTCCATCTCTGTCTGTGATTCTCTTCTTGCATGTTTTGCATATTGCATTTCGGTTTTTTGTTGACTACTTCATAGTTTATGTACCTGAAAAAATAACTCCTTGCAGCATTTTTGAGCGTTTTTTTTTTTTTTTTCTTTTCTTTTCTTTTCTTTAAAAATCTGGTTAATTTGATTGGCTGTGCTACAGCTCACGCACACATACGTACGGAGTGTGGTTTGAATAAATGAATTGAATTAATGGTGCACACTTTCTTTTTAATATGCATGTTAAATTTTATATTTGGGGTGAAATATCAAGTCTTTTCAAGTAAACCGGTTCAAGTCCAATTCAAGTCCCAGGTCATTGGTGTAAAAGTCCAAGTCAAGTCACAAGTCTTAGAACATTTTTTCAAGTCAAGTCTAAAGTCATAAAATTAATGACTCGAGTCTGACTCGAGTCCAAGTCATGTGACTCGAGTCCACACCTCTGGCAATTAGTGATACAAAAAAACCGTTTTATCCTGTAAATAAAAGTATGTTTTTGTCAATGTACCAGGGTAATAACAGAAGCGAAACGCAATATTGTGTCAGGACAATTTACTATTTATGCACAATAAACAAAGGAGCATAGCGCGACAATTTCTGTTCAGCGCCAGACTTGCTTGTAACCTATATCACCAATTATGTTATGAAAAATGACGTATTAACTACTACAAAACACTGACCTTTGTGGGAATGCTTGGAGCAGGTTAACATGTGAGCTGGAGTGTTCTGGGACGTTATATTTGGTCTTTGAATGGCTGCAATCCAGGCCATCCGTCGCCTCTTTGTTACTTTGGAAACGTGGCTCGAGCAATTTCTCTTCAACGACGTAATCCGATAAAAACCGATCTCTTTACCCGTCGTCTTCCCGTGGCTGTCATGTGACCGGCTATTGCAGTTAATAATACAACAGCTTCTTGCCATTTTTTGTGTTTCTTTTTATCGCTGTGTAATGTAATTTCAATTGAAAGCCTGCCTGCGCTAGTACCTCTTGCCACGAGTTCCCAGAATCCTTTGCGGTTTTACCCATGAATGACCTCACATTTTCGATCTCTATAGTCAAAATCTCTATCGTTGGCCAAATTTATATCGTTTCTATCGTATATCGTTTCTATCGCCCACCCCTACTAACAAACACCTTTTGTTGTTTGCAAAGGTTAACTAACAGAAACTGTAGCAGTGGTTGATTTTGGTACTTTTATACTTTTACTGTATTTTATTTGTGTTTTGGGGGACAAATTTTATTTTGCTGCAGATATTTGTACATTAGCAGAAATGTGGCACAGCATGGATGTGAAAGCAGCTTTAAGTTTATATGACAGTATAATAAAATGATCATTCCTTTCACCATAATCGTGCAGTACTAACATAACCTGTGTCTTTGTTTCACACACCTGCAGCTGAACCTTCCCTTAGTGAATCGACTTCCAGCCAATCTCGAATCCTCGTCGTCAGTACTCGCCCAGCCGCCGCTCATGGGAAATGTGGATCCCTCAAAAATTGATGAGATCAGGAGGACAGTGTATGTTGGCAACTTGAACTCACAGGTAACATAAGTCTTCATGTATTTAAAGGCCATGTGACCTCATTCTACAGGCTCATGATAATATTATTACTTACTTGTTTGGGTTTGGCTTGTACCACCTTCACCATATTGAGGAAACTATAAGCTCAGTTGTAAAATTCTGGTCCAATACTGTTGTTTTAAACATCTGTAAATTGATGACATGTACAGCCCCAGTTCTAAAAAAGTTGGTTTGCTTTTTTAAATGTAGATAAAAACAGAATACAATGATGAGTGCAGACATCCGAAGGTTAAACAGAGAAAATAAAAACTAAGAAAAACGTGACAAAATCTGAGAGCATTGGCAACAGTTTCTACCAATTAAATTTCCCAATTCTAGGTTCAGCAGTTTTTAAAAAGCTTTGTATTTTGGGGCTTGTATGTTTCTTTAAACTGAGTTGATCTTTTCTTTCCGCAGACCACCACTGCAGAGCAGCTGTTGGAATTCTTTAAACAGGTGGGAGATGTAAAGTTTGTCCGAATGGCCGGAGATGAGACCCAGCCAACTCGTTTTGCCTTTGTAGAGTTTGTTGAGCAAGAGTCTGTTGCCAGAGCCCTCACATTAAATGGAGTCATGTTTGGAGACAGACCGCTGAAGTATGTATTTAGTTAAAATTGTAAAATGGGAAAATGCGTAAAATAACGTGGTTTTAAGAGCCGGTTGATACTTTTGTCTTTCAGGGTTAATCATTCCAATAACGCTATTGTGAAACCCCCAGAGCTGACGCCTCAGGCTGCTGCTAAAGAGTTAGAAAGTGTGATGAAGAGGGTGCGTGAAGCACAGTCTACCATTGCTGCTGCCATTGAACCTGGTACGATATTCGGTCTACCTGCATGAAGACTTGATTAAAGTTGCTGAAGTAATTGTCGTGTACTGAGACTACTGCTTGTTCCTCTCACAGAAACAAAGAAGCGTTCCTCCAGCCGGTCTCAAAGGTCACGGCGGTCACATTCACGCTCACGCTCCCGTTCACACTCAAAGGCACGGCGGAAAAGATCCCGCTCAAAACACAGGTGACCGGCTTTTTTAACATCAGGGTTTTAGTGTTGTGTTACAATTTAGTTGTTGACACTTTTCCCCTTTTGCTTCTGTTTGAAGCAGAACATCACAGAGGTTGTTGCCGGGCAGTGACTCACACAGTTCCCGAAGCAGTCACAGGAGACGCTCTCGCTCCAGAGACAAGAGACGTAGTCGGAGTCGCTCGAGGTATGCAGGACCAACTAGTGAGGCAAAAACCTCAGTGATTTTTTTTTTCTTCCCAAGAGTCTGAATGTGTTTGTTATACTGTCGTTTAGCTCAACACATGGGACCACCTACAACATACTCCTGGAATATTTCTGGATTACGTGTTTAATAATAACAATAATAAAAGAATCTGATCAGCTGTAATAAGACCTGTGATTCTTGCCTTTGGCAGTAGAGGGCACCAGATTCTTAATCTTCATATCTCCCTAAATTTGCTGCTGTTGGTATGTGCTGTTGGTATGTTATTGTGGTGCAAAAAAGGATGTTGATCGTTTAACTAAAATAAGATGTGTTATTTATAACACCTTTATTTCCATGCACTTAATAAAGTGTTGTTACCAGGGGGCACAAGCGCAGGAGTAAGGATCGGTCAAGAAGCCCTCGAAGGAAAGCCAAATCACCGTCACCAAAAAGGTAAATCCAACCATCTCATGCTGCCAAACATTTTTTGTAGGTAAGTTTTTACTGTGTTATACGATTGTAGGTTCAGTTATGTTTGCTTGAAGGTTGGTTCTTACTTTTAGAAGTAAAAGAGAGAAGAAGAGGGAACGCAGCAGGGACAGAAGGGACGGCTCCACGTCCAGAAAAAGGAGCCGCAAAGACGAGGACAGGATAAGGAGCAAAGCCAAGCCAGTGAAGGTATTACAGATTACGCTTCAATCACAAATCTAATAATTTACAAATAAGGAATGACTCAGTTATGTGCACATTATGTTGCTTATACTTGGAGTTATCTAATTATTCCAGATGCATAGACCTGGAAGCATTTAATAATACAACTTGCATGCACGAGCTTCGTCTTTCCGGTATGTGACACCAATCTTTTGCTGTATGGTTTCGTTTTCAGCACACTTTGGTTTGCAGATCACTCTGAAAGTCCCATTCTGAATGGTTTCTACCTCAAAAGTAGTGGCATTGTTGCATGTCATTCACACCAGCACAAGTGAATGTTTCCATTCGTCTCCAACTTGAGTATCAAACCACACGACTGTCCTACTTCTGAAGTTTACTACATAGATCCCCCAAATGATAGCCAAGAGATAAAAGGTGATTTAGATTTGTGACACTTGAGCCTTTCTGTTGATAACAATCTGAAAATTTGTTTGACAATAACAGCCAAACAAATGTTCTCCTCAAAAACCACCATCATTTCTGCAAGGTTGTTGTCAGACACGAGCTGCAGCATCTGTTTGGGTTTGTCACATATTTTGGTTAACAGCTTTGTTACATGAAACTGCAACCAGAATCAACACAGTCACTGTTAATTTAATATACAGTGAAGCTGGTACAAATATTGATTTAAAAAGAAAAAAGAAAACTTGTTATAAAAATATAATGCATCTTGATTAACATTTCTGCTCTTCCTCCCTTTGACCTATGTGTTCCAAGTAACATCAGAGCTCTTGGTGCTGATTGCTGCAAAGTTACATAAACCAGATTTAAACCAGTATTCCAGATGATATGCAGGCTGTTACAGGAGTGAAATATTGATTTTTAGCAAGCAGACATAATAACAAAAAGCACAAGAATCAGAATAGTTTAATGAATGAATGAAATTATTTGTTTACAGGTGCTCCAAGACAATAAGAACAGTAACAGACTGAACTAAATGTAATATATTACAAAGTTACAAAATCTGAGAAACAGCTCTAATATATACAAAAAGCTCAATTATAAATATGCAGAATATTACAGAGATTAATTATATATGATTGACATTTTACTACAAACTGTAAAACATTGTTATTTGTTATTTTCACTGTAGAGCCTGTGCAAAAGGGTGTAATTAGTGTGAATGCTTGTAAAAGCATTCACAGTATTGTTCTTCTAATCTTTATTATTATTTTCTTTTCCGTACGTTTTTCGCCGTCTATCTCCTTCAAAACCGTTCAACTTAGAAAAACCATTCAAACACCATCAGATTCCTCTTCTTTTGGAAAGGTGTGCTTCTATTTTTTTCATTTTTAACATTTATATTTTTAATTTTATTCAACTTTTTTCATCAAAAATTTCCCATGTATTTCAATGGGGAGACCCTTCAAATCCTCATTCAACTTACTCATTTTTAAACTCTTACTACTTCCACATACATTGACATAGAGCAACCATTCAAACTTTAAAACGAAGACAAGACATTCAACTATTCAACTTGTATTTATCTTTTCAATATCTATTATACTTTTTCTTCAGTTCCAGTTTAAGTTTCATGATGTTTTTTCAGCCGTTTCAGAGTTTATAATGGGTGTGTATGGGACGGAATGTTGGCGCTAGAGTGAGACAGCTCAACTGCTAGAGTGAGAGGAGCGAAAAAATTAATCTTAAAATCTTTTTTAAAACTGCTGCTGTGTCCGCAGCGTTTGCTCTACATGTATGATTTTACCCTCAAAACGTAGCCATCGCTGTCCTCTTTCATCCAATGTGTTTACTATTGTACTAGGTGTTATGGTTCTTTCATAAATGTCACCAATGCACAGCCTCCTCCCTCCAACTCTTCCATAGACTCTAATGTTAAAATAGCTCAGAAGGTTCCTTTGAAAATCAGAAGAGCATGGTGTCTTTCCACTGTCACCACGTCAATATAATAACCTCCACAGGCATGAAAACTGAGAATTCAGTAGACCAGACATTGCTGCCACTCACGGTGAAAGAATTTTGTCGATACGACGTGTACTTTTTATTTGGGAAGGATTTGTTTGGGCCTGACTTTTCTGTTCATTTTAAGCATCAAAAGTGAGGTGCATGTCTGTGTGCCTGTGTATGGAGCCATTGGGTGCAGTCATTACAGCAGCCAGGCTCACACCTGCCTGCTTAACGAGCTCTCTCTCACTCTGCCAAGATTCATCTTAAACACTTCTCTTTGAACGACTTCTGTGTCCACAGTGTTTGCTCTACAGCCATCATTTTACCCTCAAAACGTAGCCATCATTCTTCTCTTTCCAACACCGTGTCTTTGAAAGCTCGGAGATGTAAACTTTTTAAACTGTGTGGATCCAAGTGGAGGGATCACATTTTAGTCATTCAGTGATTCAAAGAATATGAACTTTTAATATTCATTCAGATGTTTTCTGACTCTAAATTTTATTTTCTCATTTCTTAGGTTTTTCTCATTTACATTTAAAACATTTTCAGCTATTTTCCAACTTCTTCTGTGTAAATGTCAGCTTTTAGCAGTTCAGCACTTTGGCTTTCAGGTTAAAAATTCATTTTTATCTCAAAATTCAGCAATAAATTCATTTCAGTGCATACATTCAAATTCAAGCATTCACACTGCAGTTTCTTCAGAAAATGCACTTTCTAGTTATAGATGGAGTTGTATAGGGAGAGAGCCACAGGCAGGAATCATTTCTTGTGTCTTTCAGTGGTGCATTTGGGTAAATCAGTCTCTCACTGAGCATGCTCCTGTGACTGTCCAGCATGTTGGGTGGGAGGTATTGTCCAAAATTGTCCTTATCTTGGACAACATGAGGGGATGCCTCAGCTTATTCCAGATACTAATTTTTATTATCAATTAGTATGAGATTAGGTACATATTTGTACTATAAGCTTAAGTACTTGATGTTTACAACTGTCAGTTAAACTCCTGTTTGAAAAAGATGGAAGTATCAAAAAATTGTTAATGTGCACAGCATAGTTTTCCTGCACTTGAGCGTTTTTCTCTTTGAATATTTTTGTTGGTCAAAGTTGATCGTTCATTGTTGCCATTTCAGGCTGAAGCGAGGTATGTCAGAGAAGGAAAAGAAGAAAGTGACAGAGAAGGCTCAGCCACACCAAGTGAGGACATGACGTCATCACCCTGCGCCCAGCATAACGGCAGCTACAAGACTAACCACGAGGAGGAAGCATATGTTGGTGCAAAGTGACTTCAGCAACACCATGGACACTAATATTGTTCATCCAGGTATCTTATTGCCCATTGTGTACATGCGTGAGTGTGTGTGTGTGTGTACATACAGAAGCACTGAATGGGATCGTACTTTTTTTTTTTCTTTCCCATTATCATCCCCTGACTGGTGACACACATGGCTCCTCTAAGTCAGCCTAATCTCACTATCAAACCTTAAGGGCAAGTGAGTGCTCATAGACAAGGCCACACTTTTTCTGCTTAGCTATTCCACTGACCACTTCTCCTCCTTCTTCTTCTGCTGCTGCTTTTATGTCCTTATGGTATAGGTTCTTAAACTTTTGACAGCTAGTATAGTAGTCCTGTAATGTTCCCGCATTTCCAGGAAGGTTGGTCACATTCCAGATACACAGATGAGGAATAGAGGTCATACTCGTTTATCGATTCATTTAAAGCTAGATGTGTTATTTGTGACTGTCACATATTTACATATTTATTAACTGTAAAGTTCAGTACTTCAAAAAAGTTTTGAAGTAAAAATAAGCAGCAACAGTCTGCAGCAGGAGTCAAATGTTTGTCTTAAATTGCTTAGTGAGGAACATAAAGGGTTTGTTGCATGCCTGTCCTGTGTGAGAGCCAGAGTGAAAGCAGGGTTCCCATAATCTGAATATTAAAAAAAAAAAAATAGCGTGAAATCCCGTCTTAGACCCTCAACCTGAGTCTTTCTGTCATCATCATGGTGTTGTTAAACAGGACATGGTGAGCAAGAAGGCGATGCAAGTAAGAAACTGAAGGTTACACTCCTACACTAGAGACTGGTTAATTGGAAGGTAGGCCTACCGTAAAGCAGCTAACTCTAATTCTTTCCCCCCACAGACTTGTACACAGTCTGGCTTGTTTTTCTCATTATTTTTGCTTCGCTGGCTGTGGTCACACAATGGCTGTGCGAGCAACTTCCCATATTTGTTTTTTTGCCTTTTCACTAAGTGAAGCAATGGCATATTATATATGTGATGCATGTTTCAGAAAATGGATAAACACAAAGTCCCTTAGAGGAATATTGAGTTTAAAATAACATTTCTGCTTATGCTGAAAAGTTCATTTGCCCCTTTGTATGTTGGTGAAGGAAAATGTGGGCTGTGATGTCAGTGAAGTTACCTTTAAGTCCCCTTTTTGCACCATATTTGTTTTATGGTCCGGGAACGGTTGCATCCTGCAAACTGCATTTTAATTTTATGGCTTGAAGTGGCATACTGAAAAGATTAGAGAATGGTGTTATCTTATGCTGTGAACAGTGAACTCATTTGGTTGACATGAACACTTTTGTTTTATTTCATAGCTGTACATCATTGAATAGCTTTTTCTATTTCTGGTTAGTAGTTGCAACAAGGTCACAAAGTATCATGTCCTGCTATTGTTCTAATACTGTGTGAGGAGGAAAAAAAGTTATTTACTGTTTTATACTGTATATAAGTCACATGCCTATACTGTAAAATAATGGTGATGTGCTATAAATGTCTGTCAGCTCATGTTACTGGAGAAAGTGGGGCGATTAAAGTTCTCAGAAGCAGTCAAGAAGAGACTGAACAGGAAATGTCACAGGTCCACAAACTGCATGTAAGCACATTAGGGCCAAAAAGTGCCTACACTAAGAAAAAATATGGAGACTTGTTTAGGATGTTGAAAACTATTGAGACATTATATTAAAGTTTTAGCTGTCCTCATTAATTCATTACAGAGTATACTAATAATTAAGTAGACCTAGACCTATTTTTCTCAATTTTTACTATTTCAGTTTATTCGGTCGAGTGTTTGCAAGCTGGCCCCAGATTGAGATCTATGTGACTTTGCGTGTGTGTGTGTGTGTGTGTTCTGTTTTTTGAACGTGTTTTTAAAAGGATACTTTATGGCTGTGTGTGGCCAAATTCCTCTTTGCTGGATTTTACAGACCTGATTTTATGATTGATTGTATTTTGTTGCCCTGCCTTCTGCCTTTTTTTCTTCTTTTTTTTTCTTACTTTGTTTTTACAATTTAAAAAAAACAAACAAATCTTCAGTCTGAAGTGGTCATCTTATGATAAAATGTAGTTTTAAAAATCCAAGTATTTCAGTATGTGAAGAATTTTATTTTTATAAACATTTACCCACTTCTGAAGGTATATTATGTATAAACATGTTTGACGGTTCAGTCCATGAGGAGTGGTCCTTTGATGCTGGATTTTGGACTCTATGTAAAAGTCTGGTGCCACTGTTTTTGAAGAGCTTTCATGTATAAATCCTCTTCATTTCAAATCTAACAGTACATCCGTTTCCAAAAACACTCAATAAAAGAGATTTTTCATTGACTAATTTTGTTTGATTTTTTAACTTGGGCTTTGTGTTGACTGTGGTGCACCACGAGTTCTTGATATGGACCCAGTTAGATTATTCTGTGCTTTGAAAGAGTAGTAACAATTCATATTTACGGATAACACTTTCACTCATCTGTGTGTGCGATATATGATCTGCCTTTAGAAATCTCTGTTAATTGAACAGTGTCTGACCAAAGTGAACACCTTGAGCTTCAACCATTTGTCTGCTGGCAAACGTCTGACCTCTGCTGTGACATACCCCAACTTCAATGAGATAAAAAGGCACAAAATTTGTTAGACATTCATGCTCCCCAAAAGATGCCGGGCAAGAGAGCTCTTTATTTCCAAGTAAAAGTAATCTGCAAACATGGTGAAAACCGCATAAGCCACAGTCATACCTTCCATTTATTGTGGTTTAGCAAAGGTCGGCATGGCTAAGACTAGCATTTCAAGTAACACCTTATGGTTGTAGACTGCTAAGCTTTGTTTAGGCTTTCTGCAAAAGGGTAACGTAAAGTAAGGTCTTCATTATGAGAACAGCCACTGATTGAACATTTCAGACCAGCTGACAATGAACAGCCTTCAAAAAGTTTGAAAATGTTTTTGTGTGTTAAACTGGTGAATGGTGCCTTTTTTTCCCCCATGACTTAAGGCCACCAGATTTTGCACAACTACCTCTATTCGGTCTTTAAGTGATAACGTGATGAATCCTGCTTCCGGGCCCAAACGACTCTGCGTTTAATAAGGCTTTTGTGTTTTTTACATGTTTTAATGCTTTGTATCTTGTTATATTTAATCTCCACAAGCCCCTAAAAACAGTCAGTGATCACTGTCGGCCTCTCTCGGTTTTTATTACCGCTAATCATTTTAAAGCTCAGTTTTTAAAACCTTACCATGTAACTACAGCTCAGCCCATGCAACAGTATATTGATAACTAACCTTGTATTGTGGATGGATCAGTTGTTCTCCCGACTAAAGTTCAGTCCGTTCACAGCATCCTGCCATGCGATTGCATTTGTCCCGAACCTTCGGGAACCCTCACGTTAACTTTTATTGAGTGGAAAAAAGATGGCGTTCACCCTCCATCTTCAATGTTTATATTATGCTCACATAGCTGTGTCGTTAGCGATCATGTAGCACATCATTATATACAAGCTAGCCAAACTTCAGTAACCCTACAAATGTCCCTGCCGTTCACTTTCCTGTCTTCAGTTATGTCGGAAATGATAGCAGAGCTGTACGTCTTAATTTGTTTCATAAATTCCTCAGTCAGAAAATGGTATATTATATTTAGATGCAAACTAGCGAGCTAACTTCTAACTCCGTTAAATTTCATAAATTTGGTTTTCGTGGATGCCTGGATGTTAAACTTAATTGTTACACCTGATAGAGCAGCAACGCTGATCATTTTATTACAGATGAAAGGATTTAGACAGTTTTTCTCAGTGATGCTGCAGTGATCGTTGGAATTAGGGACCTGCAGCAGAGTTTGGTCCCACGCATGGCTAATGATGTCAGACTTAAACACCGGATAGCTGGTTACTAAGACTACTTGAAGTACCCTCAGAAGATCTACTAGGTGATGTGAATGCAGCACTACGGATGATATCTACCGCCATCATTACCGAGACTAACAAGCTGATCTACACCATGGAAGCAGTGATCAGTGAGATGCTTGGCTACAAGTTGAACACCTACCTCCCTTCGTGCTACCTTTATCTTAGCCTCTAGTCTCCTTCTCCATGGAGGGTACTGCTCCTTGTGGCTGTTCAACTTGTAGCCACAAGGAGCAGGGAAACCTGCAGTCAGCTGAGACTTAAGAAGTCACTTGGATGAGTGACGAAACGTTTCTCCCACAAAACCCTACGTCCAGATTAACAGAATCAACTTTTGGAGATTTACTTTCCTGGATGATTGAGAATGCATCAAGACGGTTTATCTTTTCATTATTTCCCAACCTGGAAGCAACATGAGGGAGCTCGGGTATCGATGTTACCAAACGAAGCCTGGATAGCAGCTGTGAGACGAGCTGATATCCAGTTCTCTTCCATCTCCAAATATCTGTTGGTGCTCCAGACATTTTCATTCCGGTAAGTTCTTAATATGTTCATATCACTCTTTGTAGCCTATTAGTTTTATTTTCGATGCACTCTGAGGTCATAGCAAATTAGAACAAACATCCTACTGAGTGATTTTGCAGAACTACCTTCAATTTATAGAGTTGCTAATTATTTGGCATTATTGCAGCAAACCAGCCTATGAAATGGATGAAACACATCGTGACTGAGTTCCAGCGCTACACAAGGGACCTGCTTCAAACATACCAACAACATGTTCCTGTACACTATGGCCACTTGGTTATGGCGTTCCATGTATGCCTTGCCTGCTAGCATCTTACACCCTGCTGTTATGTGCTGGATTGTCTCTGGAGCATCTTTACACAGCCTGCACCTGGGGTCTTGTCTGGTGTGATAGACCCCAGCCTCATGGATCTTGTGCTTAGTGCTTGTTCCTGTGCTGCCATGATTAGTGCTTCCGTGCTGTCTTTCAGTCCAGCTTTGTCCAGCCACTGGTAGGATTTCTGGATATCAGCCACCTTCTCTATCTGCCGGTGGTACATACCGTGCAGGGGCCTGTCCTTCCATGATGGTTCCTCGCCTTCCTCCACTTTCTTGGGTTTCTGCTGCCTGAGGTATTCACCGAGCACGCTGTCAGTTGGGGGCCATCTTCGTGATGTATTTGTGGATGTTCCTTGTCTCATCCTGGACTGTGGTGCTGACACTCACCAGTCCCCTTCCTTCCGCTTAGCGTACAGCCTCAGGGTGCTGGACTTGGGGTGAAACCCTCCATGCATGGTAAGGAGCTTTCTTGTCTTGTCTTGGCTTGCGCCTCTGGTATTCTTGCCCATCCGGTCCCTTCTGGGGGTCCTTGAGGATCAGGACTGTCCGGCCTTCGGTTAGCCATTCCGTTCGACTACTCCGCCTAGGCTGCACTGTCGAGTGCAGATCCACTGAGCGCTCAACACAGACAGCATCGTCAGAAGAAAAGTTGATAAAATAAATAAAAAATCATATATATCTATATCAAGGTCTACAAATCAAAACAAACACTGTGTTGGAACGACGACTACAAGAAAGATGCTTAAAAGCAGCTCAAAAGAGAATGGACTGTATAGAGATTGATTGCATTCAGAGGCGAAGCAGCGGTACTTGCAGAAAATTGTCTTTAAATGAACTTTGTGTGTGTTTCAGGTACTGCACTCTCAAAGACTGAATGAACCAGCATTGCAGCCATGGGTCACTGTGAGCATCACAGGGAAGGTTGAAGTCGCCCACTGCACCTGTATGGCCAGAGTCACGGAGACCTGCACCCATGTCGCTGCTCTTCTGTTTAATGTAGAAGCAACAGTGCAGATCTGTGGCACAAGGACTGTTACAGATGAACCTGCATACTGGGTTTTGTTGGGTAATGTGACCAAGATACAGTCAGTGGTTGGCCATAAGATAGACTTGTCCTCTTCAGCTGCCCAAAAAAAGGCTCTTGATCAAAACATAAACAGACCATCCATATTGAAAGGTAAAAGGAGCCGTCCTCAAAAAAGAAAAATCCCACCTGCAACTGTGGAGGAGTTGTCACTGCTATAATGCCATAATGTTTTATCTAGGGGTCTAGATTTATGCCTGTAGTGCACTGCCGTGTAAATAATTTGCATTTACTGAATATGTACTGACTGAGTACCACTGTTCAAATATTGAATAAAGAAACAAACTAATTTTTGCCTCTTTTTTTTTTTTAATTAAAACTAACATTACTTTATTTACTGTATCTTTTGAAGAAGAAGAAAATACCGCTATTTATACAGCAAAAGACTTTAGAATATTTAACAGCAGCAAGTTTTATTTTCCCCTGGTTTTACTACCACACTGTTCAACAAACGCAGCAAACCTTCACCATCTTATCCAGAAACCTAATGGAACAATGGATATGCTGTCTTATTATCTGCACCTGCAAAGGAAGTTGTCTTCTGCAACTACTGAGACCAGTAGTAGTACAGTGTCACAGCTTAAGCATATGTATACACACTTATATATATATGTGTGTGTGTATGCATGTGTATATATATGTATACAATGTGTATATGTCATAACTACAACCTGAGAGACAAATAGTGATATTTGGTGATTTACAAATTCAATATTCTGATATATGTGCCAATATTTCACATATATTTTTGTAGTTGTCATTTGCAGTCATTTATTTACTCATTTACAGTAGACATCAGAATTAGGTGCTTGTTGTGTTTGCAGTGTCCAAAACACCTTTGACCTTTTTTAGGTACTTTATTAAATTTTAAAGGGGAAAATCCACCTGGTGATATACTTGTTTTCAATGCAATGTTCTTATCATATCATTTAAATGGGTTATAATATTTAGAATAAATATTTAGCACGGCTTCAGCAAAGATACAAAAGTTATTCTAAGTTTAAATTCTGCAGGTCTCAGAAACCTTTCCAGGTCATAATTTTATTATGAAATGACAGGATAATATTGTATGTTCACAGACCAACTATGCACAAAGCAGTTTCAGAGTATTCGGAGACATATTCAATGACCGTGGTAATGGTTAAGTGCACTTTTTGGGAGGATGTTTTGTCTTTTTACTCCAATTCCAACAACTGGCATGCCATTCTTTTGGTTAAGTTTTTTACATAAATGTGATGTAAACACTGTCTTGGTAATTCTGCTAATTTTATTAGCCGAATGAATCCATGGTGTTGGTAAACTGAATTGTTGTTCTTCATAAGCCACAGCAGAAACAGTCAGGGGCAGCAGTTCTTACTTTGGCCTTTTAGACTAAGTTGTTCACGTAGTGATTTTTCCTCTTTATACTCTGCAGTTTGACCTTTATCACAAAATTGTGGACAGGTGGTCACTGTCCGAGACTGGACTGGTGCTAAATTGTCTTACGTAATCCAGTCCTGGCTTAGGATTGAATACAGTCAGGTCTGTGTCCTCTGGGTCACTTTCCATGTCTTGAGTAACGGCAGTGATGCTCTGTGGCATTACCTGCTGAAACATTTCCATCGTGGTATAGCCACTTGGAAAGGGAAAAGGAAAACTTTGTAGGTCTGTCTGCTGGGTTTCCAACAATGTGTCTGTAGTATTGTTGGGAGATGTATTGCCAGTTGCATCATCTGTCTCTGTTTGGATCCAGTTACAAGTAATTCCTGGTGAATCTCCCCGTTTGTCTAAGCCACAAAGAAGCGGTAGCATTGCTGGCAATATCGTGGCAGGGGCGACAGCTTCTTTCTCAATTATATGGAGACTTTTTGTTTCCCATTCTTCAGCCTTCAGAGTATTGATTGCCTCAAGGAGTTCCTATGTGACCAAATTACACACTGATGTATTTAATTTTATACAACATATTTCATCTGATGCACTGGGACTTTAATAGCAGTCCCCTAAAATAAGTTTCAGGTTGTTTTAGGTTTCCACAACATTAAAACTGTGTGCTTTGTCACAGCTGACACTTACCAGTTCACAGGGCCTGTCTATTTTCTGCATTGTATTGCTCTTTCCAGGATTAGGTATGCTTGGCCAGAGGACAACTTTTGCTCTAAAAAGCATTAAAGGAATAGTTAAGGTAAAGCTTGTGCACAGTGGTAGACATAGCTAATTAGCGACTTTGGTGGAATCCTGTTCCAGCTATTGGTTGACAAGTTGTACCTTTTTATTATTGGTGGTCCAAATATCAGTCCAGCAGCCAAAACTGCAATGGCTGCAATAATACTAGTGAATTTAAAACTTCCTGTGCAAATAAATAAATAAAGGCACAAACAAAAAATTAGAAATTTAATTATATGTACAGTTGATGGTTGAAATATTACATGACTGACCTTCTTGAGTCGTCGTAAAAAAGTTGGGTTCACTTCGTTTTCCTGTTCCTTTAGAGGTGAAACCTGATATCTGGACTTGGTATGTTGTGCCACTTGTAAGATCCTTTAGTTCATACTTGTTAAAGTTTGGATCCACTGTAATGTCTGCAATCAAAATGATAGTTTTTGTCATAATTAGCATGTTAGCATTGTCTTTATGAGCATGTTAGCATTGACATTACAAGCATGTTAGCATCGTCATTATGCGCATGTTAGCAGTGACATTAAAAGCATGTTAGTACTGACATTATAGCATGTTAGCGTTAGCATTATGAACATGTTAGCATTGACGTTATGAACATATTAGCATTATCATTATGAGCATAGCATATTAGCACGGTCATGGTGAACATGTTAGTGTTGTCTTTATGAGTATGTTAGCAGTGACATTAAAAGCATGTTAGTACTGACATTATAAGCATGGTAGCGTTAGCATTATGAGCATGTTAGCATTGACATTACAAGCATGTTAGCATCATCATTATGCGCATGTTAGCAGTGACATTAAAAGCACGTTAGTACTGACATTATAAGCATGGTAGCGTTAGCATTATGAACATGTTAGCATTGATGTTATGAACATATTAGCATTATCATTATGAGCATAGCATATTAGCAGTGTCATGGTGAACATGTTAGTGTTGTCTTTATGAGTATGTTAGTATTATCATATGAAAATATTGTCATCATGACCATATTCACTTGCTGAAATAGCAGCAGCGGTGTTAGAATGGCTTTCCTGTCAAATGATTTTGGAGTATTTTAATACGTGAGTGGAAGACTTTTGAAAGAAATAATGTAACAGTAACATTTGATAGTAGATTATCTTTAGGTTGCTCAGCCATCTTGACAAATCAGTCCTATCCAGAGAGTTAATTAGGTTATGATGTCATAGCTACATCAAGTAGTGTATGAGGTCATTAAAATCAAGGCTAAAAACTGCAGTGTGATTACAGCATTCATTAACTTCAGGAGAACTGAGAAGAGTAAACAAAGTAGCTGACAAACAGGAAATTTAGTGAGGATAATGCATGTGCTGTAGAGCAACCAGTAGATGTGATGCCAGTGCTATTATTTTATTCAACAAAATTCAGCAGTTTATGAATAAGCTTATGAGTAAGTGGAAGTGTCTTACTGTTCTCAGATTCTGTTCCCCTCAGGTGGTTCTCAGTGTAGTGGATTGTGTAACCCAGTAGGAAACCTCTGATGTCTTCTTCTGGGATGGATGACCACTGCAGCACCATTGAATTCTGTGTCAAATTGTAACTGCTGATGTTTGCGGGACCACTCACAGGAGCTTTAATAATGACACGGGAATGCAATTTCAAGAGGTCAGAGTGTTTTGTTGGCGACTTGTAATGTATGTGTGTCTGCTTGTTTTGGAGAAGAGTGCCTGTGCCTTACTGCCTTCCATGAAATAAAACTTTGTGCTTGCAAACGTTCCTTCGCTGTTGTTAAGATGCTTCATGTTGCAGGTGTCCTTATTCGGTCGCACGTGCAGACTGACGGTGTATCTCTTGTAAGGCTTCAAGGGTTCTGGATATTTGAGATATCAAATGAATTATGATTGATTGCTGGAAGAAAATGAAATATATTTATTATATTTGCAAAACAACTCAAGTGTTCACAAGCAAGTAGATATATATATCTTTTCAAGTTTCCACCATGTTAGTGTTTTGGAGCCAGGTTTGGGGTGCACAGACCTCTGCAATGGACTTCTGACAGGTTTGGTTTTGAAGCTGATTTAGGACTTACACAAACGCTTTTTTCAGTGTTCAAGTTCCAAGCTCTAGTATTATTTTATTTACGCATAGCTCTAATTAACAGGTATCTGCAGGCGGAGACACATACATCTATAGCCATACCAGGTATCTATGCATGTACCTAATGAGTTTTTCTAGCTCTAGAATAAGTAAATAAATACAGATTGGGACAGTACATTTTCTAACGCAGAAGCTTTAAACTCAAGTCCACAAATCAGTGGACAATGTTATGGAAGTAGTTTCCACCTTTTATAAAGAAACATATGCTTGAAACATTTGGGCCATAGTTGCATACTTACAATTAATTCTAACCAAATTAAAAGCTTTCCCTAGCCATATCCAGAGTGTTTTTCCCAGCTAAATCTGACAACATGCAGTGATCTCTACTGTCCAATATCAATCCAGTATTGTATATAAAATCATTTAGGCAAGTCAAAACAAATTGGATTTAAACGGTGCTGCCCAAAAACTCATAATATTAACATACCTTTTAAAGAGAAAGTATAGTAGTTTTTGCCTTTAAGGTAAAAGGACTTGTATGCTGTTTTAGTCTTCTCTGCCCTCCACTCCGCACAATAGCACACATATTTTTTGAGAAGGAAATCTTTCCAGTAGATTTTGAAGGATATGTTATTGTGGACTGTCACGTTCAGCTCATCTCCCATACCTGTGGATGTATACTTTGTTCAGATCTGTGGTGAAAACGACACCTTTAAGAGAGCTGTAAGGATGGAAATGAGTACTGACTGTCCATGTCTTCGCGCAGGGGTATTATTTGGCTCACAGCTGGAGAGATGCTGACGTTGTTGCAAGACCGGATGCTCACATGATAAGCTGAGTAGGAGAGAATCAGTGTGATGCTGGGCTGAATGGTGTTGATCTGCTCAATTGGGGCCTCTCCTGACTCTTTCCCAATGGTCACAATATAGCCATCATGCAAGTCTCTGGCAGAAACCTAACAATTAAAAACAGTTTATTATCAAAACAAGCAGCTATGACTAATCAGTGCATTTATATTCACCAAGTGTTTTCTACATTCTGCTTTTTGTTTAATAGCATGTTCTCAGAAGATGTTTTTGAAGAAAAATTACCTTCCAGGTTATTGAAACAAGGCGAGAACCCTTTTCATTGGCGACGTCAGTTTCTTCAGAGTTGACGATGACCGGCTGTGATGTCACCTCTGAAAGAGCAAACTGGGTTGTTTTTTTTTTTACTTCGAACATAAGCAGGTAATCCTTTATCCGGTTTTAGGAGAAAAACAAAGTAGAAAGCAAACACTAACCTGATGGCACAGTGTAAGCTTCACTCCATGGGCACTGTGTACATTTAGTATTGGTGATGCAGTGTATCTGTAGAGCGTAGGCCACTGAGGAGTTTAGATTCTCCACTCTGCATGTAGTTTTATTCTGGGACATTCCAGGTGACTGCAAGCAGCACAGAAATCAGCGGGTGCGTTAGGGAAATATCCGAAATAAACATCTGTTTTGTTTTTTGTAGAGTATAGTAGAAGAAACTGGTTCAGAGCAAAAATGCAAGCCGACCAAGTCACAGAGAGCAGATCACAATGCCTTCAGAAAGAGGTTAAAAACTAAAGTTTGGAAAAACAAGTACGCCTGCAGTTACAAGTAATTCAGGTAATTTGTATATTACCTGAATGAATTCCTTAATATACCTAATGTTCACCATGTACTTTCCAGAGTGTGAGTAAGGATTCAGGCTGGATTTAAAATGGATCATTTTCTTTAGCAGAAATTGATATAAAATATGCTGTGATTTAAAATTAGACTGGAAGAGAAATACAATCAGAGCGAATGTTGCAAAGCAAAAATCACCCAGCTCATGGTGGTCTATTTTCTTTTCAAGCTTCTGAGACCATATTTCAGAGAAATTTGACTTTCAGTTAGACATAATCTCATCATCTAGCAACTTTAACTGTTACATGACTAAAGTGTGGGCAGTTAACGTCAGTTGGTAAGCTCTGACTCATTTCACGGAGATCTTTACGCAGACCTTTAGACGTAGGCTACTTTTTGTCTCCCTCAGATAAATGTGTCTGTCTATGAGAGTTGCTGTCTATCAATGTTTGTTTTGTTTTTCTAATCCTTTATTATGGATAATACTGCATCTGAAAGGAAAGCACCAGTGTTTTGAAATCATAAAAGTCCAGCTCAGATCATCCTGCACTTTCTAAGAATCTAAGATTCAGCTATTTCAGATGTTGTTTACATTTCAAACCTGCTTTTGAATGCCTCTTTCACTCTAATACAGTATAGTGATGGAAAACTGTCAATGGTGAAAAGGACAGACATGGTGTGTGTTAGATTTTCAAAGTAGAAGAAAACAGTAGTTATGTATAAGATGTTAAAAGTAAAAAAAAAAAACCCTGCCTGTCTTAGCCCGGCAGACTGCCATTAGAATTAAGATCTGAATGCACTGCTGTGACATATTTGCTTTTTCAAGTCGAGATCTATAAAATATCTGTGGGCTTCTTTGTGTTTTTCTAAATTAAATTTTATCTATTTATTCATTTGCTTCTGTTATGGTAAATGGTCTGTATTTGTATAGCGCTTCACTTGTCCCTAAGGACCCCAAAGCGCTTTACACATCCAGTCATCCACCCATTCACACACACATTGGTGATGGCAAGCTACATTGTAGCCACAGCCACCCTGGGGCGCACTGACAGAGGCGAGGCTGCCAGACACTGGCGCCACCGGGCCCTCTGACCACCACCAGTAGGCAACGGGTGAAGTGTCTTGCCCAAGGACACAACGACTGAAACTGTCCAAGCCGGGGCTCGAACCGGCAACCTTCAGATTACAAGGCGAACTCCCAACTCTTGAGCCAACTCTTATTATTATTATTTCTATCATTATTCACACTACATGTGAAATATTGCAATGTCAAAGCTGACAGGCAGGGGGAGGAGACCAAAACCCCCCACAATGGCTCATCAACTGCTGCGCCTGTAAGAAAAAACCCCACAAATACAAACAACACCTGCAAGAGAAAATTATGCAAAAACATAGATACACAAATCAACAGTCTTGTTGTATGTGTGTATGTGTGTGTCTGTGTCATTTCTGCTGGTTGTTATATGTATACACACACACACGCACACACACACACACACACACACAAAACCCATCCTCACACCACGATCCCAACTCCACCACCACTTTTCCTATGGCACAATGCAATCAGACAAGTACATTTCTTCTGGCAACCACCAAGCTCACACAAACTTGTCCATCATTGTAATGGCAAAGATGAGCAGAAACATGGCTCAATACATGGGTGGGGCCTAGAAAGGAATTGGCAGCAACTTCAGAACGAAACAGCAGCCCGTGGTTGGACAGACCAGTCACTTGAGCCTGGAAGACCAGAGTGACCACCTTGTGCACTGCTGGGATTGACTACAAGAAATATTACGACTTACTGGCTGGAACTATACAAGACCAACAGGACCCTAAGAGCCTAAAAGGACACTAAGAGGAATTCAGTGAACAAAGTGTGTGATTTACCAAGGAGATGCTCTGTCTCCAGTGCTGTTCTGCATATGCTTGAACCCCTTCAATCACATCATTAACAAGATAGAGTAGTTGGCTACAGATGCCAACTATCGAATAAAGCAAACTTTAGCCACTTCCTGTACATGGATGGCATCGAGCTGCATACCAGGAGTGAACAAGATATCACTTCCCTGATCCACACTACTAGGACCTACAATAATGACATAGGAAGGTCATTCGAACAAGAAAAGTGTAGTCGAAAGGCAACAAAGACATTGAGGATAGCTATAAGAACCTTGAAATCCCACAACCAACTTGTAAAGCTGCCAGTAAAGCTGCATAGTGCCGCACACCTGCAGAGAATAAGTCCGAAGAATATCTGGGCAATCAACAATTATGCCTGCCAGTCATCAGATAGCCTGCTGGGATAATATGCTCACCAAAGGAGGAAGAAGCCATTGATATAAAAAAAAAAGGGGGAATTACCTTGTATCAAGGGTTTAACCTCAAATCCAGCACCCTGAGACTATATATTAAGTACAGGAAGACAGAGAAGGACTATTGAGTCTCAGAACTGCTATCCAAGATGAAATAACAAAGATCCACATCTAAAAGATGGCAACAACTGTTTATATGCTGAGTGAATACCTCAGGCAGCAGAAGCCCTTGAAAGAAGAGCACCAAGAACATGTCCATTTATGGCATGGACTTAGTCCTGAGGTCAAAGTGGTTTACATCTTCAAACGTGGTTAAGTGTGTAGAAACAAGATATACTGGCAATTTAACAATATGATTCGGCAGCATGTGGAGGAACCATGCACAGACACAATAGCCTGCAATCAGCCGGTGTGGATGTGTTTGGTCACACAATAACCCTTTTTGCATGGACATTGGGAGAGAAGATTTTCATGGGCAAAACCAACATACTCAACACATACAAGGCCACAGTTGACTATAGACAATAAAGATGCGGTTATTTTTGCTCATGGGGATTTATAGTTGTCTCTGATGTCTCTGATTTTTTTTTAGGGCATGTCCAATCTTCCCTCTAATTTTTCATGTGTCTGAGCGAACGCACAAACTCCCTGAGCGAACCCTTGGACCACTGCGAGCAACATGGTTACATGGTTTATTAAAATAATCAAATTACAGCATTTACATTTATGTTAGACTACTTTTAATTAACTGCTTTAGCCCACTTACAATGAAAATTTAAAAAAATCTTATTCATGACCTGTGTAGTATGTTAACACTATTGGAAGTAAAAATAACTTGAACTCCAATTTTGAAAACACAACTTTATTTATTTATTATAAAGCTCTGACTTGTATTATGAGTATGAGTCTGTGGTCTGGGAGAGAGTCCTGTAACTCTCTGTCTGCAAAATACAGCATATAATGACCAATGTTGGGCAAATAATTATATAGTTACTTCTCCAAAAAAGTTACTGAGTTTTGCAAACAACAAAGTTTTTTGCAGCTGTTTACCTAAAAAAGCAGCTAAGGCGTTTTTTTTTAAAAAAATAACCATTTCAAATTTTTTACAGAACAATCAGCTGTTCTGCATCAAATCTGATGCCACACAAATTATTTGTGCCACTCCAAAAAATAATTTCTGTCCACTATGAGATAAAGGAGAACAACAGCTTGATACCTGCAGACTTGACAACAGGAGATGTATCACTCCTGTAACACCTGTAACATTCAGCTGTCGTCTCATTGTTCTGACACACACAACAAAACTATTGACAACACTACACAATAACTACACAAGATTTGCGCTAAACATCGCAAATCTCTCACATCTCAAAACACCGCCTTCACTCCTAAAACTTCCCCCTTCCTAAACAACTAAATGCCACGTTGCTATATCATTTTTTGATTGGTCGACATGGTACATTTTTTGGCCAATAGGAAAGGGTTTTTTTTGGTTTTGTTCAAAAGCGGAGTGTTTTGATGTTTTCCTTATAAAACGCCGTTTTTACCGTTTCTTCTTTTTTTCTTTCTGATGTTTTGTGCATGCGTGTGGATAACCCTCTGGTCTTTAACAGTAGTGCTCTGCAATAATGCAAATTTTGATATCAATCGTTACCTAGTAAATAACTGACCTCATTCCATTGAAGGCTTCCCAGTGCTTTGTATCTGACAGAGTAAGACATGATATGCTTGACATCGTTTTGATCCCAGCTCACATTTATGTCCAGTTTCCCAGAGTGCCGTGTGAATTTCACATAAATTGGAGGGTCACATCGCTCTGAAACAGTCAGGAAAATTATCCCCAAAATGTCATCAACTTTTAAATTTTAAACAAAGTGCTGCTACTTAAATTTTTATTAATTTATATATATATTTTTTACTTACGCAGGCTCTCCGGTGAACCTTGAAAAACTGCCTTGGTGCAATTTTTTGACTCACTGTTTTCAAAAATCTGAATGGTCACATTGCTTTTTTTATAGAAGTTGATCTCTTCAGGACATTTAGTGATGTTTTTATAAACTCTGCAATAGTTTCCTTTTTCTCTAGAAGAAGAAACAAGAGATGTTAATTACAAACAAGGACATTTTCATATGCATTTTTAAAACGTGTGGTTGTAAGGGAAAAAGGGAAAAACAAAACTACTTACGGTTGTATTACGAGTATATGTGTATTTTTGGATGCGTGTTTTCCAGGTTTCCACATACATCTTAATTTGGACCATGCATTTTTAGTAAAACAGTCCAAATCACAGACTCCATCTGTAAAAGAGGCAGTGCACAGTCACCATAAAGAAAGAAGAAAAAAAAAACGTTTTCCTGTCTCAAATCTGATTTCAAAGATTATGGGTCACCTCGGGATGACCCAGTATGTGTTTTCTTTACCTGGGTGAAGTCCACAATGCTGGTATTTGGAAGAAATCTCGTTTACCTTGCACTTCTCTGCACATGAATATGGTATATGACACAAAATATTTAGTCAATTCATGAGAAATTGTTACAAAAGTAGATGTTTTTAATGATAACATTTTTTACAGGACCTGTTTTCCAGCAAAATTAAAGCAGTGTAAGCTGTTATTGGTATCTACCATCACACAAAATTTGAAAATAATATCTTACAGACAGACAAACAAAGACAACTAATTACAAACTCCCTCCCTTCCTTAAGTACACCTGGCTTGGGACTTTATCAGTCTCTCGATACATTGTGAAGGATTTCTGGTCCACTCTTCTTACATTGTTGTTTTAGCACATTAAGCCTTTCTTTTTCAGTCACTCTAAATTTCCTGCTGTCCTGGGGATCATCGCCCTGCTGCTGCATGACTGACGTTGAGCCAAGCTTTAGCTGTCCGACAGATCACCTTGCATTTGACTTGAGAATACTGTGCAAACCGCCAAACATCTGCTTTTATAGACGTGCTCACACTTGGTGATGATCCCCTTTCATTTCTATGGAAGCAGTAAGCAGTAGTTATGTTTTCACACATTGTTTCTCCATTTCATGTCATTTTTTTTTGTTCACCTCCAGTTGCATTTACCTCAGTTTAAGACGTGAGAGTTATACTATGAGGGAATTTTGACACAGTCTCTCTTTTCTTTGCGTCAGCTGGTTTGATAGAACCTAAAACTTCCGTCAGATATGATGGATATGAAAATGCAGATCATTAAGTTTCTTTGATAACCCAGGCTTTCTGCTTCAGGTTCTCTACAGCTCTCATAAAAAGGGATGTTGCACATTTCATTTAACTCTTGCACCGCACAAAAAGATCACTATGAGTGGCGCCTACTCCAATCAAAGACATCTCAGATGATCTAGATAACATGCTGGTTAAAATCTATAAAGAACACAAAAAACTATAACAGGACAAACCAATATTGGTGCAAATTAGGCAGGATGTTAAGGATGCTGAATTGTGGGATTTAGCGCATTTAGAGTGTTAAATAAACATTTAAATTCAAGTTAATCATTTTTTTGCTGAGTGCGCTCTCTACGCTGCTGTTTATTTATAATGGCTGCGCATTAGACCTCTGGAACCTTTAAGTGGGTCCATTTAAACAGTAAAGACCGTGGGGCTTCGCTTTAGTTGGTCAACAGATCTAAGTGAAATTAATTTTACAGATTACGACAGACCTTAGCAATGATCTAATAGATGTTACTGAAGCACGCGCATCTCATCTAAATATGCAAACTCCAGTGGGACTGCGACGTTTGCACTGCTGTAACTGTACAGCTGGGCTTCATGTACGATCTTAGTAAAATACAGCTTAACAAGCTGCACATGCAGAGAGAATTGCATTGCACTTAAAACACAAGTTGCAAATAAAACAATCAGAGATAATGTGGCACAGTTGGATGATTTCAAACCTAAACTCTGAATATAATATGCTCCAGACCAGATTACACGTTCAGCATTACCCTGATGGTAAAAAGAGAGCTGTTTTTGTGACCCAGAAAAAACTCTGATATTAAGCTAAGAATCAGATTTATAATTTTTTTTTTTTTTTTAATTATTGTTACGTTCTGACAAGTACAACTGACAGAAGGTGCACTTTCTTTTTTTTAACATGACTGTATGATGGAAGTTCAAAACATTCTCCATGCAAGTGCTCTGATATAGTTATCATTTAAAAGGGAGGATCAAGTGCGAAGTTTACATGTAGGGTGTGGGGTCCAGTACAGTAAACAGAGCCTGACATACTGCTGCTCTCTTCATTAGTGATCGTGGTGGTGTAAAGCATATTTATAAGTTGTTATTTAATCGATAAAGTGAAATACTCTGTTGGACTGAGTTGTTGTATTAGACTGAATGAAGGTTAAAAAAAATGGCATGTGACACGCTGGGTTAAATGTGCAAATGTAGGGCAAATATAGTACTACAACTACAGTCCTTCACTCTTCATCTTGTGCCAAATGAGACAAATGCTCCACAAGTTCACATGAATCAGAATGCTGGAAAATTGCAGTACACACAGTGCTAACCAATATATGAACAGTAATAAGACAATGAATTATTAGAAATGTTGTGGTCAGCCTACCTGGAGTTACTTGAGAATGCATGGAGAGTGTAGCGTAGTGAACAAAAATCAGACCTTGAATGTGAACAACAGGAGTTAACACAGAGATGTTCATGGATTTAAATCCTTCCAGAAAGATTGAGCTGTACCAAGACAAGAAGTTTATCAAGTAGAAAGGCAGATTTAAAAAAAAAAAAAAAAAGGACACTTACACAGGATGATATAATATGAATGGCTTGCACATGAAGAACATCTAGAGTCTGAAAAATCCAGCTGAACTTTACAACCAGCCATTTCGCCCGGGTCTGTCTGAAAGACTGAAACCAAGACGGTGTCTTCGTAACCTCACACCCACAGTCTTCTGCCATTCACAATCATGATTCACACAGTAGCTGCTCTCTCGAGCGTGTGTGAGAAGGAAATATTTTTGGGGAGTTTTGACACTGAGCATGGAGGGGCGGGGTCACAGTGTGTGACACAGTTCATAGGACTCATAGACTGACAAGAAACGGTAAGTCCTCTGAAGTATGCAGAAACAGCCTTGTTTGTACTTCTTCTTTCCACAAATAGAACGGTTGAGTCGAAGATGTTGTATCTGCTCAAACAACAGCTTCTCTCTGAAGTGCAGGAGGCAACAGAAAGCAAGAGAAGTGACTGTGACTCAAAAGAAGAGCAGGGATGGCTTTGTGTGCTGTAAATTCAAATTCTATTCATGCTTTCAAAGAACTGTGTGTGATTTGAAAAATTACAAATCAATCCGCTAGAACTGGAAAATATGTTTTTTAAAATAAAAATTCTAAATCAGATCAAGTAAATCTAGTAAACGAACAGTTTTGAAGAAAAGACCTACACGGTCCACTAAAAGAAAATAGAAATACTGCTTTCTGCCATTTATAGCCTACAAACACAAATATTGTAATATTTTTACATCATATTTCGGTGCTGTTTTTAACCAAAACGAGTTTAAAGGGAAGTAGAAAGCAAGAATCAAAAAGGCACTTAGTGACACACAAATTGTGTCACTAAAATAAATAAATTTTAAAAATCACACATTTCACCTTAACTGAAATATACAAGCGGACATTTCTTAGATAGATAACATCTTAATCGTGTTTTTAAAGGAAGTAAGAAAAAAACAGCATGTTTGAAGCTTGAGTCACAAGAAATGTCACGTTCGTAATTAAAAACTGCTTCATCTTATTGTAAAAATGATCATTCATTCTGTTCACAGTTAAGCTCAAACATCTAGGTGAAGTAAACAAACGAACAACGAAAATAAAAAGACATAGGAGTAAACAAGCTAACCTTTGTGCGTTAACTGCCACATGCTCTGTGAGAGACGTGTGGTGACTCAGATCGCCCTGTTTTCCAATAAGCTACAGTGCCATCAGAATTTTACCAAAACTGAATGAGTCGTCCATTTACCTTACCTTCACGCCCTCTAAGCTTCTCCAGCACGCATTTTTAACACAAGAGGTTAATATAGTGCTTCTGTAGTGCATCTGAAAAATGTGCTGATGTTTGAGAGTTAGGATATGATTGATGAGTCATTTATGACAGACTGATTTGTCAGCCACAGGATGGAGTTCGTTCGGGGAGTGTTTGCATGCGTAACCCAGGAGGTTCAGACTGTTAAACCTCATCATTGTTCCTCTTTGGAGCTCACACAAAAATATAAAAAGCTTCAAAAAGGCAGAACAGGAAAAGCTAGAGAGCTACAGTGCTGTTAATCTCACACAGCCCAGTGCAGCTGGATCACAGCATTGATAGAAACCTGCTTTAGAGTGCAACTTAATACTTTTCCTGTTTTACTCTTTTTAGGTTTTTCTGTATTACACTGCTTTCTACTCTCTGCCCTACAGCTTGATTTTGGATTTGAATGTTGTCCTTTGTTTTCCATACTAATACTTCTTATTTTGCAGATCTTTACATGTGAATCTGCTATAATTCTATTTTACTATAGAGAAAGTTACCCAATAGTATAAGTAATTAAAATCACGTCCAGCTGCAACATTTAAGTTATAAAAACAATAATGAATATATGAATCAATAATTAGAATCAAGTCACATACTAGAATAGAATAGAATAGAATAGAATAGAATAGAATAGAATAGATCTTTATTGTCACTGTTACAAGAACAATGAAACACAGTTTGGCATCTCTCCGTTGGTAGCACGTAGATTTACATTCAGATTCTTTTAGGAGAGGAAAAGAAGATAAAATAGACTTAAGTTTCTGAGCAGTAACATAAGTATCTACAGAAAAAAGATAGATATGTATAAGTTATATACAAAAATATATGCCACATAATGAGCAAGTGCAATGTAAGGAGCAAGTGAGTGATCAGTGGAGTATAAGGTGCAATGTGATCAGTAGTATTGCACATTGAGTAAGGGGTAGGAATGCTGGTTGCTACTATAACAAATACAGTTATATAAATAGAGATAGCAATGTTAGTTGCATTATAATATAATGCATACGGTTTATAAATGCAGTGTAAAGCTCTGTGAATGCAGCAGTAAGTCAGAAGGCTTTCGAGGGTTTTAGGGGTAATTGGGCCTGACGCAGCTTTCTGAGAAAGTGCAGGCTTTCTTGTGCTTTTCCTTTCTGGTGGGAAATGTATATGTACTGTATAGGATTCTGCAAAATGTGTATTTTTGCTTTACCTAGTCTCAGTGTATTTTTATGCTAAAACATTTGTATTATTACTTATATATGGTTAGAACTTTTACTGAATAAAAGAATCTAGCTCATTTACAGGCCTGTGCTCTCATACAGATGATATTACATGAAAAGAGGCCGGTTTTTTATATTGAGTTGAGTTGAATTGACAATGATTGTTTGGTAAAAAAGGTTTTTTTCACTTAAGTAAAAATCCTTATCTACTTCAAGTAATACAGACGTTCGCAGAAGAATCGCACACTTTTTTAGCAAAGTAGAAAACATCTTGTGTTCGATAATAATGTATTTGCATATTTATAGATTTCATTGATTTGGATGGATTTTAAATTCTAAATCATTTAAAATGATAAACATAGTATCTTTAGTTACGGGCTAACTATAACAAGAAAAAATCAAAAGTAAAATTTAGTGGAAAAAACTAATAACTTTGCCAACTAATATCTTGTCAGTTGCGATGTGGATCCTATACCTTGTTCAGTCTTACCCGGTGAAGATTTGTTCAACCAATATTTTATAGTGTTCGGCTACAATACTTTGTGCCTAACTGTTATATGAGAGGCAAAAGCAGGCTGTTGTAATGCAAAAAATCAAAATAAACAAAACTAACTATGTACAGTCACCTCTGCGTGTTATCGTAGACGACGGACAAACACAGAAAGAGACACACAAATGTACATTTTGCTGCATGTTCCTCCTTCTGTGCAGCAGTGTATGCACACAGGAAGTTTTGTTCACACCTCACTGACTTAAGTTGGGCCCCAAGAACGTCATTAATGTTGTGTATCGTGATCTTTATCTTAACATTACACTCTGTACCAGCTGCAGAGCAAAGTCTGAGGTACGGTTATTACTGTTTTTCTGTACAACCTTTGTCTCTGAAAGCCTTCTGCCTTCTGCTTTGAACTGCCACGAGCTAAAAATGTCAAATGATTCTTAAAGTCATAGAAAGAGCTGATGACAAAACAGACCCCTGAAACCTACTGAATCAAAAGAGATGATTAAAATTAGAAGAGAACACTTAAAGATCCCAGCCACAGGAAATTCATTTCCGCTAAACAACTCACTGCCTGCCTACCCGTGTTTTTCTCATCGGTAAATTTCCCCACCTTAACCTGTTTCTTATCACCACCTTGAATCAGCGATGCTCTAACTTATTGTGGCCTACAAGTGTCGAAATGCTACATATGTGGGTTCATCTCGCAGAGTCTGGCTTTGATCTAAGATCTTTAGTGTTTTACCAGCAGGCTCAGGATTCAATAGTCACCTTTTCAGTAAACTGGTATTGATACTCATGGATGATAGCTGAATGCTGTTCATTGTACAGAAGGATTGAAATATAGTTTTTGAAGCAACGGCATAAACATTACAGGTCAAATGAAGATACATTGTACATCTAATTTCCCTAATATTCACTAATATTGAGTGAAAGAAAATAACGTAACCATGCTTTCAGTTCAACAACCAATATAGGCTGGGACAAGGAATGAATCTTTGTACATTGTTTGAAGAATAAAGTTGCATTATTATTTTCCTATTAGTTTACATTCAAAAGCGATCAGGGTCAGGTTCCAACAATTTTTAGCACGTTAATTTCCATACATACAAATAATCAAAACTATAATACCCTCAGGTAAACAGCTAAAGAAGCCTTTGCATTTAATGTTCTCTGCTATCACTGCTTGTTCTTTAGCAAACAGTACCCTCCTGTGGTAAGACTGTGTGTGCACAAACTTTATAATAGAGACACAGCAAAAAGAACAAAAAAATACTTTAACACTATAAAGTTGTGTTTAAATTTTACTGACATAGCAGCGGTGCATAGCAAAAGTGCTCTGCAGCGTTTCCCTTTCACGTGGCGTTTCTTAGAAAGCCTAACTGTGACTAATACTGAACAGTAAAAATCTACTGTACATGGAGTGGTTCTTATATAGCGCGTGTCTACTGTATTTGAGAACTCAAAGGACTTTATGCAACTTGCCTCATTCACCCATTCATACAAGTACTTTTTCTTTTTTCTTTTTTTTTTACTATGTAAGTGCTCTCCATCGCACATTCACACACATTCGTACTTCGATGGATGCATCTTGCCCAAGGATGTTTGACATGCAGACTGGAGCAGCCGGGGATTGAACACCTGCTCTACCTCCTGAGATACAAACACCCCTGATGCTTCATCCTTTCTGTCTTTTTTTAAATGTAATTTTTACCTTAAATAAAATGTGTTTGCGTGCCTGTTGGATTCGCACATGTTACATGACATCTGTCCCAAGCTGTTGTAGCCAGAGGTTAAAGCGAGTGTTGACGGGGGAAAACCCTAAGTTCAGACAGCAATACAGTGGAGGGGACTGACTCACTTCAGTAGAGTTGACTCGACTCTCGTGACTAGAAATAAGTCACACTGTAATTTCTATTGCGAGTTCCTGTAGATTTGATTTCTTTGTGGAAAGGCTGTAATCAGCTGAGCTGTGTTGGTCTTGAGGTTCAATCTATAATCACATGTTACATGAGCCATCATGACTACTTACAAGTCCCCAGCCGGTGGGAGAAGGCAGACACTAAGAGAGTGTTACTAAAAAACATCGACACCTTAAATTTAAACTGGTGACTTGGACCAAAGTTCTTTTAAAATTGAGTGACATTGAAATAATTTTTATTTTAAAGCATTATGTATGTTAACTTCTATTTCAATGTTCAACAAGGCATAAAAAAAATTCATGTACAGAGAAGATTTTGAGAATGAGCGCATCCTGGATTCATTTTTTTTTTTAATTTGAGGTGCTCTTTGGAAGGGATGAAAGCTAAAAGATCGAAGTTGTTCTCAAGACAATTTTGTTTTAAATCAAATGTAAAATGTCCTGTTTAACCCACAAAAGAAAAGAAAAACCTCAACGCAATTTGGCACACAAGATTTATCAGCTAGTTTTTCTTTTCTAGTGCTATTACACCAGCATGAACTGAATATTTGTTTTACCACAAAGCCCACAATATTATCTAATATCTACTATCTATTATCTGAATCAATACTACATAAACACACACAATAGTATTAACAGACAATTGTTCTTTTTAAAAAGCGAAAAATTTAGAGGGTTTAATTTAATTATATGAAAATTATAGTTTTTTTTAAAGGCTTATGTAATAACTACAACTTTACATGTGAGCTTTAAATTTCCATTTTATCAAATGTGTATGCAAGCTAAAGACACATTTGCTATATTTTCAACTGACATTTTTATTCTCAGAGATGGAGAAAGATGTAAGAGTGGAAAGAGAGAAGCAGTGGGTATACTGGGGCCTTTGGGGTGGACATAGAGTTATTATTAACATTAATAATTGAAATGTACACCATCTTAACATCTGTTTTCTGCAGGAAATGTTGTGACAAAGCACAGGCCGAACCTGAGTTCTGAGAATGCTGGTATGCTCGCTTTGCTTCATTCCAGCCGACATACACTTACTCATACAATACCACACTTAAATACACAAACACATACCTTCAACTAACATAAAATAGCTTTCCAGGTAAACAATTTAAAAATATTTTAAGCTTTAATTTGGATGCCTATCCAGGGTGTACCCTGTCTCGTGTCCCATGATAGCTTAAATAGGTTCCAACTCAACTAATCCTGGATTAGGGCTCGGGGATCCTGGTACTGATATCACATCCTAGATTGGTCTAGGGTTAAAGCGAATAACTTGGAGAGACTGTTTTGGGTGAGTCTGAAATTGTTTATTGCCAGATTGTTTTAAAGAAAGAATAAATGCCAAGCCTCACTTATTAAGAAAAAAACTCACTGGCTAAACAATTTAAATAAAAGAATAATAGAAAGTACACCTACACCTCAACTCCCTGTAACTCCAGGAAAAACAGGAGAATTTCCTCCAATCAAACATGCTCTATCATCCTAACAAAACCAATGAAAAAAAAAAAAATCCATCGAGAGTAACAAGTAGGGATAGAAATCTTGATATTGATATTTGGATGTTGTATCAAGCTTATAAAAGGGCGGTGTTTCAAAACACTGCTTTGAAATGTAGTTCAAAACGCCCACCTCACGTGACTGTGGCCAATCAAGGTCTTGGTGTGTTGCACCCCAGTTTCGATGAGTGGATTACTTACTGCTTTTAGGTCGACTGACTGAGAACAGAACAACCTGATGACGCTGTAAACTCCCAAATAAAGCTCAAGGGTCATCATCATCAGTAGCAACAGGATTGGCAGCAGAAGCCACAGAAAAAAGAGAGTTAATGGAAACTTTTTGACGGCGTGGCTGGTGCAACCCACAGTACAGTTGTTCCAAGAACACGTGATCTGCTTGTTCATTAGCAGGAACAATGTGTGGTATATCCACACCTTTGTAGCTTGGCAAAACAAAGTAAGAGCAACAAGTATTAAATCAAAATCAAATGTAAAAGATGCAGATGATCAATAATATTGAACCTCTGGTGACCACAAATGTATGAACTTCCACTGCAATCAATTCATTAGGTGACAATGAAGCACAAATGGAAGGGTGTAGAGGCTATCCCAGCTGTGATACAGTGAAAAACAGGGTATATCCTGGAAAGGCTGCTGGTCTATTACATGGGAACGAAGAAAACATTCACCCTTAAAGTCAATCTAGAATTGCCACTTTAGCTAAAGTACCTGGAGAGAACTCACATAACCACTGGAAGAACATACAATCTCCATACAAAAGGCCTCAGTTGACTATTGGCTTCAAACCCTCTTGTTGTCAGCAGCAGTGGAAACCACCATGCTGCCCTAAAGCAGGTTTAAAATTAAAATCAAGTTGCAGGTTAATACAAAGCATATATAGTTAAGCTATTGCACAACCAAAGGCTGTGCTAAGACAGAAAAACTCAATAAGATGTGATCAGAGGCAGTAAAAGTGCTTATTATGTTGTTGGGGCTGATTTATACCAGCTCGACCTGAATGTCAACACTGTCTCTGTTGACATATCAGACTATCAACACCAGACAAAAGTCTAACTGGGCGCACAGTCATGACTCAAAACTCACGTGTGTGTTTACTTTATGAAACTCAGTCTGCTGTGTCGGAATATTGAAGATAAGCATTAAAAAAGGGGAGGGCAGTCTTTGTTATGTGGATTGTGATAAAAGAAACACTCATAATATCCAGGAGGAAAACCAAAACAAAACATAAAAATATAAAGGCAAAATGCTGTGTAAGTTTATCCTCTGTCACTTTTTCACCCTGCTGAGTGTGTTTAGGTAATTTGTGAAACTAAACAACAGAAAATAAAGACACTTATAATCAAAAAATTGTGTGTGTGTGTGTGTGTGTGTGTGTGTGTGTTTGTTCCTGTCTAGCTATCTTTGTGAGGACCGAAATCTGCATTCTACAATACTTGTGAGAACCAACAGTCACTTGTGAGGACACACACACCGGTCCTCTCAAATTTGATTCCTTTTTTGAGGCTCAAAATGTGGTTTTAGTGTCAGGGTTACAATTAGGTTATGGTAAGGTTTAGGGTAAGGGTTATGGTTAGGCATTCATTTTTAATGGTTACGGTTAGGGTAAGGGGCTAGGGAAGCCATTATGTCAAAGAAGGTCCTCACTAAGATAGCTAAACGGGCTTGTGTGTGTGTGTGTGTGTGTGTGTGTGTGTGTGTGTGTCTGGTTGAGATTTTGACCAATGGGGTGAGGACTTTTAGTCTGGACCTGACTTCCTCAAAAAGCCATCAAAGGTTTTAGGGTTTTGGGATAGAATGACAATTATGCTGGATTCTGACTACATGATAATAGAATGCTGCTTTGGGTGGGGCAACCTAAATGTTGTAGAGTGTGTCATAAAGGGCAAAGTAAAAACAGGGTTAAAGAATTAATGCTACAAATATATTTGTTTCTTCTCATGCAATCCTGTGTGTTTGTATTTTAATTTGGAGCTTTGAGAAAGAAACATGTCATTTTGTTGCCTTTTCCCTCTGCTATGTTGAATGCATGTTTGAAATGAAAGACTAATTCTTAGTATGAATACATAGTACACTGTATAAAATCCTAAAGCACATAGCATATTTGTTCAAGTAGGCCCCCTAGTGGCCTGTGTTTGGTTAAACCCTGCTCCTGATCTGCTGCCACCACATGTTGGATGTGGATTGTCATGTAACTTGTGTGGATGTGGTGTTTATTTATTTATACAAAAGTTCAAAACAGTATAACATGCCACTGAGCACAGATATCTGAATGCCAACAAATGCTATTCTGGAATATGCTTATTTTATAATTTGCATGTCTAGAGGAGGAAAAACCTGTGAATATCAAAACATCTGAGGAATGAATAAGAGCGGGAATGACAGGTAAGGAAGTGCCACACCTATGAGTCACACATACAGGGACAACAAAACAAGACCCCAAAAGAGAGTTAAAAAAACAAACAGAAAGAGCAGGAGGCAATGGAGCTATTCATGAGGGGGAAAATGTGTATGCACTCAAGTACACATGCACTTCAATGTGTTTCGTGAAAAAAACCCCCTTAATCTTCTGTTCTTCTGATGTGCTCTTTTATAAACAGATTTTTAAAGTTTATAAAGTCTGAGACATTGTGATAGTGATAGATATTTATTGACTATCACTTTGAAAAATACACCATTTCTAACTACTGGTGACTAGTATACAAGATCATTTGACCATGATGCTTAGCATTATTGACGTCTGCCTTTTGCTGTTACATCACAACATTTTATATAAAGCATGACAATGCTTTTTTTTGTTTTTGCTGTACACATCTACCTCATTCACACATTTTTTACATTCCACATTATTGTCTGCCCACTCTGGAACATGAGTCCATCCACCCCCTTAATACACTTGCTGTTTCTGAATGATAAAATAATAAGTTAATTCAGAGATTTTGGAAAGAAAAATAAAGAGCGGTGTGATTCAAAAGCTATCTGTTATAGTGGAATTGATCTGTTTCACTGATGCATAAAAAAGCTGTTTGATGAACTCTTTAGACTGTGCAAAATAGCTGTTGCGCTCTCAGTGACTTCTGTCACTTGTGAGCAGAGTTTCGCCACATTAAAATGAGTAAAAACCTGCCTCCCATCCACCATTACTGATGAGCGTCTTAGCAATAGGGGTGCTAGGCACTGAATCCAGAAAGGCCAAGGGTTTCAAAATTAATGCATTTGTGGACTGTTTTGCAATAAATCGGTAATGAAGAATACTTTTATTATAATGTTACATACTACTGCGCTGCCAATGCTTAAAGATGAGACACTACTGAACAGAAAATATGAGTGTACATTTAAGTTTCATGCTGTAAAAAATAACTATATAACAAAATAAATACATAACTACACAAAAGAAAAATATCTTGCATAAAAAGTAAAATTTGTTCAAAGGTTTATTTATGTTTAGTAATCTAGTAAAAGATTTAGAAATCCCTTGTTTGAAACTCATTTTTATGTTTAATTGTTACATGTTATTTTCGTTTGTACTCGAACGAAATAAATTCACTAAACATATTAAAAAATTAATTATTGCCCCCCCACCCCCCCCCCCCCCCTTTTTTTTTTTTTTGTTCTGCGGTCCCATTAAAAAACCGTAGCCCCACCCTGGTCCCCCTCGCAAATTTCTTCTTGAACCGCCAATGCATCTTAAGCTGGTTCAAGCTATCTGTAGAGAGTTTGGCGGCTGCTGCGATCTGATTGGTAAACCCTCGCACGTTGTGGGCGGGGTTAGTTTTTGGGCAACAAGCTGTACTGGTGCGATAGGAAGGCGCAGACAGCATGGGCACGCGCTGATTTGGAAGTCATGAGCGTAAAAATCCACAGAGGCTCCTTCTAACCGAAGCGGACACCTCTGCTTGGTAACGCTGATATTAAACAGGGTTCTATAATGTTTTAGTCGACATCACCAACTTTCGACAACGTCGTGACTTTGGTTTTACTCGAAGAAGGAGAAGCAGAAGAGAGAGAGGAAAAAAGAAAGCCGTGTCCTCTAATGGGCTCGCGGCTCCTGACCATAATGAACCGGACAGGTGTGCTTGCAGGTTAATTAATTGCTACCTTTTGTTTTGAAGTAGCACCAGAAGGCGACGCAATGGAGAAGAAAGAGTTTGTGGTGTCTGAAAGCGGCGAGAGCCAGTCGTCGTCGGGCTCCCAAACCTTGTCTGAGGGGGAAGAAATGACGGCTGCTCTGGACATTAAAGTTTATGGTGATGGCGAAGACAGGCTCAGCTTGCACTTTGAAAATGTAAACGAGGTGGAGGACGGCAGAAATGTGGAATCTGACAAGGAGACCCCAGGAGATGGGGAAGAAGACGAAGAGGAAGGAGAGGAAGACGAAAAGGTAAACACAGTGATCTGCTAAACAAAACAAGGGTCGACTCAGACACGCAGAAAACCAAACGATTGGCCGATTAATTAATTATGAGCACATAGAGACTAGATGGCAACTGTTTTGGTTACCGGTTATTCATTTAATTTTCAAAGCGAAAGCTAATACCAAAATAGTAACTGATTCCAGCTTCTCAAATGTGATACTTTCATTCTCGTTTTTGTTAGACATTCAAATAAAATGTCCGTAATAAAAGTTATTTCCGTTGATATACACATCCAATTAATTGCCCCCTCATCCAGCAAGAAGGCAACCACTCCCGAGGAAGGTAAACTCATTACATTTGGTCCTACAGTCAAAATATTTGTGAACCAGTTGATCAGCTGTGCTTGAGCTCATGCTTGCTGGATTACACTCCGTCATGAAGTCAGTGCAAAGTTAAACTATTATTCATGTCTTCATGTATTCTTGTCTTCATCCACCCAATTTACAAGTTTTCAAGTCGAGATGCATTCCTCAGCACATGCGCACTGCTCTGTTTTTACTGCGGCTCCTGCCTTTTTCAGAGGCATAAATAGATCATCTGTAAATAAATGCCTGTCAGTCTTCCCCACTGCTTTGGAGGTGTTTTCTTAAACCTCAAAGACAAAGACTGTCCGGATGGAGATTTGGACTGCATCCAGTCCAAATCTGCCCCTATTTTATAAACCAAAACAATGTTGGCTATGGCTTATATCCAAAACTTGAAAAAGTTATGTATTAAATGAAAGGGGGCAGGTTCATCGCAAAATGCAATGTGATTTTAGAGCAAACGTGTGTGTGTAAATTGTTTCATTGTTAGCTCTGTAACTATTCTGTAACGCTAACACACAAATGGCACAATCTGGGACTTGCTGTTGTGACCCCAAGTGGTGCTCATTCAGGAAACAGATGAGAAAAATGAGGAAGACAAAATACATGTATCAGCCTTTTAATTTATATAAGGCTTTACATGGATTCTTCTGCAGACTGGTTTAACTTGCTCCAGTACGCACAATGTAGCCTGGGTGTGTTTGACTATTGCAAGCTCCCGACTGACCCATAGACATTTTCCAAGTCATGATATCATGAAACATTACTTAGGGCTGTAGGTGTGGTTGACAAAAATGCCATATGATGTCTCATTTTTGAGGCAGATGGGAAATACAGAAAATTTGTGTAATGTTTTGCATGACTTACTTACTTCACACGTTTTAACTCTCATATCTGTGTTGGAATCGGAATACAAACTGATTCCTGCACACCAATCAGATTCCTGATTTCTGTGTGTAATTATTTTCATTAATTATAATTTGCTGGTTTTTAAAATGGATAAATCAGTAATTGAAAGCATAACAGACTTTCCAACACACACGAACCCAAAGACGATGCCCCTGGGTTGGTGTCATGTTTAGTAACAGTGATACTCAGCTAATTTAGTTGGGGTGAAAAGCAGTTTGACAGTTCATTACCTCAATAGAGCTGAAGTGTTATAGATGAGGAGGCAGGCCTGAGATTGGTTTCTTATTTCACTTTAGCTTTACTGAACTTCAACCAAATGTAATCCATTTTTAAAAAGAAAAAAAGAATTTGCCTTAATTTTGCAAAAGAGTCACATAAAGCCTGTGCAAATTTCTCCAGACTGGTTTCAAATGCCATTTTGAGGTTCATTTTAAACCGTTGACCTCTACTGTGCTGGCCACAGAAGAAACAATGTAATTTGACCTGGTATACTGAACTAAGCCAACGTGTTGCTGCCTGGAACTCCTCAAAGCAGGTCACATAACCTGTCAGTGCAGAGAAGCTTTCCAGTGGTATTACTGTAGGGTTAATCAGGAACCCTGACTAATGACCTTCTTTTTGCCCCCGGGGGTTTAAAGAAGGAAAGTCTTCTGAGAACTCGTGTGACATGACTTCAGCAGGCTGAGCAGCTCAGTTACTGTTCGGTCTCCGGACTTACTACTGTTTCAAGTTCCAAGGATAGTATGGCCATGTTTCATAGAGTAAGTTTCCACATTGATAGTATGATGCCTGTCTTCCTAAGATCTCTGTACAATTGCATAGTGCTTCGTTCCAGACGTCTAAATCTGTCCAGGGTTGTGGGCAGTGACAGAGAACGTTATCTACAGTCAGGACAAGATTATCCCACGCATAATCCTTCTCTTTTATGCACAAGACAACAGAAATGGATGAAAATGAGCAACATACAGTTCAGATTTATTAACAGAGTTTGGCTCAAGCTTGCTGTATGTAAACAGTTACTGGGAAAAGGTTAAGATTGGAAGTATTGCTACTGGTTGCACCCATAATTCACTGTCCAAACACTCTGTATGGATGTTTATAAAGCACTTGTATGTGTTTCATAGTTCTGCAGCATTCACTTGAGAGGCCAGCATGTTTATCAATGTATCTGGAGTATGCAGCTGTTAACATGACCTTTTTCAGTTTTCCATCAGTCTGATTTAGGGCTGCGAGTAGCTGCTATTAATTAATTACTTCTTTCCTTGATTTTATTTATTATTTAATATTTTTGTTCTTGGGTGTTCCCAGAGTAGCTCTACATGATTCATATTTATCTGATATTGAGCCTTGGTCTAGTCCCTTACGTTGTCTTCTCTCTGAAACGAGTCTTTTTGTGAAGTCTCTTTTTTTTTTAGTATGTTTTCCTTTTAAGGCCACCCTCGCTTTGAGCCAGTTGAGTTCGGATTGGTTGCCCCTCACTAACTAAAGATTTAACTAGCATGTGGGTTGGGCTTCTGTGCTCATCCCTGGAGCCAAGTTCCTGAGAAGACTCCATTATGGTTAATTACTCTTGCAATTACACAATAGTATAAATAGTAGTAGGTTCATTTCTACTGAGGAAGCAATCAAAATACTTAAATATGAATTTTATTTAACAAGTGTTAAAGCTTTGGAAAAAACAAACCCTAAATTTTAGACCATGGCCCAATATTCTGTGCTTCACTTGCTTTTAGAGGTGTTACAGATGACAGCTATCCAAAGCTACTGTCCACACAGTCTTGACTCACTGCTTCCTGAAGTATGAAATCTGTCAGCTTGTTAATCATTGTGTTTTCTTTGTCTTTATATATCCTGCTGCTTTTATGCCCTCTCATAATCATAAATCCTGTTTCCTACTTTCTCATTTCTAACTATCCTGTTGGGTCAGCAGAATATGGATATTTCCAATTGTTCATTTTTTAATAGTGTTCTTCCCTGGCTGTTGTTGCCATAACAAATATCCTTTCTGCAGAAGGATACTAAATATTTCTTATCTTTAGAATTCATCCCTAACTCTGACACTTTTAATCAGTATTCCCCCTAATATACGATGTGGATAGATTGCAGGGACTTGAGTCAATTAAGAAGAAAAATGACAACTTTTGCTATTCTCCCCACATACTGACGTTGGCACTTTCTGACTTCAATAAAGAAAATATTTCATTTTTAGTCATTAAACAATCCTTAAGTGACTGAAATGGTTTTTGTAAAAGAACATTTGATAATGTTTCATTAGGAAAGAGGGTGCACAGAGAATTGTTTGTCTGCAGCTCACTTTGGCAATCTGGACATTTATAGCAAGCTTCAGCTCATTGTTCACTAGGGATAGGAATTGAGAACTGGTTTTGTAGAGAACCGGTTCCCAGTAGTCCAATTTCTTGGAATGATTAGTCTGTCTATCAATCCTGCTTACTGGTTCCAGTTGTACTTGTATACATGAGTATATGTATTACCATGAATGGTGTATTGTATGGGGCAGTCAAATCATTTACAACTAGCTTGTTAGTCAGCTGTGAAAACAAACAGCTCGTTCTCAGCACTTCCCTATGGAGCAGTAAAGTCTGAACGAACTTTGTTCAGATGAGGACTAACCATGTGTTAGACTAAGCAAATTTCATCACCGAGACGATTAAACAGCTGTAAGGGTGGTGTTTTTATGTCAACATGTATCATGTATGACATGAAAACATGTGTCTATTTGGCTATTTGCTTTTAAAGAAAAAAAAATTCTTTATGCAAATAATAAAAAGTGCAGCCACTGAGACAAGTATGGAAATTGGTTTATTCTCGCATCTTAGATACACTTTCTAAATATTAGATAACCTTACTGTCTGTTTAAACACACTTCATAGCCAAATAATTTTTCTGCATACACTAGTGCTTCATGTGATATGCTTTCTACTACACCTCTGTCTACAAATGCAGTTTCCTCCACTGGCTTAGCCTTTAGTTTCATAGTTTGACTGTTTCAGCACTCAAATGAATTCATCAAAAGTCAGCTGTTCTGATAAATGACTAATTATGAGTTTCAACACCACAGGAATAAGCTGCTTTTCTCTGATATGAGTTGACAGGAAGTGTTTTACATAGTTTTCTGACTTTTATCAGCCACTTAATTAATCAAAAGGGTTCTATAAGGATTCTTTATTCTTACTTGAATTATTACGCAGTTTTCTACTGGGGACGTGGCAGCACAGAGAGGGATAGGAAACCGATTGAAAGAGTGGTAAAGAGGGCGAGCTCTGTCGTGGCTAGTCCCATAGAGGAGGTGGGTGAAAGGAGGATTTCAGCCAAGCTTGTATCCATTATGGACAACACCTCTCACCCCCTTGGACAGCTCCTTCAGTGGTAGACTGTTAAAGCCACAGTGTAGGACGGAGTGCTATCACAAGTCCTTCTTCCTGACAGCAGTTAGACTATACAATACCCACACAGAATAAATACTTCTTAAAATACTTTAAAGAAATACAGGCTATTATCACTCCCACTACACTTCATGTACATATAAAACTCTTGGTGTATTTTACTGTATATAGTAATCATCTGTACATAGTATAGTTTTTTGGCTTTTTTTTTGTTTTTATACACTATTTTCATTTTTTTGGACAGCATGGTGGTTCAATGATGAGCACTGTTGCCTCACAGCAAGAAGGTCCTGAGTTCGATTCCAACACCTATGTGGAGTTTGTGTTCTGTTTGCGTGGGGTCTCTCTGGGTACTCTGGCTTCCTCCCACAGTCCAAAGATATGTAGTTAGTGGGGTCAGGTTAATTGGTCATTCTAATTTGCTCACAGGTGTGAATGTGAGTGAGAATGGTTGTCTGTCTCTCTTTGTTAGCCCTGCGACAGACTGGTGACCTGTCCAGGGTGCACCATGCCTCTTACCCTGTGGTAGCTGGGATATTTCTTTTGTCAATTATAAGTACAAGAGAGGGATTAAGTAAAGTCTGTGTCTAATGTCTATAATCTGAATGTGAAGTGGCAACAGTTAATTGTTGCCTCTTTGTAGATCTTATACAGTCGATCGCTGCTTAGGGCTATAGCTGACTCTCAAAGCAATTCATTGTTTTATTTATATATTGATTTAAAAAAAAATCCCACAATTTAGTGTCTGTCCTCATACTTGTTACCCTGCAGCAAGTACTTTTTTAGACAGCCAGTGAGTTTCAAGGTTGCCCTTTTTACCTTATGAAACTAATGGAAACCAGCTGCTAACTGCAAATTGCGTTATTTCCTTGGCTTAACATTTTTTTCATGATGCGTGTAGTGAGTGAACTTTTAAAGTATTCTGCAGACAAGAACAGACAGGTAAAAATTAGTATGCAGTGTAGCTGGAGCTGGGTTGGGCTGTGCTGTGCTTGCTTAAGTAATGACTCAGCTGACACACACTGATGGCTTGGGTGTAGTAATTTTCAAGTTCTGCTTTGGATTGTGTAGTAGACACTTTCGGAAAGAAGTAGATGATCATATGTGAAAAATTTGGATTCCTTAATAAAATTTAAATTGTCGCGTTTCTGTATATGTTTCAAATTGAAATCTTTACTTTCAGCAGCTACGTCCACTTCCATCTCAACTTGCTGACACAATCCTTGTTTGTTTATTCTGTGAGGGCCTGTTCCTTGAAGTGAGGTCATCTGCTGCAGATTGCATCAGTGTTTGCTTGCGTATCAATATTTGCTTCAGATTCATGTTTAACTCCCTCTCTTTCTCTCACCAGCGAGTCTAACCCTCTAGTGTTTCCCTAAATAAGCAGTCATTCATTTAAGCATGCAGCCAGTCAGGGTGATTAGACGGACATCCAGTGTCAGTGTATACTTTGAGTCTAAGAGGATTAACAGAATCTGGTTAAGACTCTTTTCCTCCTACAACAGGCTGTCTCTCTCTCTTTGGGATCCATCGGTGATTTTTGACTTTTCTTTCGTGCCCTTTCATGTCTTTTGCAGTTTAATCCGTATTCCATGTCTTTAAGTCTGTTGCTACCCAAACAAAATGTCTCTTGGTCGGAATTTACCTGTAAGTTTGTGTACATCGTCTGAGGGAAGCAAGGTAAGACACTGATTGGATTGGGAAGTAGTCAAATGTATTCTTCTGTGTTTTTATTCTTGGTTTGTTAAATGATATGAATTTGATCCTATTCATTTTTAAACAAACAAGCTTGTTTGAACCTTATCATTGTGGAATTTGTTTTTTTTAACTCTACAGTATAGTAGATTTAGTTGTAAACACATCATTTTGTGTTATAACTTCATATTTGATGTTGTATAGTGTTTATATAAAATTAATGAAGAATATTTTATAGGAGTTTACAGTAGGCTGTAAATAAAATCCAAGTAAGAGTTAAACCTTATGTAACCAAACCAACTTTGAACTGCAAGCATATATTAAAGAGAGCCCTAGATAAGAGCAGGACTGATTGTCAAGGTGAAGTGTTAAGGTCAAATAAACACAAGCAAGGTCTGTTCCTCTTTTCTAAAAATATGCCTTTCTGCCTAAGTAGAAAAATAAATTCTTATCTGTAACATGATATGTTTGACAAAATTAAGCTGCTGCTGACTCTAGTTATCATCAAACACAACTCTGAAGACAGCACTTGTTCACTTGTCGTCTTATAGTATTTTTCTTGCCACAAAATCTCACATGGGCATAAGAGATTTACAGATGTTCCTGAGCCACAGGTTTTGGATGCTGTGGTGGTAGGTGGTCAGGAAGTACAGCAGGTCATCTCCTAATCAGAAAGTTCGTTGTTCAAGGCCTGGGTGCCCCACTATGTACACCAAAGTATCCTTGAGCAAGATAAAGAGATAGTGAATCCAGAGTTCCTCCCGATGCATTCATTGGAGTGTGAACATGCGTGAATGAATGAATGAGACATGTTATATGAAAGTGCTTTGAGTGCTCAAAGTCCACTAATATTTTTCTAAGACACTCTCCAAGAAAATATGACTTCCTTGGTGGAAGTAATAATGCATGGTGTGATTCTTTACAGTGCTGAAGCTCTTCGTATCTTAACACAGATGCTTGTATGAAACTGGAGAAGGAAAGTACTGTACTGTGTTTTTCTAAGTTTAGATTTTGTCAACACAGCAAATTGAATTCCCATGTGTAAGCATACAAAGTTCAAACAATCTAAACCAAAGTTATATATTGTTCAGTGTAAAGTGTCCATTTCAGGTAACTGAAATATACATTTGGAAAAGTGTTTAGCATTTGAGCTGTGAGAATTTTAGGGACCGTTATTCTTTTGTGTAAACATCAACATCCTAAGAACAGAGACTGTGAAGGAAGAGAGTTTAAGGCCTGATTGGAATTTGGGAAGAGTTTAAGGCAGATGTCGGGTGATGAGGTCGGCCAGAACAGAGCTTGCTGTACTGCAGTTGACCCTGAGGAAAAAAAAAATGAACAAACATGTTCAGAAGTCCACTGAGTTCACTTCACAGAAATGTTTTGTATTAGCTACACACTATAATGAGACGATGTATTTGCTAAACTCTAGCAAAATTGACACCCTGAATTCCCCATCCGAACACCTCTGGAAATAAACTGAGGTAATGTTACATTTGCTGAACATGCTGCTTGGTTCTTACCAAAATGATCATGTTGGTAATGGTTAAATTGAAAGCACATTTTAGACTGGCATGTTGGGTAAGCAGCCAGTGAAACAAACAAGGGTAACCTAATACCATGACTAATAAATGTTGTGACTAATGTTCTGAAAGCTCCTGGATCATCATGCGATGAAGCCCTTTTTTGACAGAGGGCACACAGGTTTAAACTTTAATCTTTTAGTGCAGTTTTGCATATGTATCTATCAGTTGTACAACTGAGTGCCTTTCCACAGCATTTCCCTTAAAAACAAAGCTGACACAAGTCAGAGGGAGACTGAATTTTCAAGAGCCCGCCAACTTGCCATGCCACTAAGGTGCGCCCTGCAATGAAAACTCACAATGTGTGCACAATACCACCATAAGGGCCCGATGGTTATAATCACCACTTTTGAGGTGGATGGAGTCAACCTGTGAGGAGTGCATCAGACTATAAATATTTATATATCCTGAATCCCCCTCTAGGTGGGACCAGGATATGTAAATATTTATATATCCTGGTGCTACTCTAGGTGGGCATAATGGGCATATTAATCTGTTCAGGTTGGGACTGTCATCATGCCTGTGAAGTTTGGTAAAGACTGGGTCAGATTTCTTTGAGTTAGAGAAATTTTGTGCTTCATGGCGAAGCATCAAAATTCGCCATGCCGTTGGGGTCACGCTCTTTGACGAAAACGTTTTCAAAGGAGCCTAAAACCAACTCCTTAAGGGCTTCCTGGACAAATTAAGATTTTCAGGGTCAGCCACCTCAAAACCACCCCAAAGTGTAAACCATGGCTTTTCCTGTTCCCACTATGTAACGCTGTTGTCAAATATTGCAGTTAAAATGTGTTCAGGGGCGGAGCCTTATCACACGTGAGAACATTGGTCTGGATTTGACAATTTATGTGTGAATGAGCGCAAATTAAAATTTCACCGGGAATGAAAAGTCGCTTTGGCGCCTTTTGACGACATCTCAAAAGCTTTGCAATTAGTACGTCCCAGGTCTGTCGTTTAGACTGACCAAATATGAAGCTGATCCGATAAAATCGCTAGGAGGAGTTTCAAAAAGTATAATGCCAGGAAGTCGCCAAAATGTCATCTGCAATTCAAAATGGCGGACTTCATGTCGGAAATTTTCGCCAGACCTGACGCGAATTCACAATTTAATGATTTTTTTGAGCATGGTAAAGCCCCAAAAAGGCGATCAAAGACCTTCGCATTGCAAGTGCTCAGGCCCTAGTAAAGTGAAGCCCTACTAAGGAATAAAATAAAATAGCCTTGGAAAGCTGTGTCTTTAAGTATGCTAGTAAATAAGTATGTGTTTGTAAGACTTTAAAGGAGCATGTGGTGTCTGCAATAAAGAAGAGTGAGCATATCAAAATTCTCAGAACTGAGGTTTGCTTGTGTTTTGTTACAACATTTCCTGCTGCAGAAAGGGGATGGTGTAGATCATGGGAGTCAAACATAAGGCCCAGGGACCAGAATTGGCCTGACAGAGATGCAAACCTGGTCTACTAATTTTCTTTACGGAAAGCATAAATGTTGGACTTTAAAATGTATTTTAAAAGGCTTTCCTTTCTTGTTCCTAGTGATAAAAGATCTTCCTCATAGACATAAGTAATAATACAAAGCATTTCTCTACCATGTTTAAAAACGGTTGAAAATGCACTGCTTCTTCTTATATTAGGAAGTATCAGGGATTAGACTTGCATTTAAACTACACTGACCAAAAATCAAAGTGTGTTGTATTTAGCCCACAATGTAAAATGAGTTTGATATTGCTGGTATAGATGTTAATAATTAATGTTAATAATAGTAAAATTAATTTATGCTTTTGCCTAATAACAGTTTTAGTGGTCTTTACAGTATCAAGTACAGTACAGTCTCCACCTGAGCTCACAGTCTTGGTGACGGATCTGCCTTTGCTCTTCGTCTTGTTTGGGTAGATTTCCACATTAAACTCTGACATCATTGTTTCTATTCTGCTTCTGTTGTGTTAACAGTATTTTTTTTTTTTCTTAAAAACCTGGGGGGTTCATGGGCTTGTTGTAATATTTTTTTTATTTACACGTGGGCTCCTACATAAGTTTGTGCTGCATATCTATTTTTAGGCTCAAATGTGGGTGAAATGCTCGCATGGTAAGCGCAACATTATAATAGAGTTAAAATGACTTGACTGGTTGTAGCCCTATCGGAGCTGATGTCACTTCATTGTGTAAGATGGCAAAATACCACCTGTGTTATCGTGTTTATAATAAAACTGTATTAGAAGATGTAGATTGCGACTTCTAAAGCTGCCTTGTGTCATAGAGGCTCCAGCCATTTTCAGCAAAAGTTGTCTTTTTGTTGATGTTGATGAAAACGTACAGAATTGGAGGGGAAATTCTTTTTTGAGCTGTAACCATGTTCTGTGTGTGACTACAGCAAGTGAAAGGTGTTCTCAGTGTTGTTCTCAGTGGCTGCTGGATGGAAAACAATGGCAGAGAGAGCGCCTGGTAGAACACAGGATAGCACAAACTGAAAGGGGTAAAGTGTGTTGCCTCTTGATCTACCAGGTTTCTCTTCCTGTTTTACTGTAAATGTGTATTCAGGGTGTCTTAGTAACCAATGAAGACAGTAATAACAATTTGTTCCTACTTTTAAAGGGTTCCTTTCATCTATCTAAGTGAAATGATAAACACGACTTCACCACAAAGTCTTCAAAGAGAATTAATGTCTTCCTTTGTGAATGTTTGCCAATTCTCCCTTTGTACAACTGATGCCTAACTTCAGTGTGGAAATCATCACTTTGATAAGAGGGAACTATGCAAATTAGTGAAGAAGTTGATAAGATTAGTGGAAAAACATTAACACTGGTGTTTACATGCTTGTACTTGTGTTTTCATAGCTACGCTTTGAGGTCTCGTAGTATACAAGTATGTGAACAACACAGTTTTCTTGGCCTGGACTACTGGAAGATTCATTACTCCACCTCTGGGTTGGAGTTTTTGTTAGCACTCTTGCACCTTAGTCTTTGTGTTTGTCAGTGTAATATATGAAAGTCTTCCTACATTCTTTGTCATTTCTTTTTTTAATGCTTGTGCACCTGTACAGAAAGGGTGTCCTTCCCACTTGCAGTGCCTTTAGTCTTTGTCGTGTTGTCCGGGAAAGGTTCATATCAGACCCAGAGGCTGTCCTGAATTTTAACTCTGCTTTCTGCACTGTCAGCCTGATTCACTGTTCAGTGAAACTGTTCCCTCTCAGCTGTGCACAGTTAATGCAAATGCTCATATTTTAATTTCTCTGGCAAGACAGCCATGTGTTTTTAGCACTGTTTGTAAGTCAGTATGGTTACACAGAAACCACCTGGCCAGATTTCATGAAATTTGAGAGGTGAAGTCAGGGCAAAGGAAGGAACCATTATGCTTGTAATCATTTATTATACTGCAATTTAGAATTACAGTATGGTGCATTGGCCCTGGTAGAGGACTGAACTCTGATTGTTTTCTTTTACATTCTTTGACATCTGATCTGATTTTGTGTTCTTGGCTCATTGCTTTTCCTTATTGACCCTGAGTCTGTAATAACAACTTCATGTTAATTTGTTCTAACCTCACTTCTCACAGTGCTCTCAAATACATGCAAGATTAGATGTAGACCAGTGTGGGAGAACCACAATGGTCCTTACCAGTCGGAATCCTATGAGGAACCAGTTGTAACTAAGGGAGTGTTTTTATATGTGATAAATGTCTGTGGTGAAGTGATGAAGCTGAATTGTTTGTTCTGGTAGCTAGTTGCAAAGTAAATGATGGGTAGTATTTCTTCATAAGCCAAGTATATTGACAGTGTGCAAAGCTCCTCAGCCTGTGACCTGTTGTGCTTCCGTGTTCACAGTCTGTGAATGTTTGTAGATGGATGGTTCATGAAATCTCCTGCCAGTTATTTTTTTGAAAGTGCCTGCTCTTTTACAGCTTCCACTGAGCACTTCCTGGGTGTTGTGTTACCCCTTGTTCCTGGGTGTTGTGTAGAGCAAAGCACATTGGCCCAGTGTTTACTGAGTTATCTCAAGTCCAAAGTCATATTACTGAATGTGAAAGCAAATGGTTAATTTTAGCTGGCGATATGTTAAATGAGCTAAAAAACAGAGGAAACAGAACTCCAAATGAATACAAGTAATGCTGTAAATACTGTATAAATATCAATATTTTAGCATTAATTTATCTGAAAATCTGCTGTCAGGTTCTTAATATATTTGCCTCCAATACTGTTAAAAGTGTTAAAAGTGCAGGTGTTGCAAGGATTGATTATTAGTGTTACACGTTTTTAAGTTTGTTGAATGACAGGAAATATTGAAAGCTTAGTTTCAAGCAGTGGTTAACATGACTTTGTAGACCACAGGGGTATCATGGTGCCAGATCATGTAATCTCATAATACGATCAAGGTTACAGCGTTGTTTGGTAAGTATTGGACAGTAGTCTCAGTTGAAGTAAAAGTAGCACAACAGCCAATGATAATGAAAACTTGTCAGTAAAAAAAAAAAAAAAAGGTCTTTATACATGCAGGCTGAGATTGCCTCATTCTTTAGTTGGTAAACACAACCAGCATTGTGTTGTGTAGCCCACCTTCTTTGTTTTTGCTTTGGCAACAAAAGCCTATTGGTACTGTACACTCTGTGCAAGGCCGAGGGCGAACAGGATGATGGAGGAAGGAGGCTACAGGTCAGGTTTGATCCTGCTCTCCAGAGTTCAGCGAGGCTCTGCTGCAGGTAGAAAGGAATGATGGGTGAAAGGGCACTGCTTGCTGCCAAAACTGCAATGTGTCCACACAGAAAGGGAGCTGCAAATGGCTGGCTGCTATGTCTCATAAAATGTATGCAGATGCTTTAGTCTTTTGGATTTTTATTTACTTGTACCTTTTTAATAAGCTATTGCGCAGAGTGGATGGGATATAATTTACGTGAATTAAAGATACATTGTCTGGGAAATATTCACTGATAACTGATATGCTCAACAAGAAAAACAGAAAATATAAAACTTGTGCCAGCTTTGGCATTCCTCCACAAGTTTGCACTGCCTCAGATGGTGCATCATATGTGACATGAAGGAAAACGGTTAGAAGGATAACAAGTCTTACACATTTAAGCCTTTTGTAGAGCGTTGGGTCGAAAATTGTCAGATGTACAATCTGCTATGTTATTAGTAGCTCTAGACCGACAATAAGGATATCACTAATGGTATCTGGTAGTGGGTTAAAAAGCATATTCTGTGGGTTAAGTAGCATATTCTATCTTGTACTGGTTCACACTTAGCCTTGTTTCTTCTTCTTCTTTTTTTTTAAAAATTTCTTTCCCAAAAGATTCATTACACAATACTTCATGTTTGATTAGTCTCGTGAAAAGCAAATGTTTAGACTACAGTAGTAGGGTCAAAGTCTGAAGATCAGTGGTGTACAGTGAGTCAATAGCAAAATAAAGCAAAACATATAAATCTGCTAGTTATAGTTAATAGGGTCCAACTAACAGAAGAGAACTGCTACACTGCTTCTCTTGTTTAAAATAATTGATACATATGTACAATAGAAGAGGCTAGAATAACTCAGAAAAACAGCCTTGAGTAAAAGATGACGCCTAGCAAAAGAAGTTATTGAGAAACAGAGAAGTTCTGCAAAATTGTACAACTTCCTTTTGCTGTAGAAGCACAAAGCAGTCATGTGGTTATTTTAATAGATTAAAGGACGTCCATCAGGTGCCATTGTACGTGTGCCACCTTTCATCGCTGGCATTCAGAAGTTAGGACTGAATGATGCAGGAGTTTTCACAAATTGTTTCACGGCATAACCGTAAGCTGCTTATTTATGCAGTGTCTGGTTATTATCTGTTTGCTTGAAAGTTACATAATCATCTGTTCATGTGTGATTATTTTAAATGTATTTGCCTTTAAACACCTGGGCACTGTTACACCAGCTGTTCAGAAGGTCACACTTTGCTAAATCATCACATTAGTTTTAGTCTTTACCAACTATTTCCAAATCACTAAATTAGTGTTAGTCATACTGAATTAGCTGCTACTTTTGTTTACATATATTAATTACTCTGAATTTTACACACACAAATGCTAGCTGTAATCGGGACAGCTCACTAAATTAGATTTGCAAGAATTTGCAATTTATTTAGTCCTGTGTTGATTGTCTGTTACATGTAGCACCATTGGAGGAAAGCTGTCTCGCTTCACTGTGTACTGTACCACTGCACATGGTTGAAATTACAATAAAGCCACTTAAATATCAGGATTCTTACCTACAGTTTTATTTTTTGTAGCAGATCCGTGAACAGAGAATTATAGCTTGTTGTAGATATTTATGAGGGAAATTGCAGTTACTCCTACCAAGCTACTAGCTCCTGAATGACTGCACGATTTCATTTATACAGAGTCAGCTCTACAGTCGCTTCTGATTTCTCCCTGGAACACCCGATTATTAGTATCTTTTGGGAAAAACATTACCATTCAGTATTAGAAACTAAACATGAGCGAACCAATATTAAACGGTAATCAGTATCAGACAGAAAAACCCAAGCATATCTAACTTAAGGATTAGTTTTTGTTTAATATGATCAGTGACTTCATTGTAAACAGCTTGCACGACACTACCTCTAAAACATATTTCTTCATGTACGCATGTTAATGATTTGCATCTTTTGCCCCTAAAACCATTTTAATGATGCCACAGATACTTCCTGTTTGCACAGTTGTTTGCTTTTGATGGGCCTGTGCTTCAGATTGAGAAACAGATAGTTTCCTAGCAACTATCTTGCACATTATTCAAGTGAGTGAGTCTGTTTTTAATGGTGCAACCTGATGTTGTAAATAAGGATTTAGCAGAGACTGTGCATCCAATCCACGTAAAGCTGGTGCAGCCAAATCCTGAGCTTAACAGATGACTGAACCTTTTAGTCTTCAGAAGGACATTCAGATAGGAAACTGGAGGTTGCAGTGAACTACAGTATTCCTGCAATTATAGTGTGATGAAGATGCTTGAGACTGAGTACTGTGTATTGAGATTCAAGTTGTATTTATCGCTCACTTAGCTTATGTAAAGCTTATTAGTATGTAGTGCTACCGTACAGTTTTCATTAAAGAATGAGTTGTTGTTATACAAAATCAAAGTAATAATGGAATTAAGGCATATCTAGATAACTTGTAGGCAGTACAGTGGAGCTATACCAATAGCAAGGATGTCCTGGTTTGAGTCCATGGTCTTCCTGTGCCTGCTGGACTTCTCTTCGGCTACTCTGACATCCTCCCACAATTCAGATACATGCTTGTTAGGTTAGCTGGTGATTCTACACTGTCTGTAGTTGTGTGGTTGTCTGTCTCTCTGTGTTGGCTCTGTGATAGACTGGTAGCCTAACCAGGATCGACTTAATCGGGACCAAAAAAATGTGTAAGTGTAATATATATATATATGTGTAATATATATATATATATATATATATATATATATATATATATATATATATATATATATATATATATATATATATATATTATTATTATTATTTTTTTTTTTTTTTTCATCTGTACTTCAAATATTGAAGTACAGATGAAAAGTCTTTGTCACTGTGTTTGTTTAATACACTCAGCATTACATGTGCTTAAATTGTATAGCAAATTCATTCTGTGAATACACACAGTACATTTAACCCAGGGGTGTCCAGCTCCAGGCCTCAATGGCTGGTGGCCTACAGGTTTTAGATGTGTCCTTGATCCAACACAGCTGATTTAAATGGCTCAATTTCCTCCTCAACATGTCTTAAGGTTCTCGAGAGGCCTGGTAATGAACTAATTATTTGATTCAGGAGTGTGGACACAGGGTGATATCTGATTTAAGCCATCTTTTTCCATGTACTGAACTCTATGTGCCACCTTGGTATAAATGCAGTTGATGTGTGTGCTTATACACAGCTAAAAGTCTATGCATTCTCCACTATGCGGCACGTGTTTTGCTGTTCATCATGTCTAGCAGTTCTACAACTCAGACTCATATGCACAGTGATATTTGCCCTCAGCGCAAATACCATATTATGTTTTAACAACGACCATTACTGTTGTAGAGCCTGGGCGTTTCAAAATCACGAGATCTTGATGGTACAGTCCTGTACGGTCCTGTAAACTGTCCTGTTACTGTGTGCTTATTGTTAACGTGTTTTAGTACCAGTGGGTAACTTGATTGTTAAGTTTATGCATTTCAAAAGTACAGCTATTATTTGCTTATGCTTTTTCTTTCTTTTTACTATATAGCTGTTGCCTTAGACTTCTGTATTTACTGTGAGCTCATGTCACCCTACAGAGGGTTTGTTTTCATTGTCCTTCATAGACTTAGGATCATGAATCATCCCACAGAGAAGCAAAGGGCATTTCCTTCCACAGAGTGCTCTGAGCCTTGTATGTCTTTGTATTCTCAGGGAGGGCCTCTTCCTAGGTTTTATTTGTTCTGAGCTTCATACAAGGTATTATCTCCTGAGAATACAATGGACTTCTGTAATGTGTTGTGCTTGTATCATGAGGAGTGTTAGCAATGGATTTGTCATATTTCTTGACATAAACAATTGGGCATTTTTCTTTTAAACATTTCTCATGAATTATGAATAATGAAAGCACACTGAGTACTTAGACTGTCATGTAACCACGCCCTTTTACATTCAGTATTCTTGAACTAAGAATGACATTTGGAATTAATCAGATGTTGCTACAAACTTTTTGCTCAACGTTTCTTTTCTGGAAAACACTCTGGCAATTCCCTTTCAACATTGTCTGAGAAGTCCAAGCCTGTCCTTGGGTTTGCCTGATGTATTTAGACTCCTTCAGCAAAGAGTCTTTAATGACCAGAAGTAAATTGACACACACACATTCATACAGGATGTGTGTGAGATGGATACTTGCCCTATACTCGATGGGGTAAGTATCTCGCCCGAGATACTATCCAAGCATCCAGAATGGGGCAGATGGGATCAAACTGCCAACCTTTTGATTAGTAGGTGACCTACTCTACCACGTGAGCTACAGCCACCCTAAGATAGAAAATTATTCTTAAAATGCAACATACTATTACTGCATTACTGATTAAATGCTGAAAAATATTATACAAGCTAAATTCTTTTTTTCATTATATAAAAGTTTATTTTGGAACTTCGCACTTGTATTGCTTTGCCTCCAAAAAAGTTTGCTAAACTTAATTCTTCAATTCTTTGTGCCTTTTGTTCTTTTCCTAGTTTGATAACATCCTCTACCCACCCTCCACATACCTCAGGAAGTCCAGTAACCCAGAGCTGACACATGGGTTAAGTCCTGCACTCAAATTTAAACGACATCTCAGTGAGGATGGAAGAAACATTAGAAGGAGGAGCCTCGGAGGTGGACTCACAGGTAATGTTTTTTTAAAGTTCTCACTAGTTTGATTTAGACTGAAAGATTGACATCATCCACGAGCAAGTGCTGCCAGATCCTAGCATTTGTTTTCGTCTTTGGTTCTGGAAAGTTTTCTCCTTTGGGGCTGCCTTTTTGGTTGTGTTCCTGTATTCCCATAATATTATGACTCATAGTCTGGGTACACAAATAATAAACATATGACATACACTCTTTAAAACCACTTAAGAGGAGAGTTTGTGTATTTTTGTTCAGCCTGATTTCCTTTACTGTAATTAAGCTTTCTCTGTGTAACCAAAACATTAATAAAAACTCCACATGAAGGATCCAGTAAGCAAACATAAAAGTCCCTCATCAAATCACTTAATAATTTCCCACTCAGTGAAATGTACCTTCATGTGTAATTTTCACCACTTCCCACTGCTTGAAAATGTATTCAGAGTGGTTGACCCCAGAGACAGAGGCAACACTTAATCATTCAAACATAGTTGGCTGATCCATCATGAATAGGTCTTTAATCCAGAACATGTTTTCTCTCTTATCATTAGTGATTAGCAGCTATGGAGATGTTTTTGCTTTCAATTATTAGTGGCTTTATAGTACAGTGGAATTTAATTTATGATGTTAAGAGCATTGAAAAGTGACTTTAAAATGTATTTCCAGAAGCTGCCTTGGTTACTCAGAATAATCAGGATAATCCACAGATCCTACTGTGAACAATTTTCAGTGTTAGTGTGTGCCTGTGTGTTACTCTGAGAGAGCATTGCCTGAGGAATTCAACAAAAGTTTCACCCTTTTACAGGAAAAAATTTGAGAATGCATCAGTTGCTAAAGCCAAAATGATTACATCATCATCTGCAGACACCACAGATCCGTCTTAAATACCACCAAACTGTGGACACCTCGCAAAACTGTAAAACATAACAGCATCGTTGTGGAATTACGCGCAGGCTATTTGCTGGCATTATGTGTGGTTTTACAGAACATGTTTTTCTCACAATGAACAGTGAGTTCAAAAATGTTTGGTGGCATGTGGTTGGAAAAGGGTGAAGTCATAAACTTTAGAGCAGCACTCGGGCCTTTTAACCATTTGAATACATGCAGAAATAGCTGTACTGGAATAGCTGTTGTACATTTAAACACAAGAAAGCTATTTGAAAAATATTTGGCATTAGAAGCAAAGTCTCCATCACTGCGGACCGGTGGCAGCAGATAGCTGCACCTCCCAGAGCCTGGTTCAGCGGTTTCTTTCTCCAGACATTTCTTCCTGTTAGAAGGGAGTTTTTCCTTCTCTCTGTCACCAAGTGTTTGGTCATTTCATTGTTTTCTCTTTATTATTGAAGGGTCTTTACCTTAAAATATAAAGCACCTTAAGGTGACTGTTGTTGTGATTTTGCGCTATATAAATACATACAATATAAATACAATACAAGTGTGAAATAAATAACCTTAATTCCTCACTCTTAGACCGACATTCATTATTTTATGTGAAGGACAACATCACGCTTGACTATAACACTGCCTTGGCCCATTTTCACCCATAGCAAATCTTTTAGTCAGGCTCAAATATTTAATCAGTCCATACCCCTGTGGAAGTAAAATCATAGAAACGCCATACTGTCACTGTCAGAGAGAGCGCTATGGAAAATAAAATGCAACAATCAGCTTCAAGTTTCAGTATCTGTCTGGATATATCAGTGGGTGAACTGTTAGAGATGGAGACAGGTGTCAGATAAATGGAAAACCACTGTATGTTCTGTTATGCTATGAGGGGCACTTTGCTCATATTTTGGATCTACTTGGCATTAAGAGTTGCTGCTAACAAGTACAAAGTCATTCTCAGTGAGTACCTTTATTCTATAATGTATCATCTGGGATTACAGTAGCTTTATCCAAATGGGACCAGGTGTCGCTCACTCATCAAGACGCAGAATAAATGTCTTCTAAAAGAATGGCGTTTCATCCTTACACTAGGCCAATTTAAGTGGTGGCCAGCACCACTTTGTATTAATAGGTTTTGTTTTGTTTTGTTTTGGGGTTTTTGTGCTCACTGGCCTTGTTTGCTTCCATTCAGTAATTGGAAGCCCCTTGACTTTGAACAGCTTATTTTTTCCCTTGTGACGTATTTATGGAGACCCAGCTCGCTAATTGAAATGCTAATGAAAACAATTTTCTACATTTTCTAAATGTAGAAAATTGTTTTCATCAGGTGTAGCTTTGAATAAAAGGATTAGCCTTTACTAATAGGGCTGCATAAAACATGAGACTAAACAAACTGCACAAAGCAAGTTCCCTTTTCCTGACTAGAACAAGATGAGTGTGACGTTCTTGTTTCTTACTCAAAATGTATTTTTCTTGGGTTTTGCTATAGATTATTTGTGCTTGCCGCCTGCTTCTGAAAAGTTGTTGAATACAGTGTGCTTCAGTGATGTATACACCAGAAATTTAGTATCAAAATGGAAAGTTTTTGAAATCAGTGAGTCTTTAGGTTAACAGCACAACTGCAGACCCAACATGCCTGGGTCAGGGCAGTACTTGCAATCTTTAGAGAAATCCATATCATGCACTAGGTTTTAAGACTAGTATAGTCAAATCTTTGTGTTCATATAAAAGCTACGGTCAGCTTTTAATATACTTAATACAGAAGTGCTTGAGATATAAACAGGATGAGGAGTGTTTCTCTCCTGGTAATGCAAACATTGTGACAAAACAGTGTAGCTTAATCGCTTAAATTTAGACAAGTTGGACTAAATTGAATTTGAAGGTTAAACAGGTTGCCTCTTTTACCCTTCAAGATTCTGGAAGCATGCATGAACATAGCAATAAGTTAGATTTAAACAGTGTGTTAAACTGAAGCAGTGTGTGTGTAGAGACTCTAATTTGTTTCAGTATATTTCACATGATGGTTTGAAGAGGTGTGGTTGAAAGATCTAGGAAATGACCTTTCAAATACCTGTTCAAAATCTAAATAAAACTGCCCCCCTGACACCCCTGTTTCTGAAAGTGTTGACAAGTGTGTGACAGATTTCCTTTGTGCTGGGATGTGATGGGCTCTAGTGAGGAAAACATTTGCTGGTAAGGAAGGAAGGACTTTAATTTTCCCTCCTCATCCTGTTTGGTCTCCCCTCAGTTCTCTTGGTTTTGAAGCAGTGATCACAGTGCAACTGTCAGGATTACTGCAGCACAATAGGCAGATATGAGCAGATAGCCTTATTTGTTACAAAGCGGTTGTCTGACCAAAGCCCAAAACTGATATTCATAATTAGTCTGCTATGGAAAAGAAATGTGACAAAACAAAAAACGGCTTATTTTTCCCAAACATTTAATTTTCCCTTTAATTTTCTGTTAACCTTGAAGAAAGATGAGACACTACTACACCAGTACTATCTTTATTGCCCAACAACAATAAAAGCCGACATTCAGGTCTTCTGATTTACTCCCACATGGGAGTGAAATTAACAACTGGGTTTCAGAGAACAACATTTAGAGATATATAATGAACCACAGTGGTTAGAAAAATATTGAAAAGTAAAATAATATGTTGTCATGAACATAAGAGAAATGTTTACTGTATGTAACTGATCTAATTAATTCTGTAAATGTTCCAAATTTCTGAACATTGCATTGCACGCTTCTAATGGAAGAGTAATGCCATAATGCAATTACTGCCTATCCTAGATTATACAGTGGTCCACTTGTGATACATTGCATAATCATAATTGTATTGCATTACTCACCAGCATGCAATTAAGATAAAACATTTGAGAGAAATGTCACAGACACACGTACCTGGTTATAGGGCAGGTAATTGCTACTCGCATGTATATATCCGAGCAACAGCTATAGCTGTAGTTTTTTTTGCTTAAAATAAGATTGCTTTAATCATTTTGATAATCATCATCAGTAGCGCTCATAAAGCTCATTTAGAAAAGTGTTTGATCTCAACAGAAAAGCAAATTTGTTGAATTTATGTAATTAACATGAAATTAATTGGGAATGTTGAATAAGACTGAGTTATTAATGGCACTGTAGCTCATTAATTTTTAAATGGAAAATCTTTAGAGGCCTTTTCAGCTCTTCTTACACTCATTGTTTTATCTAATGTCAACATGTGTTTTTCTTTCCAGCAAACAGGAACAGTTTTAAGTGACTCAGAGCTTTTTAGCAGGAGTGTAGGTTTTCAAACTGAAAATGAAATTAAAACGTCTTCTGGACATAGATGCATCTTAAATAGCATTATTGTTTGAATTCAGATTTTGCTGTTAGCAATGCAATGAGTTGACAAACTTCCCGTTTTAGCTTATCTTGAGCAAAACACACCTGATAAATGGAGGCCTGCCTTAGGCTAAATGTTTTTGACATACCTCCTCCCTTTCTGTTTTGTGCTCAGCCTTCTTATCTTTCCTTCCTTCTCACTGTTCTTCTGTTTATTCTGTTAACTGAACATGACACTAAAATACACACTTGTGGATACAAATGAGACATTTTTTTCAAATTCATGAAAATCCAGTTTCACAGTGAAGTCTGCTAATTTAAATGGTGAGCTTCTGAATTAGCCTTCATCTTTGCCCTGCCTTTGTGTGCTGAGGATTTATGATAGAAGATGGCAGATAAAAGTGGGTGAGAGGTAAAGTAGAATTGGTGCCATCTAGCTGCCATATTCAGCTTTGCAAAGAATATTGTTGTAGAGGAGTGCTGTTATTTTTAAAACTTATAGGGTATTTGTTTATTTTTAGTAAACTGTGGTGGCACAGTTAGTTAGTCAGCCCCCCCCCCCCCCCCCCCCCCCGCCCCTTTCTGGCTTAATCTAAACCCTCGACATCCCGCCTGGCTGTTGGAAATTCAGCTCAGCATGTTCAACAAGAGCAGAAAGATTTTCTTCTCTTTCCTGTTACTGGTTTGACATTTGACCTGTAGTCTCCCTGTTTTCTTCCTGTGGTCATGGATTATCAGGCTGTGTAAAGGATTCTGGCTTTAGATTTAGACACAATTGTATAAATGTATTTATTTATTTATTTTTAAACCAGTCCCTGTTAAGAAGTTCTGTGCTTACCTGGTTGAGCAGAAGCCTCTTTAGGCTCCCTGTGTGTCACTCCTGTCCGACTCTCACCCTGCTTTCCAGTCTACTCTGTAACTATTCTGTGCATTAAATGCCAAATGTTATTCTTACAAAAAGTTATGAGAGTAAATTATTATTTAAAAACAAATGAGTGCATAATAACGGGTCAAAAAGTTGCTTTGAGGACCTGTAACTCAGAATGCTGATAGTATGAGTGATTAGGAAATGCTTGTGAATGAGCTGGTGTAGTTGGACCTTGTTTAACCGTTTCACCTGTGTTGGGTTGTTTTTCTTAAAACTGAGGTAAAAATCTGAGATGAAAGATAAAAAAATGCTTCAAGTTTTGTCTTCTAATTTTTTTTTTTTTAATTATATCAAGCAACATTGAATCTTAGCAAGATGGGTGCTTTTACATTCTTGTCCCAACTTATCAAACTATTCATTTATTTTCTGTAGTTCTCAAATATAATTGATGCAAATTTTCACTGTGCTTGTGTTCAGTGTTTTCTCTCCTGTTTTGTTTTGCAGGCAAGTATCTTCTGCTACCCACTAACCTTCAGCAGACAGCTGGCCAGGCATCATCTGAGACGTCTAACCTGGTTCGAATGCGTTCCCTGAACCTTGGAAAGTCAGACCCCTCCCTCACCTCCAGCCTGGTGAGTAATTCATTATGTCAGCCACTGTGAAATCGGTTGCCCTGATTCAGGCAGACACAAAAGCTGCTGTTTGTAAATTTCACTAAACCAGTTGTTCCATAATATTGGACCCCCCCGCCCCCCCTCGCATATAAGCACTGCATAGAAGACACTCTGCATATAAGTAGTGTCTGAATAACAGTTAAATATATTAGATACAGTAAGAGGGTTTTTCTTATATTTTCCTCCTGCAGGCAGTCAGAAATAAACATGGTAGCACATATGCCATTAAATGTTCCTGTCAGCCAAACCTTCCCTAAATCCTACTAAAATTTAAAGTATGTTTTAACAAAAACTTTGAAATGACAAAGTTATAAATCCAATCAATCCAAAATCAAATTAATAAAAAATAATTTAACATTTTTCTTCTTAATACATAAAGCTAGCTTGCTATTTGTTTTTGCAAGTGTATAATACTTCAAAAAATAACACAACAGCAAAAACCAAAAAAGGTATAATTAGTTGCTTACTAGTGTGAGCCAATATCAAGATTTTCAGCTAAGTGTACCTCCTGCTGTTAGTGACTAAGACTAACAGTTTTTTCATGGGTTTTATTTTTAGTTTCATGTATTTCCACTCACCTGTGGTCCAGCGAATGACCTGTATGTTTTTCTTAATGACTGTATCCTGTCACTACTGACAGATAATGAAATGCCTAATTGCATTGTTTGTTCTGTAAATGTTTCTATTTCTGTTTATAAACCAGTTTACATTTCTGCATTTTCTGTTGATACAGTATATGACTGCACATCAGCAACATCAGTATTCATATTGATCAGAGATATCGTACCAGATGCACAAAGGCAATTTTAAACTGGTGCCTATCTGTGTAGTTTAAAGTCTAAACATTAAAAAAAGGGGGATGATGTTGATTGAGGTCCAGGTGCATCTGTGCTTTGACATAAATTGCGTCATGAAGACAGACCTGACCTTCACTGTGCTCCCGCTCGGTTCTTTCAGATGACACTGATAGATACTCTGATGCCGTATTGTGATCTTATTATCTCAGGACCAAGATACAATCAAAGGAAGAAAGTAATCTAATGCTGTTAACCTATGAGTCATTTCTGTGTGTGCTTGCAATCGGTTACAGAAAAGGTTAATGTCATAAAAAAAAAAGTGAGGTGTATTTTGTATGCACAGGTGTGTCTCTGCTTACTTACTGTGAAAGCACATTTTTGCTAACTGATGCTCAGTGATCACAGTGTGTTCACCCTAAAACAGGCACTGTAACCCCAGCTTAAGGGTGTCTGTTTTTCAAATGACTCATTATTTCATGGTGACAGTGTTTACATTAATAACAGTGCTGCAGTCAAACTGATAGACTATTTTGTCAAATAGACACGTTATGTAGTTTGATAAACAAAAAAAATTAAATATTCTGCTGTTTTTTAATCTTAACAAATTTTGTCTTGGTACAAGTCAGGTATTAAAATATCCGGCCTGCTTCCTTACACTTGGGGGCGCTAGTGTATTTTCACTATGTGAAACTTAAATACATGCGCCCTTGTGCTTGTAAAAGCTTCACATTTTCCCTTTGGTTATTGTGCCCGGTACTGGAAATGAATACATGATTTACTGTAACTTAATTCTTATGTGAAGATGTCCTTCAGCTAATGTGTTCAATCAGTTTGACATCTGTGACTTTTATGTTATGTGTTATTGTAACACAGCCCTTGTACACATTGAGCATTAGATCAAATACTTGGTTAAACTATCATTGACAAAAATCTTTGTCTCAGCAGATTTGTATTAGGCTACTAAGACACAGTGCCACATTTATCAGGTTCTGTTTATCCAATGTGTTAACATAAAACTGCATTTGTGTCATTGTGAGCCCAGATTGAGTCAAACGTCAATTTTGTGCACTCATAGCACAGTCTGTAAGGCCATGGGGTCCTAAGAGGCTAACGTACAATATTTTGAAGCGATAGTTTTGTGGGTTTTTTTTAAAGAAAATGTTATTTGTAGTATCTACCAGGACATGTTTAAGGTCAGTGAAAGGCTGTGGCCTTGGTTCAACCTCTGAAAATTATTCGAGTGTAACCAAACGTCTTTTGTTCCTTTAGCTTGATGAAACGTGGTGCCTCCCATACAAATGTAATGTGGGAAGAACAATGTTAAGTGGTTGAGTGTTGAGTCCCATGATTGAGCTGTGACAGACTTTCATAATGGCACTAATGTGTTTCAAAAAGCTGCTGCTGTATAGTGCTGTAATTTTTATATTTGTAACTTGAAAATGACACTGGACAAGTATTGTAAATTATTTAGCACTCATGAAAATTAATGTGCATCATTTGTTGTTAAGGACTTTACAAAAAACGTATCACCCTTTTTCAACTGCAAATTATGTTTTCAAAGTTAAATTGTCAATACTGCTTTTATCAAAAAAGATAAACTATTTAACTTTTCTTAGCTTAGTTCCCATTTTACAGATAAAATAATTTAATGTTCCAGTGCTTTATGGTTTTATTAACATTATCTCAGGATAGTGACGCATGAGATGAGCCCTCTTGTTTGTAGTATTTTAATTTATTTAACAAAATATTGATAATGATTATCACCATGCAAAATATTACGATATTATGCTATATTGATTTTTTTTCCTCTATCCCCTTATATTTACTGGTTAAAACATAGAATTTTAAGTTCAGACAAATGTCTTAAAATCTGTCTAACAAAGACTTGATTATTCTTAAACGTGTACGTCTTTACAGCTCCATCTTCTTTTTGTATGTATACAACGTATGGCCAGGTGTTATCGTTGTTCCTTTAGGAATAAAGATTGTGCCATTCTCTTCTGCTGATTCTTATTCTTAACACTGTTTGCATGACTCTGGTGACTCAGTGCTTAACGGCAGGAGAAAATGAAATACTGGTGACCGCTGCCCGGATACGGTGTTGTGTGGACACAAGCTGAATGGCTGATGTGTGCTGAATGGCTATATCTTAACAGTATCTTTTGAAGTCAGCTGCACTGACACCTCAGGGGTTCATCTACAGCCACTGTATTAGCCTGCCTTCAAAATGAGCTTAGAAAACATGTTGAATTGGCTGACCTTGAGAGAGGAGCAAAATGGATGAATATCTTAGCTTCTTGTCGTTCTAAACATGCTCTTTCTTGGTTTTCTTCTTACAGTTTTCATTTTATTTAATTTTGGTAATTTCACACTTTTTTTTGTAAATGAATATTTCCCTGCTTTGGAGGGATAACTTTGCCTGAATACCATTTTAGGGTAAAAACTCTTAAACAGTCTACTTCAACATGAAAAGATTATTCCTGTCACTTAGACCTTGCAGGCAGAATGACATTTGTCATAGTCATGGTTATGATTGGGAAGCCCTCCAGTCCTCGGCTATAATCACAATGAATGAATGGAGGCCTGCCAGAATACAAACTCTGTTATAGTCTGTCATTGTCGTCAGTTGTAACCCTGGTTAGATTTGGCAGATGCATTCTTGTCTGAACAGACTTGCTGCCAGAATTGGATGCTTTCTTGTTAGTTTAAAATGGGCCTCTGCCAACTGTAGGTGGTTTTCCATGACTACCACAAAGGTAGTTTTCATTACTTTGTACTCTGGCAGGGGTTTTGTATAAATATGTTTATCAGGAAATGGCATTAAAACTGTACAAGATACTGTTAACAGATCATTAAAGACATAATGGATAATTTCCTTTTTGCAGACGTTTCCAATGTGCAGAGGATTCATCCAATGACAGTCTAGGGACTTTGTTCATCTTCTGACTTTTGCTCTGCCAGCACCAATGGGTTGATATTGTTTAGTGGTTTGAGTCAAATGTCTGCTTGATGGATTTCCATTTTGGTAAGTTTGACTTGTGTTTAGTGTAATCAAACCACATACAAACAGGAGCTAGCACCTCATCTGAAATTGTTTAAAAAGAATACAGTACAAACGTGAAAGAATACCCAAGCAAAAGCAAATAGACAGACAAACACACTAAACTAAGATATTATTTAACTTGCCAAGAATCAGCATGTTATTTCTTGCTCACATTAGAAGTTAGCTAAAGGCAGGCTCCATGTTAATACTCCTATCCAATATCCTATACTTAGGTTATTTGTTTTTACTTCGTTTCCATCTGTTTGTTTTCTATCTGTGCAAAAAAGCACCTTCTTTGCATAGATGACCTCAAGATCTCACAGCAATGTTTTACCCCTTTACCTCACTGGATTGATGTTATTGTTCTTTGCCTTTTATGTCCATCATGGTTTTCCATCATGCCCCTGAGTGTGCATGGTTTTTTGAGTAGCGTGGCCCATCTCTCTTGACTGTGATGCTCTTTGGCAGAAAATCAATACCTCACTTCTGGTGTGATATGGAGATAAGACTGTCATAATCCTGATGTTGTGCCTTTGTGGACTCTCTTTTTGCTCGTAATTGTCAGTCACTGATGTCCTTTACTGATATCATTGTAGTTGGAGTAGTTTGTGTTTGCAAAGGAAGGAAATGCAGTTTATGTCAAGGCACACAAGGAAGAGTTGTGCCATAAATAGACAATTACAGATGTTATTGTCTATTGTAAACCAGATGCTGAGATGTTTGTACTTCCGTTTTTTGAGGACATTGAGCGACATATTGCTTTCTCTACCTCTCTACCCAAACCATCACAGCTGGTATGTGCGGTGATGGTTTGGGTTACCACAACTCTCTTACTGACCACAATCTACACTAAACCTGAATATAAATAACCAACCAACCACCCAAATTAAGCAATCCAGACATCAGTCTTCTGCTGCTTATCTGGGTTAAGGACATGTGGGAGAAGTCTAAACAAAGAAGATCAGACCTTCTTCTCCCTGGGCTACCTCTTATCATCCAAAGGGAAACCAAATTGTTTGTAAGACAGCAGCAAAACATAATCTCTCCAGCGAGTCTTGGGTTTGAACTACCCAAACTGGCTCCTTTCGATGTGGAAGAGCAGCAGCTCTACTCAGTCCCTCTTCAATGACCAAGTTACTCACTCGGCGCATCTCTAAGGGAGAACCCAGCTACCCTTCGAAGGAAACTGATTTCCACAGCTTATATCTGCGACCTCATTCTTTTGGTCACTACCCAGAGTTCATGACCATAGGTGAGGGTAGGAACGTAGACTGACCTTTAAACTGTTAAATTTCATCTTATGAAGGGATTTGTATTTGTATTTACATGGTCACTCAGTATTGTCCAAATAAAAAAAAAAATAGAGAGGAATTGAGAGTGGCTTCTGTTTCTCGTTGGTCACTTTTTTCTCCTTGTTTTAAAGGTTTAAGGCTTACTTAATTCATTCTCAGGTTGTCAGTTTTGGGCCTTAGTATGGCTGACACTGATTTGTATGGAGGGAATACACTCTTTCTAGTCTTACTGCTTTCTTCACATGCCATGTCCCTCCTCTGCCTGCCTTATATCTGCAGGTTACCTATTGGTCTGATAAGCCCGGGCAGAGCAGAGGCTGTGGGTCACTCAATCAGCACTCTCAGTGCCAGCTCTCCCTTTTTTCTCCAAAGGTAGTGAAAACAACCTCAGCTGTCCACCCGCCAGGAGGAAATGAGTCACAGACAACCCCTGGACTTTTCCCAGAGGCTTTTCTCTAGCCCTGCTCTGAGGCCATTCGCTCAAACTGTCTGCCTCAAAACCCCTAAACCCATGTCAAAGCAGCTTTACTTCGTCTGATTTTATTTTCTGAAAGCTGTCCACAATGGGCTTTTTGATTTCTATTTATTTTAGAATTTTATAAGTGACAATTTAGGCATTTATATTAGCATCTATACTGTGTCAATGACACAGTGTAATAAGTAGATAATAGAAATGTTCTTTTTGAGAAACAGTTTCACATAATAATGTTTAGATTGGTGTCTTCAGAATTTTTATATAACTATAAAACTGTACATGTGTACTTTAAACCAGTATTTGGCATTTTCCTTTCCATAATTTGAATTTGCAATTGAAGTTCTTGGACTGGACCTGATGTTATTTGTCTGATCTCTTCACTTTCTTCTTCTTGTGCACCTCTGGGCCACTTCCACTTTTGTTCTCATCTTTTGAAATTGCTTCTAAGAACACTTAGAGTGCATTTCTTGCACTCTTCTTCTTGAGAGAGAGAAAGAGAGACTGAATTTCTCAACTTGGTCAAATCATCTCTTTTATTTCAGTGTCATTGTGTGCAAGAGAATAAACAATGGCATGCAACAAATCTTTGGTTTGTTTTCATAGAATGTCCTCAGACGTCTCAGGGCGTTACAGTAGAATTCTAGGTAGAATGAGCATGCTGTGATGATGTTGTGATGATGTGCTGAATTTGGGCTCAAGCTATGGACTCTTCCCTTGAAAACTCTAAAGAAGAGAAAAAAGGGCTCACAGAGGGAACTGAAAAAAGCAGAAGCACAAAAAGTGGTGCAGAGGTGCACAAGACTGCTGCCACAGCTGGAGAAGGTGCAAGGGAATTTCAGACAGGTGACCCATTACGTCAACTTTTACATGAGATTACCTTTAAAACTAAGAGTTGCTTTTGAGAGCAGTGTTTAGAGACATTGTGGTTGTCTTTTAATGGAACATTATTGGCCACTTAATTCTGGTGTGCTATGTAATACTTGTTGCTTGGACAGAAAAATATGCTAAGGAACAAGTTTAACATCAGTATGATGGAAAGCAGTGTAAATGTGAAGATGAATTAAAGAAGAGAGTTGCTCCTTGTATTTATCAAAATTAGGGCTGGGCTATATCATACCGTTCACGGTAATACCGGTGTAATGTTGGGCAACGATAAGAAAATGAAATATCGCGATAGAATATGGGTAAAACGCGCGTGCGCAGTGCCTTTGTTTACATATGCACATGGCGGTGACGCAGAATAAGAAGAGCAAAAGCGGATCGTTGAATGAAACGGATGAACCAGAATTGGTTTGTAAAAATGCTGCAACTTCAGTGGTGTGGAACTGGTTTAGCTTTGGTCCGTCAGATACACAACAAAGCACTATTTTTGGTAGAGCATGCTAGCGGGCCGTCGTTATTACCGTGTTTTTTGGAAAATACGGCACACTTAAAATCAATGCTTTGATTTTTCTGAAAATCTACAGTGTCCCTTATAAGCCCGTGTGCCTTATTTATGAATTCTGGCCTTGAAACGATCTTATGTACACGGCGCTCAAAAATCTGTCGCACCGCTTGATGGATTGTCGGAGAATTACGGCTATCGTAGGCAGGCGCCTCGCAGAGTGATCCGTACTGTGCTTCAACACAATATTACCGTATTGTGTGTGTATAACCTTTTTTTAAGTTTTGTGGATATTCTACATGGTTATGCTGAGGATATGTCGGCCAGTTTCCACTGGAAATGCCTTTTGGTTAAACTGTCAGCAAGGAATTTGAATTTGCACTGTTAATTTTTTATATAACTTTAATGCACTTAAAAAAGCTGCTTGTGTAAGTGAAAATATATTGATTTTTTGGGGGTTTTTTTGCACTAATAAAGTTGAGGAGTTGTAAAGTATTTTGTCTAGTGTCAATTATATTGTCAGTTACATCGTTATCGCAAATTTTCGAATGTATATCGTGATAAATATTTTTGGTCATATCGCCCTGCTCTAATCAAAATATTTGCTAATTGTCTGTCAGGTGTTGTCATCGGGTGTTGCTTAATTGTTTTGACATTTGTAGCTGCTGAGGTTGTTTCAGTGGCTGTGTATGAAAGAAAAATCTGGGCTTTGTGCACTGAATAAGACAAATGACCCCTCCCTTGTGTTTCTGCTGCTCTTCATCTTCATTGTGAGCCCAATGTGGAATTTTCTTAATTGTTCCTTCAAGCAGTCACAGACTGAGCAGCGGCTTGAGACATAACAGGATTCTTTAATTCCCGCAGGTAATCTGAAGGCCATTGTTCAAGCTGAAAAAGTTGACTACTGTAATCCTTGTCCTCTGAGGTATTATGGGGTTTATTCAAAAACAACCTGATTACCCGAGCACAGACCTGGACTTTTTGCTTTCTTCCTTATCAGCACAGTAATACAAATGACTGCTGCCCCCCAGCCCCTGCACCAGTTCATCAGCTTTCTGTTGTACAGGTTTCAAGATGAGAAAAAGTTGCTGTAGCGGTCACCTGCGCGACAATCCCTTGCACCTTCTCCACCAGCTGTGGTAGCCATCATTCCAGGCGTTAGTCTCTAAGATGAATCTTTTGAGCTTGGCTGGAGATGAGGAGAATGGAAGGGGCCCACTTAATATTCACAGAGCAGTACCACAGTGAATGGAAATGAGTGAGAGAGGGTGAAAAAGAGGAGGGGGGCCACGAAAAACACAGACTGAAACAGAATGCAAAATTGCAAGATCAAATTGGCAGCATGGTACATGGAAACAACTTATTTTACAAATGCTAATAATTCAGGATGGCGTGGGGACATGGAGTTAGTGAGTGTGAAGATCTGTGATCGCTTACTGACTGCCTCAAAACTCATTTCTTTGGAGCTGTACCAGTGCATGAAATTGCTGGAAATTGACACTGGATATATGTAGCAGGTTGTGCCGGCTGATTTCTGTATTGGGTTCTTTAGAATGAAGAATGCATTGCATGCGTGCGAATTGGCTTGCATTTTTGCATTTTGTAACATTTTCACAGCTAGTTTAAAAGGGTGTAGCGCAGCAACAGTATACTTTACAGTGAGGCTGGTTGTAATTTTCCTTTTTTTTTTTCTTCTTTCCCCTCCCTTGATGCATTGCTTTTCTGTAGCCCTCTCCTTTTCTTTCACACCAGCTGCAGTGTCAGCTATCATGTTTGTTTTTTGGTCAATGGCCTAACCTTCAGGTGAGTAGTCACTGACTGCAATAAGAACAGTGAGGACAGTTAGTCCTGCATACTGCAGCCAGGATGCCAGATTCATTGTTGAGTTTGGAGCAGAACAATGCTGGAAAGGACATCCTCTCATTTTCATGGTCATCTAGGGTGCCCAGAAAGCATGGCTGCTCAGAGAAATGAGTCTTGGGGCTCCCATATGCCCCCGGCACCCACCATACCTCCCATTCACTCCCACCAGTCGCTACGCTAAATTAGAACTGCCCATCTTCTCTCTGACTCTCCCCTCACGCTCTCTCTCCCTCTCTTTCTTTCTCTCCCATTTTCTTGCTCTGTCTCTCTCCTTCACTCCTGAAGTTGGGGAGCTGAGGAACAAGGGGAGGTGTCAGCTGACTGCCCCCCTCCAATCAGATAAGTTCTGATGGAAGTGTTTAGCAGCTGCTAAGATCAGATTTAGCCTGAGGGAGGGAGGGTGCAGGGAGGCGAGTCAGTGCAGCATGGCTGTGCACCGGTAAGGAGGTATGATAAGTCGGGGCTCTGTACCATGGACGAGCCCAGCATTCTGAGGAGACGGGGGCTACAGGTAGGAAAGCAAATCAAGCTACGCCTACATGTGGTGCTGTGTCTGTTGGGACTTTTTCCCTGGATCTGCATGTTGTTTGAGGCTTCTGCATTGGTTGCTCTTTTAAGAGAACACATTCAGGACTTTGAGACCTTTCTGCTTTAACACTTGGCATATTGATGCATGCTTGTGTGTGAGAGAATCTCTTGGCAGGACTGTCTGCACATAATTCACCATAGCAGTTGGTAATTCTTGTGTCTTTCTTTCTCTGTAAAGATTTGTAAATAATGGTTCACGTGGCTGTTTTCATCCAAGCTGTGTTACTTCTTAAACAACAAATCAATTCATTTTCACATTTTATTTCTGTTAGCTGCTTGAAAGGGGAAACAAGAGCTACGTGTACTCGGAGAAAGATTGATTACTGTATGTTTTGAGAGGGGGTTTCTTGTGGATTATTGACTTTTTATGATAATTGGGCTCATATTGAGGCTTTTTCCTTGTTGTCAGAAATCATGATTGAGGTGTGAGCAGAGATCAGGACAATAGTCAAAACAAATTATATATTTTAGTAAATTATGTTTGCCAACACTGCAATACCATAAGATAAAAATGAAAAAGTAAAGACATAGGGGATGCACGTGTGTTTTATAGCATATGTCATATCATTTTTAATCAAAGACCTTTTAAGCTTTGTTCATTTTCTTCCACCAACCCCACAAACACTGCAGCAGCTGCTATATATATATATTTTTTTATCTTTAATTAGGCTTCATTTATAATTTTGCTTACTGTAGCTAGAGTCAGGTACAGAGTAATTGGGAAACATTCAAAAGAAAACTGCTTTTTTTTAAACTTGTACATGTGTTTTGATTTACAAACTCTGTGTAATCCATGGTAATTATGCTGTTCCATGGCTGATGAATTTAACCAGTAAAACTGCTTTCATAATGTGACATAAAAAAACATAAAGAGAATATTTTGGAACTTTTCCTCCTTAAAAAAATTAATTAATTTAGCTTTTGAGGAAGCCTTAAGAAAGAATCTCTAAGATTTGACTGTTATACTCACAAAATTGGTGTCAATGTGTTGCTCAGTGATTATGGATCTTTTTGAAAGTTATACAGCAGAAATACTGATGTTTAATTTAAACGAAAAAAAGTTCAGGGTCTTAATGAGTTTCTGTGGAGAAACTAATAATACTTTGTTAAATTTTTCAAAAAGCTTCCCAACAGTAATTTTGTGCACAGTTGCCCTAATCTCTCTGTTCCTTTGTGGCGAAGCCCTACCACCTCCCCCCTTCTTCCACACAAGCCTTCTTTATGTTCCCTCACATGCACCAGCTACACCAAACACAGTGGACTGTGGGTTAGGCTGCGGTGGCACTCTAACTTTCACATTCAAAAGGAAACACGGAAGTTTGTCTGCACTGCAGTTTCCCCATTCATTCCCAGACAAGGAAGGGATGACATCATTCCTTGATTGTTGAGTGTAAAAACAGGACTCTTTACAATACATAGGTTCAGAGTTGGCCAGATGCTGATTCTGTTTTCAGTAGCTTGAATTTATTAAAAATTTAATTTAAAAAATTTAATGATTCTTTTTATTTTACACAGCATGTTTCTGGCCCCACACACACCAAAGGACACACACTGGACCTTGTTTTTACCTTCGGATTAACCATCGATTGTTCCGAGGACATTTTTATTTCGGACCATTGTTGTATTCTTTTTAACTTGTCTTTCCATCTGTCTCTCTCTTCTGTTTGACATGTGGTTAGCTCTCGTACCTTAAATTCCTCTACTGCTGCTAAATTTTCTGATGTTTTTAATTTAGTATTACCTTCCTATAACAGTTAGATTTATTAACAAATCTTTTTAATAATCATTGTCTTTCTATCTTAGACAATTTTTGTCTTGTGAAAACCAGACTAGCTTGTGTCTCAAAGTTGTCCCCCAGGATAAATGACAGCATTCGCTGTTTAAAGCGTTCCAGCCATAAAGTTGAGCGTTTGTGGAGGAAAACTTGTTTAAATGTTCATCTCCTTCATTTAAAGGGCTTCTAGTTTCTCTTTAGTTTCTTTTTCAGTTCGAGATGTGAGGGCTGCCTATTTCTCAGACCTAGTCTCAAAGAGCAGAGGTAACCCTGCTCTTTGAGAAGGTATTATTTGTCCAGTATCCCTTATAAATGTAGACCTTAAAATAATCTGCAAAGCTCTCTCAAAGAGATTAGAGAAAATAATCCCCCTCTTAATTCATCCTGACCAAACTGGTTTCATAAAAGGTAGGCACTCATCAACAAATACACGTAGATTACTTAATTTGATAGACTACTCATACAGTAAAAACCTTAAAACTACAATATTTTCTTTAGATGCAGAAAAAGCATTTGACAGAGTTAACTGGAAATTTCTATTTGCAACTTTACACAAATTTGGTTTTGGATCCTCTTTCATTAACTGGTTAAAAATATTATACAATTCCCCAACATCTTGTGTCAAAACAAATGACCAAACATCCTCCAGCTTCTGTCTCCTGAGGGGCACCAGGCAGGGATGCCCACTCTCCCCTTCACTGTTTGCAATTTTTATTGAACCACTAGCAGCAGCAATTAGACAGAATTCAGTAATTAAGGGCATAAAATGCAAGAACGTGAAACATAAAATCAGCCTTTATGCGGATGATGTGTTACTTTTTCTCCAAAACTCACAAACCAATCTCTCTGGGGTGATTGAATTGATAAACTCTTTTGCAAGAATATCAGATTACTTAATTAACTGGTCAAAATCTACAGTCCTTCCGATTAATTGCTCCTTCCATAATTCTTCTTCTACACCACTGCAATTGGGAAATATAAAATATTTAGGTATTAATGTTTCTCCCAAGCTTGCAGATCTAACTAAATTAAACCATATCCCACTTTTAAAGAAGGTAGAAGGCGATCTGGCTAGATGGAAATGTTTACCCATATCACTCATGGGAAGGGTTGCCGCTATAAAAATGATGGTCTTACCAAAAATAAATTATTTAACTAATATATTATTTAATTAAACCGCCACAAGATTGGTTCAGATCTCTAGATTCATATATGTCCAAATTCCTTTGGAAAAATAAACCCCCACGTAAAACACTACAAAAGACCAAGGATAAAGGAGGATTAGAACTACCTAACTTTCAGCACTACTTCTTAGCCAACAGGCTTCAGTTTATCTAAGGATGGCTAAAACATACCCTCTTATATGAACCTTGGCTAGATGTAGAACAAGCACTTCGCAATAATTTAGAGATTTCAGACCTACCATTTATCAGCTCAAACATCCAACGACATGAATGCTTCAAAAGCGTCACCATCAGCTCTTCTCTGACAGCATGGTGGGAGTTTCTAAAATTGACGGAGTCTTTATTAATCCCATGCAAACGTACATCTATCTGGAACAACCCTGACATATTACAAAACAATAATATGATAAACTTTCCAGATTGGAGTGGTAAAGGAATCAAATACTTAGAACATATATTAGAAGAAACAGAATTTATTCCATTTGACAGTCTAGTTACACAATATGGGATCAACAAGAAAAGATTTTTAGAATATCAACAAATTAAATTCATAATAAAAAAGAAATTTAAACCGGGTCAAGTTGAACTACAAACACTACAAACAAGTGTGGTACAATTTCTTACTCTTAAAACCTCAAAATTACTTTCCAAAATATACAGAATGCTTTCTAAAACAGATGAATCAATATCACTTCCTATTGCAAAATGGGAAGCGGATTTATCAGTTAACTTAGACCAAAACTTCTGGTCTCAGATTTGCTTAAAAACCTTTAATTTAATTAGAAATCCCATACTATATAGAGTGCACTATACAGGTCATCGGATGTTCAAGATGGGCTTTACATCTACCAACAACTGCTCACACTGTCAAACCAATACACCGGACAATTATATCCACGCTCTTTGGTTCTGTCGATCAGTTCAGAAGTTTTGGCGCAAGATATTTGAAGACTTATCGAAGTGTCTGAAATGTTCCAACTTCCCCGTTAGTGTGTTTATTGGGCAGCTTAGATAATGTCACTACAGATGAGAATATAGCCCATATGGTTTTCACTGCCCTATGCATAGCCAAGAAAACAGTCCTCATGAACTGGAAAAATAAAAATAATCTTAATTCGAACCAATATAGAAATTATCTATTGGATGACATTAGTCTTGATACAGCCTCTGCCACCACATCAGATCAACTCGGGGGTCATAGTTTGGTCCCACCTTCGCTGTTGTGATTGGTGTGGGGGTGTGTCTGTGCGCAGGTTTTAGAAGTGAGGGGTGTGTCATCACACAGGTTTTAGAAGTGAGGGGTGTGTCATCACACAGGTTTTAGAAGTGAGGGGTGTGTCATCACAAAGGTTTTAGAAGTGAGGGGTGTTTCATCACACAGGTTTTAGAATTGAGGGGTGTGTCATCACAAAGGTTTTAGAAGTGAGGGGTGTGTGTCATCACACAGGTTTTAGAAGTGAGGGGTGTGTCATCACGCAGGTTTTAGAAGTGAGGGGTGTGTCATCACAGGTTTTAGAAGTGAGGGGTGTGTCATCACACAGGTTTTAGAAGTGAGGGGTGTGTCATCACACAGGTTTTAGAAGTGAGGGGTGTGTCATCACAAAGGTTTTAGAAGTGAGGGGTGTGTCATCACAGAGGTTTTAGAAGTGATGGGTGTGTCATCACAAAGGTTTTAGAAGTGAGGGGTGTGTCATCACAAAGGTTTTAGAAGTGAGGGGTGTGTCATCACACAGGTTTTAGAAGTGAGGGGTGTGTCATCACAAAGGTTTTAGAAGTGAGGGGTGTGTCATCACAAAGGTTTTAGAAGTGAGGGGTGTGTCATCACAGAGGTTTTAGAAGTGAGGGGTGTGTCATCACACAGGTTTTAGAAGTGATGGGTGCGTCTGTTCGCAGGTTTTAGAAGTGAGGGGCGTGTCATCACACAGGTTTTAGAAGTGAGGGGTGTGTCATCACACAGGTTTTAGAAGTGAGGGGTGTGTCATCAAACAGATTTTAGAAGTGAGGGGTGTGTCTGTGCGCAGGTTTTAGAAGTGAGGGGCGTTTCATCACGCAGGTTTTAGAAGTGAGGGGCGTTTCATCACGCAGGTTTTAGAAGTGAGGGGTGTGTCATCACACAGGTTTTAGAAGTGAGGGGTGTGTCTGTGCGCAGGTTTTAGAAGTGAGGGGCGTTTCATCACACACGTTTTAGAAGTGAGGGGTGTGTCATCAAACAGGTTTTAGAAGTGAGGGGTGTGTCTGTGCGCAGGTTTTAGAAGTGAGGGGCGTTTCATCACACACGTTTTAGAAGTGAGGGGTGTGTCATCAAACAGATTTTAGAAGTGAGGGGTGTGTCTGTGCGCAGGTTTTAGAAGTCAGGGGTGTTTCATCACACAGGTTTTAGAAGTGAGGGGTGTGTCATCAAACAGGTTTTAGAAGTGAGGGGTGTGTCTGTGCGCAGGTTTTAGAAGTGAGGGGCGTTTCATCACACAGGTTTTAGAAGTGAGGGGTGTGTCATCAAACAGGTTTTAGAAGTGAGGGGTGTGTCATTAAACAGATTTTAGAAGTGAGGGGTGTGTCTGTGCGCAGGTTTTAGAAGTGAGGGGCGTTTCATCACGCAGGTTTTAGAAGTGAGGGGTGTGTCATCAAACAGGTTTTAGAAGTGAGGGGTGTGTCTGTGCGCAGGTTTTAGAAGTCAGGGGTGTTTCATCACACAGGTTTTAGAAGTGAGGGGTGTGTCTGTGCGCAGGTTTTAGAAGTGAGGGGTGTGTCATCACAAAGGTTTTAGAAGTGAGGGGTGTGTCTGTGCGCAGGTTTTAGAAGTGAGGGGTGTGTCTATGCAAAGGTTTTAGAAGTGAGGGGTGTGTCATCACAAAGGTTTTAGAAGTGAGGGATGTGTCATCACACAGGTTTTAGAAGTGAGGGGTGTGTCATCACAAAGGTTTTAGAAGTGAGGGGTGTGTCTGTGCGCAGGTTTTAGAAGTGAGGGGTGTGTCTGTGCGCAGGTTTTAGAAGTGAGGGGTGTGTCATCAAACAGATTTTAGAAGTGAGGGGTGTGTCTGTGCGCAGGTTTTAGAAGTGAGGGGCGTTTCATCACACAGGTTTTAGAAGTGAGGGGTGTGTCATCAAACAGGTTTTAGAAGTGAGGGGTGTGTCTGTGCGCAGGTTTTAGAAGTCAGGGGTGTGTCATCACAAAGGTTTTTAGAAGTCAGGGGTGTGTCATCACACAGGTTTTAGAATTGATGGGTGTGTCTATGCGCAGGTTTTAGAAGTGAGGGGTGTGTCATCACAAAGGTTTTAGAAGTGAAGGGTGTGTCTGTGCGCAGGTTTTAGAAGTGATGGCTGTGTCATCAAACAGGTTTTAGAAGTGAGGGGTGTGTCATCACAAAGGTTTTAGAAGTGATGGCTTATTTAAAATTAATTTCTAGTACAGCTGATGTTTGCTGGAGCCACAGCTGTAAAGCTGCTGGTCGTGATGTTGGTTTGGTTATCTGGTGAGAGGGAAACATGCAGATGAAACCAGGAGATGTCCTTACTGAATCATCAGAGCTGAACAGGTGATGGAGACACAGGTTTACCTTTTAGGTGACATGAATGAGTTTAAGGGAAGTTATGAACTGTTTCTGAGATACAAATAACACCAGGATCCTTTTCTAAGCAGCTGACAGCTGGTAACTGTGCAGTGGCGGGTCTAGCAAAGTGTTGCCAGGGGTCCATGTAGGGCATTAAGGGAGAGGGGGGGCACAAGGAAATACTTTTCTTTCTTATTCTCATTTAAAATGTCTAGCTTTTAAAAACAAAAAAAAACAAAAAACAAAAAAAAAAACAATTATCTGAGTCTTACAACAAACAATTGATAGATTGATACACATATACCATCAGAACAGTGTACATCACTGTCATAACAGCATTTGTTTTCATTCAAATTCCCCGGGACGATTTTTTTTTGTCCCAGTCCAGCCCTGTATGCAGCTCATCTGCAGTCTGGTGTTACCTACATCTTCCTATTCAGAAGGCAGAATTTCCGAGTTCTGAGTACAATCGAAAGCACCACGACTGCAGTTTTTGTGTTGGATGTAAAAAGCAGGCTAGAATCATGCGGCGGTCAACGACGGTCCAGGCGTGGGATTTCTCTGTGCACATTATTTTTTTCCTTTCTATTGGTAGGTGGCACAATGCTCTTGTGGCAAGTAAGCAAGCTAGAAGACTGGCAAACTTGCTGGGTATCCAGTTACGGAAGCAACACATTAACAAGAGAATTTAAGTTACTTTCCCTAGTAACTAGTTACTCTGAAAGTAACGAGTAACTTGAAGTAACTGAGTTACTTTTGATAGAAGTAACTAGTAATGTAACTAAGTTACTAACTTACCCAACACTGGTTATCACAAAGGTTTTAGAAGTGAGGGGTGTGTCTGTGCGCAGGTTTTAGAAGTGAGCGGTGTGTCATCACAAAGGTTTTAGAAGTGGTGGCTGTTTCATCAAACAGGTTTTAGAAGTCAGGGGTGTGTCATCACACAGGTTTTAGAAGTGGTGGCTGTGTCATCAAACAGGTTTTAGAAGTGATGGCTGTGTCATCACACAGGTTTTAGAAGTGAGGGGTGTGTCATCACACAGGTTTTAGAAGTGAGGGGTGTGTCATCACACAGGTTTTAGAAGTGAGGGGTGTGTCATCACACAGGTTTTAGAAGTGATGGCTGTGTCATCACACAGGTTTTAGAAGTGAGGGGTGTGTCATCACACAGGTTTTAGAAGTGAGGGGTGTGTCATCACACAGGTTTTAGAAGTGAGGGGTGTGTCATCACAAAGGTTTTAGAAGTGAGGGGTGTGTCATCACAAAGGTTTTAGAAGTGAGGGGTGTGTCATCACACAGGTTTTAGAAGTGAGGGGTGTGTCATCACAAAGGTTTTAGAAGTGAGGGGTGTGTCATCACAAAGGTTTTAGAAGTGAGGGGTGTGTCATCACAAAGGTTTTAGAAGTGAGGGGTGTGTCATCACGAAGGTTTTGGAAGTGAGGGGTGTTTCATCAAACAGGTTTTAGAAGTGAGGGGTGTTTCATCAAACAGGTTTTAGAAGTGATGGGTGTGTCATCACAAAGGTTTTAGAAGTGGTGGCTGTGTCATCAAACAGGTTTTAGAAGTGATGGCTGTGTCATCACACAGGTTTTAGAAGTGAGGGGTGTGTCATCACACAGGTTTTAGAAGTGAGGGGTGTGTCATCACACAGGTTTTAGAAGTGATGGGTGTGTCATCACAAAGGTTTTAGAAGTGGGGGGAATTGGGTCAGTGTTGTTTTGCTAGAAGACGCAAACAGCTTCTCTGCTAAAGTGTCCTTGTGCTAGAGTACTTGCATTTCGCTATGAATGAAGTCACATTAAGAGATTTTTTCCCCCTTTAAACAAGAACAACCACAAATAAAATCATTACTGAGAAATGGCATTTGAGGAAGTAGGGCTCGCAAAATTTCAAAATCCCTGGTAGCCCTTCGGGCAGGGACTCTTCAGTTTTTGGTAGCCCAAAATAAACTTAAGTAGCCCGAATAAAAAAATAGAACAATTTTTTGATTGATGTTTTGTTTCCTGTTTTGTTTCCTTTACAATAGTATACATTAAAGTATAATATTGTAAAGGAAACAAAATATTAATCAAAAAATTGTTGAAAAACTAATTACAACATTGTATAAAAATTACAATCATCAACTCTAATACTTGGTTCTAATTGAACAGAAATTTCTATGAACTTGTAAGAACTGTGTAGAACATGAATCAGTCTGTGTCAGATCCTGAATCTGACATTTCCACTGAAGTCACGGGTAAGAGGCAAGTGGAACCAAGATCTAGGCCATTTGCTTTTTGAAGTTTGCAAAGACTGCTAAATTTTGCCAGTGGTAGTTCACTCTTTGCAACATAGTACGCTGTTCTAAACAGATTTTTCAGGTTTATTTTTAGTATGTTATTTGCAATTGGTGTTTGTTCTGGGAAAGATATTGCAGACTGAGCAATAATGCATTTCTTGCATTTCACATGGGTTCTAATGCGGGCCTTTCTTAAAATGAGTGGTCCCAGTAACAAAGGCGCTTGTCGACTCAGAAATCAAGGGAAAGCCAACAACACAACCGGCAGAACATTATGTTATTTACACGGGTGCACATAAGTGGTCCGCAGGTGCGCATTCGCTGTCAAAATAAAAGACGCGCACCAGATAAGAAGTTGCAACGCGCGTTTGCGTCCATATAAAAGGCTGTTTTTGTCCGCTAGAGTTTCACGGCACATTCTGCACCACATCTCTGTGCGTTCATCATTTGTTTGAAGCCAGCTCACCTCCTGCAACCACTTTTCCGAGAATACGCGCTTCTTTTGTGGTTCGGACTCCTTCTGACATTTCTTTGGAGGTGGAGGAAAACCAAAGTAATTGCTTAAAGGAGCTTCTTCGACATCTTTAAGAGTTCTAAACAAATGTCTGTCCTCCTCCAGAAAATCTTATGTACGCAAACACGCGTTGCAACTTCTTATCTTGTGCGCGTTTTTTATTTTGACAGCGAATGCGCACCTGCGGACCACTTATGTGCAGCCCTGGTTATTCAGCTCGTCATATTGCAGCCACAGAAATTCTTTTGTCCATGAAACCATAAAGCTGCACTTTCTTTTTGCCTTATAGTCTGATTTGTCATAACTTTTCCGTTTTGTGGTCACTTCTTCACCCTGACCTGTCTTATTTGGCTCAGCAGAACTAAAATATATATCCTGCTGCTTTTACACAGACACTCGCATAACGCTCAGCGATTCTCTGCGCGATCAACCTCTCACATGTTTAAGCTGCGGGAGATTTCACTTGTCATGTTTGCATAGTAAGCTAACGATTGATAAGATGATGTCAGAGGAATTGGTGCGCAAATTATCGTCACTCACCAATCAGTGCTGTCGCTCTCTATACACAGTTCGCGCGATTGCAAAGTGAAAGCAAAAAACAAGCGCAAATTCAAACGCGATTTCAATATGTCACATATTGACAGTGGCTCACCGATGCCAATGACATAATTACCCAGCTACATTTCCGAAAGAATGCAAAAGCATTGACATATATTTTTCCTTCCTACGATAGCCCGACGGGCAGGGCAGAGACAGAGACAGAGACTGGAAAAATCGCTAGCCCCGGGACGTCGGGCTAGCGATTTTGCGAGCCCTGGGAAGTATAACTCTAAATGAGCAGTTAGGAGACATACAGTAATTTATCAGGGAGAAATTTTGTCATGGTGACCTGAAAATTTTATCTTTTAAACTTTTGTTCTGAAAGGCACAATTTCTCCAAAGGTTTGTGGTTTATAGCAATTTTTCAGTCCTTTCAGTCCCTTACAGTAGGCCTACCTACTGTTTAAACTCAGCTCATGTCTTTTGTTATTTTTGCTTGCCAGTCCTTTCTCATCTCCAGCTGTTCATACTGTCTTTTGTCTGAGTTTGTAAATCACGTCCATCATCTTTGTTTGCTCCTATCAAACATCAACAAACCATTCCACTTTAAATATTGAAGGGAGCAATGAGCTATATGCAAATCCCAGTTACAAATGTGACATAGACACTTTGGGCATCTTTTTAAACAATCTGAAAGGCATTAACAATGACAGCAGCAATTAAACTTGTGAACAAAGAAATGTTCTTATTATATTATATCAGGAACTTTAGCTTTTATGTTTTAAATTAAGCACTGTTAGCATATTAGCACGCACAGATCTCTGTGTTGTTTTGAATATACAGGGTGGGCCATTTATATGGATACACCATAATAAAACTTGTAAATAACTCATGAAAGAATAAAGTTACGTTGAAACCAAGCACACCATTGTTTTTCTTGCGACATTACCAATAAGTTTGATGTGTCACATGGCCCTCTTCCTATTGAAAAAAAAAAGTTGTATCCAAGATGGCCGACTTCTAAATGGCCACCATGGTCACCACCCATCTTGAGGAGTTTGCCCCCTCACATATACTAATGTGCCACAAACAGGACTTTAATATCACCAACCATTCCCATTTTATTACGGTGTATCCATATAAATGGCCCACCCTGTATTTCTGTCAGTTTTTCACTGAAACAGTTGGCCGCGACAGCTTTAAATGATCGTTTTCTGTTCCTAAATTGGCCAACTTGTTATTTTACATATTTAAATATGGTAAATAAAACTTACTTCTACAAAACCTAAACTTTCAATTGATATGCAAATCACTTTTACTAAACACATATTTGTAGGGGTTTCTTTTAGCTTTTTTTTTTTTTATTTTTAAAAATGACAAGTGCCTGAACATGTTAATTGTACAGTACACTGAGTAAAACAGCTTTAAGTTGTCCCTCCACCAACCCTGATTTGGATATTTGGACCGATTTCACAGACACAGGAACGTTACACAAAAAATAGTACATTACACATTACTTGTTATGTTTCTTAAAAGTAATGCAGTACGTTGTTCAATTATTTGTTGGACAAAGTAATTACTTTTGATGGTTCAGATGGTTCTGTGTAGATTATCTCACTTTCTGCAATATGCTTGCTTTGAACTTCTTAAATGCGCTGAGTGTAATAGGTTGATTAGATACTATGTTAAAGAGGAGTTGAGCAGGTGTCCCTAATGAATTGGTGTTAAGGTTTCACTGTTATCAGATTGAAAAGAACTCCTTGCTCAAAAACAATTGTGGTCATCAAATTAACCTGTCTTGTAATGAAGCGTTTCATTCTTACAGCATTGGATGAGGCAGTGGGTTAAGCATTTATGACACCTAACATCCTGCTACAAGCAAAACTACGAGGATGCCAATCGAATCTCCTCCTACTGGCGCAGAAATCGATGTCTTTCAGAGTGAGCTAAGCGTCATGGTAGAAATTATTACTGAGATTGTAGACCTGGTTTTACTGATGTAAAGCCAGCTGCTCAGATTTCATTTCTTTGTGGTCAAACATCAAGTTTATTATTTAATGTCGTTGTTTAATGTAGCGTCTTTTGTTTGCTTGTCAGGGGCGGTGAATGCACTTTAAGGTCTTGTATGTAGTCCTTCCTACACCATGTTTGGAGCTCTTTGATCTTTCCTGATCTCCAGATTCACTTGAGGTCTCTGACTTTGAAGCAGCGTTTTGCAGTGATGAAGGTAAAATTTAGTTTTGAGTAAAACCTTTGATTAGGATCTTTTTGCCACTCTAAAGACCAACACTTTGTTTCATGTATGTTATGAACAAAACAACTGAACTGGGAACAATTAATCTATCCTCCGTTCATTTTTTTTAATTTTTTTTTTTTATAGAGAATTTGACCAACAAACGTCAAACAAAATTGTGCTTTGTGTTTGATTAAAAAGCGGACTAGTTATGAACCTCAAATCACATTTCTCCCCCACTTAACATGACTTATAAAGCCTGTGCAGCATGCCCATTAACAGTTCCACTGAACGCATGGTGATCAAAGCATTTTTTTTTCTGTTTCTGTGAACTTTCCTCAGTTTTGTGCAGTGCTTAAGACTGTGCACACATGTACAGGGGGTTGCATCTAATAATTACTTTTAACCTAGCTCTCATTTTATCAGTCTGAAAAATGTAGAAAAGAGGGGGAAAACAGGAGCAGGAGCTTGCTTTTGTTGTCTGAAACTGATGTCTTTTAGTATTTGGAAGACAACCTGAGGTTTAAAATTATCACATAGGAGTCACTCCTATGGTACCACTGGTAAATAGTTATCTTTTAAGAAGAAAAAAAAACACACTAAAAGTTTGCTTTTTCTAACTGATTATATTACTGAATGGGCTGCTGAACTTTGTCTTCTGTATGCCTTCCTGTTGTTGTTTGACTCATGTGTTAGGCTTGGCAAACAACACCAGTTCATCCATCCATTTTCTTAGCCAGCTGGCTGTCTGTAGTTGCAGCCAGCAAGGTGATGTGAGTTTCTGCAGCTATGTGATGTGAGTTTCTGCAGCTGAAACAGTATTGGTATTTTTTCTAAAGTAGTCTAGATCTGAGCAGCAATCCTGAGTGATCATCCTGGCATGCTATAGCAGCCTCCAGATGTGATAAGTATTCAGGAGACTAGGTTTCATTTCCCCCGATTCCACTCAGGGTTTGATTTGATGACATTATGACTTGATACAAGAATGGGAATTTCCTTGCTAGTCAGCAGAAAACTACAGTTAAAATAAGTACACTTTTGATCTTGAGATGTAGGAAAATCCAAAATAAATCAAGGGGAATTATTAATGAAGCATTACACGTAGGCCTTTTTACAAGAGTTTCACCACCACTTTGATGTGGTGTCTTAGATATGAAATGTTGTTGCTAGAAGGCATTCATTGACATTCACTCTGTGGAACAAAACCAACTTTTAGGTTCATCGTGTCACAAATGTTATCTTTCAGTACCAAATATGTTACTGTATAAACAGCTGAGTACATGTACAGGATCCACTTTCATTGCTCATTTGTTAGATTGCCACTTTATCATGGCGTTACACTCTGATCTTATTTGCTATGAAAGGAAATTTAAAAATAAATTTTAAATGTAACTTTTACAATTTTTAAAAATAAATTAAAATGCATGTAATGAAAGTAATCATTATTCAATAATTTAGTTGAAATTTTTATTTTTTATTTATTTTTTTGACATGGAAGTCTAAAACTGTGACTTCCATTTTATGACTTTAACAATGACAGGCTCCAGTGTGATTCTGACACCCAGAGAAATATCTGTAAGGGAAATCTAAGAGGTGAGGTCTACTGGTGCAATGATGAAGTGGGGAAAAAAAGTGAAGAATTTCCACGATGTCAGCTAACACAATTGAAACTGGCGGAACAGAAAATCTATTTGCCAATTTTTTTTGTTCTTGTTGTTTTTTTTTGACAAAACCAATTTTTTTAGACTGGTTGGTTTTGTCCTTAAAATGAGTTTGAAGTTGTGCAGGTTTACACAAAGACCAATTTATCTTAGGCCTAAAAGTTAGCCAGGCTACAGGCTAACTAAAAGCCAGTTTCCATGGTAACAATCTATAAAAACCTGCTCACCAGTGGCACTAAATAACAAAAAGGACAAAAGCATTTCTCATACATTCTTGTTTGTCATTTAAGTCTATTCAAGGAAACTGAGTATGAGTAGAGGTACTGAGCTTTGCCATGTTATGAATTATCAATACTAGTGGAATTTATGACAAATAACTAAGATTGTCTTTGGTTTTGTCCATCTGTCACTTTGAGATCTACATATGTTCCTCCTTGGTTTGCAAAATTGTGTCCCCACTCCTGGGAGATCCCTCAGACCTCTGTGTCTGGACAGGAGCAGGGTCAAAGATATTTTTCAAAAGCAACTGTCTCCTCATCTCTCAGTAAGAAATTCTTAGCTGCAACTTTATTCCAGCTTTGTGTGACCGCTTATCAAGCTTGCTGATGTTGGGGTAAGTGAATCCAGATATAATGGAAAGAAATCTTGAATATTTTTGAACTCACTTCATAATACAAGGCTTGAGTTCTCCATTTAGCCGTTGTCGGGTTTTCTGAGTTTATATTCAGAAATTCCTGGATTGATTGCTTATATGTTCCATAAAGATGTGTTTTCTGCATTTGCTTGAATCTGGCATTAAGTAGAGCTCTGTTCACTTCATTATTCAGCTATTTCTTCAGTGTTATGTCAGTATATCAGTTAGCACCAGTGGTCCATTGCATTATAAGCCATGCATGTCTATACATTATCCTCCTTCCAGTGTGTTTTACACATATTCAGTGCTTTCAGATCTCAAGCTATTGCAGGCCTTCAAAGAGCTATTTCATTAAATATGACTCTTAACTGATACAGTCTCTCTAATGCACTGAGACAATCGTATTGCTGAAAAATGTAAAACAAAAAAATTCTAAAAAGTCGGATGTAATTTCATTAAATGTTAAGAGTTGTAACTTTCTATATTTCTGCAAGCTCAGTTTCATAAGCTTTTTAAAGATGCTGTTTTGTGGAATAAGAGTGTCAATGTCAAGTCTCAGTTCGTGTTAGATCAGTGCTGCTTTTTTTTTTTTTATACAAGAAAATGTGATTTTGACAAAAGCCCAACATTGGTTTGAGGTAGAACTCGTCTCACTATGGTTTCATTAAAACCACATTCAGTGCTATCTGAAAGCGTTTGTTGATAGTAATGGAGCCCTTTACTGCACAAGCTTTGCTTACTCAGAAAGGTGTCAAAAGCATGAAGAAATGAGACATTTATTTTACCTATGTAAATATGTTCCTGAGGCATGAATATGAATACATTTATGTTACAGACTTCACACATTGATTTGATGTTCTATGATTGGTGGCTTTTCCATCACTGGAAGTCATTCACTGCCTGGTAATTAGTGTTGTGTTCGCTTCGGTCATGTCTCTCAAGGAAACACTCTGCCCTTGGTCTTCAGTAGGCACCGGGGGAAACCAGACATTAAGCCCTAATTGATAGCAAAGGGAGAGTGGGGCTTAGCATCTTTTCTGCTGACTGTTGCAGCCGATACATATCAACTCAATGTCCTACGCTGTGTGAGACAAAGGACCTGCTCTTATCAGGCTGTTGTTATTAGACAATAAAATATTTTATTATCCTATCTTTGGGATTTGTAGCCCCAAAACAAAATGTAGCCAAACCTGGTTATTTATCTTATTTTAAACATTGAAACTGCACTGAAAGATTTGAGGCAATCAGAGCTGAAACTGCACACAGAATTATTCTGAGGGCAATAAAACACCTGAGTTCTTTGCAGGAGTGTGTAAACAAACTGTCCCATTAATTCTATGGGGGATATAATGATCTGTACACTGGGATTGTCTGTCATTGTCTCATGTTGGTCCTTGACTTGCATGGCCTATACAACTGATTTTCAGTCCCTTTTTTTCTCCTTTTGTTTTTTATACATATAAAGTATTAAAACCAACACGTGTAGAAGAAGTTAGGCAGACATCAAGTTGCATTTACAGTATAAGGAGGCTGTGAAATGTATTTTTATGCTTGTGTTTGACGTGTTTGACTGAGTTATCATGTTTCCTTAATCTACACTAAAAGTAAACAATCTGCAAGTAAGGCAAATTCAATTTAAATCATTTGAGTCATTAATTTTATTACAGTTGTTACCTGATTAAAGTGAACAGTTTGAAATCCAGATGCAGATTATTCCAGTTCTCTGGGAATGGATATAACAGCTTCACACCTGCTCTGTGTTCTCCATCCATATGTTGGCTCTTTTTGAAGGTGTTAACCTGCTGGAGCAGCTGAAAAGCAGAACAGATTCAAGTTTATGATAGAACTTCAGTTGCTACCTTAATCATCACCTCCTTTCATTTATTTTTAAACATAAATATTATGCTGAATAGGGTCCTTGTAAATTAATGCGGTTTTTCAAGTTTTGCTTTGCATTTGTCATTTTCAGGATATAAATATGCACATATATGACATCATATCTTCTACAAGTAATTGTTAGTTCTGCATAAATGAGCCAAAGTAACCTTTTAATAATGGTGACTTTCTTCTTTGTTCTTTGTTGGTAAAAGTTGAGTTAAAGTACATTGTGGTGCTAATTTCGATGCTTATAACTCTCCTGTTTTCATTTGCAGAAGGAGCTGAGTCTTCCCAGAAGAGGTAGTTTGTAAGTACCATCTTAAATGTTAAAGAGATATAAAGTAACTACCTCTTTTATTGATACCCACTGTATTCATTGAAATAGTAAGGCGTGCTTGTCCATTCTTATGAGCAACATAAAACTCTTAGAAGCTGTCCATTCATTAGATTTGTTCAAATGAAAGGAAATATTTACATGAAAGTTTAAATAAAGTTGTAAAGATGCCACGGTATACGTGTACACTGAAAATAAAGCTGAACAGTATTCATGGTATTTGGAAGGTTTTCAGACTGTCTTACATTTTAGACATGTTGTCTTTCATCTAAAATGTACTTTAATATTATTATGGACTTTCCCCAACTCTCTACCCATACTACAATAATACTACAGTACATGAAAAGTGGTGTTTTGAGTGCTTTGTAACTTGAGGATAAAACTCTGAAATACCTGGGAATGTCTGATTCTCAACATGTAGAAAACTGTTGGACAAAGGTGTGAGTTCAGTACAGTTTTACTATGCAGATTTTTTTTATTATATATTATATATATTTATTATATATTTTATAGTACCGGTATTAGCCTTATTTGGGCTCATTGTATTTTGTGTTGTTTGCCTAAAATAGCTGTTCTGTAACCTATTTAGCTAAGACCTATATGAGTTCTTACCTTAAAGAGGTTTTACATATTGAAGGTGCTTGGTCATATACTCTCTAGAGTCTCTCTCCCTTAAGATGATGTAAGTAAGTGGAAAAACAAGTAAATTTTCCTTAAAAAAATCTTTTTATAGCTGGAGAAGAATGGATCTTGTTAACCCATGGCATATAAATTAACCATATTATACATGTAATCATCTTGACATGTCAGCGTATATATGCGTATATATGACAGCTCTTGATTTGTTTTGTTGGAATGGAGTACTTGCCTTTCCCCCCCACACTGTCATTTTGGAAAATAGAGGGAATATCAATTTGCATGGTGAAATAATTGACCTCTATTTTTATAATGGTCTGTGTTGTCATCAGAAAAGAACAGCCATTTGCACTTATTCAGACTATCCTCCTCAGGCTGGCTGTTCACATTTGTGTTCACAAGCTTATTGAAGGTGCTCCATGGGCAGATGAGATGCAGCTTTAAGCCATGTGAAGCCATAAAAGACTTCCTCGACATCGATCCGCTTTAGTTTGATTTATTTCCTGGTGGTGAGAGAGTTATCATGACACCTTGCTGCTCTCGCTGCCACCTCACCAGAAAGGGCAGGTACTATAATGGAGGTGACCCATTACTAACATGCTGCTGTGAGATCACCAACTGCACTGGTGTATATTTAGCGAGCTAGAACCTCTACTGACCTTGTTAACCATAGTGATGCTGTTTGGATATGACAAACTTGATATGGTGGCTTCAGATGTATCAAAGCTTACTTTTATTTACTAAGCCAAAACATGGTTGTACTAATTTGTCATCTTTTAAAACAAGAAGAGAATATCAATTCTCATTAGTATTAGAGCTATATCCTCACTGTTGGTGCTTATTATGTGTGGTTGGGTCACATGTTGATATGACATGTACGAGCCGATTAAAGAATATGCTGGGGGGAAAAAAGGTTAAAAAAAAAAAAAGCCAGATGCTCTAGCTACATCTTCTAATCAGTGTAAGGAAAAGTGCACTGAATTCAAAGTGCTTCCTTAGTGCTGGCTCAATGTTGATTAAATCTCTGTAGTCTCTGAGGTTTTCTTGTGACAGAGAGCCATCTACTGAACATTTGATGTCATTAACATGCTGGCTGATGCCTTTTAATTAGCATTATCCACATTTTCTTTTCATTACTGAGGGCATTTGTGTTTATTTTTTTCCATGGCAGGAGATGTGATGGATTACACCTCTTCAGACAGCCATATCTACACTTGTTTCCAGTATGAGTCATTCTAGTAGAGATATCAGTTTAACCTATTTATAGACTGACCTTAATAGTTGGAAGTCTTTTGCTGGGTTCTGAGACTAATTGAAAATCAATTATTTGTATGCAGATCAACATGGATCACAGGATTTCTTGACCATGGTTTTAGATCCTGTTTCTCATCCCCTGCCTAAATCATAGCCTTTTGCAGTTTTAGTGTACTAAACGTGTCATTCTGTCTAGCATCATCAGCTGCTTTGCCATGCAACAGGATATTAAGTGGCTCTGTTGACTGTAGATTCTATTACATTTAGTTTAACAGATGCTCAACCATGCTTCATTAAGTCAGTCGCTAGTGTTTACGGAGATGTTTGAGTCCTAGCTCACAGCTATTGCTAAATTTTAATTAGGTAGTCGACAAAATGTTATAGAGCATTAAAAAAGATCAGTAGTTATTTCTTAAAACCATAAATGAGTTCCTTTGACATTGCTTGTTTGTATAGGGCAACAGTCCAAAACAGAAATATATTTACTTCCAGAAAGCAAAGGAAGGCAGCGTATCTAGAAAATTGGGTGTAGTTAAATCCCTTAACTTGAAAAAAACTTGAAAATTTTCAAAGTTTTTATGATTCTTAGATTCATTTTTATTTGCACAGTAAGCAGGTTTTTTTTTAATGATTTAACCAAACACTAGTGGCATCTAGTGGTATCTGTCTACACACCGAACAGTTCAACATACAAGATACGGAAAACAGCTAGTTATTTTGTATTCAAGTACTCTTAGAGTAAGCTGAAATATTTCACAGTGGCTGCTGTAACAGTAGTAATCAATTATGTTAGTCACCAGAACCAGTACTTGCAAAATTCTGAAAATGTAAAAGTATTTCTTTTTTACTACTATAGGTAGTGTATGTCAAGGCTGCAGTTCTATTGAAAATGAATGGCATACCGTATAATGATTAGTGTGTGTTCTTGTCTATGCGTACAGAAGAAAGATGCATACAAGCACATTAAAAACTATTTGTGACAAATAGTTTTTGCTGCTGTGATAACTTGGATACGTTGGGTGTGGAATTACTTTGTTTCAGTAGAGAAAACTGATTTGCAAAAGTCAATATTCAAACAGTGCCACTGTGCTTTTCAGATCAACGATGGAAATGCCTCCAATTTAGCAAAGTACCTAAAAGATCTGTTTAATAAATTACTGAGTTAAGGTTACTGAGTTCTAGTTCAACGTCCACGCATTATTCTTCTTATGTTATCCTGACATACATGGTACATTTTGTTTGAGGCAGCTGTGAAGGCCATATGCTAAAACCTTTGTGGTGGCTAACATTATAAACGCTTAAGTTAATGTAACTAATGTTAAGCTAATGTTACTAATAGGGTTAAGTTATGTTAGCTTACATTAGCCTTATATTAACCTACTATCATTCAGTCTGTATTGTATCAACAAAATATATAATGTTATTTTGGTAGCAAATTTAATCAAGAGTAATGTTATTCTTTTACTTATACACGCTATTAACTTTCTTTAACACACAATGACCATAAAGGTCAGTTTTACAGTGTGGAAACACAACAATACTGTTTACTGCTGGTTACACTGCAGACTTGATGAGAGCACCCAGATGCTGTGCTTCAGTTCTTACTCAGCATTGTTGCAGTAAAGGCAGAACATAATTGGATAATAAGTACCCAAGGGAAGCTGAACAAGCAAATAGGAAATCATTTGAAAAACCAGGTTTTAGCCCAAAGGTTATTGCAAAAAGATGTTAATCTCGAAAAAACGTAAGAAGAAAAATATCTCCACATGTCAGCTTTTAAAGGTAAATCAAAGATTGGTTTAATCAGTGTAGTCCCAAACCATTTAATATAATTTGTCCTCCAAAATGTACAGAAACTGTTCACTGAATTTCTCAAGGAAATTTTTTGTTGTTGTTTATATCATTACCTAACCTTTGTTTCTTCTCTAACAAGTCTTTTTTTGAATGTGACCTCATTTAGATGATAGTCCCAGGAATCAAGTTCCAGCACTGAGCAACTTTAAGCAAGCTGTTGAATTCAGGTCTTTTTAAATAAGGTTTACATATTTCTATTCATATACTGAGAGAAAGGTAAGAGGAAAGTATGCATAGATGGTTAGATTTTCTACTTTAAGGTCTACATTTGCATAAAGGTAGAACTAACTTTCAAATGATTTCCAGCTGAACAGTTGAAGCTTCTCTCTACACTGTGAGGGAGTTTGTTTTACTTGTCCTTGGTACAGTAACAGTCATGCATTACATTAATTAAAAAAACAACAACTTACTGAGTCACCTTCCTTTACCAAAGGCCAGATATTTCAGCTATCACTGGAAAAGAAACTAGAAGAATGCAGTAAAATCTCAGCTTAGCCTTAGCTTAGACTGGAATTTCTATATGGTTCTACTTAATCTCTAAAATAGCATTCCTGATGTACCTGGTGTGCTTGTTTAAACATACTGTAACTTCTGTCCATCCATCCATCCTTCTTCTTGTCCTTATCCAGGGCTGGGTTGCTCTCCCCAGCCACCTCATCCAGCTTATCTGGGGGAACACCAAGGCGTTCCCAGGCCAGCTGAAAGATATAATCTCTCCAGCGTGTGCTGGGTCTGAACCATTGACGCCTCTTGGGTGAGGTGTTCCTCTCCCAAGAGGCATCCTTGTCAGATGCTCAAACCAGTTCAACTGGCTCCTTTGGATGCGGAGGAGCAGCAGCTCTGAGCCCCTCCCAGATGGTTGAACTCCTCACCCCTGTCCGTAATCTCGTTCTTTCGGTCACTGCCCAGAGCTAGTGACCATAGGTGAGGGTAGGGCGTAGATTGACTGGTAAATTGAGAGCTTTGCTTTTACACTTTATCACGACGGACCGGTACAGCATCCGCATCACTGCAGCCGCAGCACCAATCCGTCTGTCGATCTCCCTTCTCCCGTCACTCATGAACAAGACCCCGAGATACTTGAACTCCTCTACTTGGGGCAGGAAATCGTCCCCGAGCTGGAGTGGGCACTCCACCCTTTTCTAGCAGAGGACCATGGACTGTAACCTCTAGTTTGAATTAAGGTCGTATAAATCTATTGGATTTAGCATGTAGAACATATTGCCAACCACATCTGAAAGTGTTTTGTAGCTGTTGTAAGAAATTACAGTTTAAAAGCCGGCCAAGAAAGCCAATGTGATAATTCATGTAACAATACACTGTCCTTTACAATAGCAGTGGATTAAAATGTTACCCTTGCGCACAATGTCTGCACATCCGCAAAAGAAATAAATAAATAAAAAATAAATATTTGACATTTTAAATAGCCGTACATTTGACCTTTTATACTCTAGATACAGCTCTACACCTCCTTATGTGGCACTTCCTGCTTGCTATGTCTGCAGTTAATGCAATGTTTGGTGTCATCTGCAGTGCCTCTTTGCTCCTCAGACATGTTCGTAGTAATAAAGAATTCATCAGTGTACTGTCTGAATGAGTGAGGTCTCCTTTGCCCTCTATATTTCTCCAGCCAAATCCAGGTTGCACAGAAGCATCATCCTACAGCAGCTGTCTTTTGCAGTTCCTGTAGCTGACTCATTGCAAACACGTTTTCTGGAAATGTGTTTCTTTTACAGAATGATGTCAAATTATTCCTAATAACCTCAATCTTTTGTAACTCAGCAACTCATTCACAGATAATTTCCTGGCAGTGAGTCATTGACTCATTTCAACTTTTTGGGATCTTGATGGTCTGGCTGTACGAATAATTTTGCTGCTGATGAATAATAATTTTCAGGGTGCTTTAAATTGCTGCAGGACACTCTGGGTGCGTCATCCTACTGTATTTCTTTGAGTTTCAGTTTATGGCTCCCTAGCTTAAGCACAAGCACTTAAATCATTTCTCAGTTTCGCTGCATGTCACCCTTTAAAAACAAAACAAAACCAAAAAACATCTTTGCAGTTATTTCTGCGAGTTTGATTTACAGTCCTGCTTCTTGTACATTGACGGAGGCAGACTGGCAGTTAGCGATGCATTTTGTTTCTCTTCTGAAGATGACATCATCCCTGTGCTTGTGTTGACATCGCACGGAGCAGCCTCACATTAGCGTCTGTCAAGGTGACTGCACGTCCAAGACTTGCGTTTAATTTCTGCTCCGTAGCAAGTCACCAGCTTGTGAAGGGGTTGTGGTGGTGGCGGGGGGGCACAAATGTGCATGTGTTTGAAGGAGCAGGGGGCGTGTATTAGGGGAGGGGAGAAGGGGTATTGTCCTGCCTCCATGCCCTCCGCAGGCAAGTGAGGATCTCATTTGACAGCTTCAAGGTGGAACGTGGAAAGACCAAAACAAGAGCCGTACCCCCCACCCCCTTTTTCCCTTTTTTTTTTTTTTTTTTTTTTTTTTAACCCCCCTCCCTTTTTTATACGGGGGAGAGAAAACCAATCCGTCTCATCGTCCTGTGGTGGCTGGGTTTGGCTCTTTGTCAGTGCAGGGGGGGGGTGTAGCAGACAGGCAGTGTGAATGCATATCATGACCACAATAGAGCAAACGAGCACAGTTCAGCCATGAAAGCCCAGCGGGAGAGGCTGAGAATTCCAGGGCTGACGCTAGAGTGAGTATTTTCCTCCGTTATCCTACCCAGGAGACGGCTCCTCTGAAGTATGTCGCTTGATCCATCTCTGTGTCTTATTTGTTGCTGTCTTTTACTGTTGCTTTATGCTGTTTGCTGTGTTAGCATTAGCAGCAGCAGCATCTGCAGCAGGAAGTCTAAAGCCAGATCTTTAACAGCTAGGTAACAGCAGCTTACATGTGCTCGCGTGTCTGTGTTTATGTTCGTGTTCACAGATTTATGTTATCATGCACGGGCATGTGATGGACAGACAGATACTGTAACGTGCCACGGAAAAAGGAGTGCCGCAACTGCACAATATGTTTTATTTGCTGGTGTGACACAAGCAAACAGTGCACACGTAGAAAGCATACACAGAGCAACACCTATCAAGAGTGTTGAGATGATGTTTGTTAGATGTGCTTCCTAAGGTGAAAAGCAGTGAAGTGTTGAAGGCTGTGTGGTTTAAATGTCAGTTTCCGCTTTTATCACAGCTCTTGTCATTGGTTTGATTTCATACACTTTTTATTTAGGTCAACAAGGCATTTGTTATGGTTCCCTCCATTTGAGGATTTAAAATCTGCATTTCAGCATACATTTTTACAGTGTTAGTCATCCATCAAACTAGACTTTTCTAAAATGTTTGGAATGGAATTTAGCAGATAATGATTGTATAATATATTATGTCATATTTTAAAAATCTCCAAGCAAACATCGCCCACTGATTATATTTGCTGTGATACTCTTGTGATGTCGGGGCACACCAAATTGTGGTTCTGAATAAGGTTGGTGATATACCAATGATATAATTTTTCACATTGGCAGCGAATCCCAACAAAAGTGTTAAACTGAATTTCCTCTCCAGTGTTTCCCAAAGATTTAAACTGTAGTAATGGAAGGTAGACAGGAGTGCATGAAAGGAAGATATAATTTGTCACAAACACTAGAGAAGCAGATACTGAGTATTAAGTAAGTTCCTCATTCAATGGATGGATTACAACTCCACTGCTTTGGACTGCAGCTGATAAAAATAGTCGCTGTTCTGCTCTTTTGGTGTAGCAGGTCCAATTCTCTGCTTGGTGCAGGTGCTTGTTAGACCCTGCAGCAGGTCTTCAGACCAAAACAAGGTCTGCTGTTGCAAGCTGCAATCCAGTACAGTTTGAGTACATCGAGACTGTGGGATGACAGACTCAGGTCCTTAATTTTGCTGCAGCTGGGTGGTTAGTGCACGATGATATCCCTGTGCTGGTGGTGTTCTGTAACATCGTAATAATGGTGGTCTATGATCAATATTACAGCTGACCAATGACATTGTCTCAGTATTCCGTTAGCATAAGCCAAGATTTTTTGCTAGTGCTATTTATAAAAAAACACACACAAAAAAACAATCACTAGCAAGCCAAATTAAGTAATGTAGACTTTTTTCCTTTTTTCCCTACATTGCAAAACTATTCCAACATGATTGGTCAGTTGCAGTTTTGATCCTGATACCAAGATTATTATGATAATGCAGGAACAACAGCAACATGAAGATATCAGATGCAACAGCGATGAACTGCCAAAATAAGAGCAAGGGGATTGTCCAGTTGTAAATGGTTATTATTGTTTTGGACAATTCTATTGTTTTGAAAAATATACAAATAAATAATAAATTCAGACTATATTGTGCAAAAGGCACATATCTGGGAGCTAACTAACTTGGATAATTAATACATGTGTTACTGATTCAAAGTATCTACAGTTCACACGTCGTGGTTCTTGGCCAATATGAATGAAGTCTTAATGGTTGTGATGAAATGATTGGTGGTTTTAAGCTTAATAGGGAAATGTCACTGTAAAAACCACATGGATAGTTCTGGTTGTACCAGTCATCAGAAGAGTCTGTCGTAAAACATTCTCACCTTTACAGGACCAAATATTCTGCAGAGCAGACAGTTATGTTGAAAAATGACTCTATACATGAGGCCACATAGACTACAGTAGAGAAAGCGAAAGTCATTCTGTATGGGCTGACCAACAGGAGATTCACCGTCTCTAAAATCAGTTAAGACTTGTTAATCTATAACTGCTTTTATGAGCATTTTACCGAACGCACATGATTGACATGTTTTGTTTTAGTCTGAATAGTCTACAAGGTCAGACATCCCGAATGTTAAACAAAAACTGGCGAACTGGACAAATGCCTCGGAGACCTGCTGTTCAAACACAACTTAAGTTCATTTGACAGGGATCATTTACTCTTCATGATGCTGCTGTTTTCATCTGGGCATGTGTCTGAGTTGTGGGGGTTTTGTCTTTGTGTGCGTGAGTGTGAGAGAGAGTGATAAAAGACAACTATTCACTAGAGTCCATTTAACTTGCAGCCTCACTCCCAGAAGCTTGAGCCCTACTCCCACTAGCCCTTGCAGTCCGTGCAGCCCACTGCACGCTTTTCATTTCTGGAGGTAAGCAAGAGTTCTTCAACCATGGATGTTTTGTTTTGAAGGGCCTGTTGGTGCATGTTACCTTGTCTTCACCTGTCATATAGCTCAAGCGCGACAACAAAATCATCTGCCATTGAAATGACATTGAAAGGGGAGGACGTGATACTTATATAATGTTGATAATGTCACCCCTTCCCCCATCTTGTCCCTCTCTGTTCTGAGGTTTAGGCTTCTCTTTCATGTGCTAAGTAGGATTTGTGGCATTTGCAATACATCAAAGTTAATTATGGTCTCAATCTGTGTGAATCCCAGGCTTGTTTCATTTAGGATTGAAAAGTATTCAAAACAGTAAAAGCTGGTAATGGTTCAACATCAGGGCTTATTGGTTAGATCTCAAATAGTTTATAATTAGATTTTAAATGATGCGTGTCACTCTGTCCTCTCTCCGTTCTTCACATTATACCTAGCCAGATGCTTTAAAACTGCGATTGTTCATGGGCCAACTATGTGTGCTTCACTTTGAAATGACAGACTCAGGTTGAAGCCATCTTGCTGGTGAGGTAATGTTTGTATAATTACTGGTGAGCTGATCAGGCAGTCTGCACACATGGCATGAAAGCACTAGATGAGATCTTTGTGTCCTTGTGTCCTCTCTACGGTCTGTGAAATTTAGTGCCATTGGTTTTAGCGAAAGCAGGTTTTTTGCCTCCTATATTAAGTTTAGACAAACATTCTGCAGCATATTCTTTCACCACGGGCTCACTTTGAGTGTACAGTCTTAGAGTCAGTTCATTAAACATATATGTTTTACTGATATGAAGAGTGTCATGGTTTATTCAGCCTAAATCTAAAGCACATGTGCCAAGAAAAATGGGTGGAATGAAACTTGGAATGGATTTTTCTGCAGCTCATTCAAAACGCTCAATTCTGAGAATTTTCTGTATCAATGAATAGCATGAAAACACCCACCCATTTCACCTCTGGTCTCCTCTTGTTCCTGCTCGGCTTTCATAGAGAGTCAAGTGGAGCAGGCATTTAAGTGAGTCAGCTCCATACAAGAATGTAGAAAGGTTTTATTTTTATATATATTTATTGACATTTTCAGATTTTATCCATGTGCCAGTGGACATGGTCACAGTTAAGAAGCCAAATCGGAAAACTTGTGGTGATCCTATAGGACCATTACATAGCATCACATGTACCATCGTGATGTATATCAATATATATATATCAACCTCTTTTTTTGTTGGTTTGTTTGTTTGATCTTTTTTTTTTTTTTTTTTGGCTTGTCCCGTTTGGATCTTTAGCCATTAGAATTGAAGGAAGATGCCTAGTGGATTTACTTTACCAAGTGGATCATCATGGCCTTGCCATATTGGTCCATTTGATTGACATTTATTTTATTTTTGGTTGTTACAGACGGGACTGAGGGATAGGACAGGGAGAAAGAAAGAATGAAAGAAAGAGAGGGAGGGAGAGAAAGAAAAATAGAGGGGAGAAGAGATGGTGAGAAGGGGGAAAGAAAGAAAATGTTTTGTTTAATGTTTTTTGCAATTTCATATTTAGATGGACAGTGGTGACCTGCCTTAGTGATGATTAAAATGTGATTTTAGGTGCTTTTGAGAAATTAAACCTTTCATTTGCTGACATTTAATAAGAGATGTATAAATTTAAAGGCTGCACAGCCGTGTCTAAATGCGATATTATCTGGCAAGAGTTGCAAAATCTGTCTTTGAATATTAGTCCCAGTATTAGTTGAGCCATGTTCAACTTCTTTGCCTGACAACATAGAGTTGTTTGCCAGATCTCTGAGTCAGCAACACTGCTGCGTCAACACTGGCCTCAAATCCTTGAGGGCACTGGGGCTTTTCACGCAGTGCTAAAGATGGTGAATCCGGCCTTAAAAGATATTGACTCCATGGTCTGAAAACTGCAGAGTATTTGCTCTTTAAGAGATATGAAGATTTAGACTATATGGTCTAATAAAGTAAAATCAGAGATATTGCTGGTTGAACTGTTAACCCACTGGAACCTGCACTTAATAACATTTTCTGAAAAAGTTTTTCTTTTTGGTTTAAAGTTACCCTATGGAGTAATTTACCGCCATCAGTGCTAATAGGGTCACCATTAGATTGATAGAATTCAACATACAGGCAATTCACATGAGTCAAAGTGTTCTGACTCCTCTAAATCCTCAGTTTCAGGCTGACTTATTCTTAGTCTTGGCTTTTCATGTTCTTAGAGATGGTGACATGCCAAATACAGTGATCTTACCGTGAGCGCTTCTCTTACCTGCTGTTCAGATGTTGCTTTTACAAGGGGCAGCCAATCAGAAGAATTTTAAAATGACTAATTTTAGCCATTGGATGAACTGACGGGCTTACCCAAGGACCCGCTTTAACATAAACAAAGATAGTTTCCATATCAGTTTTAAACTGAGTAATTCAGTGCTATTCTAGAAAGAGTGAAATAGTAATTATAAATATATGGACCTAGAAATGAATACAATAGGTTCCCTTTAATAGTTTTGATTCTTTCTTTTAAGAGCTACTAGAAAAAGAGGCACAGCAACCCTGATTTTTCTACTTGTGATGTCATCACAAGCAGTGACCTCCCTATTCATGCTGCTCTATGCAAGTTTGACTTTGAACCATCTGAACTGCCATTTCTAATGTGGAACACAGAAACGGAGCAGGGCCATAATTAGAGTGAAGGCTGTCACGCTGGCCTGTAGGGAGAAGGACTGAGCCACTCTGACAGAATACACACACAAACTCAGGTTTTACACGGATAAAAATAACTTCTGATGACGACACAGTCGCCAAAGATTGTGCATGTAAAGTAGCAGTGGTTAGGTGCCAGTCTTTGTTGGTTTTGCATTCCATCTCTCTTCCTTAGCTTTTGAATCCCTTCCAGACAGCATACTTGGCAAGTTATTAGACTCATTGCTCATTGCTTCCTGATGGTCTTCAGGTCTGACCTGGAACTTCCTCAGTGAGGATTGCAGCCTGTCTTTGAACTGCTTTGTTGTCCTGGTTGAAGAATGATATACTGTCTTAATCTCACTGGCTGTAGCCAGATTTTTATAGTTAGAAATCTATGTGTAATAATGCTTTACATAACTGAAATAAATAAATAACTAAACAAATATATAAATAAATATATAAATAGTTAACCAAATAACTTGCGCTCTTATTAAACGTGCAATATTTTTGAGACATTTATTCAAGTGTCATCTCTGTTGTATCAGCAAAAACAGACATGTCCTCTTTATTAAAAGGCAAGTTACTCTTAATCAATCTTCTAAGGTACATTAGTCTTTGTGTGCATGTGCTCACATGAGGTTCACAGCTGTATCTATCTTTTTTACAACTTGAAGCTTAGATGAGAAAGGACGGATGTTTTTATGTTGGATTGTGAAAGTGCCATCTTCAGTATACTGACTGTAAACTGTGCATGTGATTGTGGGACTCTTATCGTTGCTCTGGAGCTGTAAAGTGTGTTTTCAGGGCTGAACTCTGCTCTTCCCTGTGTAGAATTATCACTGAATAAAACTACTTTGGGAGAAGCTTTTAATGGTTCCTCTTGTTTGAGATATTGTTTTGTTTGGAGACCTGACAGCTACTTCAGAGAATTTGCCTGCATGCTTTGCACGTTACAGGCTGCGGTGATCAGCTGACCTGAACTCTCACACATACGCGCAGCACTCAGAAGTTACATTCATCACTGAACTGACGGACCGAATTGTTTGCATGTGAATTCCCAAGTTTAGCTCTGAGATTTTATCTTTTTTGCTCGCCTGAAACATCAGACTTATAAAGCTTGCCATTGTTTTTTATTCATATTTTTTTGAACGTTGTAAAGTTTGATGATTTCCCAGTATGCATTGTGTTTAGCTACTTATCTTTTTACAGAGTAAAAAAAATGAGTCATAGATCAAAGGTGATGTAGTTAAGGTGAAGCTCCAATAAATGAATGAGGTAAGACTGTCTATGGAGCGAAGAATTCATGCAATAGCAGAAGAATCCATTGAGAAGCACAGCGTTTCAATTTCAAATAGGTCCTGCTTAATACTGACCCACCAGACTTTTGGAGGGGTGCCAGTTTGTGAACGTAGCAAATGCCCAGCAGCATCTGCTGATGATGCATTACCCCTCTGTCTCACAACCCCCCTTCACAGGATGTGAAGTGGTAGATGCCTGTTACATGATATGAAGCATGTTGAGCGCAGGGAGCACGGTGAGTGTTTGGGATACGGAACGCAATCGCAGTGAGAAGGGAAAACACAAAATCAGCTGGTATTAGATGTCATATACCTGCAACAGTCGAGGCTGTCAGCACCTGACCTGGATCACACACTGTGTGCCGTTCAGGATCCTCCCTGGATTACTTTTTGTTTGAGGACAGAGGAGGACAACGTGTCCTCCCTGCTAGTGTGTTTATGCCACAGCTGCCTGCAGATGTGCCTGTGCAGAGGAAGTTTGGACCTAAGGAGAGTACTTGTCAAGACTGCTCCAGAGGTCACCACCTCTTGAACTCTGATAGCCATCGGTTCTGCTCATCAAGTCTTCAGAAGCCTCCTTTACATCTCCCTCTTTGGCATGATTTGGACACAATGTCGGATTCTAGTTTGTGGACAGTTCTGTCCAACTTTAACATGCCACATTTCTTCAGTGGAGCTCGCCTGCGTCGGTCCCAAAGGTAACATCTAAAACAGATTGAAGAAACTTGCTACTTTTTTTGTACTGTGTTGCTTTTTAGTTAGGGTCCTTCAAATAATGTAGTCAGGCTCAGATATGTGTCTTTACGGAGCAAAAAGTTTTATTTTCTACCAAATGGATTTACATGCACAGTTTCTGGAGCTTTGAGTGGCAGCAGGGACCGTGTTTACAGTAGTAGGTGTATGAGGCCAACATGAATGAGAAGCTGGGTGTTCCCGTCTTGCCTGTTGTGCGTTATTTGCT